>NC_138906.1:104230357-104868857 GCF_965231255.1 Vanellus vanellus
TGAGCATATTGCAGTCAGCTCCATCGCTGATGGTAGACCCTGATGGTAGACAGCCTCCGCGTCTTTCTGTTTCCCCCCCCTCTTGTATTAACATGGCCTGTGACTGTGTGGTGGGTTTTCCAGCCAAGTTTCTGTTATATCAAATAAACCATACCAGAAACAACCGCTTCAGTGGCCTTTGCCTCCCTGTTATGCTGCAGGCAGTGAGCCTGGGAGCCTTCCCTCCGGAGCCAAAGGCTTTGACCTTCTCCCATCAGCAGCCGGCATTAAAGCGTTTGTCTCTCTGCAGCAGTTGTGCACCAGGAGGAAAGGAGGAATGAAAACCTCCCGTAACTGAGTTTGCTCCTGCCTCTTTGATGAGCGATTTAATCTTTCTGACACAAATCCTCCCCCTTGCAAAGAAAACGTTTGTGTTTTTAAACAGCTCTAGCTACACCGTTAAAAGCAGCATTTGAAAGCAGAGGCCATGGATGCACAGTTGGACTTTCCTTTAATTGTTCAGAGCTTATTTCATGGCTCATCTATGCTTGGACAGTCCCCTGCCTTCACAGGCACTCTGGAGAGCCAGGACTGAGAGCAAAAGCAAGGGCAAAACTTTGTATTGCTACAGGGCACACAAATTCTTCATTTTCTCTGTCTGAACAGCTCTCCTGATGTCAATGCGATGGGAAAACAGAGCACAGTTAAATACATGCTTACGTGTTTGCAGGACTTAGACCTTAAGAAAGCAATGGGTTGCTCCACCTGGAAGGAATGATTTGTGTTAGTCTTTCGGGGAAGGCAGGCAGAATTGAGCAATGGCTCAATACAAGATAAAGTTTTTGTGCAGTGAGACACAAGCCATTATCAGCGCAGAATTAACTGGGAAAGTGATAAAGATCACAGTGATTTTCTAGACTCAGGATTGACTATGTTTCTACTCATCCTGCACAGCAAGCCTTTTGACAGGTTAATTAGTGTGAAGATGTCTGCACAAACAAGAGAATATTGATAAAATGAAGACATTCTCTGTCCAAGAAGTGGAATTCATTCTTTCCCTTTTGGCTCATTTTGCTTTCAGGCGCAGAGGCCCCTGTGCATGGCTCCTGTTGGTCCTTTTATTGGAATCTAGGTTTATTTTGCCCTCCAGATTCTCCTCTTCTGCTGCCTGCTTCTCGCCCAGTCTCTGCAGGAGGTGCAACATATGAGGGTAGAAAGAATTCCTGCCAGCACTGGTTGATCAAAATGCTTTTCCAATATAAACAACCTAAAAGAAGGACCATGGGGAAACTTATAGGGAAGGGATAAAAAAAAAAAGAAAGATTCACTTCTCATAGGGATAATGCCACTGTTTGGATTTTGTCAGACTGGCAGAGATTCTGATACAAACACAGTTTCTGCAACTAGTGTTATAAACTACCACAACCATTTTTCTTCAAGAGGATATTGTTTTCCAGGAACTTTTCTGGTCTAGAACTGTGGCCCAATGCTTCCATAAAACACCTTATTACACAGTGTAGAGGATGTATGAAAGATGATAGAATGTGTGATATAAACCTCCTTTCTTTCAAATACCTACTATTTTCTCAATTAGATGGTCCCAGCTAGTTTTCTGGAGGAGAGATGAGTTAGCAAAGGGATACATAGCCAAGGAAAGGGAAAAGGTCTGCAAGAAAATTATTTTTGTCAGCCCTGCAATGAACACACATAACACTAAGGAGATGATACCAGACAGCAAAGCGTAACTCTGAAAAAACAAAAAGACGCCAAACAAGGAGACAACATGACTTCCCACTGTTCAGTGCCTTCACCAAACCTTGAGATAGTTGTAGAGACAGACAAGTTTTTTCAGAAGGCAACAGAACAGGGTCACTTTTGCCTTAACCTAAGAGAATTGTTGCTCTCCTGATAACAGTAAATCAAGATTAGAAAAGAATAATCAGAAGGGGTATTCCTCTAAGCTTTGCCATCTAATCAACCCTTCAAGCAAAGACAGCCAACATCACTGCCCAAATTTTTCATGGGATATAGCTGAGGACACCTTATGGCCTCCTGCCACTTTGAGGTGATCTGCCTTTAATCATCAGCAGCTACATCTAGACCTGTTCTGATAGCTAATCTCCTGACTCCTTGAGAAGTCCAAGTTGTACAGTTAACCCCTTTTTGAACTTCATCCCTTGTAGGCCAGTAGAAGCCCTGCTGTTGTAGAAAAAGCTCTTATCTGTAACTGTTCTTTCTCTTTATGGATCGTTTCCCTGTTGCTCAGGTGCAGAGGACCCTGTGCCTGGCTCCTGCTAGCCCTTTATCTTTATTATAGCCTGGGTTTATTCTGCTCTCCATATGCTCTTGTTGCACTGCATTATTGTTCGGCTGTTTCCTGCTAGCAACTGTATTTCTCATTTACATCAGGTACGCTTTGCGGTTTGAAATGTCTTGTTTTCGGTGTACACAACATAAGAACGTGAGAATCAAATAGCACTAATATAATGCTGTCAGCAGTTAGACTATGGCATCCAAAGTATGATTAAGGGATACCCCTAGGCTCAGATACTGGTTGGCAAAGGCTGGGTTCAGTCCACCTTAATCTTACATACTAAGCAAAACCGCCACTGGAAGCCTAATTATGTGTCTCCTATGCATTTGTCACAGCAAGAACCTTATCTCTAGGTTACAGGCAAGAAATCACATGAAGAGGTTTAGTGACTTCTGAGCTAGCAATGTCCAACCGATATCCCCAAGGGGTGTTTGCAGCCTCACGAGGGGCTCCTTGGGAAATGGCATGGCCCAGGCTGCCTTCCTTCCCAGGAGCGCCTCGAGACCGAGCTGCCTTTCCGAGCAGCTGTCCCGGCCACGAGTGTGAGTAGTTAGTCAAGCAAGCCTAGATTGTTACTGCCTTAACTGCTCATATCTTGTTTAAAATCTTTGTCTTTAAAGGAGATACTGTACAATTCTTCACCCGGCTGTCACCAGTTAATTACACTTAAGTGAGTTAGTTAAACATTCACATCGGCATTATGTTAACAACAACATTAGCATCTGCTTATTTATCGGTATGCCTTATTAAAAGTAAGCAAATAATTACTTCCAAGACTGTTTTGCAGTCATTTACATACAAGGTGTGCTAATGCTACCAGAGAGAGCTCCTACGGACCAGAGACAGGAGTTGTCTAGAAGCCACACTGAGCCTGAGTAGAGTAACTAGGTTGCACAGCAAGACCACACTTACCAGCAAGGACACATTTGCTTCTGCTCAGGTGCCAGGGCAAACGGTCCTGGGAAAGCGAAGGCCTCACACGCACCTGCCTCATCTGCTGCAATGAGCTTTCCTGGTTTGCTAAGTGAGTTTTGCCATACGCGTGCTGTTCTAGACGGCTGCCTGGCAGAGAAGCATCTAAACAGATCTGAAGGCAAATTGTGTCCTTTAAATGCCATTCTTGTTGTTCTGCCTGGAGAAGACTCAGCTAATTGAATGAGCGTATGAAGTCTGTGATACTGCAGCTAAGCAATGTTTGCCCTGAATAGCTGGAGTTTAGAGTTAGAAAAGCAGTGCTGGATTCGTTAGCCTTTTCTGTGAATTCATAGCTAAGCGAACGTACAGGGCCCAGGGAATTGGTGCCCTGCCCTACAGGTGAAACTATGCCCTTCCATGTGAAACTATGCAGTCTAGGAGTGAAGCTATGGACAAGCAAGGAGACCTTCTATTACAGGTTTTCATCTCATCGTGATACTAACTTTTTGCTACCGTAGGTAGCCTTGGCTTGGAAGTTTGAGAATAAACACTCTAAGCAGCTCATCACTGCCTTGGCTTTAGGTGCCAGAGTTTCGACATGGGGGTGAAGCACTTGTTGCAGGAGACCTGGACACAGCCCTAAGTGTGAAAGGCTCTGCTAAAGACTGTGAAGGAGCCTGAATTTACCCATATTCCTTCACCCCTACGTTTGTACATCTAAATAAGTTACTGATGACAGTGCAGTTTTACAGCGCAGACTAACTCGGAGATGTAAGTAGGACCTGAGATGGTTCTGGCTTCCCAGCTAACACCACACAGCAGCAAGGACACCTCAGCTTCTCTAAGAACATAGAAAAGGTATGTTCATGAATCCCAAAATGAATTAAAAGTAACAGAATGAAAGTGAATAATAAATTATCTTACATCATTACCACAACTGGGGATTTAAGACAGGGTACTAGTATTATAAAATATTATCTCACACTGTCTGGCCTAAGACCAGTGAGCACAGTAAACTGGAAAGAAGGTAATTGCTGTCAACACCTGACACGGGTTCCTCCTCTGAGCTTTCTGTTCAGTGCAGCTCTTTTGAAGGGATGAAACAAACTTTGTCAAACTTTAGCCCTTCAGAACCACTCACCTGCCACAGAGTACCTTGACCTGGGGCATCCTTTGGGGGCCGTTTTGAGGCAGAACGATTTCTTCTGCCCAGCTTTCTCCTTCCCCTATATGGTGTCTGCAGGAGGTGGAGTGTCATGGCTGCTTCTCCAGATATCGCTCTGCAGGGATTTAACTTCACAGCCGTGTGTGGTCAGTGAGGAGTTCCCCCCACCCTTACCCAACGAGGATTAAGAGCAGCCAAAGTCAGTGGTGAATCTGTGGCCTTTGGAAACCTCTTAGCACAGGGAAGGTGCAGATAAAGCGGAGAGATCTCATATGTTGGCTTTTTAAGCTGCCACGGATATGCCTTTATATCAGAGAAAGATCATCACAGTGCAAGGTGAAGGAAGCACATCAGCTTATTTCCACCAGCCCTATCACCAGTAACACGTAATAGACCAGTCTGTGGATGCCAGAGTAATTATGCCTGCCTGTGTCCTCAGTGCCTCCTCTTGCCAATTCAGGAATAACAGTCTTCCATAATACTGTGGAAAAAGGTCCTCAGTGCACTAACATGTTTGCTAGTATGAAGGAGAGCAGCATAAGAAAAGAGTTAAAAAAGGCATTTGCCCAGAGGAAAGAAATGCTCTGTTGTGAGTGGGATAGAGGACACTTCCACTGGCCAAGTGAATTTCCCCTTTATATTTTATGAAGAGCATTTGCATTGTAACAGATTGAATTTCAGGCGCTGTGGCCGAAGCTGTGGCACGGTGCTGTCGCAGCTTAAGCACTTTGCTCTGGGACTGTCTTCTCATCCCAGCAGACAGGGCTTTTGGTGCTGCTTTCGACGTGCTCTTTAGTTGTGCTCCTGAAAGACGTTTACTTGATCTGCCTGGCTGTAGCTCTGGTCAGGCTGAGGTTGAAAGTTTAGGGCAACCTGCGATGAGCCCTATGTGGCTGCAAGGGAGTTTCTACCTCCTCACAGCTGCAGGTGAAGTTTGCGCCCCTGTGGTCTGCCGGCTGCTGACAGTACCTACCACAGTCCTCATCGGTCTTCAACAAGTGTCTGCAGGTCTGGTAGGAAAAGGTTAAGAGAAAAAGAGTCTGAAATCCTCCCAGCCAGGCAGCTATCTCTGCGCACGTACAGTGCCTGGCACGGCAGTGACTCTGATCTAATTTGGCATCCCCGGGGCAATACCTTTTAAATACCATTACTTCGACAATGATGATGTTGATGTTCAATGGACAAATGTTCCTAGGGAAAATATGATAGTAAATTTCATAAACTGAGGCGAAGCTTTAAGGGAACAAGCTGGACACGAGTGCTTCTTCAGAGCAGAGGGTAAATGGATTTTCTGACCGAGCAGGCCTTCAAGACATCCTCACAGCTGCATCTTTCCAGGATTCATACTGGGACCCCATGTGGCTGGTTTGCTTCTGCTCAGGCAGGTTTCCACAACTGGCCGACAAACACACACCTCAGGAGGATCTGCCTTTTTATGATCTTCACTTGAAACTCAGGACTCAGAAGGGAAGGAGATCCTGACCCCACAAGGAAAGGGCCAGCCGCTGTGCACAGGGTCAGCAGTGCAGGAGCCTAAGGAGAGCGCGGACCACTCCAGCCCCCCATAATGAATCCTAACTGGGGTTACCCCACTCAGGCACACTTTCCAAGCCGTTACATGTGCCACGCTTAGCCATCACGGGAAGATGGTTTAGCCCCTCTTAGCCTGTCAATAATTTTTAATGATAGCCTGAGAAAAAGCTGCTGTCTATCCCAGTGGTGGCAGGACATTTCTTTTACTTAAAAATTTTAGCGGTGATTTCTGTGACAACGTATCCAGAGAGGAACAGATTTAAATCCTTTTCTTGTTTTACACTGTACACTGCAATGATTATATGAAGATAACTTTGAACAAGTAGTCCCCTGGGACTGTGATGCAATGGAATCCAAACCCTGTCCTTAATCCACCCTGCAACTGCACAGAAACAATCCCAATCAGGCCGAACGCAGTGAAAGGATGCTTTTCATCTATATGTCATCACCTAGTCTTGCTGTATTTTGCAGTTATTTAATACTTTACACACTTTCTTTCAAAACATTGGATGTGTTTACCCCTCTCCAGGGATAGTGATGGAGGCCGGCTCAGTGATCTGCTGGTTGCAGGGAGCAAGCAGGAGCCTAGAGCTGAGATGAAATTGTTCATGTCAGGTTGCTTTGGTAACCCCTGGGTTGTTATACGTCTCTTATAAGGTGGGATGCTCTCCCAAAATTTGTTTGCAAACTTCCCTTCCACCAGCTCACCTCTGCGAGTCATGGTACCCAGCGGCCGAGGGGCACGTGGGATTTGCAAGTGCTTATTACAGAATTTCTCCTGAACTATAAAGCTCAAAACATATTTTGTGTTTTTCTGGCCACACCCAGGGAGCAGTCACCGAACAAGGCTGTAAGAACTCAGGGCAAGGACATCTTTCCTTGGGTGTATTGATTCAGGAGCTGGCACAACAAGCTTTTCAAGCCAAATTTAATAATTACTTGCTACTAATAATTACCACCTGTGCACTAATAATTATGTAGGATAGCTTTAACAGTTGGTTCTTCTGAAAGGTGCTGTTAATGCCAGGCACCTTGTTTACTTGGGGACTCTACCCGGCAGCGCTGTAGAGTGCCCTGGCCACGTGGCCGGTGGATGCGCGCTGCCTCATCCTGCAGCTGGGGAGAAGGGCTGTCAGAGCCTTCATTCCCTGCCAACGACAGAAATTGGCTGCTGGAGCGGGCTGGATCAGACTCGGTGGCAGCCAGCTATTCCCAGCTCTGCAGTGGCCCAGCGGTTCCAAACCATGGAAATTAAATGTCGGTCTGACTGAGTTGCTTACACCAGAAATGCAAAATTACAGTGTAAAGCAAACCTCCAGAAGACTCGAATTGCTTAGAGGATAATTTTACTGTGTCTCTGGCTTCCTGCGCATGCTTCCATCGTGGTTCTCCCAATAAGACATCCGTGTTGGTTTTTGTTTGATTGAAGAGTACATGCAACCTCAAAATAAAATAAATATGCACATGCTTAGATAATATACAGAAATTCTGGCATTTAATCCCTGCATGTGTGTTAATATATTTGCATACACACAGCCACTATATGTAGCAATGTGCAACGATGTAAGTTGCCCCCAAAAATCTGGGGTTGTCCAATTCACAACTGAATTTTGGCTTCGTGCCCGTGAAGCCCTGTCGCACACCCCAGATGTTACCAGCACTAATGCCTGCTTGGTACACGGGGCTTCAAAAGTCAGAGGCGGGCACTCTCAGACCAAACTGTACCCACTGGGAAGTGTTCCCAAGCCAGGAAAGTCTGGCAAACCTGCAGGCTGTGGCTCTGCCCTCATACAGATGTAAGCAGAATTATTAATCTGTTTTAGCAAAACAGGCTAAATAAGATAGAAAAGAATCCAGGAAAAATTCTGGAATGCATTATTTATTTTGTCGTCAGGGTAGGAATAAAGCATATTTCATTACTGCTGACCATCAGCCTTTAAGAACTTCCGTCCCGACTTTTCCACATACGCTCCCAGACTGAAAATTAGGAGCTCTCTTACAGTGATGCTCAAGTGTCTTCTGTAAAAATATTTACTCCAAACCTGATCAGTTTTGAACGACCGGAAGGTATTAATGCGGCATTTGTAGCATTAACCGAACACTCTAGCCCCAGTCTAGAAAAGAGCTTAAAGCTCACGTCGCTGAGCTGCGATCTCTGGCCAGCAAGATAAAAAGGTTTTTTACTTCTGTTGTGCCAAACAGTGGCTGAGCAGCCTCCGAGCTGCAGATGCAGCGATAACACTTCCATCATGCCTGGTTGCTTCCCCACAACCTGCAAGCCCCACAAGCACCTGTGTGTTTCCCTTCCTTGCCAGGCAAGAATCATTTGGGAGCACCCCGGAGAAGACCTTTGTGGAGAGCAGGGAAAGCAGGTGAAAATAGGAAACCTTGCTAATTCTTCACAAGCTCTTCTGTCAGTTTAACACTGGCTCCCAGTGTTCATATGAGGTGGGAAGAGAGCAATGAAAGCCTCATGATTAAGAACCAGATCCTCACCCATTGTAATTACCTGAAGTGGTCTCCTGGCTTTCACTGCTTCTTCATCTCCAGTTATGAAAAAAGCAGCCCCTCGCTATGGCTGCTCAGCATAGCTGCCATAAATGCAGCTTTATTATCCTTCAGCATCGTTTATTAATCGGAAACAGAGGAACCAAATTGCTTATTCTTAAAGGAGAGAAGCACAGAATAAAAAATAGGGACGTGAAGGGACTGGTTGCCTCCTGGAAAATGAAGCTGAGGATGGAGTGGGAGGATTCCCACACCGGTGGGAGACTGCCATGTTGGACAGACATGAGGGAAGAGCCTGGCTTGGCACAGGCTGGGCCCTGCGAGATGCCACCCTTGTGCTGCAAGGCAAGCTTGTGCTGTAGTCAAAATCATACAAACATCACCCCTGGCACTGCCGTCTTGGGTAGAAACCTTCCTAGGCTGCTATTAGCAAACAAGTGCACTGCTTGTGAAATAAAGGCCAACACAAGCTTAAGCTGATACTTAAAAAGTGTTATCAGCCATATCCTCCTTGGAAAAAGCTGCACTCTGATCGATGTAGCTCTAGCTGGCCAAATGCAGCACAGTAATGCTGCTTTTCTGTATTCAAAAAGAAACCCAGAAAAAGCCCTTGAAAAGTTATGAAAAGGTCTATCAGACCCACAGGTCAGCATAGAAGCCTGACTGTGGCACATGGCAATTTAAATATACTGCGTTTAACTGCAATTGAGGATCATAAAAGGGTGGCTGTGCAGCCCACTGGAGGCACAGCAATATATTCCAGCCAGAAGCAAATGTCCAAAACCTGTCCCCACTGTGGCGCTGTGGGTGTATGTTCTACAGGTGGCATTTTCAGCACACCTCCCTCCATGTTGCACCATGCGTTCACCTTTGATAAACCTCTAATTTGTGCATGAAATGAGCATTTCCTTCAGTGCCGTGAGGCAATCGCATCTAATTTTCTCATTTGTAGTTTCAAATGGTTGTTTGCACGAGGACTCGTGCCTGTGGGCAAAGGGGGCTCCACCGTGCAAGCAGAGACTGCGGCACATCCGGACACTGTGATTTAAAGAGCACCAATAAAATAACAGACCTCACGAAAAGGCTTCAAAAACTAGCGTGACCTTTAAGTGGCAATGTTACCAAGAGAAAACATAAAGGGAAGGAAATGGGGAGTCATTTAATTTGAGTCGATTCTCAAACATAATGTAGTTCATTTATAGCTAATTTCATTTAATGTTAATTTTAATTAGCTCACATCTGTTGCAGAGATCCACAGGACCGTTTTAACCTGTGAACTTTGGCTGCTTTTCCTGGCAGTCCTTATATCAATTACAAAATCCCACAACACCAAATCTACACATCTAATTGCTCCCCTGGGAAAGGAGCAGGGAGAGGATGGGCTGTGCGGGACAGACACCAGTTGCGTTGTTTAATGTACACAAGCCATATAGATGCTGTGCTGACAAGAAGAAAACAGCTCTGAAGTACATGAGACAGAGCCTGCCCAAAGCTATAATTCATCTTACTATTGGCCGGTGCACATTTTTCTGTAGAAACGAAGATGTGAAAATACTTCCGTAAGTACTGGCTGAAATTTAAAAGGACTTTGGCCACTGGACTCATTTCTTTCTTTTCTTGTATGCTTATGACTGGCTGAAGTCTGCTTTTCACACTTGCTTGCAGAAAGTGAGTTTTAAGGCTGTGAAATAGTCCACACTGGGAAATTGCACTGGGGACTCGAATAAGCCGGATGAAGATGATTTTTCGAAGCCAGATTAGATTTTTCAAAGCTGATGTTATGCATTGTGATGATTTTATATGGATGTAGTATTGCAGTTTATGACAATGTTAGCAGAATTGAGATCCGGATGCTCTAGGTACCCTTAACACAACTCTTAAATGGAATGTGCAGCAATTAAAGCTAACCAATCACTAATTTCCCTCTCTTTCAAAGATGTCCCTTTATTGTAATAATACTTCATAAAAATGCACGTACACATACCTGTTTATTTAGTGGCTGGGCCTAAAAGTCTCAAACATGACCATTAAACAGGACCAAGAACAGCCAAACAGAGGAGTTGCAGCCATGATGGGCTTCATCAGGTCTGCACTCAAGCATGGCATTTTAGAGCACACTCATTTTTTGAAGGAGGGTTCCTATGGCAGGCTTTCGTGGCCCTTAAAGGGAAGGCCTTGACATTTTAAATATTTCCATTTCTTCCTAGACTGAAATCTAAGCCCGACAAAGTCACGGGCTCAATTAATTCCTTAAACCCTTTGCTCAATGGTAAAACTTATCTGAAGCAGAAAATGGAAATGTACAGTGTGCTGATCAAAGATTCCCCGGAAAGCGCTGAAGCAATCAGAATGAATGATCTGCTCCCATGGATGGGAAAAGTGGATATTTTAATTGCATCAATTACTCAACACCAATTATTTGTGAGAAGTCTTTTATGTCTGGGAGATTGAGAGGCCTATCTATGTCTGTTAAAATAAGCTGAGTTTCCTATTATTTTTCTGTGGACACCATGTTAGCTGTGGTGCTGGATCAAATACAGAGATGGAGAAGCCTGCTGAAGTTTGGAGCTGACAGATACCAGGTGGATCCTTCCCTACTAAAACTCAAAGGAGATTTAACAGTGTGGTAGGAAACTGCCCTTACTGAGCCGGCCTTTAAAAAAAAGGAAAAGCAGACGATCTCCTGAAGACAACCAAGTACTGTATTTTAACATACTAATATGTTATAATCCAGCAGAGGTAACACACACAGAGGATGCTAACACAAACCATTTCTTTTTGTTATTCTTCCAGTAAAGTACGAAGCATCTTTGTCACCGACTAATCCATCACTATTTCCACATCCATTTCTACCCACACACGATGTGGTTTTTGGGGACTTCTGCTTTCCTGCGTTTTTGTCAAACCATTCATTGCTGCTGAGGAAGAGCAATGCCCTCCTGGTTAACAGGCAAGGAGCTCGTCCCTCCTCAGTGCTTCTCCAGCCTGGGGGGGACTTCCATCTGTCTCACCTTGCACAGGCTTTGGGCTCCTCTAAGCCCGGTGTAGCACCTGTACTGCTGGCTGGCTTTAAAAAGCTCAGCTGGGGAGTTTATATTCCAGGCTATTGCATTTAGAATCATAGAATCCTTTCATAGAATCGTTTAGGTTGGAAAAGACCTTTATGAACATCAAGACAACCAGACTGTGGTTCCCCTTACAGATATGAGGTTGAATTTCTTCTCAGTTACCATTAACGGGCTTGCATGGGTTGACGTGAGGACAGAATTTGACCTGGGAAACGTCCGACTGTGCAGCCTGAAAGGACGAACGCAGGCGTGGGTGAATCAGCCAGCTTGCTCACACAGTTGGCCATAGATGAACCTGAGATATTTGTGACACCTGGGAAATTTCTGTGACACCTGGGAACAGCCCCTGCTTGACGGCTGCTGATCCTGGCAACGATCATCTATGGCATTTCACATGGAGCAGATACCTACAGCATATCCTACGCTGTGAAACAGCCTGTACAGACCCCGCATCTCTAGACAGGGCAAAATGTCCTCTTCCCAAGTTGTTTCCTGAAACAACGTGTATTTTCTGCAATGCTGTTGTCAGCCAGCTGTGGTTGGCATGAGCAGCAGTTAGCATGCGTAACCCATGACTCACCACCAAATTCCCCAGAGACAGTAATTGCTACGGAGCAATTTAAGACTCCTTAAGCAGAGAGGCAAGAGATCAGAAAAGCAGAGGAAAGTCTATTGGCAAAGCTAAAGAAAGGCATTGTATAGCTGAGGCGGGAAGAGCGACAGCTGAGAGGTAACTGGAGACATGTCCAGACACAGGCAAAGGACCAGTAAAGTGATAACAAGTCACAAGAACAGAGGAGCTCTGAACCTGCAAACATTTTGGGACTTGAGACCACTTGGACACAAAGGTGTGAGCCCTGCCAGGTGCACCTGACCATGAGATGTCCCACCAACACAATGGGGAAATCCAGGCAGAGGGACTACGTATCACAGAGCTGCCTCACTGCTGCCAGTGGTCACTAAAGCTTCTCTATAAGGTTATGGGACTTTGTATCACTTACTGCCTGCTTCCCAAATTTATCACTTTAGGAAGATTGCTGTTAACTATTCAATAAGTGTCCTATGCTGAGGTGATAAACATTTCTGTGTTTATTATGGTATTTGAGTTGAATTTTAATGTATGTGTGTGGGAGTTGATGAAAAGCTGATGAAGTGGCAAAAATCAGCATCAACAAATAGATCCATTGTGAATGAATTTTTGTCACATTTTTTGTGGGAAAAAAAAGAATTGCGGGAATAAGCTTGAAGTTCAAGAGAGCATAAAAAACAGCCCACTGATGTGAGTCGTCCCCTCCCTTGGGACGGGTACAGTGCTGAGCCATCAGTCATGTACCGCTGGTGCTGCTTTATAAGTTACTTGACAGAAACTGGATTAGGGAAAAGTTGTGTGGCAGATGCTAGGGACTTTTGGCTACTCAGCTACCTGCTCTTGCTGTGGCCACAGCATCTCTCCAGGCAGCCCTGGGGGGGCTCCATGCTTGGGGAAGAGCCATTTTGCAGCTTCATTTCTAAATTCTCTCCAGCTGAGAGGCAATGCCCTCACTGCTTTTGGGGGACTTTCCCTGTGTTGCTCTGAAATGACAGAGATACAAGGAATTTTCTCAGCTCCTCTGCTGCAGCCCCTTGTACGCAGCTTCTGGGGGTTTCAGGTGGTCAGCGATGCGGTTTCCCCCGCTCAAGCCTAAGCAGTGGCTGCCCCCACCCCCAAAAACCCAGCAGGATCACAAGGACTCTTAAAAACTAGGAGTGTGGCCAACAAAATCTATATTTAAGGTTGTGGCAGAGGATGCCCCCAGCACCAGAAACCTCAGAGACAGCGGAAAGAAGAAGTTGAGGGGAAAGCTTTGGGCATCCCTCAGCTTGAGCTCTGACGGGAGCTTGGTGAGATTTTAACCAGCACCCCAGAGGCACCTCCCAAGTGGAGGGGAAGGAGAGCTGCACCTCTGGCAGAGTTGACAGAGGGGCCTAAAAATGTGAATTTCGTCAAGGATGTGTGTTTGGTGATGGCATGGCATATACCACCGGCATCTGGCAGTAGGCTGGCGAGCACGGCCTCTGTTTTTATTTCTTCCCGCTTTCTCATCAGACTCATGATGCGGGGAATCGCCTTGGAGCCTGAAACAGGGACACTGAGTCTCAGCTCTTGGAAAAATAATGACAGCAATAAGCAGGTGTCGTGCTTTGCATTGCAGGGCAAAGCCGGCAGATGTGGCAGCCTAGAGGCTTCGGACACAGAAGGCATGAAAGGAAGAATCCCACAGGTTCTTTTAAAAAGGAAAAGTGAGGAAAAGATGGTGGGAGGCAGGGACAGGAGAGGGGGAAATAATAGAGATTTCATAGGTTTTAAAGGCAGCTGCTTGATCTTGTGTTGCCTGATTCATAACCGCTGCATGCCAGGTGTTGGCAGTAGCACATCTGGATCCCACAGGCAGGAGAGTGGAAGCGGTGGCCAGGGAATGCACATACTAAGTTTCATAGTCAGCAAGGAGGAGGGAGGCAGAAATGCTCTAAAATTTATTGGAACCTGAAAATAACACCTACAAACCACTTCTAAAATTAGGCATTTTCTAGCTTTTAAAAATTAAAACACAGCTATGTGAATGTCATTAATGGTAAGCCCATAGGATCTTCCATTATTTAGATATAGACAGAAATCCTCACTGAAAAAGTACAATCTCTTCATTATACAAAGATGGTTACAGAAATTCTAGAACGACTCTCTAAATGCCATCCTGTCATTGTATCAATCACTTAAGGTCCTTGTAATATGCCACACATATTAGCATTTTATGCCTCATGATAAAAATGGAAGTATCTATTGATTTGTTTATGATCTTCTACATAGCCCAAACCGGAGCAGATCACTCTCAGCTTAATGGTGAGGAAACATCCCAGACTCATGCCCATGCTCCTGTGCACATTTACTCATCAGGAAGGAGGAAACAGTTGGCTTTGATGACCTCATTAATTAGGTCTCAGGCAAACAATCAAGTTATTGTGGTGCTTTGGCAAGCACCGCGTGTCATCTGAGCTGTCGCGTGCAATGCTCTCTGCCTGCAGGAAGACGTAAAAAAATGGATTGGCCTGAACTTTGTGTGCGTTCATGGGTTTCCCAATGATCTGGTTAGAGTGTCTGAAGAAGTCACTGCTCTTTCCCTAAGCTGCAACACCCAGCTGCCCTCGCTCCGGCTGCCAGCTGAAGCAGGGCTCACCTAAACCACAAACGCTATGTTCCTCCAGGCTCCTGCCTAGATCCTCAATGAAAAAACATGATTTCTCTAGGCACATCCTCGCCCCCACTGGCACAGCAAACCCTGGCAGTCTGCTGGCTCCCAGTTTTTAACCACCGGAGAAATGAACCCGTTTCCTAAGGATTAACAACAGTAAATAAAAACTGTTTGGCTGCGCCATCAAAGTTAGAGAAATGTTAGCCAAAGTGACAGATGACAGCAATCTGTTCAAACAGCCACCCAAATGGGATTTCTGAGTGCATCTCTCTTCTCCGTCTTCCTCTCTGTGAGGCATTGGGAGTGATATCTTACATGAGACTTTTCAAGGAATAAAAAAAGTGAGAACATACTCTGCTTAGCAGCTGCAAGAAACCCCTTGACAACTGCGTTATGGCCCTTTATTCGTATAAAGCAGACACAGTCCTAATAACGGCCTCCCTCAGCGCTAGAGGTATTTGACTGTGGTGCCAACTTGAGCAAGCTTTGATGCAGCCACTTTCTAGTGCTGGCACTACTTAATTTAGAAACCTCCAGCTTTAAAAGCTTTAAAGCTGTCTCGTAATGGAGCCGCAGACACATCTCCTGCTGTCCTGAGCTGACCCAGCTCCCTCAGAGCCAAGGGGGCTCTACCAGCTGACAGAAGCTTTGGGGCAGAAGACTCAGCCTCATGACCACCTCATGCAGCTTCTGTCTGCTCAGCAGCATTAAAACCCATCTCCCACCTCACAGAGGAGTGCAGGAAGGGTGATTTCTTCAGACCCCACAAGTGGTGACCCTTGTCTCTCTGTTTACGCTCTGGTGTTTGTTACTTTACAAAGCAGACCCATGGAGAGTTGGTACAAACATTACTGTGCAGGGATGCAGGCCGCAGCTGGATTTAAATTTAATTCAGGCCTTAAATTCCCTGTATTCCCCCTAACACCTGGAGATCCTTCCCTGGGCTCTGTTACTGTGGTCTGGTGCAGGAGGACCTCAAAGGGGTGGCTGGGTTCACCATAAAGTGCGGCCCATGCAGTCCCTCACACTGCATGTGGGCACTGGCACCTTTAGCTCTCCTTTAGTTGGGAACGTGATGGCCATTATTGTTAATATATCCCTTCAAAGTACACTTCCAAACCAAGATGGGTAACTTTCAACATGTGGTTACGTGCTCTTGTCATCCACAACAGAAACCTTCCCCTGGTAACACTGAGCAGGTTGAAATCATTTGAGCTTCACAGCTTGTGATGCCGGGCAGAGCAGGGTCCCGAAACCAGGTCTCTCCGACACCTGCCCTCCAGCCATGCTGCTGAATAATCACAGAATATCCTAGATTGGAAAAGACCTGTAAGATCATCTAGTCCAATCACTAATCTAATCTAGTGGTGGGCACTGACAAGCGCACCACTAAACCATGTCCCTAAGCACTATATCTACATGACCCTTAAATACCTCCAGGGATGGTGACTCCACCACTGCCCTGGGTAACACGTTCCAATGCCTGATGATCCTTTCAGTAAAGAAATTCTTCCTAATATCCAATCTAAATTTCCCTTGGCGCAACTTGAAGCCATTTCCTCTTGTTCTATCACCTGTTACTTGACAGAACAGGTCGACCCCCACCTCTCTGTAACCTCCTTTCAGGTAGTTGTAGAGAGCTAGCTCTCGTGGGCTGTGATGTCTCCATCAAATGCAATCAAATTCATTTTTTCCTCAAACGGCTCATGTAAAGAGATGCCAGTTGATGCCAGAGATGCAGCCTGAGCATTTGTCCGCACCGTACATGCCATCGCACCAGCCATTTTTCCTGTGCTGAGACATCCTACCAGTTCTCCCATCACCTGTGCAAAGTTTGCAGCACAGCAGCCTTTTTTTTGGAGAACAGCAAATGGGAAGGAACAAACCCAAGAGGACGGGCAATGCCTGAAGCCGGCATAAAGGCTGAGCATAGGGCAGATGGGCAGCAGGACATGTCGCCATGGGATGAACTCGTGAAAATCGGTGCTGCCCAGATAAGTGAGAGAGGGCAGGGAACTGGTTTTACCTCTGGGACCCGGTGGGAGCTCCCTGTAGTTGTCTGTTGGCATTAGGCAAACAGTTCCCTTATTTTTCTCTCATAATTGTCGTAACTGCCACTCTTCCCCCTACCCCTTTTCCCACGTGTAAATCTTCCTTAAAATGAGATGCAGTTCTCCATGGAATTAATGAAAATACAGGTGCAACAAAGAGCCAGAAAATAAGAGCTTTTCATTAGCAGTCAGTGTGGTCCTCATACAAAAATGACTTTCATAGTTACTTTACCCCATGCAATTACACAGCAAAGCCCCATTTAACATCTCACTACGTAACAGCACCTTTCTGTTTTAAATCAGATTAATGTAAGAGTTACCCAGCCATTTTAAGAGATAATAGCTGTAATTAAGGTGTTTCTCGTGATGGGTTCCTATTATAAGGTGGCAGATGATTCTCTGATAGTCTTATGGGCTGCATTAGTCACAATTGTTTTCATTAATATTGGCACTGTTCTCTTGCCACACAAACAGGAAAGCAGATTAATCAAAATATTGTGCTGGTTTCCTATGCTCTGAGCCCTTCTTTTGGGTTGACGCTCAATTCTTAACTTTCAGTGGGCATAAAAAGCAGTTTTTGCGAGACATGAGGGCAGCTTCACCTGTGCTATTTAAAGCAACATTGTGAGAACAAAGGGAGAGAATTATTTTACTGAAAATCTGAAAATAAAGCACCGATGAAACTTAAATATTACGATTTGTAAACATTTCATCTGATTCCAGTTTGGGTGTCAGCGATATGAGATTGCTAGAGTGTGTTCAGACTGGGGAATGAGGCGAGCGTGTGTTATTTGGGTTCATTATTCTGGGGAAAAAAAAATATGCACAGACCAAAGGACAAGCTGGCACGTGAGCAATTTGGGATTGTGAGGCTGGCTCAGGAATTTGGGGGTCTCCAGTGGCAGATTTCCATGGTGATGGTTCAGGATAAGCAAGCAGCTTGTTGAGGTTCAAAATGATAAGAGAAAAGACTGCATCTCTCTGCGTGTTACCACCATTTCCAGTCAAACCAATGAAGTCCAATGAGGGATGGTTTTGAGTTAAAAAGACCCATAAATGTTCGTTTTTCACGGGTATCAGTTCTACACAGTCAAGTGAAGCTGTCAGAGGCAGTGTCTCCTGAACAAAGTTGTCATGACAAGTCATCCAGAAAAAAACTATGTCAAGTGCCAGAGCTGAGACGAGCAAGGAGCGTGACGCGAGTCCAGGGCAAGATCTCCAGTAACTCACAGTGAAAAGGGAGGCAAAGGAACGGCTTTGCTTTGAGGAAATTCACATGATTTCCAGATCCAGCAGTTTGCAATTAAACAAACAAAGGCAAAAAAACAACCTTAAAATGACACATTTGGGAGCACTGTGCATATTGACTGCTACGCTTGTGGTAGCTAAATGTCTTTTAGAAATACACCTGTTAAATATGATGATATAAGTCCGATAAAATTGATTTAAGAAATTTATATGCTATGAATAAATAGAAAACTGTGAATCCCTTAATCCCAGTTTTCTAGAGAAAAACATGAACATACCAAGGGAAAATATGTTGGCAAACATTTTAATTCACTTTCTGCATTCAAATTCTAGCTACCAAGATGCAGGCTCCTAAATAATGTGATATCTGCAGAATTTTGTTGGCAGAAGATGCGCTGATCGAACAGCCCCAAACTTTCCTTGCATATCTTCAATATATTTACAGCCCAGAAGGCATCATGGTGTATAAATGATTTTGGTTTTGTAGGAAAGATGTTTTCATATAATTAACGCAAAACAGGTATTTTCATGTAACCATTCAAATGAGAAAAAGTTTCTCATGTTTTAATACATAAGACTCCACACTGCACATTAAAGTACTCTTCGAATTCGCAAAATGGCCAATAGCTACGCTTCATCAAAATGTGTTGCCTATCTATATATCTATATATCTATAGCATCTTAAAGGGATTAAATCACCAGAGCCTGAGTCCAAAACGCCTTACAGATAATTCATTACTGAAGTGAAAATAATAATTAAAAGTAAATAAAATCTCTGCAAGCAAGGAACATGTCTTCTCCACGGGCAGTCTCAAAATGCCTGCCTCTGGCAACAACGTTGACTTTTAGAGGCTAGAGGGTTATAAGACCAAGGTTCGTTAGTAATTGCCTTGCTGACCTTTGTAATGTGAGCTCGAATCCCACTGCATCTCCTGACATTTTGTTTTGCTTATAGGGGACCTGCGATCACTTGGGCTGGAGTCCCACTGGGATATGGCTCTCCCCTATGGTCCCTGCAAACAAGACAGCAGGCCTGCCTGTTTTCCTGCTCTCTAGTCACTGCTCTGGACACAAAAAAATCCTCATGGGAGTACAGGACTAAATAATAATGGTAAAAAAAAAGAAAAAAACCAACATAAAAGCCCCCTCTTCTGAGTTCTATCTGTAAGCTTTTAATCTACTATCCCCAATTACTTTTTGCTAATGTTTTGTAAAATGCTCTTTTAAACTCACTTACTGAAGGCTATTCACTCACTTACTTCAAGCTAAGAAAACTAGTTGCATGAACTTGCAGAGAGGATGGCTTCAGCAAACTCAGTATTTAAAAAAATAATCACAAATTTGTACAAAAGAAGCAAAATACATTGTGTCACTGACATGTCAAATTCATTACTGCTTATTGTTGTTGAAAAAAACCTATTGGCTGTAGAGGATGTGAAAAGCATAAGGTTGCAATAAAGACAGATGAAGTGGTGTATAATTCTTGAAATAAGAGGTGTTGTTGTATAGTCTTTAAAAGATTATTTTCATTTTATGCTAAAATTTGCTGTATTTTTGGTGAGGCAGGGCAGGATATTCTTGAATTTGTACTTTAATAAATGAGAAAAAGTTCTATTGACATCAATAGGTTTAAATAGGGGTGAAACAGAATGGACCTGTTATGGAAAAATACAAATAGCATATATCTACGGGTGGAAATATGTTGTAGAGGACGGTATAGAAATTTATCCCATGTCCAAAGTAATGGAAACTGTAGTTTAAGAAAATAATAATGACAATGAGAACAATATAAAGGCTGAAAGAAGAGTGAGGAACAGAGGAATATACTTAAAGGTGTAATTATTTAGGCTGGTAAGTCACATGCTATTGGAGGTATGATGAAAAGATGGTTGGTGGTGTGCCCCACCGTATTTGTTGCAAATTCTTCAGGATGTAGATAAAGCATGTCCGATAAACAGCGGTGCATGGGATTTCTCTGCTGCCTCCTATCTGTTGTCATGCACTCCTGACCTCAGCTCTTCCCTCAGATGGAAGCGAGCATCGTGAGTACAAGCTCATCCCTGATGGCTCTGGGCAGCTGCTGCGAAGGCCTGATTCCTTGTTTATCCTTTTTCTCTACTATTGCAAAGTTCTGTCATTGCAGTCGTGATTTATGTTGCTGCCGTGGTGCTAAAAAGCAGTTTCAGAGTTTAAAGTCGTAGTTCCGTGCTGGGGTGAAACACACAGGTAGCACTTGTTTGGTCTGTGAGCTCATCATCAGTGAAAACAGAAAATGAGCATATGTCTGAAGTTGTGTATGTTCTTAAGGGCTTTATTGAATCAACATTTCCAACCTATTTGTGTTGACTGAAAGTAATTTCTGATTAATTTTTATAAAACCAAGGGAGTGTTTCGTTGTACCTCCTTGTGCAAAGAACGTAACCAGAAAGACATTTGTAGCGTCAAATCTGGGTCTCTCAGCTGTAGGAGACAGAAATGCTGAAATGTGTGGGAGCTTTGCCAACAACCCTTTCTCTGCAGTTTTCCCATTGGAAATTAAGAATTATGTGGGCATGATAGCATAGGTGTGGCACTTTCTGAATATGTAGTCAAAGCCTTTGGAATAGGGAAATATGTGGCACAAATGATGCTGCTGCGACTAGGCTCCGGGGTTACACTTACTGCCAGGGAGTGATGGGGAGCTTTGATTTCAGTAAAGGTTACAAGTATTTACTAAACTCTTACAGATTTAAAAAAATAAGAATATGCTTAAGAGCTTTGCTCTTATTAGGCTTTTGTGCTTCCAGTTTTTCAGTTTATAGAAACCTTGTATATTATTTCAGTTTGGGTTGGAAGAAAGGCCTCCCGCAGAAGTGATGTTACTCCATGGCTGCATCCCAGAGGTAATATTATTTCCTGGTGTCTGTGGTTTCCCTGTGAAAAGGATCTACCATCTTTCATTTCCTGGCAGATTTAAACCCCACAGCAGATAGGCATCACAAAACCTCTTGCCATTTAACACGTTTTACATAAAATGGCTACTACGTATGGTCTGCCAGCCTGTGGCAGATGGCTCTCCGCACGTAAGACATAAACTCCAATCTTACTGTATTTCTGTAACTGCCATTTTTT
Source organism: Vanellus vanellus (assembly GCF_965231255.1). NCBI lineage: Eukaryota > Metazoa > Chordata > Aves > Charadriiformes > Charadriidae > Vanellus > Vanellus vanellus. Next base: position 104,251,477 of record NC_138906.1, read on the forward strand.
ATTTCTGCACAAATACACTGTCATCCATCCAATATTTTGCATGCACAGACAAAGCGCGACACTCACCAAAGTAACGACTTCACACATAAGGCGACCACCAGAAGCACCTAGTAGCTGCACTCTGAGAGCACTGACAGGACATTTTTAAGGAGGTTCTTTCCCTATCCTAGGGGACAGGCAGGGCAGCATTTCATGGGGGCAGGAGGAGAAGAGCAACCCCTTTTCTGAGCAGCTGGTGCGCTTGTGGACAGAGACATTGCTAAGCGGACCCACAAGTGACGGCAGTGAGTGAAGACCACAAAGGGAGTGGCGGAGCGAGGAGGCCCTCCATGCAGGTCCCACTGCCACTTCTTTGCCCAGCAGCGCGGTGCCCCTACTCCCCACCGCTCACCTGGCAGCATGGACACACTTCTATGAGGAGCAGCAGGCAAATCTCACAAGGGAAACACAACCACGAGCACTCTCCTGGCTATGGGTTCATTTTAAGCCCAAGACACAAAGCCAGTTCAGATTTCTGAATTTTCCCATCCTTGTTCACGTCACAGTGGTTGAGCAGGATCTGGCGGAACTTGTCCAGGTCCACCCCGCTAATGCTGGGCTGCAGGCAAAATAGAAAAACATTGCTGAGAGAGAAAACAGCTCTGGATTTCCTCAGCCCTGTAAAGCAGCAGACTCTGCAGCGGCTGGGAAATCCACCCAAGGAGGAGCGACCAAACAGCCTGACTCCACATCAGTTCATACGAGGTGGGGAAGCGAACAGAGTAATGGGGAAGGGGCACCCTGCGAAAGCAGAAGGGGTATGGGACTGTGAGTAACTGTGAGTAACTGTATGGAAATGCAACGTGATTTTTGTGCTTAGTCAAGGCCATCAGTATCTGACCCGTATCAAACAAAAGTCTGCAGAAAGGTGTGCAATACAGATCACTGCGCTACTGGACCTGTGCTTTCATCTGGTTTCCTCTCTCAAACCTGCTACATGAAGAGAAACGCGGCATTTCTGTCAGCAGGCTACTGTTTTACAGGCAAGCCAGCAACTTAAAAATAACTTTAGTGGATCGAATGGACGCTAAAGGCATACTTTACAGGCAACACTGTCTCCATATGCTCCTAATGCTGGAGCACTTCTGCTTCCCGCTTCCTCAGGAGATCCAATTCACATGCACAGCTTGTGGTGCCCAGGGATGATGCTGATGAAGGCCCTTAGGGAAAGCACAGTCTTCCCTCCTTTGGACACACGTGCACAAATCCAATCTCCTGCCTGTCAACACACCCTTCCCTACACCCTGCATGGCTGTAACATAGATACAAACACCGCCATCAGCACGCAGCTGCAGTCTCCGCTCTCTGCTAAGCGGACATGGAAGCGCAGGCATTCCTGCGTCAGGCCACACCGTGTGGAAATGCAGCAGCGCAGGCTCGGAAGGAACCAAAGACCAGACTATATTTGGATCAAAAACTATATCTTGGACTGCATCTGGAAAATCAAGGTAATCCAATGCAGATGGACTCTGCTGTCTGTAAGAAACTGGTGACACACTGGGCATGGTATTCCTGATTAGAGGCAGAGCTCAAGTCATTTTCAAGTGTAGCCTTGTGATGAACTAATGAACCATGAGGTCACGCCAGTGAGGACCATATCCACAGTGAAAACAGAAGAAAGAACTTCTGGTGACTGATCCACGTCAACACAGTTTGTGGTGCTGTAACTTCTGCCTAATTCAGAGTACGGGCTAGAACGGACCTTTCTTAAATACAGTTACTGAATGAAGCTGTATTAATTTGTCAGGCAGAATTTCCGTGCTGTGGTGAAATGCTCTACAGTGAAATGCTGAGACCATGACATTCATTTCTGCTGCTGACCAAAGTGAGATTTTATTCTATCTTCTTACTAGCCTCTCTATCTACATAACTTTTCCAAATCAAGCACCTTCCTTTCAGAAATATAGGATAGTAATAAATAAGAAAGAGCCACAAAGCTACCTTGACCAGTTCCATCATGTCTTTGACAAACCCATCCACTTCTGGGCCTTCAAGTGCTCCTGTTTTACTCTGAAATATGGAAGAAACATCTAGTAAGTAAAAAAACATGACAATGTTTATGAATCAGTAGGTCCACCCAGTCACTGACCTCTAAGATGCCTTCCTTTTTCCCAAACCATCTGTTCCCCTCAAACAGTAGCAACTTCTCCCACCATTTTGTGAGGCTTGCTGGTCACCACCCTGAATGAGTTGTGTGACTGTCAGAAGTGCCACTGAATTGCTGATTTCTAACAGGCAGTTAGGAGGTCATGTCCATCCTGGACCAGACTCCCTAGATAACCCTTGGTTCAGTACTGGAAGGGGTTTTATTTTTCAAGTTCAAGGTGGGGATGCAGGTCCCAAACTGTCAGAGACCATTAGACTTAAAGCCACCATACCCTCTATAGCCTGCAGGGAGATACAAGCTAATGCAGCAGTGCCAGCCGTGGTGATGAAGAAAGGAAAAATGGGTCCTTGGCCATGAAGTCTCTGGGCATCACTCACCTCTATCCCCAACCTTACCCCCCCAGCCTGGTGCCTGGGACACTCTGGCCCATGGGCTCGGGCACAGCTGCAGCTCCTGAGTGACCCCCACAGCACTCAGCAGGAGGAAGACCTCTGAGCAGCGTATGCTAAATCTGTGTCATTTAAAGACCGCAAAGGAAGGGCCTTGGGGACTCACAACATCGTAGTGTGCAAAGATCTTCTCAAAATCTCTCCTCCTTTCTTCCGTGCTGCAAGCCTGCATGCGGAGAGGACAAGCAAATGAAAAAGAAAAACAGAAAAGACTCAAGTTTGGGCCCAGGTTATCTTAGCTGAGAGAGACAGGATTGATGCATCAAAAAACAGCACTACTTACATCCATTTTAAATTGAAGAAGGAAATTTTCCTGGAGCGCCAGAATCCTGAATAGAGAGATTTAAATTACGATCTTTCCGCTTTATCGTCTGCACGCAAACTATTCCGAACTCTTCTGGTTCGTAAAGCAAAGAGATTTTAGATTATAGACCTTTAAAAAAAGAAAATCGCCTGCGGGGTTATTTACGGAGTGCTGTTCTGGGAACACATGCCTCGCTGCCTGTCTGACGGGGAATGGCGGGCGCCCTTTGGCTCACTGCAAACCTGTTTCTTAGCACCATTGCTTCTCCCAGAGCACTTCTGGTGGTCCAGAGCAAAGGAGGTGGTCAGCCTCCGAAGCGAGAGCTACCAGACAATCATTCCTCGTAAATGGATTGCTGCGCTGCGTTAAAGGAAAGAGTAATTTATCGCTCCCTGTTGGAGGGAGAACAGGCGGTTGTAAAAGTAAAGGACAAAGTAGTACTGGCATGAGCACCGAGACTTCCCAAATTCCTCTCCTTTCCCCTCCTCTCTCCCCAAACCCCTCACAGCACTGATAAAAGCTTTTGTCTCTCCAGCTGCTCTGCTAACCCCGTGGATTTTAGAGCCTGCGACCCCGAGTGTGCTGAGCTGTGTCTGTGCACTGAAGGGTTTGGGGTGTGAGAAGCGTGCTCAGACCAGAGAGAAGCCGCAGCTGGCGTGGGAAAAGGGGGCAGTAGGGAACCGTATTTAAGAGGAAAATGCGACAGCAACCCTCTTTAGATATTCTCCATTCTTTTCATGCATTCAGTGATCAAAGCAAGCTGCCGCGTGCACTGCAGTTACTTGTGCTAGCATTCGTCATGACCCCAAGCAGAAAGTCACGGTGGCAAACCAGCACCTCTCTCCTCTCATCCCCCACACCACTGTTTTAAGACTGTACCTGCATGTTTAAAGCCCCACCCGGTCATTGCACATACATTTACAGAGATAGGCATACTCTCTATCTGTATGCAGTGAAAATCATATAAAAGCCTGTGAGGTATCAAGGACAGCATAGAGACAGAGACCCGTGACTGAGTCCCCAGCTTGATTTACAAGTGTCTTCACCTTGTCTCTCCAAATCCTTTCTTACTGCCACTGGCGAGCTCCTTTGCAGTGGCGCCTTTGTTCCTCAAACAAGCAGCAAAAATTCTTTGCAATCCCTGCTACACATGATGATACAAAATAAATGCATGCCTGTGACCCGCTGAAGGGGATTGCCCTCCTTTTGGAGAAATGGTGCCACTGGGTGCTTTGTCAGCTCCTGAGGAGCATCGCAGAGGTAGCACAGATCATGTTGGTGATGCACAAATAGGTCCTGGCATTGCTCAGAGGCTCTAGGTTCTCAGACTACTTTAGAACAAGAGGAAATGGCCTCAAGTTACGCCAGGGAAGGTTTAAATTGGATATTGGGAAAATTTCTTCACCAAAAAGGTTATCAAACATTGGACCAGGCTGCCCAGGGAAGTGGTGGCGTTGCTATCCCTGGAGGTATTTAAAAGACGGGTAGACGTGGTGCTTAGGGATATGGTTTAGTGGTGGTTTTGGCAGTGTTAGGTTGATGGTTGGACTCAATGATATTAAAGGTCCCTTCCAACCTAGACAATTCTATGATTCTATGATTCTATTGCAATGGGGATCATGCCTTAGAGACCTGGGATACCTACATCAGAGTACCTGATTTAATTTGAAAGGAGGTAGGATTCAAATGCTCATCCCCAGAGGGAGATCATCACCTTGCCTGGACCTGCCACTGCAAGCAGAAAAAACCCATCGATATTATTAAAGCCTACCTTGCCAGGTCATTCAGGTCCAGCCGTCCATCTTTGTTTTTGTCAAAGATTTTCATCTAAAACCCAAGAAGACAGAGATAAGATAGACAGGCCATGAGGAGAACACACATACAAGAAAGCCAATATACATTTTTCTCTGCCCTGTGCCCTAACCTCTGCTTGCTCAGGGTCCGTGCCCAAACTGCAGGCAGCACGGTGTCCACTGCTAGCACCAAGTGCAAAGGTGGCACAAGAGCATAGCAAACCCCTCCTGCTTTCTGACGGCGACAACTCAAGCAATCAAATACCGGCACTCCTCCCTTCCCGCCTTACACAGGGATAAAGACAGGTCTCCAGCAAACTCCTTAAGAAACTAATTACTGGCCCCTGAAAAAATGCCAAAAAAGGGAGGGGAACTTCTAAACACTGCTACCCCGACTCCATCCTTATCTTTTACTGTTGCCATGGCTACCAAGTGGCTGAGGTGCAAATGCCACCTTCCGATAGACACTCAAGCTGGGGTTTTATGCTGATAAAGCCAGTGGGCTTTGCTTGGCTTAAAGCCTGATATCGGAAAACGCTACAACTGTGAAGGAGATTCAGGCTGCCAATGTCAAGAGGTTAATCTGTGTGAATACAAAAGTTAGCCTTTCCTAAATATTATCTTTGCCTTAATACGATCTTTTCGATGAGTCACCACCAGATTTTATTTATTTGTTTATTTATTGCGATACTGTGTTTCTCAGCAAGGCACAAATAAGAGTCTGTTACAGGCAAAGAGGGAGAGATGTCTAATGGGTTGCAAACCTGAATAACTCATGGCTCAAATTTCTAGTAAAAATGTATTCCACATTGTGCGTGTGTGGGGAAGATTAATATTCTACTAAGATGAGTTGCCATTCTTTGTCAGATATTCAGTAATGGAATATGCTTTAATCTTACCTTCATCAGTCTCATTTGTGTATTCAACGGTTGTAAGTAACCAGATCACTACAAATCTTTGGTGTAATTAATTGCACACTTGCTGGGGAAGGCCCATGCCAGTCCCCATCTCAGGTGGCTTAGAGGGAGAGGACCATCCTCTGTGACACAGCCTGACCATGTGGGAGCTCCAGGCCATGTGAAACTGGGGCAGACCCTGACATGTGCATGAGGAGAGATTATTTGGAGAGCTGCAATTTCACAGGGAGCCCTTGCATAAATGCGATGCCTATTTTGTCAGCGTTGCCTCCTCTCTGCCCCTTACTTGAGGGCAGGAATCTACACTAAGGATGGTGAGCCTATGGTAACCCGTTATTGCACTGTGTTTGGATAAGATTCTGCAGCAGGATTTTATTCCATTAATTATTCTGTATGATTTACTCTACTGAGGTTTGGATAAGATTTTTGAAGAGCACTCGGTATGGGTTCACTTTTCCTCCCACTGAAAGACAGTATAAAACTCCTATGAATGATTGAAGGCGCACACTGATGTCTTTGGGAAAAAACACATCCTGAGAGCCATGCAGTTGTTCAGTGGCACAAGGAAAGCCGCTTTCCCCTTTCACTGGCCTCTGCTGAGCTTGGGCTCTGTATAGAGCCACTAAATGAGAGAAGAAAGACCTCTGAATCTGCCTTAGCCCTCGAGCTGAAGAGGTGAATAAAGCTGCCAAGCTGTCCTGAGGACTTCTCTCATTCTGTGTCAGTCCAAGTTGTCCCTCTCCAGCTTATCTAACTCCTTCCATTCTGCTTTCTGCCCCATCAGTTATCCCACTGCAATATGGGACTTTTCCCTGGTCTCTGCTGGGGCCACAACTGGACAAGGCTGGGGGCAGGAACTGCTTCCACTGGTGCCACCAATGTGAGAAATGTCCTCACAATGACATCCTCAAGCTGCCATCAGAGAGACAAACCTCAGCTTTCAGTTCCTGGCTGATGAAGGAGTTATTCTGCAGGCAATAGAAAATGGTTACTGTCCTTTCTAGAAGTAAATCATCCCAGATAAGATTTTAAAAGCCTCTCTCCAAATGGGACATAATCTGGTTTTGCTTGTTGTATGAGGAGAGAGGGAGATACCCTTACTGGCTCACTTTAGCAGACTCCCCGCTGCAGGCGGCTTTGCAACATCCCGCTTATGCTATTACTCTGAAAAATAGTCTGTAAAACAAGCTTATGGAGATAACCCTATTTAGCCAGCTAGAGAAAGTACCAACATTAGGGTGGTGGGAATACCACAGTCCCTAGGCTCTACAGTAACTTAAGAGCTTTTGAAAATGTTGCTCTAAATCCCTCCTTTTAGGCCACCAAGGTGCACCCACACGGTCTGTAAGAAGTCACCGTAAAGCAGCATGCCTGGTGTGGTGGGAGAGGACAACGTTTGGTGGGAAGCACAGGGTAAAGCTCTCAGGGACTGCTGCCTGGGGCAGCTCTGGCTGAGGGCACTAGTCTTTTCTTCACACAAAGATACAAATGCTTACCGAAACACATTAAAACTTACTGTCTTTAGCAGTCTTTGGACTTCACCAGGGTTCTCCTACATGTTTCTGGGTTCCTGAAAGTGTTTTTTATTTTCTCCCATTCTCTGTGCATCTCAGAATTACTCTCTGGAGACTAAAAGCCAATGTTTCAGCCTAGGTTTCCGATTCAGATGTTTTTCCCTCTATGATGCCTCAGGAAAGCAAACACACAGAGCTTTTCAGAGAAGTTCTGCTCCGTGACCACAAGGTTTTGACCTCTGTACAAACTCACTGATAAACACTTATAAGTGCTGACCATGGCGTCAGCTTCAGGGACCAGGGCAGACCTGGTGGTTCCCAATCCAAGAGGCAGACTCAGGGCCCATTTTTCATTTCACATAGGACTGTCTGAGACAAGCCACGAGTCTCTTTTTCAGTGAAACATCTCGCGTCTTATCTCCTTTTTCACAGCATAAATAAATAAGCACCCTGGCATCACTGTTCTTGTCTTGAGACTTTGAGTGTCCCTCCTCCCCTGCATCTGCTCTGCTTGGTTGGTTCAGCATGTTTTCGCAGTTTCAGAAGTCACAATTAACCAGGAAGCTGAAGAGCTTTGTGCACCCTTAATGAAACAGTCTAGATTAGAGGTGATGGTTTAGATGTGAAAGCCTTTCTGCTTCATTATGCATTTTCTGAGCCCGTGGTTTTCAACTCTATCCATTTCTGAACCCTTTACAACATTCCAGCAGTAGCACAGACCCCATTAAAACACATTTAACTGCAGAGATAGTACTTTCCTTAGTGGAATGCTCAATGAAAAGCAACATCCCCAGTCAATTTGCTTCATTTGCACCTACCTTTGAGCTTAACATTAAGATTTCAGTGGTTGACCATGTCTACTTACAGCTAACCAGCTCCCCTCTCTGACCTCCTTCTCTGCTTTTGCAATACCAAGAGAGAATCTTTGTGTTTTCAAATTGTTTTGTCTTTTTCTGCAACAAATATCCTGAATAAAATTTTCAAACGTGTGTGATATTTTGATTGTCCATACCAGTCAACAGAAAGAAAAGGGAAGTCTGGCTGGAAGAGCTAGGCCGAGCTAATTCTTTTCTAGTGACTTCCACATGAAAGATGGAAAACATGTAGGGAAGATGGAATAGTGTTCACTGAATTAGTTCAGGCACCACAACTAATAAGATAGACCTAATCCTATTATCTGGACAACTGGTGTTCATGCATACCCGCTACATGGCAATCTTGGGCCTGCATTACTCGGGAAAAGCCTGGGGAAATGTTTATTAATGAAACTTTCACATTTCAAGCATTGATCTGATCTGCTAATTGTGTACATAAGTACACAAAGAATGACAGAGGGTACCCATCCCATATGACAAAGCATACATCATGGGAGAAGTAGATATTTGGAATCATTATGAGATTGTTTCTAATTTAAACTTTTGCCTTTACACGCCATCTTGATATGTTAAACTTGATGGATTTTCAGTTTACACTCTCAAAAGGTATATTTATGCTGCCAGGCTGATATGAAACATCTCAACGTGGTTAAGGATAAGGTCTGGCATGTTTAAACAGCACTCAGTTTTACTAAAAGCTTTGTTGCATCCAGCAGTATGCTTTATAAAATGATGCATTTATTTTACTGTCAAGCTCCTCCGTGTTTTAAAGTGTTTGCACAAATTAATTCACTGACATTTTAATGGCAATGCATCAGGGAAGTCCTAGTTCTGTTTGTTTGAATGTAGTCCATGCACTCTGAGGCAGGCAGAGAGTAAGTAAGAGCTGGATTTGCAAAATAAGAGTAGTTACATCTTGGGGTTTTTAAGTGCAAAACCAAAACTGCCATTGGCTTTGAATTCAGCAAAGGAAATATCTCTGCTTTCCCGGTCTGGTGTTGTAAAGAAGGCCACTGAAACACTAGGATATGACAAAGACACGTGTGCTTGGAAGAGCGATATGATTATAAATCTGAATTATTTTCTCTGACAGAGATAAGGAGAGAAGTAAACAACCAAAATAAAGCTCTATGATCAATAGAGTCACTAAAGCATGCTTTTAAACTTTCTCTGGTTCTGGCTCTCTGCGTGTAGTAAAGTGTTTTATCCCTCAGGTGGGACACGGGAAGAGTTTGCTCTTGCCTGACCTCCTGCTCTCACAAATATATATATTGGGGGCATCTATACCCGACAGCTGTAACTCAACTTGGCCAGTGAGTACAAAAGTTATTGAGGGTGTATAAAGACAGGCACGTGCCTGAGCTGCAGGGCTGACTACAGCTTCTTTCCTTGGGGAAGGAAGGATAAGGGCACAAAGGCTTTTGCAGAGCGACACAAGGGCCCTGTGACCAGCAAGTTCCCCTCTGCACAAAACCTCAGTGCTCTGCCCGACCAGATTGCCTGTGTAATCTAGAGTCGTTTAGTGCAGGATTTCTAAGGGTGTTTTGGTTCCTAAAAGACCAAGGCATTATCTGCTGGGCTTTTCAAAAGCCTGCAGGCTCCTGAGTTCTATTGGTTTTGATCTTCAGAAATTAAGTTGGATCTTAAATGGGATTTTCTGCTTCCCCTGGCTTATGCTACAGCAAGCGTGGTGCAAAACCGGAGGTGACAGCACCACCAGGATTAAGTCTAGAAGGGATATGGGAGGCAGATTTCCCTCCATTGTGCTTATCAGCTGTGTGGGTCCTCTCTGTATCACACACAGTAAAGCAATGAGAGGAATCACACCTACGCAAAGCCAGGAGAAAGCTCCCCAGGGGTGGGGGGTGGGGGGGGCTCCCATAGCGGTGGCTGGGGTTAGGAGATGTGATGGTTGCGATGTCAGTCCATCACTGGATATAAAGTCTCTTGGGGGTCATGGCATCCTTACAGAGCCACCTGGGAGGGAGGCCAGCATGGACCACTACCAGGAGAAGGGATGTGCAAAGGCTGCTCCTGTAGACAACCAGCCTATACTCTACTCCTATCATATTTCAGGGGCTTTGGGAAGTTTGCTCAGCATGTTAAGAAACATAACAAACTCTCTTTAGGTTTTTGTCAATGCAACAAAGATTTGTCGACCCATTATTACACCATGTCCTTGGTGTTCATAAGAGACTTCATTAACATGGATAAGCTAGCTTGGCCAGTAAGTTGTTAAGGGGCTAAATCACCTGGATATTCTGTGCTCTGACTTCTGTTTCCCTACATAAGTACACTGGCATTGGCACTGAGCACAGACAGAAAGACAGACAGACAGGCTTTCACAGCCAAAGAAGTGGCCACACTGAGCCTCCAGTGGACACGGACCATCTTGAGGGAGAAGTCAGCCTGTTCCCCTTTGCACTGAGAAGATAAGGAGCCCTCAGCTGGCCAGCTGCAGGCTGGCGTGCTCCGGGTACGCAGCTCAGTCCCCAGGAGAACCTTTGCAGATGAGCCCAGCAAACCCCTGGCATCGTTACAGCTCAGAGGGTTTCTGCAGTGACTCCTCTGGGGCTGAGATTTCATCCTCTGCTGTCTCCATCTACTGACTTTCAAATGCTGCAGTAGCACGTAGTTCATGACCAATGCTTGTTGAAATATTATTCGCTGCACTTACTTACATTATTGCTTCTCTAGAATTTTAGCTGGTGGTGGACAAAGATGGTATGCTGGCTTGGGTGGGGGGCACCTTTTACATTTTGCTAAAATATAATAATGCTCAAATTAAAGGACATTTTTATGCTCAGTCTGACATTACCAGCATAAGACAAAGCAAAAAGCGAATGCTAGTGTTGCATGTGCGACTGTTTCAGCAGTATATATAATTTAATTTGCTAAAGTTTGCATCCCGGCACGTGGCTTGCAGACACTGAGATTACAAAGTAGAGTAGTGTGCTGTTATCCGGGGAGTGATGAACTACCAGTGTTTCTATGAACAAGGTAACAATATATGCCAAGATGGAAAAGCTGAGTGAGAATTTTGTTCGTACAGAAGAAAAAAGGATCATAGAATCATAGAATCATTTAGGTTGTAAAAGACCTTTGAAATTATCAAGTCCAACCATAAACCTAACATGGCCAAGTCGACCACTAAACCATGTCCCTAAGCACTACATCTACCCATCTTTTAAAAACCTCCAGAGATGGTGACTCAACCACTTCCCTGGGCAGCCTGTTCCAATGCTTGACAACCCTTTTGGTGAGTAATTTTTTAGTGATATCCAATCTAAATGTCTCCTGGTGCAACCTGGGGCCATTTCCTCTTGTTCTGTCACCTGTTACTTGGGAGAAGAGACCGACCCCTACCTCACCACAACCTCCTTTCAGGTAGTTGTAGAGAGCGATAAGATCTCCCCTCAGCCTCCTTTTTTTCCAGGCTAAACAACCCCAGTTCCCTGAATACTTAATTTCATCAAAAACTACATCATATATGTGGTTTGTATTCATTTACAATATTTTGCTTAAGTACGTAGCTATATGCACGCACAGGTATGGAAGCCGTCATCACTCATGACAAAATGTTGTCAAATGCACGTGTGATCTGGGTGTTCATGGGCTGAAACTTCACCAGGACCCAGAAGCCTAATAACAGTTCTGGGGGCTGAGGGGAGGTGGGGAGGGATGGGGACAGGTTGTTAGTACTGCTGTCATCCTCCACGGACGACTCATCATGAAGCAGTGAGGGGCAAACTTTCATTTCTCCAGTTTGTGTCATTTCAGGAAAGGAGAATATTCTCACCATGCTCTTAAAAATCTGCATTTTCAGCTACGCCCACCCTGTCTCCCAGAGCACGCATTGCAGGACCCCTGGGGCATCTTCTCATGGACCAGAGAGGCTCAGAGCAATACTTCACTTCTGCCTTTGAGCACCTGCTCCCTGCCAACAGCTCCTGGTCTATGCCCACGGGAAGAGGACAAACCCACAGATTGTTTTCAAGGGTTCAGAAATGCACATGACTATGTATCTTCTCATGCAAGTGGGTGCATGCAAATAAATACTAATATGCACTTAATGACTATTAATACAAACATATATACATGTAGGCATGAAAACTAACAAAAACTCTGCCTGCAAAGGGGCTTCCTCAGCACAGGGTTGCTATTTTAATTCCCTTCATGAAGAGTCTTGAGAATTCAAATGTTCTTCTTTCGTGACTTTCCCCAGTGGCTTTAGTGCTCTTTAAGATTTGATTTAGCAGATTCGTGGGGCTTGTGTAATGCCAACGCGTTCACTACCTGTTTTCTTTCCAAGGGTTCATCAAATCCCTAATCTATATCAGTGTTCTCTGAAGAGAGGCTGTCAAGGTCACAAGGAAACAGAATAGCCTCTTAAGAAACGGCTTCTAAGCAACCTGACAAAGTGATGTTCCTTTCTGGAGACAACAAATCCCTTCCAAAAGAAATACTTTCTCCCTCATCCCAGCTTTGTTTAATGTGGTGTAAGATCATTCATAGCAGCATAAGTAAGTGGCAAGTATTTAGCATGTCCTGGTTGGTATGATATCTGCTCACGTTTCTCACAAGCTAAAGCTGCAAATACCCAGCACAGAATCATAAATTGCTTTTTTTTTTTTTTTTTTTTTTTTCTCGTGCCTGGGCTAGCTTCTTTAAAATGATAGTTTCTATCTTTTCCCATTTATTCCCATCTCCAGACGGCTGTAGGATCCACTCAGTATATCGGTAGCTGCTTAAGATGCGTGCAGCCGGCTGTGGATGTACAGAAAAGAGGGCAGAGATCTGTTAAGCCCTATGGAGACAGATGGTTTTACAGCTCCTTAGGACACAGCTTATTTCAACTGAATGTTATTACAGTGGCATTTGAAAGCCCTGAGTAGGATAGACGGGCCACCTGAGAGACCCTGTGTCTATGTGCAGCAGAAACAAGCCCTTGTCCCAAAGACCTTGTGCTGTAAACAGAGAAAAGGGTGGGAGCAAAGCAATAGGAGAGAGAAATATAAATATTTCCACTCTGCCGTAAAGGGACTGGTGCTGCTGGCTGCTAATGATACCACAGAAAGTCCATGAAAGCCTAAGGAATGAAATGCAAGGGCCACTGTCCCCTTGTTTTCCTGGAGAGTAGTGATGGTAGCAGAGCCCCATCAGGACTCGGCACTTCAGCAGCCCCCCACTCCACATGGAAAGCAGAGAGAGAAAGCAAAGAGCTCTCATTGCCCTGGGCCTTGACATCATACTTTGGTCTTGGCTCCTCAAGTCCCTTTTTAATCCAGCACTGCAAATGTAAGACTGAATCTTTCTTCCCTCCTTGTAATTTTGCCCTCCTACTTTAGGTAAGTTCCCATGCAATCACTTCAGGCAGCGCATCTGCTACTATAGAGATCCTGTCCACATGGCTACTTTCCTGTGATGTACAGAATTCGTATCCTCTATTTTACTACAGGATATCACAGGGTAAGATTATGCATATTGTAATTTCACATCCTGCCTTAGCTCTCAGGATCAGGTGTGTTTGTAAACTTCCTCGATCTTCAGTTTATAGCAAAGGATCACAAGGAAAAAAAAAATCATCTGCCATATCCTCATTTTCTAATAACCATTAACATCCCTGATTCTTTTGGCATTGTGGCTTTGCAAACTTTTGTCCTCACAAGCCAGGTTTGCATTTCAGATCGTAGATTTCCCCAGATATGCAAAGCATCCCTTTTCCCAGATCAAATCTTATCCTGTAGCATAGAGACTAAACTGCCTCTCCAAAGATACAAAGCCAATCTGTAAAAAAAAACATGGGAATAGAAAGCAGACCTCCTGGCTGTCAGCCCCGGGCTGCATTGATATCTGGCTGTGGTGGGGCAGAAGGAATCGCAGATGTTTCTTGAGAAATTATTGGAAAGGGAAAGAAGTTGGAGGAAATGAACCGCCAAATGTCTACAAGGTTCAGATCGCCTATTCCCCAGCACCTGATCAGAGATTAGCTGCTGGGGATGGAAACCTTAATGGAGAGGCATAAAAGCTATTTGCTACCTGCAAGCACTACCAGGAAGGTTTTTGTTCTAGCTGTAGTTTATGGGGTTTTATTGTTTTCAAGCTCTGCCAGTTGGAAAATAATTTCTGTAGCTTGGATTCCTCTCCCTTCACTGTCCTATAAAGATGAAAAAAAGTCCACACTTTTCTGTAATGGTACAGTTTTTTTCATTTTGCATTAAAGGGTCACATTTCTAGGCACAGATGCATCATGTACACATAACATGGTATTGCAAAATATGCGGGCAGTTCCTTGTTTGCTTGTATACCAAGCTGTTCTTTAGGTACAAACACAGATTTTGTGCCAAGAATCAAGGCAGTCCCATCTGAAAATAATTTAGAAAATTGCAATGGTAGATATTTGCTAGTGGAACTCAAATGATACCCTTGAGAATGAGATCAGAAATGAGCTTTTTTTCTTTCTTTTCTTGTTTTTAGATGATTAGATATAATAAGTTGCTCTCAAATCCAGGTGACTGATGCTAAACTTACACCAAATATTATGTTGCTGATTGAGGGATAAAAACTATATTGTGCTAAGGCAGGGGAAGAGTTGGAGCTTTCAACCTCCCAACCTTTCAGGGAAGCAGCAGGGAGCCAACAAGGCTTGCTGGGCTCTGCAGAGCAGAAGAGCCGGATACCTACGTGTCTTGGGAGCAAAAGGATTTGCTAGGAGGGAGGGAGGGAGGGAAGGAGCTGGAGATCTGGCTGAAGCTGAACGTACCCTGAAAAAGAACGGACCTCAACTACTGTTTTCAAATGGATTTAGGGCTCAGTTTGCTCTGACGTAAAGTTGAGCTGTTTTCTCATAAGAAACAGTTCAACTCAAAGCAAAAATATATGAAATGCTGTTCACAGCTGATGTCCGGTGCAGTGCAAAGAAACAGCAGCAGCACGTGCCAACTCTCCAAAGGGACCTCTTGGAGAAGATACACCTTTTCAGAGGGCGTTTATGGCCCCACGGACATTGACCCTGAAGGAGAGTTTTAGGCAGTACTATAATCTAAACAATATCAACACTATCTTTTCTTACCATGGTATCAGTATATTCTTCCAGCTTTACTTCAGCAACCATCTTGTTATGCTGCAAAAAGAGATCTCGCAGGAAATCCTGCAGTAAGAAAAGAGACAAATATTACTCCTTAGAGTAAATTAAAGAAATAACAGTAAGAAATTCAATCCAAACTCAGCAGGGTTACATGAAACTAGTTTCACATTCCTGATTAGTACCAGTGTCTGCAATTTCACATAAAGTTCATGGTTTTTTAGTTGAAACATATTTTTTCAAATAAATTAGAAAATAACCAAATTTACCCAGGGCAGGCATACTGGAACAGGTCATAATTAACTCACAAAATAAGCAAAAGATGACACTAAATCCTGCAATATTTGTTAACCGATCTCAAATCAAAATATTCGCGATTCGGCAAAACACTTAAGCATCCCTTTATGTCTTCATTGGGGCGCAGGCTGGAGCCACACGCTGAGAGGTCAGCGCAGGGTCTGCAGCCCAGGGCCAGACTTCTGTGCCCGGCTGGCTCAGGGTGTTCGAGTTACAGTTTCTGAACAGGCTTCTGCCTCAATAGCCTGAGCTTTAAAAAGAAACCAGTGCTCAGAAAATCTGCAGGCTTGGGAAAAGATCCCACTAATAAAACACAATGGCTTTGGCTCTGTTTAGCTGGGAGAGGCACATATGTAAAACAAAGTTAAGGCATGCTTGGGGGGCTCCTTGGGTGTTCGGGGGGCGCTGAGACAAGTGGGGTCATGGGACGAGGCGAGGGGGAAGCAGGACAGCAAGGGCAACAGCAGAGCGTCCTCCCTCCCGGCAGGGTCCCTGCAGCCGTGCCAGAAGGTTGGAGGGTCCCCAGTTCTTAAACTCGTCGTTAACAACCTAGAAATGCCATTCATCATCCACACAAAAGACAGCAAATTGGTGAAGCCGACAGAAAGGCTCCCGTTGACATCAGCGAGCTGTAGATCAAGCCCAAAGAGACTTGTTAAAATAACTTACTTTGAGCTCGCCAGCTGAAATAAATCCACTGCTATCAGCATCGTAACTGCGCCAGATCTGAATGGAGATAGATTGATACGACCACATAAATATTGCAGTTAATCATCTGCTCGGGTGATAGATCGTAAAAATTCAAATCAGAACTTCCATAACGAGCAAGCTGTTGTATTATCCAATATTCAATTAATTATAGAAGACATAAAATAAACTTTCCACACAATAGCTTTTACTTTCACTTGGATGCTGTATGTGTGCACGCTGCTATCGTATATTTAATGCAGACACACTGTCTATAAAAGGAAGAAAAGACTAAGAAACCCCTCTATGCTTCTTACCTAATTTGTACACGCAGCTTCTCGTATGAGTAAAAGTCAAGGCCGTACACAACTGGCCACTGATCTGCAGAAGTCCCCACTTTGGGTGTGAAATAAAACTAACTGCAAGCAGTCTTGGAAAAATTGATATTTTGTGCTGGGATACTTAAGGGCAGAGAGTGGAGGGAGATTGGGCACGGTTAAAGAAACCTTATGGGTTTTTTGCTCCTCAGTTGGCCCAGCTTATGGATATTTCTACCCTCACACCCTGCCAGGATAATGCATGAGGGTAAAATGATATAACCTTGTCTACCTGAACAGGTCAGAAAGTCTTTTGCTTCCACAAAAACCACGTATTTCCCACGCCATGTTCTACGGAGGGTGGAAGTGTGCATATTGAAGAAGCTGTTGGTGTGCAAGGGGAAAAGACAATGTGGAGATACAGACCCGCATGAATTCCACACTGTTGTCCAAGGGAGTTTCCCATCGGAAAAGCAGCAGAAAGTTCTCATCATCCGGCAAGATAATATTTGCAAGCTGAAAAAAAAACAAAAAACAAAAAACAAACACATAAAAAAATCCCAAAACAAACCCAAACCATGAAAGTAAAGATATGAAAAAACTTGGGTGACTGCTGACCCCATATGGGAAATAAATTTGGGCATGTTGTTGCCTTGGAAATAAACCCTAAACCAAGAGATCTGGCTAATGTAGTACTCCATGACTCGCCTCCTCCCCACCCAGGCTCTATCTACCATATCTACCAAGTCTGCTCTAGGTCCTAATTCTCCCACCTTCTGTAAAAAAAATCCCAGGCTGGAGCCAGGGAGAGATACCTCTTGGATTTGCAAGCGCCCGTCTGTGGTGTTGTCGTAGGCAGACATGAATTGCTCCTTCATCCTTTGAACATTTTCTTCTGTGATGGTGTTCTGCCATGCAGAAAACAACACACGCATGAAATCTCTCCTGGCTCCCAGATAAACACCAGGATCATTGCATCCTTACAGTCGGGAGCTAATGCTTCTGAAAGCCCACAAACACACCACCTTAGATGAATTTTTGGAAATTAGTGCTATGCACAGTTTTGTAGCAAATAAGCTTTCAGTTGGAAGACCAGTGTTTGGAGACCCCAAAATATTTCAGTGACACCTGCTTCTTTAGCCAGCTGTTCCCACTATATCACTGGAATTTGGTTTTGCAGCTGTTTCCATGCTGATCATTCTCATCTTGTTCTGTTTAGGAAGATGTCCTTATCCTTGAACTACACCCCTGGAGTTCATTAGATCATCAGCCTTGAAAGTTGGCAGTGGAGCTAGATTGTTGCTTATTATTGCCTGTCAAGACCTGGCACCAATCTCTGTCAGTGTTTCTGGGTTAATAGCATGGGATTTCAAGCAATTCACATTCCCTTTGCATCTGCTCAACGCCTTAATCAATTTATACATAGTGAGGAGTTTTCAGGACTTGTCAGGTTTTATGTTTTGACTGGCATTGCTCAGACAGGTGAAATACAACGCTTAGGTGCATTAGGCATGATTTCTTTCTCTTAGCAGTAACCTTTAGGGTATCTGGGTGAACTGGGCAACACAAAGTGCAATTTCCCCACCCTGGGGCCAGGCTTCTGGTCAGACGAGCTTTGTGGCTGGGCTGAGAAGCTCACCTAGTTACTGTCTCCCAAGCAATAATGAAGTCCAACGTTACCCTCCACACCGGCACTAACCAGGTCCTGACTCCTCTCCCAGCCCCGTGGCAGGTGGCCCTCTCTGGGAGGCAAAAGAGGGAGGAGGATAATGCAGACTGGTCCTTGGCATACATTTGTAGCATTTTTTGCAAGAGAATAAATTAAGTTCTTCCCAACCCCTGAAGAAAAACACTTCAAAGCTTCTCTACGTCCAGGTGGAGCTTGGACTATAGCTGTGTGTTCCTGGGTCTTCTAACCCAATTTCTTGTCCTTTCAGCTACTATTGCAGGCCCATCATGTTGTGTAAGCCCTTTCTTACTACGCTGACACAAGACCATGAGATACTTTCTCAGATTTACTCAGTGCACAGCTCAGTGCCTCCTGCCTGGCTGTTCAGAGGCTGAGCAGATACAAATCTCATGCCTAGGAAAGGACACTCTCGGTTGCCCTGTCCTGGCAGAGCGAACAGTGGGTGTGCAAGCTCTGCGTGATGCCCAGAGACAGCGTGTCCAGGCCTCAGCTTATTCACTGCCTTATGTGCTCCCTCAGGCACTGATTCTGCAAAGTGTGAACTGGAGCAGCAAAAGTTGCATGGAGTAGTAGGAGATCTTTCTGTAAGGTTTGTCACCTCTGAGCTCAGTAACATGGCCTGGCAACTGCAGCTCACATTCTCACTTTGGATGGGTATTGGACAGGAACACATCCAGGCAGGTTTTGAATGTCTCCAGAGGAGGAGACTCCACAACCTCTCTGGGGAGCCTGTTCCAGTGCTCTGTCACCCTCAAAGTCAAGAAGTTTTTCCTCATGTTGAGATGGAATTCCCTGTGTTTCAGTTTGTGCCAGTGGCCCCTTGTCCTATCACTGGGCACCACTGAACTTGACACTCGCCCTTTAGATATTTGTAAGCATTGGTGATGTCAGATGATGGAAAATTTGGGAATCTAGGAGTAGGAATGGGAGGACAGGGAACTCACATGGCTCTTTGTAGGGCAGGTGGAGCATATCCCCCAGCGGCATCCATGGGGCACAGCGGTGAGGGCTGGCAACTCCCAGTTAAGAGGCAAGATCACTTGCAGGATGCTCCATCCCCATGGTGGTGGCCAGTGAGCCCTATGGGCTGCGTGGCCACGTGCCCACACCACTGCCCCCCGGTTGTGCTCACTGCCAGCCCCCCTGGGTGCAAGCACTGGGGACATAGCATACCATTGACCACGCACGTACACTTTTCTTTCACCTCAGTATTATATCCTCAACTCGTGCTATTTCAGTTGCCTCCTGACAGCACCTTGATGCTTTGAGACACCTCCTCGGTGTTAGGCAAACCTATCAGTTGCTGACTTCAATAGGCTTGCAAAGCACTCTGAAATTATCCTCCTCTGTGCCCAGTAGGGTAAGTTATTTCTGAAACGATAATCATAGCTGATATTTGAAAAGTGCGTTGTGGAGTTCAGACTAGTCATTTGTTAAGAGAGCTTATGGCCCAATTTTGTGCCAGCTATTAACCACCACTCATCGAGCTTTGTGTGGCGGGAACATTGTCATCTGCATAAAACCAGGACTGACTTCTTTTTTTCTTTTTTTTTTTTTTTTTACTTTTAACTGGTTTAAACTATGGGATACATCAAGTAAATACCCAAAGTATTTACAGTATTTACACAGCTCCAACAGGTTTTAGTCCATGGTGTTACACTACAGTGCTTTTTTCAAATTGGACAACCTCTTTCTATTCCTGAATATTCTACTTATGAAACACAAAAGGTGATGGATCTACTGAAACCCAATCTTTACTCCCAAAGAATAAAAGTGAAGTAAAAGATACTGCACAAACTGGTTTTCCCAAGATGAGCAAGCAAGGCAAAATTATTTGTATATTACAATTTTTTACACTGGGAATGACACGTCTTGGTTTATGATCATTAGGTTTCAAAGGTAACCTTTAAATTTACCAAAAAAAAACCCAAACCAATCCCAGAAGATTAAAAAAGATCAAATAAAACATGCCATTTCAAGCAGAAACTAAGGTTGGGAGACCTGGTCTCCAAAGTCAACCATTTCAAGCAGAAACCAAGACTGGGAGACGTGGTGTCCAAAGCCGACCTACTGGTGGTGTAGACTAGTAGCTTGCTCTGATTGCCTTTCCATTCCAAAAACATTTTAAAGGTTGGAAAAAACCTCGCATGTAGCCTGCATGATTTGTTCCCCTTGTCCAAGCAAGGATATGAACTGCAGATTGTACTTGCTGACCGTGTAATCTGATTTTGGAGGTGTGTGGCCTGTGGTGGGACAGCCTGGGCAGGCTGCAGGGCAGAGCCAGGACAGTGGGGCAGATGGCTGGATGTGCTAATCCCTCCCTGAAGGTTTAGGGAGTATATTCAATTTTCTGGCTTGTTTACATTTTGTTCGTATACTGTTTTGCCTCCAAATCAGGGCTTTGGCTCTGCTACAGTGAGGCAGCGACACTGGGAAGCTTGTGTGTGGTTCAGCAGGAACCTAACGCTCAGACAAGAGCATGCTCCAGAAACAAAGGGAAAAAAGTATTTGGACAGAAGTATTGTCTATGTAATATTCCAGGATTTATGGAGCCGAGGTAGGATTTTAATAGCCAAAAATGTTGTCCTTGGTCTTATTTGTACTGGCACAATGTCCTGGGAGCCCTAGGAGGGAGCACTCCAGCTGGGACTCCAAGCTCTGCTCAGAACGAGACGGATGAAGACAAAAAGCAAGCAAAACCAGTCAGCGGGGAAATAAAGAGAGACAACATGAGGACTATTAAAATTTTTAAAAGCCTTGTAGATATCGCAACCAATTACAGTCACCTAAGTCTATTAAGCAGATACTGTGTATTAGTGGTTTGTACAGACAAGATTCAGGTATCCCTAAAAGGGATGAGATAAATATTGGCAGGTAAGAAATGACTGTTGAGGCAGTTTCTGCAGGCATGATCTGGGCTGGGGTCCAGTAACCAGCCGGCGGAGTGAGAGGGCATTTCTCACCCAGCGCGGGAGCCGGGGCTGAGCTGGGGATGCCGGGGGCAGTGCGGGGCTGCACAGAGGCACCGGCCCGGGCTGGGGGCTACAGGGGTCCCCTCGCTGCCTTGGCCGCCCTGTGATGAGGTCGCTGAGGCCAAAGGTAAAAGCTTGGCAGCTCAATGGTCAAGAGGTCTGATTTTTTTATTCTCTGCCTCCTACAAATATTTCCTTGCCTCCCAGATCAGGGCAACACCTATGGTGGAGGGAGAAAGATGAGGAGCAGGAGAGGAAGAAGGGGAGACCTCCAGGTAGGCACAGGCAGAGACGTACAGCATTTACACAGAAACAGAGGTGCTGCGCTGGGTGCTATGGCCACCGGCTTCCCTGGGAAGTTTGTTTTTCCTTCCTTCCCTTTAATTATTAACTTGCTGTTCAACTACAGGTTGCAACAAGCAGGAAAGCCTAAAAACCAAACACGCTCTGCTTTCAAAGGCTTCAGGCTCACGCTCCATTTATTCAAGCTCTGTGAATTACAGGGGGAGTAATAAAAAAAAAAAAAAAAACCAAACCCCAAACAAACCAACACCACCTTTCTATTCTGGAAAGCACCCGTAACAAATAGCACGATACAAATTTGTGCCTCTTGTCTCTATGAGCCGGGACAGGGGGAAATGGCTGTGCAGCAAGAAAACAGCTGCAGGTGCGCACAGCTTTTTTCATCCGAGCTAGCGCTGTCTTGACTATGTTGCCTGCCTCAGGCCACAGATCCCTCCCCAGTTTCAAAGGTCTGCAAAGCTTTCTCCAGTGTTCACTGCTTGGGCTGACATTTTGCAGCCTTGTTAGGAGCTAACTAAAGTTTCCCTTTTGTGAACGTTTAAGTGCATGCTGTCGCATCCTTTCTGGTAGGTGTCTCTACGGGGAGGCCTTTTTTGTCATTCCTTGTTTTCCCACCTGCGTACACCTCCCTGAGTTTCTGGAGGAGAATTTAATCAAGAGGTAGTAGCCCTAATCGACAGAGGAGCACAACGTCCCCTGAATTGCTGCCTACTTAAGGCAGAAACAGCTTTAGAGATGCTCACATTTAGCATCAGTCACCACTGTAATGAAGAAGATTCCCTGCCACAGTCTGGAAAACATACTTGAACTAGGACCTGCCTCCAATTTTGCTAAGGATTGGGCTGAGGAAGAGTGCAGTTGCTGGGAGAGCAAGTGCTTGGCAAGAAAGGGTCCTGCAGCAGAAGTAAAGCCCCAGCAATGTCTCTCTGATGCTCATTTAAGGGAAAAAAAAACCCAACCCTCTGCTAATTTCCATGAAATATGATCTTCATTGGACTAGAATGATGATGGGACCTAGCCTGGAATGGAGAAATGCTTTAACCCCTTTTCAGGTTGCTTCATATGAGTTGTAAAGCTTCTGCTGCCCTGGTCCCTCACAGGTCGGATGCTCTGTGGTTTCTAAGAGCCGCTGCATGTTCTCACTGTCCGGTCAAGGAAGAAATCCTTACTACGTACCATGAGGAGAAGGCCATGTCACTTTTGCCCTCATAAAAACACACAATTTAAAATATTGCTTTGGCTTTGTTCCTACATTTCTCAGGGTTAAGGAGTAAATTTCTTAGTATTGCTGCCCTTCTGCGGAGTTTTTCAGAGAAAAGCTTCTATGCTTCGAGTTGCCATAACAAATGAATTTTCTGCTTTCTCCTTTCCCTGGCCAGTCTTTTTCTTCCCTTTTGCGAGAACCCTTTACAAGTATTTGGCATCGCAAAGATAACCTGTTTTTTAATACTGTCTGCAATAATGGAAAGGGCATGCTTATTTTTTTTTTTTAAATCTCCACAGCATTTAATTTCTTTGTCGTGGTTGGTTTTGACTCTTGGGAAACCTGGCTGTAATCTGTCTTCTTTGTTAACCCATTCCTTTTATACTGTTGCACTCTTTGACTCATGCTGTCTAATTAAATTTTTGCTCCTTAAGAGATCCATGTGCTTGGCAGCAGGTTGCCTTGATGAAAACACAACTATGAGTCATTTGTTTGGGGGGTAAAAAGTGAATGTATGGAGTACTGTGGAGCCTTTCCTACTTGATGAAAGGGGACATCTCATTTAATTCCTGCTGATCAAGATAGTCTTGTCATAAATTGATTTTTTTTTTCCTTCTTGACGTGATTTTTGGAAGCAAGCCACTATATTGATAAGGGTATAAAAAGCACAGAGAAACTAAACGTAAGTGACTATTATAGCCTGTTTCTTGAAAAAAAAAAGAAAAAAGAGGCTTATCTGTAAATGCTGGCTTGAGCACACGTTTCGCCTAACAACGGTTCAGCCAAATTTGATAGAAGGGCAAAGGGCCCCAGAGATATCAAGTTCCTACAAGATCTATGAAAATAAATCATGTCTGCCAAGGCTAGTTGGAAAACAAACTCAACAACTATTACCATGCCAAAAGCCACACAGTACAGACAGGAGGCCAGCAAAGACCAGATGAGACAGCAGTAACATACACTTTGACCTTAGAAGAACCTTTTTTTGGCCAAACATTTCTTCTTGAAATCCCATAGCATTCAAAAATGAATTACACGAATGACTTATTTCATCCATGCAGCTGCACATCGGATTGCCTGCGTTAGCGTGGGATTTCACCCTGCAGCTCCTGGGCCAACTTCTCCTTTGGGCCAATCTTGCTTACTTAACTACAGCGCTATCGTTTGAGAATTTGGCCCTGTATTTTGATTAGGATTTACTGTAATCCTGCATGCTACAATAGCTGAGCGCTTAGCCTGTCATCCCATGTTGTCTTTTGGTTCTTTTTTTAGCTCTCATCAGCACATATATGGGAATTTTTTTCATGTAGAAGACATCAGCATCCAACAAAGGCTATTACAGCCTTCCCTGTGCCATCACGGTTTTGTGGTTAGGCTTCGGAGAGGTTCTTTGTTCTGTCCTTTCTGCTAGGCTGAAAGATTTTTTACATGCCTTTGGGCAATGAAGATACATCGTGACTGTTTTTTTTCCCATAGGCACATTGAGTTTGCATTTAGAGATACTTCCAGGCACTTGCAGTGCCCTGCCTTAATTTGCAGAAACAGGAATAAGAACTGGTCAGGATAATCAAGGCTGACAAAAGCCACACCTAATGAACTAACTGTATTTGGCAATAATCAGAATCATAGAATGGTTTGGGTTAGAAGGGACCTTGAAGATCATTGAGTTCCAACCCCCCTGCCATGGGCAGGGACACCTCTCACTAGACCAGGTTGCTCAAAGCCCCATCCAGCCTGGCCTTGAACACCTCCAGGGATGGGGCATTCACAACTTCTCTGGGCAACCTGTTCCAGTGTCTCACCACCCGCACAGTAAAGAGTTTCTTCTTTATATCTAAATAATCAGGATCGACTCAGGGTTTAGATTTCTGAATTAGTCTGGAGGAGGATGCAAGATGAATGCTTTCTGCTAAGGGTCGTCTTACTCTTGACCTGCTGGTCACCAGAGACCTGGTCTGTGATCCTGGGTCTCTTGGGATGGCAAAACATAGAGGAAATCTAATTTGGATGGCTTTGAGGCTGGCTGATATTTTGGCCATTAAACTTAGTTGGAATGACTAGCTGCTGCATTCCTGACGATACTAAGTTAAACCCATAATTTGGATACGCAATACATTGTGCAAGGCGAGAATGAAGTGCAAGAGTAGCTGGAGGCTGATCATCTTCTTTGGAAGGAAAAAGCAAAGACAAATCCTTTATGGCTGTTCAGGGTGGGAGTTCAGAGCTCCTGAAGATTAACTTCAGTCCCTTCCAGTCATAACTATCCAGGTGGTTTGGGGGCAGGGGGATTATAACAAGGCTAATGCCTGTCTTGCCTGATCAAATTTACAATTAAAAGAATTCTACACGTGGTGTCTCGCACACTTACATTTAGGTGAGGGCAACCAACTGTTATCTGAAAGTCTTCTGTCTAATTTTAGTATAATTTAAGCAAAGTGAAAGACCTTTCTGTGAAAGCCCTGCAACCATAATGGCAAAGTGCATTTCCCTCCCCAGACATCATTGGTTTTACGGAAACTTCCAGCAATCCAAACCCAAAATTTACAGCCATTCATCTATAAAACTCTTCTTGCCTAATTATTATGAGAATATACATAGAGCTATATTAAACCTATAGCAAAGAGCAAGCAAGGAAGATCCTAAATGATCTCTATACAGAAATAAAGATGTACAGCAGTATAGGAGAGAAAGGCAGGGGCTGTGGTTCCTGTTCCAATAAAGTTACTTCTTCAGTGCTGAAAGAAACTGTCCTTTTCACTAAGTTTTCACCTCAGTATAAAAACTTTTAGAAAATGCATGGGAAGGTGTCCATAATGTAGAAGACAGAGGTTTACAAGTGAGCAGAAGAGAGCACAGACAGCTCACAGCAGCAGCAGCAGGTTGGAAGCTGGAGGCTCAGTTAGAGAAGTCACAGGAGTAATAATGGCAGCAGATGGGCAATGCCAGCAGTTCACAAACCTGTGCTGGTGTGTGGCTGAATTATCCTCGATTCTGCCTCATATCCCCCAGAGAAACCAAACCACAGAAGCCCTGCCAGCTGATGGAGGATTCATATAAATTTCAGTGTCATAAATCCCCCGTGTTTCACTGAAGCCTTATGGATACGTAACGCACACCTGGAAACTGAATGTATTTTCTTAGAAACAGAAACAGAAACAGAAAAAGAAACAGAAATAAGAAATAGAAATAGAAATAGAAATAGAAATAGAAATAGAAATAGAAATAGAAATAGAAATAGAAATAGAAATAGAAATAGGAATGGAAAGGGATGGAATGGAATAGAATAGAATAGAATAGAATAGAATAGAATAGAATAGAATAGAATATTTCAGTTGGAAGGGACCGACAGTGATCATCTAGTCAAACTGCCTGATCAATTCAGGGCTGACAAAAAGTTGAAGCATGTCATTAAGGACATTGTCCAAATGTCTCCAGCAACAGGCGATTGCTGGAGGAGGAGAGATAGAAAGCAGCATCTGGGATTTGGGTCAGCTTATCGTAGGTCTACCTTTGTTGCAGTTTCCCTTCCCCCCAAAATTCTTGATGGTTCAATAAAAGATGATGAATTAGCCTCCCTCACTGGATGGCATTTCAAGTTTCCTTCCTTGCTCAGAGCTGTGCATCTCAGCTTCCCGATGGGTTCTCTTTTGCATTGTTTTCCCAGCTGCTCCCATCCCCTGGCATTTAGTGTCAGCTGGGGATGCTGCGGAGTAGCTGGGAAGAAAAACAGAGCTGAAGGACTACAGTGGTCATTAAGAAAAATAACAGCTTAGAGAGTGCAGGGTGAAAAAATATAATTATGAAGCCGTTCGCTATTCAAGCAGAGACAACTTCCAGTGCTGATAACATTATTTATCACTTGTACAGCACTTCAGACACAGTCACTAATTAATCCTTGTGACACATCTGGAAGTCATGCCAGTATGTATTGCCGTCTTCCCTTTTCACTGTGGAAGGAAACTGAGACGTTAAAAGACTAAAGAAGAAGTAAAGGTCAACGCAAACATTAAAACACAGAGATGCTCAATCCCAGCTCTCTCCTTGTATCACGAAGACCACTTCCTTTCTGTAGGATGGTGAAAACCAATGCAAAGGGGACCCTTTACCCTTCCTGCTTTAACCACAAGCCTGTACAACATAAATCATGCAAAAAAGAGAAAAATGGCTCAACGTTGTTCGACAAACTCATTGTACAAAGGTAGTAGTGACCTTTGTTTAATCCAGCGCCACAGGCAAACCCCATGCCTAGGGGAGCAGGGCAGGGGACTGCTCTTACTCCCCCAGGACAAAGCTCCTCTTGGGTTTGCTGCCACCGAGGCAGACCGCTGTGCCTGCTGCCCGCTGGAGGGGAAGGAGACTGTTTTGTCCCTGCACAAGCCTGAGAACCAAAACCAGACTGCTGGCAAAGGGGAACAAGGCAACACATCATCTTATTACTCAGGGTAATACCGCTTGAGGGGAAATACTGCCAAAAATAGGCAAGAACACCAGGGAAGAAAACCAGAAACACTTGAGAGGCTGTTTGAGCAGCCTGGCAGTTACTGAGCACTCTCTTCCAGAATTAGTCTGTTTCTTCTGTTTAATAGGGAGAGGGAGAGTTGGTTCTTTCTTCATTCAATTTGTGTTAAGGTTTTTCTTTTAGTGGCAAAACCTAGACAACAGAAGCAAAGGAGATGCAAGCTAGATGAGGGTGCTGGTTTAAGCCGGAGTCATCTGAGCAGTGGCTTTTTACACAGGGTGAAACTGTCTTTGATTTCTCAAAGCAGAATAGTCCATTGCTAGAACACTCTCATTTCGCACGTTCTGCATGCTGGTACCTAATGCTGTATAGTAGCGTTCACACTGATACCAGTAAGACCACAAGAACTGCTGTTACACACCGGGTTTGCAACCCAGTCGGTGTCACGCTGGCTCCGAAATCTCACGTGAGGGATGTGCGAGAGCAGCTATGGGCTACAGTGGGGCTGGAAGCTTCCTCTTGAGCTGTCCCCATTAGGAAGCTGCCCGCAGTGTGAGATCCCCAGCTAACCCTCAGATTTATCACCAGCTACAGCTCACTCCAGAGACCCTCATCTGGAGGTCCCTTGCTTCAGTGACCCGCCGCAGCATTGAGCTCCTCAGCTTGGGTTTAAGCCTCTCCTTCAACATCTCGTGTTTGCTGTCCCTGGGTTCATTTGAGCGGGCTTTGCTCTGCCATTTCAATACCCCAAGAGTAGCAGCTCCCAATTTCATCTTTTGTTCCTGGGTAAATGACTACAAGCTTTTCAGTTTCTCTTCAAATCTTTTTTTTGGTGTCCCTAGTGATTTTTAGCGCTTATTTTTGAATCTTTTTTGATTTACTTTGAAGATTTTTCCATGGCTATCTGTTCATCTAACCATCCATGTTCTGGAAAGACATTTCTGCAGAAACAGCCATTTCAATCCAAATTTTCTTGCAAATTAAACAAAAACTTGCTAGCAAAAATATTCACAACAACTTGTTTTTTTTCATTATATCCCCAAAGAGCCAAGAATACTAATTGGCTTGTAAATATAATTCTGATTTTACACGTTATATTCATGAATTTATGCCTTTTATTAGCTATTGACTTTTCATTAATTACTTTTTGCTTACAGGAATTGTTTCATCTCTGGTTTTAGCACACCCTCTCCTTCCATTTGGAAGATGCTAACTCCTTTTCTCTTCCTAGTTGACCTTATGCCGTGTAGTGAAAATATCAAGCCCATTATCAGAACATATTCTTTATGTACTTCTGAGCAGCTGACCTGAGTGGCAGGATTTCTCCTTCACTGACGGTGACAGTCAAAGGCAAGGTATGACCTGGAGCTGAGGAAACCAGCCCCTGTAAATTGTTGTGCAACTTCTGGTAGAACTGAGATGCAGAGAGTGAGAGAGGGGACATGCTGCCAAAAATAGGAAAGAAAACCAGGGGAGAAACCCAGAAACACTTGAGAGCCAGGTCTTGACATTACAAGCAACATAATTGACTCCTGGTTGGCTTCCAGCTATCTTCAGTGATATAGATGGGCATCCTCTTCATAAGCACCATTTAAAATTAATGACAGTATATTTGTTAAAAAATGACCTCGGAAAGAAACTTATTGTATTAACAAAACTAATCAGCGCTCCCTTCAATAAATCATCCCTGTTGTTCTCCCCCTCACCCTGCCAGACTGTGTGCTAGTGCTTTTTCATTTGTTTCTGTTCAATGGCAGTAAATGACTTACTCTCCACACTTCCAACCAGCCCCTTCAGCTGGTGCCAGCTGCCACCTCACCGTGACACCAGCTGTTGCACTGAAAACAACTGATCAAACTTCTCCAGTGACTGCACTTGTTGTCATACCTGCTTCAATGCCACCTTGTTGCCAAGAGAAGACCTCTTTACCTCGGGGATTGCTAAGGGAGCTCGCGACCAGAGAACAACAAATACAAATCATCTCTCAGCATAACGACCTTTTTGCTTGGACTTGATGCACAACCGATACGGCACAGTACTTACTTCTGGTCCCAGTTTCTCCAGGAGGTGCTGAAAAAAATTGTCAAGCTCCTTCCCTTCTATGTAACCGTTGTCTAAATAAAAGTCAAATATATTAATGGTCAGGTGGCACTGCTGGAGCTCTGGGAACCAAGTCATGGGCTGCGTGCAGGGGACCCCAAGGCTGCATGGTAGGGGTCTCAGCTGGGGGCCCTGCCTGCCCACTCAGGGGGTTCCTATTCAATTTGATCAGCTCATGGCTGTGTGGGTGTTGGGCACAGCATTGTGGAGCTCCCTTAGGAGTTTCCTTTACAGAAAACTTTTCCAGAAAAAACCTCACAAACTGGGACCACAAGAGGGAATAGCAGAAGGAACAGGGAGGCGACGAAAAGGCAGAAACCTTGGGGTGAAAAGGGGGATTTTCAGACCTGATGTTAGGGCATGAGGAGGAGAAAGAGGGGGGCTCTGAAACACCTGCAGGCTACACTCTGTAGGGGTGAAGCCTGGACGCGCTGGAAGGCACTCACTCGCACAGGCACCCGTCCATGCGTGCAACAGCCCAGGCACCCCACTCTGCACCCACCTGCATGCGCACCCAGACGACCACCCACCCAGACGGTCGCTTTCCCCCTCCCGTGGCACCCACCCCCGTGGGCCACACCTACATTACACCCACCCGTCCACCCCAACACCCACCCACACAACACCCACCCGCCCGGGCACCCTCTAAGCGGCGTCTCCCTTCCCCACAAGACGGGCACCCATCCGCCCAGCAGACACCCGCACGCGTGGGTCCCCCCACGCGTGTCCCCACCGGCCCCACTTGCCGTCGGCGTCGAAGCGCCGCCAGGCGCCGAGGAAGGCGGCAGCGTCCAGGCGTCCCTCCGCGCCGCTCTCCATGGTGCTGCCGGCGGCGCCCGCCCCACGCAACCCCCACGCAGCCCCCGCGCAGCCCCCGCGCAACTCCCGCGCAACCCCCGCGCAGGTTCTGCCCGCGGCCCCGCCGGCGGCCCCGGCTTTGAGGGCGGAGGCTCCACCCCAGGGGCGGCCCCGCGGGGGGGCGCGGGTAGGTCAGGGAAAGCCCCCCGCCTTCCCACGCGTGGGCACGGCCCCGCGGGGCCCGTCCCACCCGCACCACGCCCGCCCTGCCAGCGCTGCCGCGGGTCCGGAGCTGCCTGGTTGCCCGCATCCCACCTGTGGCGAGGGCGTGGGGCGGCCACGGAGCAAAGGCTGTGTCTAAACCAGGGAGCGTGTGGGTGCAGGTTTTGGCAGGGGTGATCTCGGGCTTCCCAGGTAGAAACACCCAACCCTGCAGCCATCACTTGGAAAGAGCTGGGAGCCACTTGCAAACAACCTTTAAAGTTTCAAAACTCCCCAGGCGAAGGTAGGTGAGACTGGAGAAGATGTGGTGTTTAGGGAAAACCAAAAGAAAACCCACAACTTTGCTAAAACTTGTAACCCTCCTCCTCAGTTTATGAAAGCGAAGCAGCAGCACGTAGGGATCTCTCACCCTCTCATCCCTCCCAGCTGTCAGGAAGGTTTCCCTCGCAGGAATGAAGAGCCACAGAAGGAAGACGGATGGAGATCTACACCCTCTTCCTCCTATAATACTAATCAAAAGAAGAAACCTTGGGGTCTGAGCTCTCAGTGCTGACAGGGGAAGGCTGATATTTATGTTCATGATGGTCCTGCCTGGGACTACATGTCATTTGAATGTCACCTGTATATTCATCTGCAGTGATTCCAAGTACCTGAGGATGGGTTCCAGGTCTTTGTGTTTGCTCCCAGAATAATTTACAGCAACTTCATTATCTCCTTTGAAATCCCTTACAGATAGTTTTTTCCAGGTTGCTTCTGAGTCCATATATATATATTTTGGGTTTATGCAAATACTGATTGCTTTAGAGTGGCTCTCAGAAGCAGAGCAGAAAAGGCTTTTTAAAAGTATTTGATGTTTCCCCTGAGCATGGTCCTATTTGGTATGAGAAAAAAAAAAACAAAACAAAAAAAAAAAACAAACAACAAAGCCAAACACCTGAAGAACTAAAAGTTGCATTTTACTCAGGAAATATCAGGTCTGCAAATTACATTCTTTCAGAGAGATGACAACAGCGATGTCCAGCTTTTCCAATGTGCAAAGGAAGAGGAGATGCCGTGAAGCTGAAGCCTTTAAGCAGCAGCATGCCGGTGGCTCAGAACAGGGGTTCCCTGGCCGGCAGCTCGGGGTCACCTTTGGACTTCAGAAAAATGAATGTCAGGATACTAACATGATGACATGGCTACAAACATTCCCTGGGCATCATAAGCATGCTCAGACAGGGGACCCCGGCACGGGAGAGGAGTGTGTGACCAGTAGGTAATGACACACAGGGGAGTCTAAATTTTTAGGGGACACCTGCACAAGTCCCTTGTTGGCATGACGAGTTGCTCCACAGGTTTCTCTTTGACCTGTCCTTGCCTCACTGCCACGAGGCATTTCTGGCCCTGGGGTGATGGCTCCCCCATGGAGCATCTCCTGCAGCCTCTTCTCAATGCTTCCCACCATGGCTCCCCGGCAGCGGTGGCCTCCTGTGGCCCATGGGAGCTGCCTGAGCTCCGGTGTGGGATGAGGTCACCTGGCACTGTTCCATGGCACGGTGGGGCATGAAGGCCACTTTTTGGCCCCATCTCTCTTCCCAGGACCCAGAGCCCACCTGCCCCAGACAGGGAGCATCCTGATCCAGGTTTTTAACGAAGAGCTGCCCACCGGTTTCTAGCAAGGCTTGTAACGTGGCTTTGGAAAGCATCACCACGTCTGACACCAACCCAGCCAAGGGTGCTTGGTAGTATGATCATGACAACTAGTTTCTTACTAAAAATAGTCTTAACAAAGCTAACTTAAGAGGAAATACTACCCATGTTGTGAAATAGTTGCAAGGGAAAGCATGCTGCTGTCCGCACAGGGACAGAGAGAGCAAGGTTTTATGGGAACTGATGAAAAATTGCGGGCACTAAGAGCTTGTCACAGCTGGTTCTCCCCCGTGCCCTCACAGGAGAAAGAGCAGGCAAGAAGCACCACCTTATTTAACCTGCCAATATTTATTCAGGCTCTCACACAACCTCAGTGAAACCAGGTCCAGGTTGGAGAAAAAAAAAGGACCAGGGGCTCTAACAAAAACTCATCATTACCTCTGCATGAAGGTGTGGATGACAGGTGTCCCTCCGTCTCAGCGTCCTTCTCCTCCCTCCCATGCACCCTCAGTGCCGTCAGTCTGCCCCGGGAGCGAGAGGCTTCGCTCTCACACAGCAGCAGAGCGTGCTTGCGAAGGAGGAAGAAGGGAGCAGAGACGACAGCCTCCTCTCCTGTTCGCACCAGCTCTGCCTTTGCTCCCCCCTAAAAGCCTCCACCACCAGACCCTATAGATATAGGGGCCACCCCATAGACACACAGCTTAACTGCTCTGCCCCTCTCTGTATCGCAGAAGGTGGATTTAGGGGTCTCAGGGACGGAATCACAGAAATTTAGCTCCAAGTGTCTGGAACCAGGGAAGCAGAGAGAAACCCCATCCCGCGGTGAGGATCCAGCCGCCCCACTGCATGGCTGAAACGGTTCGGTTTCTCCGGTTCCTTTAGGTGTCTCAGTAAAGCATGAATGAAAAAAAAAATCCCAACAAACCAGCTGAAAGCAACTTTTACTGCTTCGGCAGGGCTTTCTGCAGGGTACCGTAAATTTGAGGAGCGTATTGAACTGTGGATCTATTGCCCTTAGTATTAAAGGAACAAACAGAAGCCAGCTGCTGTGTGTGCAGCTCACGTACCAAACTCGGCAACCGCTCTGCCTTGGCTTATTTCCTTAAGGGAATAAATAAGAATTAAAGGTAGGTAGTATTTTAAAAAGTAGGGAATGCTTTTGATTAAGGATTTCTCCTTTGGCTCCGGCGTTGCAGAGTGCAGTAACGCTTGAGGTAGGAGATCTCAAATCTGTGTTTTGAAAAGCTGAAAATGAAAAAAAAAAAAAAAAAAGGCAATTGAATTATTTGGCTTCAGAGCATTATAGATTTGTAAAGATACATATTTTGAGAACTACACCATTGTCCCATTATTTTTTTCCTTAAGTTCTGAAATGGCTTTAATGTAATAATAGTTGACAGGATGATTTTTTCCATTAAGGCTTTGTGATGACAGATCATTAGTTCAGATGTTTCTTTTATTGGTTTATTTTCAGATTACAGCAATTAGACATCAAAGAATAAAAAATGTCCCTTTCCTTTTTTTTTTTAATGTGAATCTGGGTGTGTAAAATAGCTTTGAAAAAGTATATAAATAGCTATTTTTTCTAAAAAACTTGTTTCCTCTGTGATCTGCAAGGCTCCTGAAAAATGCAACCAAAAGTTTGGGACATAGGTAAGTAAGACTCACTGGGAAGTGGAAATGAACAACTTACTCCCGGTAACTCTTCCCTCCTTTCAGCTCCGGCAGTCTCATGTTGGTGGGTACCAGCCCCCACTCTCCCCGCTCAGGGAAACTCCGACCCGGCTTCCGCACCTTCCCGGGCTCCCCGAGAGGTGCTTCTCTTCCACAGCACACCTCATTCTTCCCAAAATCCTGCCTGGAGGTGTCCCACAAAGACATTCTCGTCTGCAAGAGGAGAAAATGGCCCGGATACACCCTGACTTTGGTGGCTTTTGGCCCTTAAATGAAGGTGCTTCAGTAGGTGCCTCAAGGCTGGAAGCATTTGCATGGCTGTTAAGTGGCCCCACTGTGGGTCGAGGAGGCCTCCAGCCCTGGAAGACCAGCAACACCATATTATTTAGCTGATGCTGATAATAAATTAAAAAAAAATGGCAACTTTTCCGAAGTAAGAAGAGTAAGGAGCACGCGGCCAAATCCCAGGCTCGGCTACCTTTGGAGAAAGGCTTAATCAAGCCACTGTAAATGGGAAAACATGCAAAAAAGTGCAGATTGCTGATTTGGAAAC
Source organism: Vanellus vanellus (assembly GCF_965231255.1). Lineage (NCBI taxonomy): Eukaryota > Metazoa > Chordata > Aves > Charadriiformes > Charadriidae > Vanellus > Vanellus vanellus. The sequence continues at coordinate 104,285,464 of NC_138906.1, forward strand.
AGAAAAAGGGGCAGCCAGCAAATACCATGTTCTTTGGACCAAACTCAAAGTATCGATGTCACACATTTGGGTTTCCATGACCAGAATAGGGAAAGAAAAAAAAAATCAGTTTCTGGATTTGTGGCACAACTTTGTCCCTTGTGTTTTCAGAAGATGATTCCAATAGAAACGGAGATGCGGATTTATAAATGGAAATAATTTTCCTCATCAAATGGCTTCAGCTCTCCTCAGCTTTGCGCTGACCGGACACACCGAGGAAGCCACTGCTGACACCCATCAGCATTTCCTCCTGCACCGAGCATGTGTTTTGCAGGATGTTTGGGTCCTACATGGGTCCTGTAGGAAGCCGAAGCCCGGATCCTCCGTGGCACCCATTTTCCCCAGCACCTGATTTGCATCAGCGCGGTGGGCGGCGAGGGTGCCAGCTGAGCAGCTGTGCACAGCTGGGGCTGCCGAGGGTGGGGACGAAGCGCTGCTGCCTGGCAAGGGGCTGGTGAGCATCCCAGAAAAAGGAAAATGCTGAAGAATCAGATGAAAGACAAACTGAAAGGGGAACAAAGTGGAAATAACAGAGTCAGTGAATCCCCCTACCATTTGCATGGAAATCAAGTCAGAGATAAAGCTGTCTGCTGCAGAAAAGAAATATACTCTTATTTTTTCCAACCCCACCCTCAGATGGGTACAAGCTGCTTATTAGCGGCAGATCCCAACCCACACCTTCCAGCGCGGATGCCCTCCTCCCTCCCTCCCTCCCTCTGCCCAGCAAATCCGGCATCCCCGTGCCAGGCTGGATGCTGGCTCCATCCTTCCTGGCTCAGCTACTGCAAGGTGCGAGAGTGCATGGAAGAGTACAGGCAGTTCAGGTCCTGGTACTGACGGATGCGATGTGACATGAGGACAACCATCCCACAGATGTTCCCATCCACAGATTCCCACCAAGGCCAGGTTTTTCCAGCCTTCCCTGTGCAGGCCCCCAAACTGAGAGGCATCGGTCCTCTGTCCTCTTCCCTGTTCTTGGGCCAGCAATGGGGATCCTATGAGTGTTACAGGTGGGAACAACCATCCCCTTCTCACCAGGATGCTGCTGGAAAGGAGAGGTTGGAACTCGGGCCATCACATGGGATCTAGGAAGAGCTTTCCCAAAGGAAAAGCCGACATTTCCCCCAGCCACATGCTGCTTGATGCAACCCCACCAGGGGCTGCATTCTGTTGCCGTTAACAACTTTCATTATTTCAGCCTTCTGCTAGAATTTTGTGTCGTCCAAATAAAGTGGGGGCTGTTCAGCCTCCGCGGGGCTCTCCTCCACCCACCGCTGGGTCTCAGCCACCCAAGCAAAGAGAAAGGGAAGGAGGTGCCCACAAAGCGGGGCTGAGCAGAGATTACAGAGTTAATTTTACTCCTCCATTCAGTTAAACCAAATTGGATTTGCCAAGCTAGCAGCCCCTCTCCTGCCTTCTCTGGCCAGTAGCAATCTAATTTAAATGCTTGTTCTCCCACGCAGCTTTTCTTCTCCTCAATTCAACTTACTGGAAAAGCAGAAAAAAAAAACCAACAGGTTCTGAAGGGTCGGGGCTGGGGTCAGCTGGCAGAGCTCATCGCAAATTGCCAAAGCGGCATCAGCACAGCGGCATGGGAGTGAGGACGCTGCCACGGGGTTGGGAGGGACCATAGCAGTATCTCTGCTTTCCCACGTGGGCTTCTCAAACGCGGCTGCTTGAAACCGGCACCTAATAAAGCCCCAGGACACCCGGTGTCACGGTGTCAAAGGCAGAGTGGCTTTCGTGGTGGGAAGAGACTCTTCTCATGTCGGCAGGAGCCTCTTCCTCAGTTTGCTGTGGGATACAGCATAAGAAATTAGGTTTTGCGATAGCACAGCCCTTGCAAAGAGATCTCTAAAAATGCATTTTCCCCTTCATCTGTTGCACAGAGACTCGCAGTGTTTTCTCTCTTTCTCCTTTTGAAAACACAGGGTCTCACTCTTCAGCTTCTTGGTGCTGATGAGCATCGTTGCTCTTACAGCAATTTCTCCGTGGTACTTGGCACTGGGGGAACCTGCACCCCCAGGGCAGCAGCAGCCCCTGCCCCTGCGGAGTCTCTGTGATGCAGCAGGAGCAACCAGGGGTGGGATGTGCTGGGGCAGGAGTCAGCCAGCACCCCCAGGTACGGTGAAGCAAAGGGACTTGCCACAGGCTGCCCAGGGCAGGGCAAGGACAGCGGTCCTGGTTGCCACCCAGGCAAGCGCCTCATCCCACGGACCAGCCTGTCCCCAACACAGAGGAAAATGGGGTAACTTTGTTTCAAGAGATTTCATCTAAGCTGGCAGAGGCAGAGAAGCTGATCCCTTCCCTCTTTTCTCTTCTTCCAAGCCTCACATGAGGGGCCTGAGCTCTGCCCTTGCTCTGCACTGGCTGGCCAGGGCCACCTGTGCCTCTTGCCACCAGCTCTGGTTTCCTCTCCCCTCACTGTGTGCGACCCCGAAGCCTCCAGGATCTCTCACGTTCCCCCAGGGATGCTTGGACACAGATTCCCCCCTACCCCTAGGCTGCTTTCTAGGGACTTGCCATCAGCTTTTACGCCGCTGGACTTGTTTCACTGCCCTGCAGCTCACCACGACACCTCACTTTTGCATTTCTTCACCCACTTCAGATGCCTCTTCCTGGGTCCATGAACACACAAACTCTGACGGGCACCATCTCCCAATGGCACCTCACATATGGACCCATGTCCTTCGCCAGGTACCACCTGGTTTGAGCACAGGACCCCCTGCTGAAGCTGGCACCGCTTAGCTCAGAAGCTTCAGAGCCTCAGGACAACCCAGGAGTGTTTGGCCTTTCAGCAATTCTCAAAATAACCCCAAATAAATAAATAGCCAAAGCAAATGACTAAAATAAATCACTGCCTCCAGGATGAAGTATTGCCTTCGACACCCCACAGCCCTTCTGCCCTTGTTACCACCTGGCCAAGTGCCAGGACGAGGGTCAGGAACACGAGGACAAGCCTGCAGCCCCAGTGCCTTCGGCTGAAGTGCTTTGGACAGTTTTTCACCCATTTTTGTGTCTCGAGGGATCAGGATGGGGCACAGGAGGGGAGCAGGAGGTGGCAGGAATCCCACGGCCAAACCCACTGAAGCCTTGACACTGCCAGCAAATCCTCAAGGCTGGAAAACTGCCCTTCAGAGCTGGGGAAATCTCAGCTTCGTGAAGGGAAAAGAAGATTTCTGTGTGCAATGATCAGAGCAGCATTTTAAGCTGCCAGCCGTCGGCAGCGCCCGATGAAGTGAGGCGCAGTCGTGGCCTGAGGGCCAGGGAGCCCTGCCTGTTTGGTGGAGCTGGTTCCTCTCAACCAAAAAATGAATGTGCCCCTCTCTGCCCCCCGGGGAAGTCACCCTGGCCGCTGTGGGGTCCTGCCCTGCCTGTGGTCATGATGGCGTTGGAGATGTCAGACACTGGTGGAGGCTCAGGTGGAGAGTCACTTGCCGTGGCACTGGTGAGATGCTCACGTTTTGGGAAGAGGCATGAGGGACTGCAGGAGGATGGGCACAGGGATGAGGGGGAAAGCCAGGAAGGTGCCTGGCAGATCTTCCTCTGACCTCTTATATCCAGGATGGGGAGGTGGAGACAAACCCAAGGCAGCACTTTTCTCCCTTTAGCAGGACACAAGTTAATATTTACACAACAGACTGAAGGCATTTTGATTATCCCGTGAGCAGTTTGTAATCTTGGAGAGACTCGCTGGCGATGCCGTTGGGGCATCCAGAGGAGTTAGGAAGGTTTCAGCTGGGCATGGGGAGGGCAGTGAGGCTCTGGGCACTGGCCCACCGTCTGCCTGCCCGGAGCTACAGAAAGTGCTCATGGGGAGAGGGCTGACGGCGCTGGGAGGGAATGGTTCAAACAACTGGGTTTTGTCATCTCCTACACTTGAAGGAAAGAGGTGGTCATCACCATTGTGTAGCAATTTTCATCCTCCCCGTTTACAGACTTTCTTAGGATGGGGAAAGACCGCTCTGCTTTCCAGGCATGATCAGCAAGAGTCTGGCATCAAATGAAAATCCCTGGTACTCACCTGCGCTGTATTTGTTTGAGATCCTTTGGGCCACAGCTCCAGGAGAAGCGAAGGACAGTGTCGCTGCCTGAAACCTCCCTGCAGCTTCAGTGCAAACAGAGGATAATCCCAAGAGGTGGGATTCAGGCACAGCCCACCCAGCGCTGGCATCCCTGGTTGTGGGGAAAGCAGCACAGCTCTCTCATGACCACAAGAAAGCAGCATTTCAAACAGGGGCAGAGCTTTCTGGTATTTTCCTAGAAAATGTGTCTCAGTAGTGCTTTTTTTTTTTTTTTTTCCCCTATGCAATGGGAGAGAGAAATTGTCTCCACATTAATCAATTAATAAGCAGCAGCAGCAAAAGCTTGATGGCAGCTCTCAGTTAAATGTGATGGGTCGTGCAGATTTGTCACTAATGGGCCACATTACTTCCCAAATCACTTCAGCCTGGCTGGATGGCTCTGGTGGAGGGGCAGGATTTAAGACGATTGCTGTTCCCATCTTAGGAAGCAGCTATTTACTGCTGTTACTGCCCATCAGGGACTACTTTAAACCACTCAAAATCTATCAGCCAGATTTTAACCCCCTTTGGCAGGCGGTGGGAAGTAGGCCTCTGCAGATGTGGTGTAGAGCCGCCCGAGTTCACGCTGGAGCCGGGCCGGCAACCACAGCCCTTCTCCAGCCCGTCTTAGATGGGGAGATGGCTCCTGCCACCTACACCACGGGGGAAATTCTTCAACGGTGAAACCTGAAAACCAGATTTAGGAGCAGAAAAGGCCAGGGCAGCTCCCTCCGAGAGCTTCTCGCCCCCTTTTTCCAAGGCTGGATCAAGTAGTGCAGCTCTGACTGGCGATGCTGGCAGCCGGACTCCTTCCAGGGCAGCGTTTCTGACCAGATGGCCAGGGCCGCTGGGTCCCTCACGCTGATTTAGTTCTATGCTACACATGCTTGTGTGCATGGAGGGACTCAGAGGCCCTTCCTGTCACCTCAGATCTTGCCACCCCCCCCCCCTCCAAAATTAGCGTACGCAACAAGCAGCCACTGTCTTGCTTGAGACCAGCCATGGTCCAGGGACCAAACTATTGTGTTGGACATAATTCCAGCTGGAGCCTGTCAGCCCTTTCCCAGTGGACAGACTGCACAGCACACTGTTGCAGAGATGCCCTCAGCTGCGAGAGGCAGGCTGGCGGCGTGCCCAGGAGCATGCCACCTCTCCTCCTGTGCCAACCTCTGCTCCCACTGCCAGCACGGCCCAGGGATGCTCAGGCAGCACCCAGTATGGGACTGGGAGGAACTCAGAGCATCAGTGGTATTTAAAGATGCTATGGATGCCCTGGGGGAACAAGTAACAGCATTTTTCTTCAGTGGTATCACTAGCTGATCTCTCTGTTCAGCCTCGCAGGAGCTCCAGGGCTCTGCCATTGGCATCCCACCAAAGCAGCTGAATGTGGCTTCAGGGTTGTGTCCCTCACCCTCCCAGGGCAGCGCATGGCCTGGGACAGGCAGGGAGCACGGGGGACCGACCGACCGACTGCAGAGCATCTGCAGGGCTGCTCAGGCAGCAGGGGGGCAAGAAGGGAAACGAGGATGGGACTAGGCTTTTTTCAATGGTGCCCAGTGACAGGACAAGAGGTAATGGGCACAAAGTCAAGCATAGGAAGTTCCATCTAAACATGAGGAACTTCTTTACTTTGAGGGTGGCAGGGCATTGGGACAGGCTGCCCAGAGAGGTGGTGGAGTCTCCCATTCTGGAGACATTCCAAACACACCTGGATGCCGTCCTGTGCAATCTGCTGTAAGTGACCCTGCTCGGGCAGGGGGTTGGACTAGATGATCTCCAGGGGTCCCTTCCAACCCTGACCATTCTGTGATTCTGAGGGTTCCCCTACCTGCACGCCTGCCTCGGAGTGCCCACAGCCCATGGAAAGGCAGCACCTCTGTTGCCCCCTGGAGCCGTGACGCCCCAAACCTCCCAACTAGCTTGGCTTGGCACCAGGGTACCATGGTCGTTACTCCCCCGATACACACTGGCACTTATCCGAGGCCTCCATGGGTTCAAGATACTGAAAATAAAAATGACTATTTTTTTAAAAGTAGCAGAGGTACAACAGGGGTGCTCTGGATGCAACATGACTTCTATGCAATTGGGCTGAGCGCTGGGCTCACCTGGCAAAAATATAGTAAAGAAATGAAAAGTATCACTCCTCCCCACACCCAAAAGCACACACATGTGCAAAAACAAACCCCGGGTCTACAAGAGTTCACCCTAGCACTTGCCTAAAGTCGTTTCTCCACCATCCAGCCTGCCCACAACACACTGATGGCCGGAATAGACTGGAAAAGCTTTCCATAACTAATATGGAAAAACATTGCCATCTAATGAAACCTTTATACTGCAGCAGACAACTAATTACAGCATCAGAGCTTTTCTTCTTCTGTTTATCACCACATACTTTCTCTACATCATTTCAGACATCCCCATCTTTGGTTTACTGACACCAGGGCGACAGGCACACACTACTGCTGTGCTTTCTCATGGCGGGACCAGTAGAATACTTCATGTGTGACTGGTGAGAAGGACATCAAGCACAATTAAGAGAAATTCTCAGCTGTTGGAAGTCAGAGTCTTTTTTGTTTTATTTATTAATACTACAAACCTTGCTGTTAATTGTCCTTAATTCACAGAGACAACAAATCAGGCAACCCTTCTTGTATACTTGCACTTCTCAGTTGTCTTTTCCATGTTATATGGAAATGAAAATTGCACTGGACTATTTATAACTGGATTTTTTTTCCTTTCTAATACAAACGTCTCAAGTTTTCCTCTGTAATTTATCTTTTATTCTCACTGATGCCCAATAAATCAAGAATATACGTATGTGAAAATGAAGAACTTTCTCTTAATGATTATAGATGAGTGCAGAATTTTGAGACAGTGCAAACCCCATGGTACTCAGGTACAAACCCTCATCCTTAAGGAACTCTTCCCACCGCCTCGTAACCTTACTTTTGAGATTTAAACCTCTACAAAGTGTTTCTAAAAGGTTCTGGTATAAAAGGCTGCTGGTTTTTACATAGCAGTTCTTTATGCTGCAATAGGAGAAGGGGCAATAGAGAGTATGTGTGCAGGGTGGTCACTGGAAGGTCACTTGACAGACAGGTATCGGACCATTTCTACCCAGGCAAGAAGCCACGGCAAGGTCAGGTCAACTGCTCTTGGGAGAGAGTTACCAAAGCAATTTTGTTCTGTCCTATGGAACCAAAATAAGGAATTTAGATAGCAGGTGTTTCTGGCTCATGTGAAGGCTGCTTTGCTGAAGATCCCAAGGGAGGAGATTAGCAAAGACATCTTTTAAGAAGACGATATGTATGTGTCCCTTGCAGCAGGAACAGACATTTTAACTAGAAGCAGAAAGATTACCTGGGTTGCGTCTTAACTGCACACTTTGTCTACCTGACACAATGCCATCATTCAAAGAGCAGAGACCGTCAGACCAAAAATAGCACCATAAAAACGGAGATTAGTATTTCAGTTGTAAAATCATTTTTTATTGTTACAAATATACATATGAATAAAATCCCCTCAACCTGTAATGTAAGTGGGTAGCTGTGAAATTTGCACTCCCTCCCCCAAAAGCTGAAATATTTTTACAGATGTCAAACTATTTTTCTTGTAGAATTACACATTGAAAGGAAGCTAATATGCAGACAGAACTGAGGAAGGCCTCTAGAAAACACCAATATTAATAAAATTTCAATTGCCCTCATTCCAATCAACTATATACATTAATATATGAATGTGGAAGCATACCATGATTATACGTCATCCAAATCCTTCTCTGTTGTGCTTTTCGACGGTACACAAATGTAAGCGTTGGAGCTTTATGTACAGTACGAGAACAGGAAGAAAGAAGCTCCCTATGGGAGAATGTAAAAACCATACCCAAGCATTTAATATATATAATCTATACAAATTATTTTATTAGTGTGCTCTTTTAATATAATTACAATGTGCAATTGCATACCGCAAGAATATATTTATAGGTAAGTCACGTGCAGATTTGACACATTTACATTCAGCAGTACAACACGTTACCTGCTGTACAGTGTATTAGTATAAGACAGCGTCCAGTTAAGTTGTTTTGCTTTCTAAATGCCCTAATGCAGGGCACTCTTTGTAGCTGCTTCAGAGAAGTTCAAGTAGAACACAGGAAAGAATTGCTGGCTTTAGCAAAGGCATGGAAAGGAATGTCTGCGTTGTACAGAACAGAAATTAAGGACCGAATCAATGCCAAGTAAGTGTACTGTAAATCATGATTGGAAGATCAGGTTTTCTGCATGGAAATGTACCTGTGGTGAAAGAGCAGCTGGCCAGAAAGGGCTGTTGATTGCTGTACCCTGATTGTTATAAAAAGCTCTTGCGCTACGAAGCACTTGTATTGATTGCTAAACAAAAATAAAATCTTTATCTGCTTCCTCGCCAGAGTCACTGGACTTGCTTCCCTGATGGCCATCTTTACTTAAGGACCTCTGCTTCAGTTCCTGGAACTCATGAGACTGCTGCCCAGGGCTTCTTTTCGCAGCTGTATAAAACAGAAATAGGTCTTAGTAATGATTGGAGAAGAGAGAGGAAGAAAAATAATTTTTTTAAAAAGTCATTCATGCACACAGGACCTTCTCCTGCTCCCACTGAACTCATTTGCACTAGTAGGAGTAGCACAGGTCCATTCATTCTTCAACCCAGAAAAAGGTGAGAGAGAAGAGAGTTCGAGCAAACTTTATTCTGCTGTCGGCTGGCAAGCAGGCAAACTTGAAATATGAAACTCAGTACTTCACTGTGACATGGATAAACATTACAGGCCTGGAATCTCATCGCACCACTTCAAAACCAGAAGAGCATTCTTTTTTCCAGCTGGGCTGGATCTCAGCCGATGCACTCCTCACCGCTCAGGTGGATATCCTCACTGGGCACCCCTCACACCAGCGGCGCGTGTCCCAGGCAGGTCTGTCTCCCTGGCAGGACACATCTATATTCTCCTTTTTGACGCAGCAGTCTTAATCAGGGCAGACATTCACCTTGGCATCCAAGTCACCTGAACTGCTGCCCCCTGCCCACCAGCACTGCCAGGTCCCAATGACCTCCCTGTTCCTGATGGGCGGGACACCCATGGCTCTGAGCCCAACCTGCATCTCTTCCAGCTGAGACCATGGGCTCTGCACCTCGCTGTGCTCGGCAGTGGAGAAAGCAGGAGAACATGCCCACTTCCCATGATCTTAATGCAACCAGTACCCATTTTGCTCGCCCAGCACTATAAAATCTTGGCGAGGCCAGGGTTTTCCTCTAACCTGGAAGCTTTGAAATAAGATGGAAAAACCTCATTAAGATTTCTAATCTAATCAATGGTCTAGCATTTCTATGGTAACACAAGAGTTATTACACACATCAATGGCGGTGGCGTTGTGGCAAGGATTGACAGCTTTAGAAATCTCATACTTCCGATTAAAATGAACCTTTAAACACACAGTGGCCCTCAAATGTGACTACGTTGCACGTCATCTTACTTTACCCCCACAAAGTTAAATGTTACAGTTACGAGACCTTTGCTCCACCATTTCAGATAGAGACATCTGGCTTTGGTTCACGCTGACCCTTGTGCCTGTCCACATTTGTGCGTGCCGCTCTTAACAAGGCATCAGCAGCCGCGGTGGCCATGGAGCATCACCTCTCCTTCCCTCCGTACCGCTCACCTACAGCCTCACTGCCGCAAGGGACAGCCGGCCCCGTCACCAGCGTGCAGCTCCAGCCGCAGCAGGGGCAGACAAGGAACAGGCTGTCGCTGACATCTCCACAGCCCTTTCAAATCGTGCCAGGCTGTGTTAGGGTCTGCCAGGAATGTGGAAAACACAGAGAGGAATCCCGAGGGAGCTGATGCTGCAGCAGGGATGCTCCCTGTATCCCTGGGGATACGGCACGATTCCCCAAGACAGCGCTGGTGCATCCCAACAGGCCGTGAAAGAGGGGACAGAAAGCTCTGGCTGTTTTCAATTTGGCACAGACATTGTCCAGTCCTGGATCTCTGCCGTGACGAGAACAGAACGGACACATCCAGTGTGCGTCTTGCGGAGATCCACCTCCGCACACATGGCACATTTGCTACCCAAACAGTCCTCCTGAGTCCAAAATACCCGTTTCCTTAATTTGTGCTAGCATAAATATGGGAGGAAATGAGAGCCAGCACAGCCACACGCTCACTGCATTCTTATCCCGGCTTTGCAAGTTGGGAAAGAAGAGGAAAGGGTCCTGAGAAAGGTTTTTAAAGCTATTTAACGTAATTGGAGAGGATTAAAACACCTAAATTCTGTAAAAAAAAAATTAGGCATTTCCACCTTGCCAAAGTAATGACATGGCTTTTGTTTCACCTCCATTCACTCTTCAAACAAAACCCAGCACACATCCTGCAGCAGGCATTTTAGGTTATAGCCCGATAAAATCACGACAGGTAGTTTGCCCCAAAAATGCATGAAATATATATATCAGGCATTTAAGTCCACATATTGCCGGCAGTCTTTTGCCACAAAAGCTTACCCTTGCCCCTATGAAACCATACAAAGGTGACCCACGTAGATCTGTGGCAGCATCGCAGCTTTTGAAACTTACTATATCAGAGAGACATCTTAGAACAAACTAAAATATAACAATTTGATTATGATAGGGAGAAGAGTTGCCAAGTTTGGGTGGGTTAAGTTCGATTCTACAATATGAAAAGAAAATCACTTTATACATTTTGGGCTGGGGATGTTACAAAAAGGATACATGGTGTCTTATAAGTAGAAAAACTGTGGGTAAATGTAATAGCATAAGATGTTCAAATACCTCATTAGAATACTTCAGAAAAAAAGTAATTTTGAATCGTTGTTTAAAACAAACCAGTTAAGAGGTAAAGAGAAGCATGTAAACACATACGATTTGAGAACAGGAGCTTTTTATATTTTAAAAACACATAGATCAACCAAACATTTTTATAGCTTACTGAATGAGTTCATTATAAGTCAAAGCTGCTGTTCAGGAAGCACAGCTTGAGCGTGCAGCCCAGTCAGTGCTGAGTTTGGGTTCTTTTGGTGCTTTTTTTTGTTTGTTTGTTTATGCAGCTGAAAATCAAAGTACTATGTCAAAATAATCTGATTTACCCAGTTCTCAAATGGTTTGGGAAGTGATGTACTGAAACTGGCACTAACAATATTCAGGTTGAAATGTATTTTGAAATACTTCAGTGCACACATCTTCAAAAGGAAAGTTGTGTAAGCACACAAAGCTGCGGAGGGTCCACCGGCAGCGTACTTACACAGCTCGTGCCAGCATCACTGCAATGAGAAATCACAGTTTGTGAGGATCCCTCTTCTGCAGAGGGGCTGCCGGTGCTGCTATATGATACTGCTCACTGGTGTTGCCACAAAGGAAAAAAATCCATGTACATTTCTTATCTGGATTTTTTTTTCACGCCACGTAGTTCCCACGCGGAGAGAAAGATTAGCATCCCATGAGATTTTTACCTATAATCCAATGACAAACCCACCCACTTTTGCAGCTTCTTTGCTATCACCGTTTCTTAACAATTGCTAGTGCCAGTTATCAAGCACCGTCTCGATGAAAAAATGAAAACTTCTAACCAGAAGTGGGCTGTGCCTTCCTCTGCCCAAGCACATTAGCTTCCTCTTCTGCACTGGTAGAATACTGCCCCGAAGTGGTTCTCACGCTGCCAGATGGCTTGGCACAGTCATGAGCTGTATCGCTTTTTTGACAATCTCCTGTTTGCTCTAGCAAGGAAAAGGATTCATTTATACCCCTAAGCTGTTCTGTAGGCACACGTATGGAAAGTAATATAAATAATTTCACTTATCCATCCCATTTAATCAATTGTTCAAAGAGTAGTAATCAGTATGCCGGATGCTTGCTTAGATTTAGTCCAGATATTTGCGTATGTTGGTAACTGCAGCTCGATCTTACAGGTACGCTGTGTAAAGAGGTGTACTTTGTCCCACAAAGTACAGTTAAAAACATTAACATAAAGCAACTTTGTAATCAAGTATCATTTAATTTGCAGCTTTCTTTCGCAGGAGATACAATTTTTCTTACTAATTTAGGCAGATTTGCAGTGATTTACCAGTGGCAGAAATAAATTGAGCGCGTTAGTATGACAGGCAGCAGAACGCAAGGACAGAGGAATGACTGAGTAAGGAAGTAGAGCGGTAACAAAGAAAAAGGTAAACCTGAAAAAGAATAAAAAAATAAAAGAAACAGAATTTACTCTTTACCAAACAATTTTATGCAAAGCGTAGCAGCTCCATAAGGACCTAGAAACCCAATTTTAGCCATTCTAAATTATTATTGATAAAATTTGTACAGCACAATGTAGTGGCAACTAGAAAACCCTATGTTTAGCCAAGTCGTCTGTGGAGGTCTGTCTAAGGTAGCAAGGAGTGAGGAAAGCACAGGGTCTGACTGCTTTTGCGTAGGGATTTGCAAATAGCAAACACATTTTAAAAATAAAGCCATTGTCCCTATTCTCATGTGACAACCATAAACTGCAAAACCTTCTCAAATCTCTGCTGTGTTAAGAGATTGCTGTAACACAGAAGGACTGTAGTTACGATCTGCTATTCCCTGCTTCTCCAATACGTCCCCTCTCCTGACAGGGGGATGGAGAAGGCATATAGCAGAGAAACGGCGAGGTTAACTTCACATTAAAATGTACTTGCAACAGGCCCCATTACATCGTGTTTCTCTAGTTATGCAGTAACAAGTTCTCTCTTGCAGTCTGGTGAAAAGCTGGTAAGAAAACAAGGACTATGGCATATGCAGTTATCAGACAGCAGCTGAGAGCTGTCTTGTGGCAAGAGCCTTTGACTGCCACCAGTCTCAGCATGATGGCACCAGTGTAGTGAGTCTGATTCCTGAGCTGTAGCCCAGTTCACCTGTCTCAGCAGAGGCTCTGATGGGACTAAAAGCAGAAGAATAAACAGCCTTCGCAGTGCCACAGCCACCCGGAAGCACTTCAGACACTCTGATGTCTTTTCGGGACCCTGAGCCACAGACTTGGGCAGCTTTTGGCAATGTGGACAATCTGAACCCTCGGTCCTTTCCAGGCACAGGGGAAGTCCTTGGGTGTGCTGTGTCTTGCTAGCTCTACATAACTCAGTGAGATTATGGTGGTTCTGCTGAGCTACCTTTATGGCACGAGAGCAGCCAAACACATCATACAGGTGGCTGAAGCGAGGCCACAATCTGTAGACAAATGCTGACGTGCGGTCACCAAACGGTAGCTACCACAGCAACAATTTTGCAAGCAGAGCAAAACCCAGATTGTCAGGTATGTAGTTTCATAAAGGAAGTGGTAGTTCTAGGAGAGAAAGGGAGAAGCTTCTCAAAATACATCTCTGGACCATCCTGCTTTGGGGATGGCTTTGTCCCTCCTCTCATCTAGAGGGTAGTGGTGGGCAGCACGACTGCTCAGTCTTCACAACCCCATGTTACATATCTGCCTTGACTTGTCTGCTCCTATCCTACACTGAAAAAACTGCTGGCAGAGTGTGAAAGGGCACCCCTTTGTCTCACAGCTGAAGTGATGGCAGTCACCTTGGGATGAAAATGGGGCTCACCGTCTTTCTTGCAGAGAGTCCCAGCAAGGAAGAGGTCTCACCCTGAGATGTCCAACCTTGTTATTTGTGCCTGCTAACACCACATCGAGCAATATTTCTGTGACTACTTCTCCACATATCCCATGCTATCAGAGGAAGCCTTAGCTCTTCTGAGAGCCAGCTCTGGACAAGCAAACGCATCAGCAAAATTAGAGATCCAGCGCACACATGAAAAGCAGCAAAGAGAAGGCAGCAGCCTACTGTTGTGCGTATATACCAAGCCCTGCCCTGGCATACAGAGACTCACTGCCCGAGGAGGTGGTGAACTCGGTCACATGCAGCGACCCCACAGAAAGGAGGAGTACAGACGGCACCAGGCTGGCTGCACGGAGCAAAATCATGGCCGCTCCCCTGGAAACATGCTGAACCACAGAGCTGCATTTCACATTATTGTGTGTGACCAATACCAATCAGCATCTTGACTCAGACCAAAGTAGATCATAATAAACACAAGAAGTCCCTTAATTGTTCAGCTACATTATTAACACCAAGGGATTAAGCTTTCACTTGGTTTATTCAGTGGAAGAAAATATAGAGCATCAACCCATGGGTGGAGGAGATGGGAAATAGGTGACCAGATACACTTTCCTTGCTCCTTTTTTCCTCCAAATGAATAACCCTCTTCCCTTCCAAGTGAAAACAAATCAGGGGAAAATGACACATTGAATTCTAGCAGAAGACAAGCATGCTGGTAGAGCAGTTATACCAACACTCCTACCTTCTTGAGAAAACGATCTGACTGTGGGGCTGCTCTGACCATCCTTTTCTTTATCAGAAGGAACTTTCTTCAGCACAGGTGGAAGCAGGGCAACTTTTGGGGAACTAGGGCCGGAGGGAGACTCTGGAGCATCCTCTGTGGAGTACCATGAAAAAAAGGGTGAGAAGTCTTATTTGCACTGTCGCTTGCAGAAATGGTGCAGTTATGAGGGGCCAAAGCTCAACACAATACACAAACAAGAAACAGCTAGAATCTGTGTCAGAAGGAGGATTCAGGAATTTACATCGTGTCAAAAGAACACATAATGGCCCTCAGTCCAGGTGAAAGAATTTTAACAGTCAAAGCAAAGATCTCAATTCCAGCATTTTTAATGTGTACTGCTATTGTGGCTCAAATAGAAATCTGTTGGGACCAACTGAATTTCCTGCAAGACATAAGTATGCAATTTGTAAAGAACAGCTGAAAATTATTTTGGATGGATTTTTAGAAATATTTGTTCTATTTATATTTTTATTGTTCTGAAACACAATGAACTGATCAATTTAGATGTCCTGTTTCACAGTCATAAGGCATAAAAGCAAATCAGTGACACAAATTTCATAAATAGCCTACAGAACTCTGTACTTCCAGGAATAAATTGCCAGTACATAACATGATAGCATCTGCAAAGAGTTTATAAATAGAAAAAATACTTTGTCCTCTAGACTGTGATGAAATCTGGAATTTAAATTCAAATCCATAGTTTAAACCACCTGGATATCTCGTTTCTCTAAAAGGCTGGATATGTGTTATGTATGGCAGGTTGACTATCATCTTTCCAGTCCTTAAAGGAAGACCTTTTCAGTCTGACACTAGAGAGCCTTTGTTTGGACAGCAGGGAAGCAGAGCTTCAATGGATGACTTAAACTGCTTGTATGTTTGCTTCCCAAGGAGTAAACAGTGGCACGTGTATGCAACAGAGGAACTAGGAAGACACATTAGTATTGACAGAAGGATAAAGGAACTCGGAGTATCACCTGTATTGCATGTTTGTACAATGAGTTAATTCAGCTGCATACTGGAAATTAATAGGAATTTATCTCACTGTTGAGGAGCCACCTCAAAGGAGTCAATCTTTTTACTTTCAGCACAGGGAAGTGATGACCTTCCAAATGCAACTCGATCTGAATAGACACACCAAATCCTGGACCTTCTCCATGCTTTTGATGGGCCTGTGAGGCCAGTTGCTTTGGGAAGCTCGGTATCAACATACGGATGAGCACAGTGTTTGGCAAACACAGCTATGTATTTCTGAACTAAAGCTGTTACGTGCTTTATTGGGGAACCACTTTCAGTCTTTGACAAATTGTGGACATCTGAGCTGTGCTCCTTTGCCCTCAGATTACCTAGCAAAAATTTGCTACTATTAGCCTGGCCACAGCGCTGGAAACAACAGTGGGAGTAAAAGCATAACTAGGATTATTGCTTGGCTGCTTCATCATGTTGCCTGGTCATGCTTAGCCAGCAGGTCGCTACAAGTGCTAGAATAGGAGTTAGACTGCAACAGAGATGGTGCTGCTTTTACTGCCACCTGAGGAGCTTGCCTATTATGAGTAAATATTAATTACTCTCTGTGTTAAACCCACAGTATGCTCTCTCTGCAGGAAACAGGAGCTGGCAGAAACAGATAGCTCGGGTCTTTCTGATACCCAAGATTTTTGAGATAACACACTGCGTATCTTACAGATTAAGCATCACCAAATAAGCCATGCTTTCCTATTGTATTCATCTTCATGAACATCATACCCAACAGCTCTCACTTTTATCACTATTTCCAAAATGGTCAATAAAACAAATTTAAAGCCATCTAAAACACAAAGGTGATTCTGTATTTGAACAATTCTACCCACTGGAGTGCAGAGAATAAGTAATGCTCAGGTTACACATCAAGCGCAGGGAGGAGGCTGCAACATCCCTCTGCCCCTCATCCCCACCAGAAATGACATCTTTCTAAGGTCAACAGTATGGGAAAAGCCTAGAGGTCTGTGAGCACTTACAGGTGGCTATGCTCACACTTTTTCAGTCATTAGCGATTAATAAGCTGCATTTGCCATAGCTACTGGGGGAGTCAGTAACTAGCGTTTAATCTCCCTCAAGGGCAGTGGCTGTACTTTGGGAAGAGGGGGTTGTGACACCGGACTATTAAGCAGCAGACAGACAAGTGTATGGGAGATCTGCTGAAATATTTCCCACTATTGGAAACCTTGAGATAATATCTGGGCAGGAGGTTAGGACAGAGCAGAAGTTAACAGTCATTCAAATGGCAGTCTTGCAGGGTTATAAAGCAATAAGGAAAGAAACAAAGGCAAAACAAAGAAAAAAGAGAGCGAGACACAGTTGGTTTGTGCAAGTTATTAAGAATAACAGGCATTTGCTTGAGGGGCCAAGAGCAGCCTGCCAGAAAACCCCAAGGACTTCAGTATTTAGAGCCAGGTGTTTAGAGAAAACAGTTATTTTTGTCTGTGCTGCTACAACAGGGCTTTGATGCTGAAATAGCTCTCTATGCTCTCCTCTTCCACAAAAGCAGGCTGACTCAAAACAGCTTCTCCTCAGGCTTTACTATTGTGGATCACAGATTAAACAATTTTAATAAGTTTATTTGAATTATGGCAGAGGGATTTGAAAAAGAAGGATGCAAGTCAAGAGCAAGTGGCTGAAGAACCCGTCCCTCTACATTTAACTTCTGTTCAGGATGCGGCCATGGGCATCTCCTCCGTAGCCCACACAAACACCACTCAGAAGTACCCAGCTGGGGATAACAAATGATATCCATGATAAATGCCCAGAAGAGCTCCTCACCAGTACGAGAGGCAGAGCGTGGTTTCTGTGGCACTGTGGGTCGTCCTGCCAGGCTGGGCTTTGTTGACTGCAAAGGGGGTTTTGGGCTGGTCGGTGTATTGGAAGAACTTCTTGCCTTTGCACCGGCTTCTGCCTTTGGTTCAGCTTTTGAATTTTTTTCTGATGCTGCTGAAATGGAGTCACCTTTATTCAAGGCAAACCGACTCTCTGGAAGGGTCTGCTGGAGTTTAGGCACTAAAATAAACAGACACATAAAATAAAGTCTCCTGCAACACAGAAAGCTCTGTGCACAGATATGCTTGTGTGGAAAATATCATCATTAGCTCACATATCACTGCTGTGCTGCTGTGTGAGTGTGGAAGAGGACCCCTAACATTTCATTCAAAATCACTGCAAGAAAAGCATCTAAACCCACCAGTTTTTACATGTGCTAAGCTTCACAATTCAATTGCCTCAGAGGTGATGGCATCTCCTCCTTTTTAATATATTTGGGGCAATGGCTGGCTGGACCTTATTCTCCCTTCATATTTCTGGGAACAGATGGTACAGCCTACCTGCTGAGAAAGCAGTGATGGATCAGTGGAAAAGGCAGCCTTTGGCTGTTTTGTGCCTCTACAGACAAAACATTGGGTATCCAAGATCAACAGAGAAATCCTGGCCCAGAAAATAAATCCCAAACATGCGATCAGCAGGCTACATCTTTTTATTTGTTGCTTTTAGCAAGCTCTAGAGGAGATTCTGAAACTTAGCCGAGATCAAAGTGTTCTTTATATAATATTTTGATTTATCTAATGAAACCGTATATGGATTATGGTTTCCACACATTAGCAAGTTTATCAACATATTATTTATCCTAAACAAAACCCAAGGTATTTACAGACAAAGCTACACTGACTTCCAAGCAATAAATCAGTCCTATCTAGCTGTGCAAGTTGGTAGAAAGCCTGCTGGACTCTAGGTTGCAAACAAGCAAAACGCCTGCCCTATTTTTCTACTCTGCAGCTTTATGAAGGTTGAAGGATTTTGTGCAGCAGGTATAATGAAAAACTTGGAACTTTTATGTTAGCTTGGAACTTTCAACAATTGTCACATCTTTAGTCTATAGTTCTCTTCTGAGAATAACTGAAATGCAGATTGGTGGCCTTCGTACCTGGCAAAGCCAAGTACGTGCTCACAGATGATGGCCTGACCTATCTACCTGCTATTCCCATTCCGAAACCCTACTTGTTACAAAAGTGCTGAGCACAGACGTTTTAATGGCAGTGGGAGGGAGGGGAGCATTGATATAATTTGTTGTAAGTCAAACTCCGATATGTTTTTCCAGCTTATGTAGCCGTTTTCCAGCCCAGCTGGAGTTAAACTCCGGCAAACCAGAGAGTTGTGCGGTGCATATATATTTGTGTGAGCACATGACAGGGAGAGTTCGTGTCTGCATGCATGCAATAGACCTTCATGCAGCAAGTGAAACAGCAGGACACCTTCCCCACCTGTGTGTGTGTGTGTGCATGCAAAAAAGCAGGTAATATCCTGACATGAAGCAAGGAATAACAAAACCCCTTCTTCTCCTGCAGCATCACTATCTGTAGTTTTCCTGTAGCAACATCCAGCAACTTTCTATTAACTCTCTTTCTTGCCTTCCTAACCTCAGGCCTGCTAATATTATTAGAACCCAATAGGTTAAAATAAATTAACCTAAAGCAAAGACAAACTGTAGTCACAACATCTAAGAATAGCTTCAGGGGGCTCTCAAGCAAGAGCGGTGAAGAAAGAACTGACAGCTGGAGGCCAAAAGGAAGGGGTATGCCCAATGCAGTGAGGTGGAGATAAAATGTGTCATATACAGAGACAAGTACCAGAGAAAAATTAGTGTCAGACACCTCCAGCTACTCTAATGCCCCGAGCACAGACTATTCTTGCTCCTCTGATTTTAGTTTGATGACATCAGGAGACACATATAGTACACAAGGGCCTCCTCAAAAGATAAGCAGGCTTTAAAAGCGCTGATTTATAGAGCTCTGAATATGCTGCCTTTTAAAACTAGCTTTAGAAAGGTACAAAAACTCAAAATGGATTTCTGAAGTGCTCAACCAAGTTGACCACACTTGGATTTAGATTTCAGTCTGTTTTTTCAGCCTTGCTTCGTATATGGCGGCAACACTACATGCCGTGCTTGAGGGACTGTTGAGAAATCAGACCTGGATTTCCCCGCTCTGCCCACTACTTTGGTCCACTGAACGTTGTGCGTACAAATCACCAGAACTGAATCCCTTTTGAACACTTCACAGGCCAGTCCCAAACGTGTGCATGCATGCAGAGAGACCAGACTTTCCTCTTGTACTCGGATGGCTGCATTGCAGGCACTGCCGCGTCAGGCCCCATGACTACAGCTTGCCATGGGCCCCTTGACTAGTGCATAATAGCAGGGCAAGCTGCAGAGGCGATCAGTGCTGTAAGCCCTACAAGGCTGGACTCCACTTTGTACACGACGGGGAGTCATTTTGTGCATGGGTGCAGTGCCCCAGGGCCTCCACAGCTTCGCAGACAGCCATGGCTTCGGTCGAGCTGGCTAAACCCTGGGAAGAGCCAGCTGCCATCGCCTGTGAGATGTCTATTTTAATAGCTGAAAGCCAGGACTACTCAAGCTGGTACCCGCACTGACTACTATAAACCTTGCAAACTGGTCATATTGAGGTGTGTCAGGTGCATTCAGGAGTTTCACTTCTTCATGCGCCGACATTTTTGCTGGCTCCTGGGTTCAACTTCAGCTTTGCTGATCCCATTGCAAGTCAGCCTCCTTTCGAAGGTGCCCCAGGCACGTGCACCAAGTAGTTTCCCTCCTGTGCAACATGAAGCACAAGAGTGAAGCACAAGAGAAAAAGCTGAGCCGTCAAATGGTCAGCCCTAGAGCTGACTTCATGGGAAGTGCTGTCAAACATTACAAAAGGTGAACTTGTTTCTAATCTTCTTCACTTTGCCTAAGCTAATATTTTGCTTTAGCAATTGTAGGTACACAATCTGAAGAGGGAAGTGAAATTTTGAGGGTTAGGCATTTTGCATTTTCTCGAAAGAGTTTATACCGGGAAAACCAAAAGGTACCTGTACCACTTCCATCCGGTCGTTCTGAGCTCATTGCTGTGTCAGAAGACTCTCTGGGAGTTGTGTCATTCCCAAGTTTCTGAAAGAGTGAGAAAAGCTCTCATATTAATAATATATCTGTAATTAATACAACTCAGTTACTCTGTTAGAAAAAAACCTCTAATTTGGAAGCCATAAGGCAGAGAAAGCAGTGATAGTAATAAATGGTGGAATCTCTCTCCTTGTTTCTCTTTGAGGTCTTGGAGTTCTAGGTAGGAATAAAAATATGCTGATTTGATAATAATACTGCCACACGTCTAGCATGGCTGCAATGACAGCCTGCCTTCTAAGCAACAGGTCTCCTAATGGACAAGAGTTGCAACTAAAGGTGATAGATAGAAACAGTCTTTTCTTCAAAGATAACTCCACATTTAAAAATTCCTTGTTTAGGTTCAGAAAAAGGCTTTTTGTTTTAAAGATCTAGATTTTGAATATAGGACTGCTGAATGGATCCTATGCTCTTCCACACACACAAACAACTTTTTATTTTAGATAAAATAACAACTACAGAAGCAGCAGTGCCCACATATTTACAGGATTCCTTCTAAAATAAATAGACCTTACTTCTTGAAAGGTGTTTATAGCTACCCATCACAAGGGCTGCTGGACGCTCAGCACCTCTAAAGAAAGGGGGCTTCTTGTTCAGGTGCTCATAAGTCTTGTTTACCTTGCTGATAAGTCTAAGTCTTGTATTCTCAAGCATAGCTTTCCTAACATCCTGGCCTCAAAAGAAATGGTGTGAAGGCTTTCGTCATATCACAGGTCCAGCCCACATGAGCTTGAAACCTAAGTGTTCACCAGGAGAAGTTTAGATACGCAGCTGATGTGCTTGTAAAAGAATCGGCCTCCTTTTACTGTCTTACCTGCTACCAATGCTTAAGCAGATGGATAACAGGGAGGATACAAAAAGTGCATCGAAATAAGGACAGGATATACTATGACAGAAAACCTTATAAAGGTAAGAGTAGGCAAAAAAGTGAGATTTTTTTGAAAATGAAAACGTGGGGATGGACTTTTGCAGGTAGCTTCAATCTTGACTTTGATTCACTATTTCAAGACAGTTAGTGAGGTAAATGACTTAAAACACGTGATTTGTGCTAATGACCATTGCATTTAGTTATATATCCACACATAAGTCCTGTTCACATGTTCAGGACACCGCTACTACTGCTGCAACACCAAATCTGCATGACTCGTACTGGGATCTGACTGTCCCACAGCATTTAGAAACCTCTACCATGTGCCACACAGTGTATGTCAAACATGATCACTGCCCTTTGGAGCTTACAATCTAAAAGACTCCTAGGTATAGCATGTAGATAAAAACTGGACAACAGTAAGTGTAGGAAGGACGAGAATGGTTACAAGTAGCAGAAGCACATACTAATTATAGAAAATTTGACAGATTTAGAGTGAAATTAGTATTTTAAATATAAACATAAAGGAATGATCACTAAGTATCCATGCTGGCCACGTGTCTTTCCCCTGTAGCGATAATTCAAGACAGACATTTCAGGAGAAGCAGATTTTAGGGAGCGATGCAGAATACAGTGTGGTTGGCCTTTACAGAATTACTGATACCTCCATTTTCTTCATGTAATATCACAGCTCCTAAAACAAAGCCTCTCTTTAATATAACAAAGAAAAGTATGGAGATGCTGAGTGCCAGCCATTCCTGTGCGAGACCTGGCAGGGTAATGCTACCTCCCAACCTCTCCACTAAGTACAGGTGTGCACTTAAGATGGCACACTGCATTAAGGAGGATGCTATTAAAATCATCATTAAACTTCCTGCACTGTAAAACTACCCTGGTACAGATATAACTATCCACTCTAAAGGATTATATTTCTACAGGTTTTAAGTCTAAAATCATCTGTATGTTAAAAAAACATGTAAGCCAAACAATGAAGTCCTCTGGTCAGAAGCACTCTAGAAATGCCATGACTTGTAGGGCCAGAATGGTAAGCTACGGTGCCCATATGGACAAAACAAAGTCCCCTCTAAAGCTAGCGGGAACTTTATGCTTTGCACCACTGGGTGAAAACTCAGTTTTTATTCCTGTTTCTTGACTGTCATTGATATTTTGGCTAAATTATCACCTCCCCACCTCCTAAAGCTTTATGTTTCTTTGTAAGACTGTCTTGACTAATATATTCGAAGGGAATACCAGTCGCCACTTACTGGATTTTTCTTCCATACCTTGGAAAAAAAAAAACAAACTTAGAGAACTAAATTTACCAACAATTTCTTCATGGAATGTGAATTCTCACGAACTTTCACTGACTCATTTTCCTGTGTAAATATTGAAGATGTATGCATAATATTTAGCTACAGTAAAGGACTTTTAAGAGAGCTGTGCAACAATATGAAAACTAATTTCATCATAACTCCTTCGTCCCTCCCTAGTTATGGGTCTACTGGGGAAATATGACCATCTACAGAGGCAAGTACAAAAGCCAGTGCTGGCATCTGTTAGTGTAATACTTAAAAATGCAATTAGGACATTAGCTTGTTTGGCTACCTACTGTACACACATTACAAACCGCTTAGTATCCTGAGACAACATGAAACAGTTGCTGCAAAAATTTACTCTGAGCAGCTGTCACCCATGTCACATAAATGCAGGTGAATTTATCACGTAGATAAATAACGACCAGGCTCTGCTTTTAATAGGAATTCATGCAAGGCTGGGAAATACTACAGAGTTGAGTGCCACTGAAAGTGAATAAACACATTACAGGTGATTTTGGTCTGCTCATAGGTCTTGCTAGAGTTATTTAAAAATTCAGTCTGTAAACACTAGATGGAGCTAAAAGATCTTTTTATGTACGCCTAGAGGCAACGCTAATCTGCAAATATTCGTTTCTACCATTAATGCCAATTCACAAGCTGTATTCTAAGCAAAAGAAAACAAAAAAGCATCTACCATCTTTCCATCTACTGTGCACCTGCTCATCACTTGTATCTGTAACAAGACTGCGGTAGGGTATGAATGAAATAGTAAATTCCTTCTGGCTTTGTTTTCACGTAAAATAGCTCAGAATATAAGCAGCCATCTGTACCTTAAAAAAACCCACAATTTTGTATCATACTGGAATTCTGATAAATTTGAAGATGTTGGGGAAGTTGATGTCATACCCATCCTAAACAATGTAACAAGCAGTGGGACACTTTCTGCCATAGCTCAACCATAAGGATACCATATAATTTTCACCTTCATGAATATAATGAATTATATTAGTACAAAACTAAATTGTTCGATATTACAATCTAGGATAAAGTAGGTGAAAAATTCTTTTGAACAGTAGTTTGATTTTGTGTGGTCTGGGAAACATCAAGAATGGATGTGCCCCACTGCATACAGATTCCTATTTTAATTCAGTTTTCTTGTCACTCAAAAAACACTAAGCAAACCTACTGTTGCATTCCATAAATATATTTTTTTTTACAAAATCAAATGAAAAAATGAGATCAATAAAATAACTTTTTAAATTCCCAAACAAATAATTTCTTAACAGCCTCTCCTTTTTATATTAATACAACAACAACTTAAAGAGAACAGGAAAGTAATGATAAACCACAAAGAAGAGGGATAAACTTTCCAACCAGAAACAAAGCAAAGGGTGGAAAAAATACTGGGAAAAGGCAACAACCTTTCTTTCCAATAGCCTAAATTCAAGTTTTCAATCAATGCTATGAACGCTAATCAATGGAAGCAGACTTTTACTCTCCCCACTAACAAAAAAATTACTCATGCTAATATTCTGCCTCAGAGACATCATTCCAGATCTGACTAACTTTAGATGACAAGCGTTAAGAACCTGAAGAGCACCAAGTACACACAGTTTATGCAGTTGTAAAAATGTATATAATCTGCAGTAACTCGGTATTTTATAAGTTATGGGCAGAGCATAGCACTCATTTAAAATCATATAGCATTTCACTTGGTGTATTAGAAGTCAGTGAGGCTATTCATGGGCACTACTCAGCACCAATGAGAAAGGTGGGAATTGCTCATTTCTTTAGAAAAATAATTTTTGTGCTGAAGGTGCCTTTAATGAGCCATAGAGTACCGTATTATATCTGAATCTGCTTATTACAGGACCTCAGTGTCTGCAGGAATGGGGCAGCCCAGAAGGCCAACCGTATCCTGGGTTGCATCAAAAGAAGCGCGGCCAGCAGGTTGAGGGATGTGATTCTGCTCCTCTACTCCACTCTCATGAGATCCCACCTGGAGTACTGCGTCCAGCTCTGGGGTCCTCAGTAGCAGAAAGACACGGAGCCGCTCAAACAGATCCAGAAGAGGGCCACAAAAACGATCAGAGGGCTGGAACACCTCTCCTATGAGGAAAGGCTGAGAGAGTTGGGGTTGATCAGCCTGGAGGAGAGGTGGCACTGGGGAGACCTTATTGTGACCTTTCAGTACTTAAAGGGGGCTTATAAGAAAGATGGGGACAGATAAACCAGATATAAGTAAGACATTTTTTACAATGAGGGTGGTAAAACACTGGACCAGGTCACCCAGAGAGGTGGTGGATGCCCCATCCCTGAAAACATACAAGGTCAGGTTGGATGGGGATTTGAGCAACCTAATCTTTAGCTGAAGATGTCCCTGCTCATTGCAGTGGGGGTGGACTAGATGACATTTAAAGGTCCTTTCAAACCCAAACTATTCTATGATGATTCAACGATCATAGCAAGCACTGTAAGAGTATGAAGAAAGGTAAAAACGAACTTTGGGTGCCTTGGTCAGTCACAGTAAGATAATTCTGCAATGTGTTAAAGGAAGGAAAACACAGCAAAGCCTGCAATGAGCTTTGTCATAAGGTAACACCTTCCAAATCACAGGGCGTAAATGGTGGTGAACGGAGAGCATCTGAGTGCACTGCACGATGAAGAGGAAGAGAGGAGGAGTGAAAAAAGGCTGATCCTTTGGTAATTTTAGAACATGTCAACTTCAGCTGGAAGGAAGCAGGGGCTGATAAGGAGGAAGTTCAATGGAAAATGGGCATCAAGCAAAACAATTTGGCACAAAATGCTTTGGAGTAACACACGGATATTCCACTCCATGTGTTTGTGAAGTGAAGCAGGGTTCCGGCTCAGCATGAGTACTTCACAGAGGAGAAAATTAGATAGAGCAAAGGGAATCTGGACACATAACTGGGAATAGATTATTTTTTTAAAAATGTACGCTTATTTCTTTGAGTGTTAGTATTTGAAATACAGAAATCAAAGGCATAAAAACAATTAGGTGTAGTACAAAAGGACACCAAAATAAAAAAGTGCAAAAAGAAAACTATAAGCTGAATAGCTGTAAACAGTGTCTGGAAGCCAGATTTACTTCTCTGTATGGAATACATAATTTAAAATATAGTACATCTCTCCACCTTTCTACATCACCTTCCAAAGGAGAAGAGTACAGATAGCTACCACTATAGTTAACTCTGCCAAACACCTGAGGTACTAATAGTCTCTCCCAGCTTTATCTCTTGTACAGCACATTTCCATTACACGTGAACAAACCACGCATCACATAGAGTGGAGGCATCCAAACTATGCTTACTAATTGCCCCAAAATTACTCCATAATGCATGTAAACAATTATGTATCCTCTTCTGTGCTTGTGATGGCCTGACATCAAGTGCAAGAGCTGGTGTCACCTCCTTCACAAGAGGAGAGAAAGTGCAGGCTTAAGTGTGCATCTCCTGCTCTACATGTGCAGCCTACTCCTTGGCCAGGGTATTCAGGTTCAACCACCACAGCAGAGAGCAATCCTCTTGCAGGAACACCATAATCCCTGGTGGAAAGCAGGACCGATGTCTCAAGCCTCAGCCACCAACACTTGTAGACCCAACCCACCTCCCCTGAAGACACCTCGCTCTTGCTTATTTTTTCAACAACTCAAAAGAAATCAAATTGCCTTCACCTTTTGAGCAGAGGCTGCTCTCTTCTCCTGCTTGGCTTTCATTTCTGCGAGAAGTCCACTGCCCATCACCTGCACGCCATACCTCCGGCCTCCTTGTGGGCTTCCTTTGCTGTCACCCCTCTCAGCTTTTGCAGCATCGTCTGGCTGCGCCTCCTCCAGCGAGTCTGGTGTCTTTAATTCCTCGGATCGCTCTGTACCACCGTTCTGCTCTGCAGGCTTTACCTCCTTCTTGCTTGTGTCTACAGCTGGACTTTTTGCAGCAACCTTGGGCGAGGAGGGCTCCTCTGCCACCAACACAGTCTGGGGACGTTCAGATTTGGAGCCTCTTGATTTGATTAAGTTAAGGAAGCCACTCTTCCTTGAGTCCCTTTTCTTCTTCTCATCACCTGTTTCACTGGGCTCACTGCTGTCTGAACTTTTAGTTGATGGTCTCCTAATAAAAAACACAGACATTTTAAACTCTTCACTCCCCTCCTCGCTCTCTTTTAAATAGTACCAAATTACTTCTCCTGGGCAAAGCCAATCTTTTGTATGATCCATACGTTGCCCTGGGCTCAGTCATTAGCTGGTGTCTCTAAATTAAAAACTGGACAATTAACATTGATCATACTGTCTTGAGGATTCCTATGCTGGCCTTGTGCATGCTATAACGAAAACAGGCAGCCACTTAATCTGCACTGGGCACCCAGCTGTTTCCAACACCAGTGAGGTGTTGCTTCAGTGGAGTTCTGCCCAAGCTGTCTATGCACATACAATTTCACTCTGTTTCCAGAGTGAGCTACCTCTGCTTTTTATCTGCCCATTAGTAAAAGGATAACAAGTGATCCAGGCACATGATTTACACAGCTTTGGGGGATCTTGTCTGTTAAGGGCGCTGCTTGAAAGAGGAACTAGTTGGCACAGCCACCTTCTCTCAGTAAGGAACACAGAGAGGTCACCTTTATAGTGCAGATGCTCATCCTCAAAATAAAAAAATCAACCCCCAAACAACCCACCTCCCAGTAAGATTTCCTACAGTCATCTTACAAGCAGAGTATTCACATTCGAGGGGAAAGTTGGGTGCCTAACACATCTGCATATAAGCACCCCAACTGGAGCAAGAGCCACCAGTGCAACAAATGGAGCAAAGACCCCTAGCCATGGGCATGGCCAGGGATGGGCACACAGGGATAGTGTGAGTTCATGGGGATATCCGAAATGAGCGGCTGGCAAGCGCCCAAGGGAAGCATGGGAGGATGCAGCAGTCTGTGAGCACCCTGAACTTAACCTGGCTAATCCATTTTTCAAAGCTACCACGATTTTACCGCTACACACAGTGTATCACACATGGCTTCACGTGTCACTATAGATATTTATAACTCACAGTGACTAAAACATTTGCTTTTCCTGCCACAGCTATCTACCAGTTAACACCTACAATTTTCCTTAATGGGTGTCACATGCAGCACAGACGGGGTCATTCCAAATGGTCTGGAAATTGCCCTAGCTTTCCCATTTATTTAGGCAAGTATTTGTGTCTCTGTGTGTGTATGCGTACAAACATGCATGAATGCAAGAACATCTAGATCCATGGTTCTGTAAATATACAACCAGCTACAAAGCAACTGTACAAGCTGTATAACCCTTATACAAAGCTGAAGACCACCTATCTTTCAGATTAATGTATTGCCTAAATCTGGAATACTACAAATTGGTCAAAGACAGCTTTAACATATTTCTAAAATAACATAAATCTACTCTCATCTACCAAAACATTGTGCCCAATGGCAGTCCTTACTAGACAGAGACACCTGTGCGTACTGCCAGCACTGGAGAAGAGAGCCTCAACCAATACACAGCTTTGCTCCAGCTCTAATGAGCTCCACTGAAGGGTAAAATGAAATCAACTGAATTAAAAAATACACACTAGTCAATAATCCCTTCCACATGGTATATTAAAGCAATTTATTGCAAAGTAGTCATTTTTAAGGGAGAGTAATTGACTTCACAATGTCTTGACTACTAAGGTATTTTCTGGCTTTGACAACAGCAACCCTGGATGTTGGAAACAGAAGTCAAATACAACTTAGAAATGCCCAGCTATCAGGATGGATTTATTATTTTTATTTCATTTTTTTAAAAATTAAATTTGAACTTACTTTGCATCCATTTTTGTCACTTTCTTAGTGAAAAATTCATCCACGCCTTCATCCACTCTCCCCATGAGCCCATTCTGATCCCCTTCTGGAGGCACTCCGGCAGACACCTGACAGAAGAAAGAAACCTCTCCAGTATATTATAATCTAAGCATACTTGTTTCAATGATAATAATTAAAGAGTCAAGACATTATAAAAATTTGCGTGTGTCAACTAAACCTCGGTGCAGACAATGGAATCACCACTGGAATTCCCCCTTTAGTCAGGCCAGTTGATGTATTAAGTCAAATGCAAAGTAACCCAAAACACCAGTGACAAATTGGATACTGCAATGCAGGAGACCAGGAATCAAATGCCTCGGGCTTGTGAGAACAGGGCACTAGTTCAGTTAGAAAAGAAGAATAGCAGTTAAGGAAAAATTAAATCCTGAACTGGTGGTGACCTGAAGAGAAAGTATTTTTAACAGCTACTTGTTTCCCTATCCAGAGAAAAAAAAAAAATGTTCTGGATTTTGGACTTAGAAACACAGCTCCAGTAGGCTAACAGAGCCTTTTATAATTCATTCGATCCAGCAGTTCCAAAAGCAGAGACTCTAAATACAGAATCAGGTGTTTCACTTTAGGAAGCGAACACAGATTTTCGCCGAGTGTCTGAAAATGAAAAACCTGCTCCTTTTCTTTTGTTTCAATGCCTATGTTCTGAATGTGGGTGACTGGAGGCATCTAAACCAGGCTGACTGAGAAATATCTGCCAACCACAAAGGCCATGTGAAGATTAGCTGGTGACTCTACAGCCTCCTGAATATGAAAACTGCCATCTCCTGGGAGGATTTCGCAACTGGTCTAGCTCCTGTACGTAGCTTTGATGTGGAAAAGCTCTATTACCAGTAGAGAAGACTTCCTTCAATTTAAATTCCGTATGGAAACCTTTTAGGTGACTACAGAGGACTCTGCAAAACCCAACCCAGTTGTATTCTTGGTAATATTAATACTCTGCCACAAAACAGCAGTGTTCATAATTTGAAACCATTTAAATCAAGGAATCTCCTGGTTGCCATGATAACTCAGAGTAATCCCAGCTTCCCTTTTCGGCTGGAATACGCAGTCTGTTTTATGCCTCTAAAAAGAAAAATACTCTTAAAAGCTGCTGTTAAGATCAAACCCAGCCTCATTATGCCAGGACAACGGATTGCATGTGAACTAATGCTTTGACACATCCACGGAA
The DNA here is from genome assembly GCF_965231255.1 of Vanellus vanellus. Classification (NCBI taxonomy): domain Eukaryota; kingdom Metazoa; phylum Chordata; class Aves; order Charadriiformes; family Charadriidae; genus Vanellus; species Vanellus vanellus. Next base: position 104,315,180 of record NC_138906.1, read on the forward strand.
CTTTTTACTTTCCAGTGGCTGAACCTTGTTAGAAGCCTAGTATATACTCTGTTAGGAAATACAATAGTTAAGATTTTATTGATACTTGCTGTAGCAATGTAATTCTGATCTGAAAAGAGCCCACCTGGTAATGACTGCTTTGTTGCCAGTCAAACTGCCTATTTTCTATAAAAATCAGTTTTATTCTAAGAAGCACAATGACTTATCAGACTTCCAACTCTGCCCCCTTTGGGGTTTTCTGTAGAGAACTTGTTTAGCTGGAACATCTGACACTAGGCAGCAATGCACATACTGACATCTGGGTCAGTCACACCAGTGCTGGTTGTCTCAATGTAAATATTTACCTTCTCAGTCAAAACCAGTTGACACTGACATTTCAACTGAAAAGTGTCAACCAAAGTGGCTGACGCATTTCAACAGAAACGAGAAACCATTTAATACTGATATCAGAGACTTCCAGATAGTAGGAACAAACACATAAGCATCAAAGGCAAGTGCATCTCCTGAAGGGGAAGTAATACAAGAATCCAATACAGCAAATGAGAAGATCTACCTCAAAAAAGAAAACAGTTTGCATCTGAAAAAGCAGCAAGTTCCTAAAAATGTACTAAAAGCATACACAAATGTTGAGGGCCTAATAAGGTCCTCAAGGCACAGGATTTTCTTATAGATGTTTACTGTAATGCCTTTTAGTGATCATAGAATCATAGAATCATAGAATTGTCTAGGTTGGAAGAGACCCTTGGGATCATCGAGTCCAACCATCTACCCTACTCTACAAAGATCTCCCCTACACCATATCCCCCAACACCACATCTAAACGTCTCTTAAACACATCCAGGAATGGTGACTCAACCACCTCCCTGGGCAGTCTATTCCAATGCCCGACCACTCTTTCTGTGAAAAATTCTTTCCTAATGTTCAGTCTAAATCTACCCTGTTGGAGCGTGAAGCCATTCCCTCTTGTTCTGTCATTAATTACCTGTGAGAAGAGACCAGCACCAACCTCTCTACAGTGTCCTTTCAAATAGTTGTAGAGAGTGATGAGGTCTCCTCTCAGCCTCCTCCTCCTCAAACTAAACAGTCCCAGCTCCTTCAACCGCTCTTCATATGATTTGTTAACATAAAAGATTGAGCTCTGTTTTATTTTGTGTTTTTACGCTCCTAATGCTAAAAAAAAAAGCTAGGTTTTAGTATGTCAATTTTTAATTATTTTTTTTTTTTTTTTAGCCTAAGTTTAAAAGTGATCCTTCTATGTTTCTTTACTGAGGAAAAACTGGCTTGGAAGCAGAAATAAGTAAGATGAATCACAATCTCTTTCATATATTGGAGATTCACCTCTTTGTTGTACTAAGTCTTCACACATGGCGGAAGAACTCATGAAGTTAAGACCTCACAAAAATCTAAATGATAAACAACCATTTCAACATATTGCTTCAAGACACTAGGGGGTGGGTGGTGCTGAGGTCTTCTTTTTGCCCCCCTCTTTTTTTTTTCCCTCTGAACACTCATTTCAGTAAACACTCTCACAAAACTACGCCTTTCTTCTGCCCTCCCACACACCTCAAGTTAGCAGTTTACAATTCTCCTTTTTTCCTCCATTTTTCCCTTTTTTTCTTACATTTTTCAGCTTACAAAGAACAAATCTGTTTTCCAGCAAAACCGGAGAAGTACAGCTATGATCATCTGAGGCCCCTTACATTCCTAAATGGAAATAATGGGAACAGCAAACAACTCAACGGACCTGCTTTAAGTGGTAGAAAAGGTCAAGATTTTGCCTCTCTCATTTCTTTTCTTAACCACTGCTTTCTGTATTCTCAAAGTGGCAAAACCAGCAGCAAATCAATTCTGCATACAATGCCACAGTCCACTTATGACTCTGGCCTTCAAAATTTGGCTCTTTCATTTTTGGAAGCATCAAAGCAAACATCTTAAGTCTTTCAAAAATTGTTTAAACTTGTTACGAGGTCAGAACTAGTAAGGAATTAAATGGTCCACAAAAACAAGACAGGGACAAATGAGTAAAGTAAAAAAGTTCTTTTCAATTTCTGCAATTAAATAAACCCTCAATTTCCTAATTAATTCAATATGGATGAGCATTCCCACAACATTGCACTGCCATAGGAAGTAACACTTCTCCTCTACGAGAAGTAAGCTTTTTGTTTCTGTTGAGCAAGATGTTGTATGTCCTAGTTCCATGCCTGGTAGCAAAACACTTGCCTCCCATGTCCCCACTCCTTCCACACCCCTGTGCAGATGGCACAGGATGCACTGAGTAAGTTTGGAAGAGAGGCAAATTTAGCAACTGGGAAAACATGTGCATTCTGCAGAACTGGAATTGGAAGAAGTAAACACAGATGTGTTTTCACTACAACACGGAGACCAGTCCGTTCTCCTGCTACCTCTATCCTTCCCTGTAAAGCGCAAGGGAACGGAAACTTGGCTTGAATATCCCATCTGCTTGAAGGTTTCTCCATTTCCAAGTGGTGCAAAAAGCACTCTGCTGCCTGATACGATCTTTCGCAGCACCAGGCAAATTTTCAAGGGTCCTCTCTGCTGACAATTCTCAGGGAGCAGAAGAGGCCACAGACATTCATTACGAGGCAGCATAACTCAGAGAAGCAATGGCTGCCCCTTGATAAGGACTACTTATTGTATCAGCTGTGCTCTGTTGCTGTGAGATAGCTCTGTAACTCCTCCAGATCTGTCCTTACGTACCTTGAGGACATACCATCACAGAAACAAATCTTTATTGATGTGGTATGCCTAGGAAATGGAGCTGTGGGAACCCCACACGTGTATACTTGGGTTCACACCAATGCCTTTCGTAGACAGACAGTGCTCTTCTGTTTGGCTTTCTAAGGCAGGCTCCAGCACGAAAAGCAGATCCGTGACTATGCAGATTTGCTGGCCCAAACACCATCTTTAGTCAAGGAGCTGTGGGAAGCTGGGTGTCACAGAGTAGCTCCTCTGAGAGCTGATAGAAATAAGAATCCATGCCAAGTCACCACGTCTTAATGCAGGCAGAAAAAAGGATTAAGACTTAACAAACCCTTGCAATATAATTGAAAAGTCTCATGATATTTTGTGCGTTTCCTGTGAAAGCTCCAAGTACCTCCAGAAACCTCTTCCATGAAAAAACAAAAGCAAATTAAAAAAGGATAAAACATATCCTGGTTTTAGGCTGTGTCAAACAAGACAAAAAGCTTGTAATAGGGATTGCACACTGAAAGACATGAATACCGGAAAAAAAAAATAAGTAGTTTCTTATGGCTTTTAAAACTTTAACAGTTGTCCTCATTACATTGCAAGACCTGACTCATGCAAAAACGCAATCAACAGACAATATCACCAGCGATACTTTAATGTAGACTCACTGCCGCTTGGCTGGGCTGCTGCTTTTTATTCCTTTTGGGCCTTAATTTTGTAAAGTGTTCCAGTTTTCTCCCTTCTTCTGATGGCAGCTCTGAAATGAATCCAGAAGTTCGTTTGTCTGGCCTGCTGGAAGGAAATGGTGGGTCTTCTATATGGATAGGTACTTCTTCCAGTGCTTTATCTAGATCAAATTCCATTTCTAAGAGAAATCAAAACTTTCTAATTAGACTTAACATGCTATTTAAAACAAAAGACAATGCCATTCCTCTTTTTTGTGCTAAATAATTATAAACACATTTAGAGAACTCAGCCACAACATGTTTGTGAGCAGGCAGAGCACTGTGAGCAAATATTTACTACCATACACACTAGAAGAGTCACAAAACAAAGCAACCAGTGGGGGCCTCAGATGCAATCCAGAGGGAGGGAGAGTCATCCGTGCTTTTCAATCAAAAACTACATCGAAGAATCTCAGGCAAGGAAAGAAGCAAAAAGGTTTTAAGAAATTCTCACTTACCAAAAGCTCTGGACACCGGCCGGAGCATTCTACTGTGGATGCTTTTCCTTTTTGATTTAGGAGTCATCTAGCAACATAAAACAAAACAAAAATTACTTTAGAGGGCAGAAGAAATGACAAAGAACACCTCTTCCTTTCTATCCAACAATTCAGTTCTTCAAGCCTGCGTATCATTTCAAGATCTGATCGGGTTTAACACCAGGAGGGAATGGGGTTTTTTCTTCCCCTTCTCAAACATTCAGACCTTTTTCTAAATTGGAATTTTGTTCACCTGACTTTGAGCAGAACCAGGGAGATAGTTTATTCTTCTCACTAAAACCATAGGCTGTACACAGGACGATTATTTGAATTGTCCAAGCATTAACTCATTGATCCTCAACTGTAGAACAAGGGAACTATTAAAACCTCACCTCTGCATCTGAGATCATAAGGCACAGAAAAATTAATTACTGCATCCAGTACTGCACATTTAATGACAATACCATTGTCATTAAATTAATGACAATAGTTTCCCCCTTGTTCTGGCTTTTATTTTTCATACAAAATACACTTCCTCAGTTCATTTGTTAGTGACATGGTACTGAGAATGATTAAAATTCAGATATCTATGCCTCTGGGCACCACCACACAGCTCACCAAACTTTCCTAGGAATATGCAGTCTTGCAGCACACAGCCCTTCTTCAAAAAGCAAAAATACGGTGTCAGTGTTAGCAATATCTCCAGCAAACACATGACCTCCCTGGACCTCAGATACACTGAGAATAGGTGGAAAGTCACCTTGGCACACATTCAATGTCATTACTGAAAGTTATGTGCTATTATTCTTCTCGTATTCACATTCCCAGAAAAAATGAGTATGTTGCCTTAAGACTGCCAATACCCAGACTTAAGACCTGAATTTGCTGTTTTTGGAAGAAAGTTGCCCTTATTTTCTTGCCTGAACTCTTCTGAAAGTTTGCATGGCAAGAAAGACAGTTTTGCTACAGGAAATGCATGCATCACCAATTCCGAACTCTAACCTAGCTCAGCATCGTAAGCCTTTTAAACAACAAGCTGACCTGCAGGTTTTCTAAAGAGTTAATTTAAAATGACTCAGCTTCTGCAAAGATGGGCGCCTTTTGTGGTAGCGTCATACGTGCTGGCTTTAGTGCATCCATATACTTCCGTTTCCTTGCTAGTCCTGAAGCCTAGTGGCTTCAAATCTGGTGTGTCAGTCAGGAAACTGTTACGGCTCACAACTCATTAACAGAACTGTTAATCAAGTTTAGTAGTATTAATTTCATATGAGCCAGAAAAGACACAATTGGCACTGACATTTCAGACAAATAATGAGTTGTTTAAGGTAAACATTTGCTAGATTTTATGTATGGAAAGTTCAGTGCAAAGACTTACATATACTGAATTCATATTCCCATCCAAAGTAGTCAGGAGGATTATTATGCCACTATTCACATGCTCAGGGTTATGACAGATTTTCGTCACAGGAAAGTTATTACCCATCTTCTCAAGACCAGAAAAGGACTTGCAGACTACAGAGCGGGCAGTGATAGTACTGTCTGGGCAACAGAATTCTGTTTTTATTGCCATGCACATCGCTGGGAAAAAAAGATACCTTCAGCTGCTGCACGCTTCCACTTCCATGTTTGACAAGCATCAGTAAATGACACAACAGTTTCAAGACCAGCCAGGAAATAACTTGCCACCTGAACAGACTCTACCCTGAAACTAATGAGCAGGGCAATGATGTGTTACTGAATCAAAAGGTCAGACATTACATTTCAGAGTTATCAATAAATTAAATGCAACAGATTCAATGGCAAGGGGCTGGAGAGGTGTTGAACTTCTTCAGTCAAAATTGCAGTGGATTCTGCAATAGGTACGCAGCTGGGAAGCCTCTGAACTGCACACCTTAACAGCTGCCGATCCATCACCCAAACCTGAAACAACCAAAGGCATCCGCACCTCATGTAATGAAGAGCTGAAGCAGCTCAGCATTTGGGGAACAGCAATTAGGAGTCACTGTCAGCAGTCCCCTGGTTTTATTTCCAGCCATAACCCATTTCTCTTTTTAATGGACATTTGCACGCATTTTGGTCTGCTTGCCACTTTTTTTTTGTGGTGCAACTGGAAATTACATCTAGTAGGATAACACAGCAACTTGTGTGCTAAAGATCAGAAAGGAGGGCAGAAAACGAGGCTGATGGGTGACCTCTAATCGCTCAGCGACTTCACAGCCATGGCCAGTGTTCAGAGTGCTCCTGGATGAACACAGGCCAGCTGAGAGTTGCATCAGCCCGGGCACCCACTTGCCCGGGGCAAGTTTTGAGTTTCCTGTGCAGGAAATTAAATGCTCCAACACACCCCCAACAGCCAGGAACAGAATGATTTCATCTTCCTTCCCAGATAAGAAAATGCCCCCAGTTGACCCTGCAGAGCTTGTGCCGATGACCATAAGCCAGACTCTGGATCACTGCTATAACTTTCTGTCAGCTTGGCATGATCCATCAGCAGCTTGGTTGCTGGGGATAAAGGCAGAGGGATAGAGATGCCTCCCATTTGCTTTAACAGCATGAATAACAGCTATACATACACTTTTATTCGAAAACCTTCTCTTTTCTAGCCCGTTTAGTACACAGATGAAAGGCTTCTTGCCAAGTGAACTTTCTAGATCACACACAGACCAAAATGGGTCAAAGCATTAATTTAAATAGGCCAGTGTGCTCTTTTTACAAAATATTAGACTTAATCTCAGCTTAATATCTCAGCCACCGTGCAATATGCTACAGCAGCAGAGCACGTCATTATCTGAGGAGTTATCAGAACTCCTCTAGGGAAAGTTCTCTGCCTCTCCCCAGCCTAAGCCCCATTTCCCACAGCTCATGGAAGCAGTTCTGGCTCAGCAGATGTGCCCCTTCTGCCTTCCCACCACCTCTGGCCACAGAAGCACAACGTGGCTGTCCTGCCTTATGTTTCACTCATGGCCTTTACAGGGGAATAGCTCTTCGTATCAACCCCTCTTCCTTCACTTCTTCCACATCTCCCAGGGACTTTCCATTCTAGCAGACCACCTCCTGAACTTCGTCCTTGTTTTGCTTACTTTTCCGTGAGCACACTGTAGGCTGCCTGGCAGAACAGATAAAAAGATTAACTGCAATCTCTGGGTCTTGGGAGGCCCTCTTGGAAGTCTGACTGCACCTACGCCACTGAGATCTCTGGAGATGGCTCCACAAAGGTACCCCTCTGCAGTAGATGGGAGCCAGCAAATCTCCACCGCGCTCCCAAATAAGGGCTTATTTAGAATTAGACACTCTCATGTGTCCAAGCTAACTTTAAACTCCCAGGATCTCTTCCCATGATCACTTTTCCAGATTCCTCCCTTCTGACTCCTTTCCACATAAAACTATACGAGTTGTCTTGAGTTTTCTAAAATTATATTACCAACTGCGGAAGAACATCAGTATCTGGAGAATTAAAAACAACAACTAAAATCACTTTGTTTTGAGTGCTAGAAGACAGTGTGCTTTTAGCTACAGGGTCTCAGATACTCTACATTCCTTGATTATACAGATAATTGAAATTACTCTCAGCGCTGAGGGATATGCTCATTTCCATGTTTTTCTCCTCCTTCTCCGAAGTAATTTATATTCAATCCTATTAGATACAGAGATGCTTTGTGACCCTCCTGTCACTTCCCTTTCAAAAGATTTCAAACAAACTAATGAACAACTTCCCCCTCCCTCTTGAAATTCAGCTCCCCATCCAGTGTCCCAACCCTCCTTCCTGCAAAACAACATATGGGTTTTCAGCGTCAAGAACGTATCCAGGGCGGCAGCACATGATGGTGAGGACAGCAGTCAAAACATCAAGGTGATTCAGCTAGACAAAGGAAACACAACTGACCAAACTGAGATAACCCCTGACATCTTTTCCATCCTAGTGGCAAGAAAGCCCTGGTTTATGCCCATTTTTAAGCCATTCTTTCATTAAACTGGATGATGCTTGAATATAAAACCAGATTTTCTTTCTAAGCAGTAACATTTGTACTTATACCCCCGACATCAGCACTCTCCTTTGGTTTGGCCTTAAAACCAAGGGATGCTTAAAATTCAGATGCTGTGCTAACTGAACCTTTTTGTAAAATCCAATCTCATCCCTGAACTGCTGCCTATTTCATTTGTAGGTGCAGATGGATGGCACTACAGTCTCCCAGGAGACTTGCAAGGCAGTACAGAGGCAAATGGAGCACAAAAACGTAAACAAGTAGGGCAAAAACTGCAGAGCTAAAAAAATACTTACACTTGTACAGCAGAGAGTCTCCATGCAGCAAAAAAGAAAGAAAAAAGAATATGAATGGGGAAGACAAAGCAATAGCAGTTCTCAGGAAAGGAGGCAAAACCAGAAGTCACCAAAAGAAAGAAAACTAAAGCCAAAACACTTGGAAGTCTTAGCAGGAAAGGTGACATGCAAGAATGAGGTAAAAGTCCCTCGCATTTGGAGGTGCCATACACTTAGTGTTTCCAGAGTATAACCAGACAAGGATGTGATCTCTTGTTGCATCTATATTGGGACAAATTCAGGTTTTCAGATGCTCAGTTCCAATATACGGCACTCACCAATGGTGCCAACCTTCCACCTGTTGTCCCAATGTACTGTGTTTTTTCATTTTGCTGCCACCAGTAGTGAAAAAAACCCTATAATTCTGTTGTTCCCTAGTCTGAAGGAAGCTTCTGAATTAAAAATCAGCAGTTTGTTGTGGAAAGCAGGAGAGCAAGGAAAACAAAACAAAGCTTCCTTTGAAAGAATGAAAATGGATGCGAGTCTGTTCCCCCGAGGTTTAAATAAACCTAATCCAAAGCAAAAGTATTTCTCCTTCCCATAAGGAGGTTTAGGGACACAGGCTTTCAAGCGCTTTTGGCACATTAGAAGAATGCTATTCCATTAATAAAGCACAACCTTTCCTCTCACCTTCAAAAAATTAAAAGAAAAAAAGGAAGCAGCACAGCATTCATATGAAATGAAGAAATGCCATACCCCATCTCTTGTGTGGCACATGACCAATCATGCTCCTCCTTAATTTAGAGGAAGAAAAAGTATTTATTAGAAGTGCGGTTTTGTCTTCAAGTTGAATGGGAAGTGCTGCTTTAACAACACTGCAGGTATTAGAGTGTTTGTGGCAGAAGTCACAGTCTGGATTAAACTTCTCCACAAGGAAGTGCTGCTTTTTTAAAATGAATATTGGACTGGTGCTTAATTATCAGCAGAGAAAACAGTCTGCGCACAACATGAAGTTCATCATTTAATTGTTGAAGGGATGTTAAGGTCAGTTTTTCAATGCTTTGACATTTTCAACAATAATGATCCACCTGTCACAGTTCATACTTCTAAGCTTAACTGTAGCTAACTAAAAGTTTTAAAGATACAATGGGCTGCCTTTGAATAGCAAGAATAATGTTCTTGCACACAGCTCCACTGCTTTATTTTCCTACTGTCCTCAGGGTTTTGTTTGTGTGTTTGTTTTGTGTTGTGGGTTTTTGTTTTTAATTTTTTTCTTTTACCTTCAGAAACTTTGGCTTTATGCAGGAATTCTCAGCTAATAGTGATTCAGACAAACCTCCTCATTACTCTTATTCTTGTATGCTGTCCACACACACATACCCTCTTACTCCATTTCTCTGAGAGAATCCATGCTCTCTCTTCTCTTGCCCATCTTCTATACTACCATCCGCTAGGGCTGCTCTGAGATTGCTGGAGAAACTGCAGAATCCATTGAGAAACATCTCGAAAACTGAAACCATCTTAAAAATAAATCTCCAGCAAACATCAAAAATCAATCTGTAACGCACTTTCCCTTTCAGGCAGCATTCATGGTAGTACTGCAGTGTGTTCTATGTATTTAATGCATAGGCGGGAAAGTTAGTTATATTACACCAGCAGCTGGAAACGTGATTAGGACCAAAGTGCAAAGCAATACATATATAACAGGAAGCAATCCCAGGATTTGGGGGAGTTTACAGTCTACGGTCCTGATCCAGCAAGGGCTTATGGAAATGCCTACCTTCCACACTTCAGTGATCTCGCCTAAGTGAGTGTGACTACTGAGCTGCTGAAAAGTTAAAAGGCGCTAAACAGCTTGTGGATGGGGAGTAAGGAGGGAGAAGGAGGAGAGGGAGGCACACAGCAGGCAACAGGTTAGACAAGGCAGCACCGTTAAGCAAAGCAAAGGCTAAGGGACGTGCCTGAAGTCACCAAGGAACCTGGCTGCTCTGCAGGGAAACTAATGCCAGTCTTCAGACCCCTGAAGTATTCCAGAGCATGAGGCCACCCGACCCTTCCCTTCGTTTGCAATCGGCACAGTTGCAAAATAAAGCGGTCTGCCTCCCAGTGTACATGGGCCACTGCTAAAGACAAAACGCCAACCCACAACCAAGAATCCCAACCAAATTAAACCCAAACAAACCCAGAAACTGGATTGGGGAATTATAACAGTGTGCCAACTGGGAATGAGCTGTCAGAAAAAAAATATTTTCAAGGATTCTTTCAAAATATTTTCAACCAGTGCCAAATTGCTTCAGCTACATGTATTTTGTGGAGTATGCCTTTTTAAAAAAGAGGCATAAGAAAACAGGGCATTTTATCACAAGTCCTGCTGTTTCCTTTTGCTGTAAGGAATCCTGACCTGCGAAGCTGCCACGACACCACTTCAGTTAATTGTCGTTTTCCATGCTGCTTCTAGTCTACCTACCTTTGACACAGATGTCGCATATCTGTTCTCATTTAAAAAAAAAAATATATATATATATATCTTCAGGTATTCTTTATAAAGCAGAGCAGTAAATTGACCAACTTTGGGTTTTTGCATATGAATCTTTGGACACACAAGTGTCTCACCATCAGCATAGAAAGCCATGGAAGCTAGGAAGTTGCTATTGCTTCCTTCAACTATTGAAGATTTTATTACATGATTTCCAGGGTAAAAGCCTCAGCACGGCTTGCAGATATTTAGCTACGTACTAGCAGCAATGTTAACCTGAATCCCTGTCCTTAGAATCTCCCCCTCGAGTGCTATTGTCCTTGGAAAGTTAAATGCAACGCTAAAATACATGACAGCTAATGGAGTATTTTAGAGGAGACAGGAGAGTAAAGCCACTAACACATCGTTTAGAAACCAAGGCCAAGCTGCCATAGGCTGCTGTTTGGTTATACAGCTATGCGTTTTCACATCAGCAGAGGATCTAGTCCTGACCTTGTATTTCAGAGTGTTGTTGTCTATATGGAAACTCTCTATATAAATATAGATATTGTAAATAAATGTCATACAAATAATCCATACATCAATTTAAGGCATACATTTGTTTATTCCCTTCCCTTCCTCAAGAGTTGAATTTCTAGAGAACAAGCTGTGATTCAGAACTAATTCAATTAGTCTCATCTAAACCAGCCTGACCTTTAGAATTACTTTGTACAGCAACATTTTCCGAAAGAAAAGGAGCAGCACTGCAGTAAGATAAGCTCAATAGATTTGCCCTTGAGCTCGTTTCATTTTACTAGCCAAGAAACCTTTGCTTTTCTATTTGCTGAGATGTGGCTCATGTACTCTGTGATATTTCACCAAGTATTTCAATGTATTCTTTTAATTAATAATTCTGCATTTACATCTTTCAAGTCATGTAAAATTGCTGCTAATAAATATTCCTGCATATAAGTATCCAAAGCTTTTATTATGAAGAGCAGAAAACCAAATGCATGAATTAAACCAAGCAGTTCCTAAAACTATTACAGTGATTTTTTTATTTTATGTTCTGAATGAATACCCTGCAAGGAACTCTGCCTGAAACTACCACCTGCAAGAGAACAAGCAATTTTCCGTATCATCAGTTCTGTTTTTCACTTGCTCATGAAGAGGCTAGCAGCCTCTTCTATAGCAGCTGGGCTTTAAGATGAACAAAGAGAATGGTTCCAACTAACTAAGCGTTGAACAGCAAGCTGCTGCAGATCAGGTGGCTCAAACGATCTCTTTAAGCCACCACAACCTGCCTTGCTTGTGGTTGTTCATTACCTGCAAACTGGTAAACCTTCAGCTGGCAAACGCTGACGCAAAAATTACTTTGTTCCTGACCTAAACTTCCATATAGTAAGAAGAAAAAACTCTTAAGCTCAGCAAATATGGAGGGGTAGACAGCCATTTCAGATATTCTTAGGCAATTCTCTAAAGACCATATGTATCAGGTGCTCTGGGCAATAACATCATTACAGCAAGTTTGAGGCAAGGTACTCCTGAATGGAAGTGTTCAAAGTCAGGTGGGACGCGGATTTGAGCAACCTGATCTAGTGAAAGATGTCCCTGCCAATGGCAGGGAGGTGGACTAGATGATTTATAAAGGTCCTTTCCAACCTCAACCTTTCTATGATTTTATGAATGGGAACAGTTGTACCTGCCTGCCCTACAGCTTCCCAGGACCGAGAACCAATACAACTTCCGCATCTCTCCTTCCTTCCGACAACCTGAACGGAGCAGCTACCAAAAAGATAAGTAGTCATCCAGGCAAAAACCACCAGTCATCTCCTACCATCGTTAGGCCCTTTGGGGGCAGGCAATGCATCGCTTGCACTGAAGCAATGATATTTCAAAGGAGAAACACTACAGGGAGACTCATCACAGTGAATTAGATACAGTTTACCCTGGATGGGGAAGCGGACTAGTAGCCTCCCTGCTCAGAAGTATGATGGGAAGTTTTACCATTGAAAACCAGGCATACTTGAGCTGCTGCTCTTTTTTTTTAATTCAAGTTTGTTCCAGACATCTTTCCAGCATGCACAGTAAATCTTTATAGCCCTCAGACACTTTGAGATGTGTTTTGTGAACTTAAACATTAAAAAACCAACAACAACCTTCTGAATTTTAAGTCCTGCCAGGAACTACTGTATCAAGATATCTCCCTATTAAAACCAGGAGATATCTTGATAGGCAACTAGCAAATATTCTAAGACCCTGTATGGGAAACAGAAATATGTGAGTAGAGTATTGGAGTTTCTCCTCTAAAACAAACTGATAGAAAGGGTCAATCATAATTACTGAAGAGAGGATGGCAAAACCCAAAGGCGGGTCTATGGAGCACCAGCAGGTAAGCGTGACACATGATTTAAATAATGCTGCTTGGTCAGACAGTCATGGGGCAGCACACAAGCCTAGGAAGGACAGAAACACCGTGAAAGAAGAGGAAGATGCCTACCTTGCAAAGCAGGACTGCTCATCCCCAAGCGTGGAATTAAGTGTTGGGTGGCAACAAGGCACTGGATTCTGCAATTTCTCAAGAGAGTATGGACACAAACTTCCCCTGGAGTAGCTAAATACCATGGTATTGGAAATGACACACCGCTAAAATGTACAAGATAAAAAGAGGTTCTTCTGATCAGCTTTGAATGAAACTACCCTGACTTTTCAATCGCTTTGTCTTTCTATTCTGCTCATTCCTTTTAGTTTTCTTTAACATTTGCTTGTTTGAAGGGTTTTTTTCACTAGTTTAAGTGCTTTTGGTTTCAGATCAATATTCCAATCCTGGCACTACTGACCTCAAAAATTCACATTAATTTGATCTTTACTCACATGAAGTAAGATCTTACTGCAGAGATACACCCACCACTTTGCAATGAGGCTTTAGCTGACCTGAATAACAGCAGAAGAAAGAACCTATTTACCTCTAAGTTCTCCTCTAGCCTGAGAGAGAGATGTTTTGAGATGAAGCCCTATAAATTTATGAATAGGATGGTGTGGTGCAGCTGTCAGTGATAGCAGGGATGAGACTTGATGACGCGGAAGCTGTCTTCTAGCCTTTTGGCACTATGTACTCTTTGTATGATTTTATTTATTTATTTATTTACAAGTTCCTGTTCCAATAACCTAGCTCATCCTGACCTCCTTTTCCTTGATAAAATATAGCAAATGGTACTTTATAACCGCCTGCCCTACCACAAACTTCCTCGCCCCTCTTCCTGTGAGCAACTATTCTTTATCCCTGCAGCAGGAGGTATAAATTTTGCAGAGCAAAAAATCACAGGCCTCCTGTTCTTCTGGGTGAAGCAAGAACCTTGAAGCATTCTTAGAGAAACAGACTTGTGCATGTGCTATTTTCAGTAGGTTCTCCAGATTTCAGAGTAAACAAGACTCCCCCATATGACACAGATAAGTAACTTGTGCCAAGTTATTTATTTAAGACACTGGAAGAATGAAAAAGCAGAAGAAAGGACCACGCAACCTATAGAGAAAACTCCTCAACCACTTGAGAACATCAACTTGCCAGATATTAATTGAATTAAGAAGCATTATGGCTGCAGACAGATGTGTGCTACAGAAACAGCACTATTAGAGGTTATTCTCATGCTGTTTGTTGTTGTCCCTCTGCCAAAGGTTACAGTCTAGATTTTGGCAAGAACTCCTCCAAAGGAGCTCTTGCTAATCTGCCATGGGAAATAACACGCAGGTTCTTGTAAACAGAGGCTGTGGAAAAATTAATTCTGTACCTATTTGTGCTGAGCATCAGCTAACTCCACAGCTCTGCTGGCAAAAGGGATCACATAAATACCCCCTGACCCAGCCCACGCAAAGGGGCTTTGTCCTTATAACCTGTTAACTTTACCTGAAGTAGGTAAGTGAGCACTTGGGTGATCCCCGCTGCTGGTTGTGTGGGCGAGTGCTGGCTGGCAGGGCAAGTGAACCCAGGTGAGGATAGTCACCTCACTCACCGAGTGGTGGATGGTGTCCACCAGCAGGCTACAGCCCGCAACAGCTCGCTGGTGCCTGCTGAGATGACTCTGCCTGCAGCCCAGGTATTCAAATTCTTCCTAGTAGAGTGGCGACCGAGCTGCCGGGGCTGGCACTACCTATAGACTGCTTGGCTACATGTTCAAGGCGTTTCTGTCCACCATGAACTAACTTCTTAGTAGTAAACTCCCTCTTAAAACCACTGCAGGGAAGTTAAACTCTCAAGACCAGCATTTCAGTGAGCGTTTTGTTACTGAATTCTCCTTTCAATGTGGCTTTTTCCCAACATGTGAAATAAAATTATGGAAACTCGGCATAAGTAAGACAACTACTGCCACAAAGTGCGTCAGAACGCACCCTCCCCTCCACCCCCAATACAAATCTGGGTCTGCTAAGGCAAAAAAAAAAGCATCAGCATTATGGGAAGACAAGCTCCTGATAGAGAAGTGCCACCATGCAAAGAGAATACTCAGCAGCTGCACTTCACAATTTTCATTTTTACCTAAGCAGAAAACAGTCTCCAATTTTTGACTAATTTTTTTCTTAAGTAAGCATGCAGTGCTGTTACCAGAAGCAGTTTATCACATTCTTCACTGGCTTTATATTGTGCCAATAATGTACCTCACATTATGAGAAACATCTTTGAACTATGACTAAGAAATCTCAGTTGGTTTAAGAAAAATATACTATATATCAATTAACCATCACCTCCTTCCACTCAGAGACCACGAAAAAGACATTGAAAGCCAGGTTTCTTTTAAAGCATTTCAGCTGGGAACACATAAACCCTCACGAGCCTGAAAGAGAGTGTAGTCTATAGTCTATACATGTAACAGGCACCGAATTAACAAGAATAAGGACCTCTAAGGGCAGTGAGGATGCTGCAAAACTATATATAAAGGAACCCAGGAAAAGGCAGGTAAGAAATATGCACAATTAAAATTAATGTAATCATAATACTAGTGGTGAAGCTACCATAGAAATACACAACTTGCAAATAAACAAGATATTCACAGGTTCTACAAAATTATCACACTGGCTCCCTTTGTCTCTTACTTTCTCAGCCCCAGCACTGCATGTGCCGGGAAGGGCTTCGGGAGCACAGTGGCACTGTGCTGTGCCCCTCCTGGTGACGTTTTCATAAGCTGTCCTAGTTCGCGGTGAGTCAGGAATATCATTGGACTCCCACGGAAGCAGATTTGCTCGCTTGCCTGTGATGGAGCCTTTTCAGAAGCCAAGAATACTCTCGCATACCATAATGCCAATTCCTAGCTTCCCACAGAGCGCTGTATTTACTACACATCAAAGGCCCATTTCTGCTAATGCATACAAGAGAGAAACTCAAGTGTCACAATCAATTTAATCCGGCATTCATCCAGGCTGCTGCCTTTGCCCTCATCCCTGTCTGCATGTTCCTGCCGCTCAGGATTTGTTTTGTGAACTCCACCAGAGGACTAGTCAGTCTGTAAACTAACCTGGGAAAGAAATCCTCTGTAAAAAGCCTTATTTTCAGCTAAATCAATTCCCACACCCAGTTTGTCCTGAGGCTGTGTGAACACCAGTACAAGTGTGAGGGTGTGGGCAGGAAAGAGTGAGCTGTGTGCAGGGGAAAGTAAAAATGCTTTTTTCAGCAAGAACAATGATTTTTGCTGGATTAAGCCAGTCACAGAGCTAGAGCTTTATTTATAGCACAGGATAACATAGAGAGTCCAACAGGAACTGGGGGTTTATTGCAGTAGGTGTTCAGTCTTTCATCCAAAAAGCTGACTGTCTATGCCTGCCACAATTCTGCTGCAGGTAAATAGAGAGCAACAACAAACAGATGGGGTAGTATGTCAGGACGTACCAGAGAATCTCTACTTTAACGTTTCTTCCTACAGCACCTGTGCACATGTACATGAGTTTGTACCATGATTTTCTCCTTCCTCCAGTGAAAGCAACTGGAGGGGTTTCTGTTGTTTTAATTCTGACTTGATTTGGATGAGGAGATGGGGAGAGAAAAGCTTTCAGGTGGTGCTTTATGAGTTTTCTTTTTTAAAAAAAAAATAATTCTGGTGTGGTGAGTGCAATTTCTCCCTTTTCTCTGAAAACACTGAGGTACATGCACTCCTTGTCTTTCAGAACCCACGGGTTCATAAGTCTTCACCTGGATACTGCACTGATCTGCTAAATCTTTTGACAACGGCTAGTTAGTACATTCCCAGGAAAGAAAATACATCACCAATCTACAAGTGTTCTGCTACTCCTGCAAATTTTCTTCTCTACTGTACAAGTGAAATCTATTGTTCAATAAAGATTGAAACATTAATACATTGCTCATGGGATTATTTTATTTTTATTTTCCTCCATTAAAGTCGTAGAAGTATCTCTATTATTAAAATTAGAAATAGATAAGAAATGGCTAAGATTCAATATTCTTCACAGGCAGTCCTTTTCTATTAGACAAGCATCTTGGCAAACACATAATTTACCATCCAAGCATTTCAATCTTACACTGAAATGCTTTAAAGAAGATTTAGAAGTAGACGTGTATTACAACCTACAATTCCTCTACGTGTTTCAAACAATTTCCTACCATATCTCTTCATAACACAAATAATCTCTGCTTTGCTCTAAAAACAATACTTATTCTGGCTGTATGCCTGTTACTACCTATAGTAACAAAATTATATTCCTGAAATGGATATTTTAAAGATGACGAGTACAGGGATTTCTAGTAAAAAAGCTATTCCTCTCAGAACTTTTCTTTATAATAGCGGCTCAACTCTGGTGATCTCCTTTTAGCATTCTGGAAGCCAAACTAGTATTCAAATAGCTGGAGAAAAAAAAAAAAAGCTTTAGAACATAACTGTTAAACACAATCTATCAAAGATGCTCCATTACCTTTTGGTGGGGAATTTAGCACTATTTAGTATCTCTTACTTTTGCAAAGAACTAATGGCTATGAAAAAATAAAGTACAACTAGATGCATTACACAAAATTAAATCAGACAGTATCTAACTACACAAACCAAGATACGATATTTAATCTCAGTAAAAAAGGGTGCTTTGAAGTTCATTTTAAAATGCATGCATTAGTTTAAAATGTGTTACTCTTGTCACATATGCACGGACAAATTTAGAGAAACCTTACTATTTTATGAAGTTAATTCATGATTGAGCCTGTCATGGTTTGGGCCCGGCTGGCCACTGAAACAAACGACAGATGCTCCCCTCAAACCAGGACAGAGCCTAAGCTCTGAAAAACAGGCCATGGTTTTTCCTTTAATCTAAGAACGGTAAGTAATTTTCTGCATAAAGATTTTTCTTTCCATCTTACTTGCACGCAACTTTCATCTAATGACTTATTACCATCAATGTAGCTCTAATTAAACATAGACAACTAAGACAGCTGTAGATTAGGGAAGCATCAATTTACCGTATTGCAGCTCAGGGATATCAGAAATTCTCAGGTCCATAATGTTGCAGCTATCACGTCCTACACTGGACCATTCAATCACTCCCAGTGTTCTTCAGAACTCATTTAACAGACTAGCAAATTATGGTATGACTGACAAATCTTTCATATTATGGGCTCTCAGGTCACCGTTAAAGGCTGGATGAGAATCATATCCTAAATTGAAGCTAATAAGCTTTAACTGCACAGTTTGGTATTAAGTAAGTCCTAAATCCCACCACAAAAAATACCAGAAATAACATTTAAAAGTCTGTTTTTCAGTGGTGCATTTCATGGCCCCATTTGTGATACTTCATTTTGTCTTGTCTGTGTCGTTTACACATATCAAACTTCGAGGTAGGTGGGTGGCAACTCTCTACTCTGGCAGGGAAATCCTCCCAGCCACAGCCACTCTGCACCCAGCTTGAGAATCGGTGGGCAGGCTGTGAAACACACCAGTGCCTGCCTGTCCGCTCTGTCACCGGCACTGGAGGTTTCAGATCTCTATGCTGCCAGTTCAAGTTTTATAAACAAACCTTCTTGTCTTCCACTTTCAATCAGCATATGAGAACAAATAGCTCATAAGCATTTTATTATAAATACATCTGCCTCACTCATAGTCATTTACTTAGCTTCAGTGTTATAAATCTGCCTGTAACCATAGAGTCAAAACTGAACCTGGATCTGGTTGTTCCCCAAATTGTTCAAATACAGCTTCAAGGGAGGCTGGTGAATAACAACACACTGTCGTATACGTTGCCTCCGCCAGAATACTGATCCTTGATAGGCTTGCTGAAGAAAACAAGAACAAAGAGAACCAGCTTGCTGAAGATAACAGGTTTGCAAAATGAATCCAGTTTTGCAAATGGAAAAAACAGAGCTCCCTTAAAACAGTGGTCCAACCTCAGTGCCTCTCCTATAAGACCAAAATGTCTTCTTTCCCAGACATCTTGACAACTAGCTGGAACAAACTGATAGCCAGGGCTTAGAATAGGCGAGTTTTTCCTGGCATCCCAGAAACATGATCAGCCTCACCCTGTGTTCCATATTCTTTTGGGAACAGGAGATTAGGCTGCCAAACACGCGCACCACCAAGCTGCAATTCAAGGTTTCAGGTTTGAGGTTTGCAGAATACACAGCCAGGTGCATCCTCTACTCGCAGGGCTAAGATCTGTTTCATGATCACGCTTTGTAACATTTAGGGATTTCCAATGGCCAAACAAGGCAGTGTTCTGGACTAATGCCATTTTCGAAGCGGGATCTAAATAGCTATTTCTCATTTAATGTTAAAAATAGTTAATTAGATTCATAATTATAGTTCATAAAAACGTATGCTTCTCTTTCCAGTAAAATCTTTCAGCAACATAATCTGTTTCTGCACTGACCAGCTCACAAAGCATTCGCTGATGCCCCTTTCAGAAGGTTCCTCATTTCTATGCAAATATCTGTATGACCCTTAAAAACTGCCACAAATCAGGTTAATTTTTCCAAGACAATATCTGAAATCTGTAGGATTTTCCATAGCTATTTCCATAGCTTGGAAAGCACTATCTTTGAAGTTACTAACTCCACCCAGAAGATGCAAGAAATCCATTCTTAAGATGCTTTTACTTGCAAAAAATTCAGTAAGAACACTAGTAGCTGAATAAAAATCCCTGTACTACTCGGCCTCTTGGGGCTATCTATTTATCAATTTATTTTTACAACAGCAACCGGTATCATTTGCACTCAGGATGCAAAAAGCAGCTCTTAAAAATGGATTACAGTTTTTAATAAATGGATTCTTTACCACTGAGTAAGATCACTGCCTTGTGTTTATTTGATGCTTCATTCTCTTCAGAAATTGGATATTGATGAGAATCTAGGTCACAAAGGTATTTGAATCTCTGCGCAAGGTGAAGGTGAATGAAGAGAATGATGAGAGATATAAACACTTCGTGAGATAAGTACAGTTAGCATCTAATGCATCTTTTCAAGAGTGTAAGCACCATCACATTTCCATTATTTTAATATGACCAAAGTGAAAGATAACAGCACAGCGATATGATTCTTTCATATAACCATGGTGATATGAGATAAAGACAGGAGCTATTTTTTAAATTTCCAGTATTATTATTCTTAAGAGGCTCGAGAATATATTTAAAGGGGAGGGGTGGGGTGTCAAAATGAGCGTTTAGCTTATTTTTCTATATATGAAGACAGCACGCAAAAACTAACGTACAGGTACAAGGTTCAGATGCCACATATTTTACTGGGATGTCTCTCCCCCATAGGATTGAAGGCTCAAAATGATTACTGACTGTTGGCTACAGAAACCTTCTGGAACTTGATAGCACCAGTGATGAGCCAGACAATGCCATCAACACCCCACGCTCCACAGGGATTTGGGATGTTCAGACAAACATTGCATCAAATCAAACCTTGGTGAAGAAGGAGATTCGGAAGGGAGAGAGACCTATTTTAAGCTGATATTTCCAATGAAGGCATGCTTTTGTCTTACAGCTAAGTGTGACCAACAGATAGCTGCTGCAGAAAGGAGCAACCCTGCTGCCTTCTTCAGCTGTACTTATCTGATTTATGCAGTAAGTCTAGTCAGGCAGCTGAATCAACAAAACTTCTTCTACAAAAAGATGAAATAATTTTTTTCTGCCAGTTTAGCTTCATGTGTGAAAGCATATGACCAAACAGCCAGGTAGGAGGGCAGAGGAGAAAGCCCATCACTTGCAGCAGTCATCACCTATTAGACTAAGCTGTAATAGAGAAGCGGTCCCCTGAAGTTCCTGTCTACAGTAGAGTTCCTCAACATACTCAGCTGGGTGGAGGGGGATTTGAGGTTGAAAACAGCAACCCATTTATTTGTAATTCTGTGGATTTACATCTTGTAAAGAATCATCACATAGCATGGAGCCATTTTATAATAAAAGTCACACATGGGATTTTACAAGGCACTTCAGTGATTTATGTTCAGCATTTTTACTGAATATCACACACCTAACTGATTTACTTTTGAAAAGCTTACCCTCTAGGATCATTTACAGCCTGGTCTCAAAGTTTTAAGACTTCTTCCATACATTCAAAAGCTAATTTATAAAAAAAATCAACTTTCATTCATGGTCAATAATATAACTTCCAGGCAGAAGTATTTTTTGCCATGGCTCAGAGGAATCCAAGGAATCCATGTCAAGTAGAATGAAGACAAAGGTAGAAAGCAGAATGTCGTTAAAGGATAGCGTGGTCCCGTTTATTACTGCAACTGAACCTCTGTGAAACTGTGGCCAGTGGAAGGGACGTTTATTGTATTATTGCTCAATCATAGCAATGTATGCAAGGGAAAGGTCCTTGAACAGGTACCAGGAAAGGAGAAGTGAAGAAAAGGGAAAAGCTTTTCCTTTGCTGAACAGCAATGCGCAA
Source organism: Vanellus vanellus (assembly GCF_965231255.1). NCBI lineage: Eukaryota > Metazoa > Chordata > Aves > Charadriiformes > Charadriidae > Vanellus > Vanellus vanellus. The sequence goes on from NC_138906.1 coordinate 104,336,679, forward strand.
CTCAGACAAAGTGTTCGTAAGCTAACATTTATTTTTTCTAGAAGCCAATTCCTAACTTCAGTTTCCTGATACCATGAAATTACCAAATGAAATTTTGAAAAACATTCTTCTGCTAGCTATCTGCATGCGTAACCAAATGGGCTGAGGAATGTGTCTTACCATACAAGTGTCCAGATCCTCCAAACGTTCTATCTCTGTCAACTCCTCAACTGTGATAATAGAGCGTTTAGTTGGTTTTTCTTCAGCTAACTCAATTTCCAGTGATTCCTGCTGTGGAAGTGGTTTGCCACGTCTAGTTAAATGGTCAGCCTGGAGGCAAGGATAAAGACAGGAACACATCAATCAAACTGTTAAAAAGGCAAACCAAACCCAACCAGAAACCTTACAGAACATAAGTGATCTCAGATCCTAGAAGACCAATTACAGAAGCAAAGCTCAGTTGTGTTTGTTAATCTTCACACACGGTTCATTTTGGTTTGGTGGATCTCCCCCCCACCCCGTCTTTTTTTGGATGGAAAACCCCTTCCATCACACATTCTGAGAAAGAAGGGAGAAAGTCTAACAGGAAAAAAGAATAGGAAAAAGGTCAGATAAAAAGCCATCCTACTTTTGACTTCTTATGGGGCTTCCTCAGCATTTGTCCTGTATTTATTATAAAGAAAATAAAGGAGTGGAAGAGAAGCTTTGTCCTGGAGCTTTTTTTTTTTAATTAAATAACACAATTTCAGCTACTATAATTTTCATAATTATTAGATGGCCAAAATGTTACCATCCGCTATTCAAGAAACAGGACAGCTTTGTTAAATACCTCAGTTCTGTTTCACCAAAGAAATAGGTAGGGTTTACCATAAAAAGAAAAAAATTCGCCATTGATAGATCTATAGGATAAGATACATTTTTTTAAAGTATCAGAGAAGGAAAACTCTAACAATAATAAAATCCATTTTTAGACCTGCATAGCAAAAACTGTTACTAAGATCACAGAGAATGTTATATAAACAACCCTGGATTGTACTTGGAATGGAGTGGGTTCATGTTGTCAGGAAAATTATGAAATATTTTCTAGTTCTGTTGGTAACTAAAGAGAATATTAAATAACATCTGTTAAAAGCAATTATTTGAAGACCAGCTGACCCAAATCAGTTAGTCACAGAAGCCTTCAAAGGGGCAGCTAAGGAGAGCCGTAGTCCAACTGCTTAACATCAGCACGACAACCAGTGGATTGTAGTTTTGTTAACCATCAAAAAGGGCAAACAGATGACCTGAGTCAATTATAGCTCACTTAGTCTAATGTCGACATCTACACAGGAAAAACCACCAGAGAGCTGTCAGAGATTTGTCTTTAATCACACTAAAATGGCTAGAAGAATTATTAATGGTAATCACCATCACATTAGGCAAACTCAGGTCTTGTTGAACAAGGTTTATTTTTCAAATTTGCCTCAAACACTACTGTGTCAATGCAACACACAGACATTTGTAGGTGGCTGAACTAGTAGTACGTGACACTCCAATTTAAGGAGCTCGCATAGAACTGTATCAGTGCATTTAATCTTTGCTGTATTAAGAACTAGCTGCCAGCTCTCAGATTGCAGCTGTCAGTTGAAGATTAACGCTGACAAGTTAGACAGGAGTTCCTCTACCAGCATTTTTGAGAACTGTACTCTTCAACGTTTTCATCAGTGCTATACTATCTGAAATAATCTGCAGCTAACAGAAGCATAGGACAGTTAAACCGTGAAAGGGACACGTTACTAATGTAGGCCAAAATGGATCACAAAGTAAATCAACTCAAATCAAATGTACAGACATTCATTCCCTAGGAACTAAGAGAACTGGCAATTAGCTATAGACTCAATCCTGAAAAGCAGCAAGTGTCAAGCGTCCAGAAGCCATTACTGGGAGGAAGATCTAGCAAACCCAGTCCTGAAAATGAGCTACCACTGAAATTCTGACAAGAGGAAGGAATTCTTAACTCCTTGTCTATGTAAATAGAAGGAGTAAAGAGTATCAGGAGAAAAACAGTTTCACTCCTATAAACAGTGTTGATTAAAACATTGGAATAGTCTGTCTGGTTCTGGGAACCGTAATTTTCAAAGAGGCTTTTAAAATAGCTGGAGAAAGCACAGAGGATTGTTACTGAAGTGACTCAAAGGCAGGAGAAAACGACTTTCTGCGCAAGAGTCAGAGTATGTCCAAGTTGTGCAATACCACTGGACAGAGACAGCCAGCTGAGCCTGCTCCAGGACAAACTGGAGCTAATAAATGTGGCCACTCACACAGCTACATAGCTCCTGAGACCAGAGGTTGTATCTTTACACAATGCTGCTCTGTATCATGAAAACACACCCTCAAATAACCCAGTCTTTTAATTTATTTAAAAAAAAAAAAAGGGGGGGGGGGGGGGTGCAGGGGGGAAGGAGTGATTTCTTTTCTGTGTATGAGGACTTTCATAGAGAGGAAATAAAGATAAATATATATGGTTCCCTTATCTTGTGGGGAAAAACATCTGAACAAACTCATGACTGCAAACCGAAGTCAGAGAAATTTCAAATAGAAATGAAGAGCAATTTCAGTTAGGAGAATGACCACCCAAATTGGCTTCTTGAAAAAAAAAAAAAAACACAGTGCTGGATTCTTCTTACAGAGAGAATTGCATTAGAAATTGCGTTAGAAGTCAAAATGTTTTTTCTGTAGATACACAGCTGTTTATTTCTTCTACTCTTGAGGAAGCAAGTACCGTTATAAAAAGTAACTGTGACTCCTGACAGCTCAGCACCTCCAAATAACAAAGTGTTTCCTTTTCTATGTTTCTACTCCTTTCTCTTCAAATTTGATACCTACATTCTGAAGTGGCCTCAAGATGTCTTCATTCACAGAAAAAGATCTCAGCAGTCTCTCTCTAAAGAATGCAATTTTACCTCTAATCTCACAAGCAACCAACCTTTATCATCTCACCAGGACAAGTACTGGCACAGTTCTTAACTAATGGCTCAATGCTGCATACTGATGGCATTTTTAGTTTTAGATCTGATAATAGTGTAAAAGATAACAAGACAAATACATAATGCAGCCTCTTCCGAGGTTGTATCCTCCTTAAAGCAAAGAGGCAGAATCCCATGATCATATTTCAAATGATGTCTGTGAGGCCAATGAAAAAAATACCAATTTCAAAATAGAGCTGTACTAAGGAGAAACTGAACAAGGTATGAATATAATGGCATAGTTAAGATACCCGGCATATTAAGATTATCAACTGTGCAAATACTCACCAGTTTGTGATGGCAGTGGGAAAGCGCATCCAGGATTTCATCTACAACTCGGTCAGACAGGAAAGAAGCCACTGTCAGTTTTACTTCACTGTGTGAGAGTTAAAAACGAGACAGAGAAAATTTTAATTCACGCAGGACGATTTTGTCTTTATTACATGTTCAACAGTCCAACGATTATCCATAGTGCTGTCACTTTATTTGAAATAAAACATTAGAGAGTGTCAGGATACATGACTGCAGGTTTCAGAAATAAACCCATGAATCACACAATAAACACAAGAGCCTCTGTACCATATTTATCCCGCTTCTAACATTTTTCTAAGAGCTGAAATGAAAACATCTGGGTAAGAGAGCTGAATAGAAACCACATGTGAAACTCACTTCGCCACTAAGTCGGAGAAACACCAATCTCAGATGAATGGGATTAGGACAGCGCTGCCTGTTTAACAGTACTGTACTGAACAACTACAATCCACTCATTTCCTCAACTCCTTTTTGTGTTTGTCTGCCAGCTGAAGGGCAACTGCACAATGTTGCTTCGCCAGTCTTTGCCATCACAACTTTGCTTCCTCTTTTTGCTCTAGGTTACCACTTTATGTCTCAAGAACTTCCTGTGAGCCATTCCCGTTACACAGACGTACATGGAAAACCAACACCCCCGTACACTGACTTTAGGTCTCGCTGGTAACTTCCTAACAAGGAAATGTGTACCTTAAATTGCACCATTGGGGTCCTGTCCTTGGCCACAGTACAAAGGAGCTCAGGCTGTGGAGGGCAGCTGATTTCCAGCTGACGAGCATATACGCCTGAGCTGCAGCCCGAAGCTCCCTCTCTCCTGCCTCTGTGGTTCCGAGGCCAACTGCTTCAACTGACACTTGCAGCAGCGAGGAACATGATTTTATTTCAGTGTTTTTATGTGTGGACTGAGTTGCACTGGGTTAACAAAGCCATTTCTATCTAGGGCTACCACTACTGCTGCAAAAAGTCCGGGGGAAAAAGGTAAGAAACTCCTTGGAAAGGCAATGCAATTCATAGGGAGGTAGAACGGTGGCCAAGCCATCAGGGGAAGAGAATGAGAGTGAATGGACTTCCCTCAGTTACCTACATATTACTTTCAAATGATATGAGGCAGGAAGGATGACAGTTTGGCACCCTCACCCCACTGACAGTTGCAGCTTCTACAGGTGGAAGGGACGCTATTATCTCTCAGGGTCATGATTTGTGTGATAGGACTGAAGTGAAGAAAACTCACTCCTCTGAACCATTTTAAGCACTCTGGCACCGCTAAAGTCTTTAACATCTTTTCCTGCCAATTTTGCTGCACTCTGCAAAACTAATTTCTAACCCTTAATGTTTTCTTCTTCTGCAAAGATATTAGTATCATAATGCAAAATACCATCAAGCAAAAAGGATTCCTTAGCTAAATGACGGCAACTGCAAAGGTTTAAGTACAGGTCAACCACATTATACTGCATAAATATATTCTCTGGTATATATTCAATATGAAAAAAAAAGATGCAGTAAAAGGTCAGGTAAAAGCCTTTTTCCCTCCCTTTTTTTTAAAAAAAAAAAAGAGTGAACTAAGAGTTGTTTAGGGTAACTGTTTCTGTTCCAAGTTTGTAGCTTGAATATCCAAGTTTCCATTTTTTAAGAATGCCTGTCTGCTGTGCACAACTCCCACACAAATAAAAAGATTTAATGTGATTGCTGCAGCTACAGGACAAGACTAAATGCAGCAAAAGAGAAAGCACGGTTAACGCTCAAAGCAAGTAAGTGCCATTTCCTTCTATTACTGTAATTCAGTGTTACCTGAGAACATCAGTAGGTTTTAAAAAAATGTATCAGTCATGAAAATGTTATTTGTGTACCATATACCAAAACTCTTATTAAATAAAACAGAAACACAATCATTAATGGTCAAGCCAACAGTCTTGGAGAGTCCAAATATTTGAATCTCCTGAACTACGTTCACCAGACCTGTAGCACAATTTCCTGCTCTTTGAATGCCTTAATATGGTTTCTTGTGAGTCACAAAAGCATTCCAAAAATCTTCTACTACACAAACACGCAACTCAAAATCCAAACTGTATAACCAATTTCGTTAGATTAGTCTTTTAAGGTACCTAATTTTATTGAGGATATCAATTCCAGATTGCTCCAAAAGGACATTTTTCACAAAAGTGCGTGGGATAGAAATCTTCTCAGTGCTAGCCTCAATCAGGTCTTCACGGATGCGAGCTTTCTTCATTACATTTGGGCAAAGGTTTTCCGCTGCGTCCACCATAGACTCAAGGAGTGTCTGCAGCACAGGAAGCAAAAGCTAACATCAGGTATTGAGATTTTCATTAGCTGGAAGATTACAGCATTATTCTGGTGCCTAGCACCATGACATATCACACTTTTAGACTTGTAATTTTTACAAGTTTTCTTCCTAATTTCCAATCCATTGTGCAATTCAGCTGCAATATAAAAGGCATTTTACAAAATAAAGCTAAGGAGGAACAACAAACTTGTTTAGAAAATGATCCACAACTGTACTTGTTTGCCTTTTCAAATATGAAACATTTACATCTCTGTGTGGTTAACTGTCAGAACAATAAATTAGCTTCTCTTGTGCACCCACCACCGCTGTGTCTGCATGCTGCAGCAGCAGTGGATGCTCTGCTGCAGCTGCCTTCGCTCTAAACTGTGCCCCAAACCAGCAATTTTCATCAATGCTCCAGACCTGCAAATTTGTAAGAGGCATCAGTATATGAAGAAAGGAGACTCATGAGAACTTGGCATGCTCTACAGGACTGGAATATACTAGCCAAATATTAAGCAGCTACAAGTATGATTTGCAGTGAGCATACAAACCTTCCATATACGTATCTCATTTATATTCATGGAAGTCCATAGTGGACCTTAGCTGCAGTCAACGATTTTTATTCTTTTTTAATGACTGATCGCACCCCCAAACCAGGACAGAAGAAATCCATATAGTCTTCAGAAACAGGACCATGTAACCCCCCAATCCCCTCAACTTTCTTTTTCTTAAAATAAGGTCTCCCCTGCTGATGGTATAAACTCAAGTTCTTCCCTCTTAGAAAAGTCTTTCATATATACCTTAATGCTATGAAGTTATGTTACGAAGCCCCTTTCAATTGCATTAGATTTATCTCCTATCTGTGCCTGTGAGAAAAGGTAATCCTGGTTTAAATCCTGTTTTATCACCTACTGGTTTCTTTTCCAAACCCCAGCTCCAACTAGAAGGATAAAGAACCCTCACTGCAGGTGCAGGTGATGGCTCACAGTCCCTCATGTAATCATCCATGTATGACTTTTTGTGTCACAAAGTGCAGGAAATCTCTAAACATAGGGATCAGGATGAGACATAGAAACACTACTAGTGCCCTGTATCACTGAAACATCTTTCCTCTATTGCTTTCAATTTTCGTATCCAAAAAGCTTGCGTAGGACTACAGAAAGTAGAAAAAAAATCAGCTGGTCATCTGGAAAACTAATTTTTAAATTCATACTGTTTCATCTACATGCTGATATATACCCTGTGTACAGTAAAACAGATTTATTTATAAACACAAAATAGCATTTTCTGACAAGACTGGAACTTGTTATTTGTTCAAATTCTCTCCACCTTACCCCATCATCAGTCCCAGAACCTCGGAAATCTATTTTAGGTATCTTCAGAAAGCTGTTCAACCTTAATTAATTTCCCATCAAATAACTTGTTTCAGAGGTTGCAAGAGGTCAAGGCTCATCAGCATGGGATTTGAAAACAAACTCTCTGCGTCCATTCCCAGCACGAAGTGCTACTTAGAAAAGATCAGTAAGGAGATGGTTCTCTCCGGCAGCTGGTCCCTCTGCGTGCTGAAGCTGTCACGCTGCTGCACTCCAGTGACTGTGGGGTCTCCCTGGTGCTTCCAAAATGGCAGGGAGAATAAAGATACTGTCCTTGATGCATGCTTTCACCAAAGGAAGGTGGAAAGAAGAGAGGGAGAGGAACAGGGCAGAGCCCAGTTTACTGAAATGGGCCAAGTCGCTTCCAGTAAGACTGATGATTGATAATCAAACAGAAAAAGGTAATTACAAATAAAAAAAGATACAAAATCATAGTTTCATTGGAATGGTATACTAGGTAAGCCTAGCTCTAACTTAGGTGCTTCTGAATTGTACAAAAATAATGAACTGCACCCCTTGAAAACTCTACTGATTTCATTTTTCTTCTTAATTTCACTCCACAGGTAAGTGACCTCAGGCTAAACTCCATCTTATCAGAGTTTTCATTTTTCCTCTTTGCAGCCCTACCAAAACGGGCAATTTTCATATGCAGATACTGAGTAAGAAACAAACCCACCATTACTGCATAATAATTTTAATGATTCAAAGCAGCATCTTTCAGTCTGTAGCTCTCAATTGACTATTTTCTAAGTGTTGATTCATGAGGACAACACAGCAGCATGAAACAACCACTGCATACAGGGAAGCCTGATCTTTACAATATTTGATTCACAGGTATAAGGAACAACTGCCATTATAGCTAATATGGAGCTTGTTTCTGGGTTCCCAATGTCTCTGCACTGTAAGGACTCCTCCTGCATTCCCTCCTTAAATCCCCAAGCAGATTCTGAGGCCATAACACTAATAAAGAGCCTTTCAAGCCCCTGTGGCCATACCCATGTGGAGGATGAAGAACTTCAATGGCAGAGAAAACTGAGCCAGGTAAACTACTAATGAGAAGTTGACACATCCATTTTTCCTCATGGCATTTATTCACTGGTGCAACTGTGTAATCTATCTTGAAAAATCACACTCAGCCTCCCAAGAATCACCAGTGGCTCACAATCATAAAAGCTATAGAAACTTGCTATGTTGAATTACAATTGGTCTAAGCATGGTCTTGCAAAAATGGATCATGTGAAGAAATGCTGCGTGAAGGTGTCAGTGGGAAGTAGGAGGAAAGACTAAAGACCTTACCTGAAAACTTCAAAATTAATTTTTACTTAAAATACTCAGAGAATGTGCGATTTAAATTAAATAGAGTTTGGATCTCTTCTTTAAGTGCCCAGCTGAACATAATTTCTGCAGTGGTGGATTTCAACTGTTGATTTCACATGACTATTATCATATCTACCAAAGCCTTTCCCCACCCCCTACTTCCATCCCAAAACTTTTCAGTGATGGAAACTCACAGCTACCAACACTGACTGTGGAAGGGCAAACATTTCAGTCACAAGGCCACAAGTGCCAGTCAGCAGGCATGCAGAAAGAAAAGAAGGAAGTCCTGCCAAGAGTTAATGACTCTTAACGTTCAGGAGAAAGGTACAGGGAGTAAAGAGACTGAAGGATGATTATACCTAAAGAAAAAATGGAACAGGCGATGGAGCAAACAAACCCTTTGCACTAGGACAGAATTGAGGAGGAATAGTTCAAACACTCCTGTCCTTACGAAACAATCTTCTCTTGCCTAAGCAAGCACCCTTTGTCTTGCCTGTGATTCTTCCTTGGGCCTTTGCCAACCAAAGAACATCTCCTGGTTCTGTGTGTCCACAGTGACACCAGCAGGAGAAGAGAAATGCAAGGGCCTTGCTATAATTTCTCCTTTGGCCAACTCAACTCACTCCAAGATGTTGCTTTTCTTTATTCTAACTTCTTCCTTCCCCCCACTGCCCTTCTTTGAAGTTAAAAAAAAATAAAAATAAAAATCTCTTATTTGCCTGAAGAGCGTTCGTTGACTTTACCCAATCTCCGAAGACTTCTTTCTGGTTGCTATGGAAGCTAAAAATCAAAACTCCAATTACAGCACTCAGAATGTTTTTTCCCCAACAATTACAAAAAGAACTGTACTTATGTGAGCTCCCTTATCTACCTTCAGAAATAATAAACTCTATATGATGTTTTGAATTGACCTAAACAACTGGGAAAAGCCCAGTCCTAATCCATGTTCAATGCTTTCTCCTCCATGCGAAGAACATCACCATAGAACTTAAAGAAAAACCTTTCAGCCTTGAGTGTAAAATTATTAAAAATGAGTGTTGCAATATACAAAGAGCATTATGACTTTATATTTTCTTGTAAGGCACTTAAAATTTAACACAGCACATATCAAAAGTAAATGTAAAAGTTAAAATGGTTGAGCTAAAGTGCCTTTTGCTGTAAATGTGTAAAAGCATAAATGGAAGACGCGTTAACTAAATCTTATGCCGGGAACTATAAATAACATTCCAAAGGCTGAAGAGGCTTTTTTTCCCCCTTCTATAAGACTCTGCAAAATGCAGAGGACTTAAATTTAAGTGCATGAGCCCCGCACAAAGGGCTGGCCCAACTATTCCTGTCCCAATAATAGCACAGAAACTCCACTGAGAAGAATTTTGTGGATAAATCATATTTCTGCATAAATTAAAAAAATGATGAGGAATCTTCACCTTATTTCATATAATAGGAAGAGGGAGGAAAATATTAAAAATTCAGCACCATTTTCCTCCTCATTAGCTTTTTTAATTTTGAAAAACTAATTAGCAATTTTTTCACTATGGGCATGGTGAGGTACTGGAACAAATCTCCCAGGGAAGTTATGGATGCCCCATCCCTGGAAGTGTTCAAGGCCAGGATGGGGCTTTGAGCAACCTGGTCTAGTGGGAGGTGTCCCTGCCCATGGCAGGGGGGTTGGAACTGGATGATCTTTAAGGTCCCTTCCAACCCAAACCATTCTATGATTCTGTGTTTCTAATGTGGTATTGTTATTGTTCTCCCTTACATTCCCACTGACTGAAGCATTTTCATGTTGTTTCAACTGAAATTTCAACCTTCACTTTCAGATTCTTTGATAAGTTTAAATAAAGCAAACACAGGCAAGGTAGCTAAGTCATAAACTTAAGCTGATCTGAATTGCCTAGAACCATATTCTTAAATTCACCAGCTTCCATACAGATCCCAACAGTTGCTGAAGTTTCCCCACTTAGACTTCTTCCTGGACTGATTCCTTTGCACATGATGTACGGACGTTCCTTGTTTATTATACAGTAAGATCTAACATAATTGAAGGTAGAAATTTCTGAGCAACAGCTGGCTGAACGCACAGGGGAGAATATTTACAGATCAATAACATCTATTTCAAGAACTGAGGTTGGTCAGGCAACTTGTGAAAAGATTTCCTGTAGGGTTGCCTGTACTAATTCTTGTGGCACTCTCAATACAACTTATCCAAACCAAACAGTTAAAGTGGATGTTCTGCACCATGTTCAAACGTGGTCACTGGCGAAAAAAAAAAATCTACAATGGAGTCTACAGAAAAACAGCTTTCACTCCAGTGGGCTACCTTAACTAGTGAGTACTTCTCTCCAGGGCATGAGACTTTTTGGGGTGCTTGAGAGATGCCTTTATTAAGGGCCTAAGGAGCAACTGGTAAGTCTTCCCCTTCTAGAAGATAAAATAAGATGATAATAAACAGTATATGCTCCTTCTACCCACTGCAAACACTAAAGCAATTTTTTTCATTCCAACCTGGAAAGTATCTAGATAATAAGGTACAAAGTTATAAGAAACTAATAATGAGAAGACAGCTTACGTACAAATATACTGAGAAGTAAAAAAAACCAAAACAAAACAAAACACAAAACTGCATTTAGCAACAGAAGATCTCAGATTTAGTTATTTCTGCATGTGAGAGATGGTAACACATCTATCCACAGACCTTAAGTTGCTCATCCACAACCCTTGTGACTTCTCCAGCCATGGATTCAAGCGTCTCTTGGATTGGATTGGAGAGTGAACCATTCGCTCCTGCCCAAGAAGCTCCACCAAGGTGATACAGATTTGGTAAGAGCTGTAAGAAACAAACAATATCTTCGGAAAGTAGGCTCATCACTACCTATCTTCAAATCCAGAAAAACAGGAGGAAATCTCCCTGCTAAATCAAAGTCTTTATAATTTAGAATTATTTTGTCACTTCAAATACTACCTGCAGCTGATCATCTGAAGAAAATACTCTTTTGTTATTTTAACTCCCCCCAAAAAGAAAAGCTGCAAGCACACACCAAGCTGCTCTCAGTATTACCAGTATGCTGGGAAAGGCTTACTGTTTTGGAGTTCTTAGCATCCCGCATAAGCCGTTCTGCAGATTTGACATCTTCCTGTACAGCATCCACACCACAGTTTCTTAAAGAGTTGAGATGATCTTGCACTTTTACACATATTCTGTCAATCATCTACTTGAACAAAAGAAATAGAAAAGATAAAACATCAGAATGTTGGTCCAATGCAAACTGAATTCAGTCCAGGTAGTAAATCAATAGTAGTGTGATGAGATTTGTAGTAACAATATAACAATCTGGAAATGTGTGATCAGAGCTTAGAGATATATCAATGTGACTGAAGGAAAGCATTGTATCTCATAAACACACCTAAACATTGGAAAAATAAATAAAACTTTACCATTAAAAAAAAAAATGCTTTGGAATATTTCCCCCACAGTTACCTCCAGGGTAAGTGTAAATAAGCAACAAGTTACCCAGTTCAAGTGTTGTTCTGTTTTTTGAGCAAGTTTAATGCTGAAAATGTTGTCGATATACCTAACGCTTAGCTCTGAAGACTCCTGAATTGTTAAGAAGTTCAGGCAGTAAAAGAAAGCTCTGTCACTATCCATTCAACAAACACCAACAGAGATTTCTCCTGTCTGAGCAAAATGCAATTGCACAGGCTTCTGAGGTATTTTTCCAAAATGTAAATATTCCTACTTGCAAGGGAACTATAACTACCAAAGTAGAAGTTTCCATCTGACCTTTCACAGCGGGATAAATTTAACTTAATCTCTATCTGCAACATGATTCATTCAACATGCTGCAAATACAGGGCAGGTGGTATATCTGTATCCTTACAGGACAAACCAATAAGAATGCCTGACATATAGTCAGTTTTGATTGAGATACACGGAGCAGGGAGATACGATAGTTGAAAGTCTTTATCAGCCCACATAGCATTCATTAGAAGGGGCTATTTGACATTTTGAAGCAACATCTGAGCACATGTGTCATCATCATATAAAGTCCACAGTTCTAGTATCTTATATCATTAGCAACAAGAACTGAAATAATTTCACAGCATGCTCCTTTTCTGCTCCGCATGACTCTTCCTCTTCAAAGGGTTTAGGGTGGTTTTTTTGTACAAGTACAAAAAGCTAATTAATTATTAGACAGTGGAAAGTCTCATTGGGACATCTGGACTAAAAAAAAAATACACTCTGGGAATAATAATGCAATTCTACCATACTAACTAGAGAGTCTTTTCTAGCTCTCTTTTAAAATTGTTTTTAAAATCCATCTTTATTGTACACAATTTAATATAGAAATGAGTAATTTTACTCTACTTTCAAAATAACAATAAATTACATTTACTGAAACCTGATGTGTGTGTGGTTGTTGGAGAAAAGCACAACTAAAACCATGAAGCTATAAAAAGATCTAAACTTCATTCATAGGGAGATTATTAACTTGGAAAAAAAGTGGCATTGGAACAGATAAATTACTAAAGTGATGCTGCTTTTGCAGTTTTTAGGGCCAGGACATCTCCACGTACCATTTTCTCTTTCGAGAGGTTAGGGTATAATTTCAGGTTCTAGTAATAAAACACTATCTCATTAATTTTAATAGCACAGGTAGAAAAAGGCCACTTTGAATTAAGTTTCATCAAAAAAAAAAAGTGCAGAGAACAGAGAGAAATTTCATTGACTTAGGTGAAGAGTAAAACAGATATTCCTCTCCTGTTTGCTTGAGTCTCCCATTTGCATGGGAACACAACTGGAGCAAACAAACATAGAAGTAAATCTAAACCAAAGGCCATAACAAGTTTTATTCTGCTTACAACGCCTTGCTTCAGTGGTGTACTGGAGCTGAAAACAGCCCTGAGGGGTACTGGTAAGAAATGCACTAGAACAGAAAATGCTTGTAGACCTCTCAAAAGAAAGGAAAAACAAAACAAAACAAAACAAAACAAAAAAAAACACAACAAACCAGAACAGCACATGGCATTTAGGAAACCTGGTAGTGATTGACAAAACAGAAAAGCTTCCCAGCTTCAAGCAATATTTCAGGCTGTGTTAGACAGGAAGCCTTTTCAGCTGACCAGGCTATAAAGAGCACGGAAGACTTCTACCTTTCTTTGCTCCCTCCCTCTAAGTAAACCTTTCCCATGATACCCACAGTTCTGATGGTGTAAGGTAGATGATGACTTACTCTCTAAGGCAATTTGCTCTGGTGGTATCTAAGGGCACGTTTACATCCTTGCCCAGTGCTAGGCAAAGAGACTGGAACTGACTCAGACACCAGAATTGGCACAGCCTTGTGATGATGCTTGTCACACTGGTGAGAGCCTGCTGAAAACTTGGGCTCCTGGGCACGAATGAAATAAACTGTTGTGGTTTCAACATTTGCTCACTCAAATAGCTCGGGTCTTTCTCTACACAGTACTACTATACATAAGACCTCCCTCTCACAAAAGCTTTTTTCCTTCCAAAAATATTAGCATCGATAATTATTGTTTCTTGGGAAACAAAGTATCACCCATGACGCGCACCTTGCTTTAAGCTACTCTGATGCAATGAGAGAGAACTCTGTCCCCAGGCAGATTTTTAGACACTGAGAAATACCAGTAAGGAACAAGTTCTCACCTGCTGAGTGGTACTAGTGACAATGCCTTGCTGCAGCCGGTACGCTTGCTCCTGTAGGTACTTTCTGGTTTCATGATTACGAAGCAAGTAGTTTTCTATCTAAAAAACAAAGTCAGATTAGGAAACCGATTTGCTTCTTTGCATAGTAATTTGCTTTCAATTTTGCTGCCATATCAAAAATGAGGACTGACATGAAAAACTGCCCCAAGTATTTGTTTGTTATCTGCAAACCTTGTTCTGTGTGTCTCAATGCTTAATAATCACATCGGCAAATACTCATTCACTCACAGACTAGTGAAACACCATTAAACATTGTTTTTGCAAGCGTTTTCTAAATTAGTCTATTCCGAACAACTTAGTAAGTTATGTTGACAAAAGGAGTAGATGCAGGTTTGAGAAATATTTGAAGGGACTCTATCCATAAAGTGTTATTGTAGAAACCATGATGACATACGATAGTTGATTAATTTCTTTTAGATGCAAAGACACAGATTTATATGGCAGTATGGTCTGGAGAGAAGCAAAAATATATAAAAGCGCCTAACAGATACAGGAGCCTCAGTTCAAAAGTTAAAGGCTAAGCAGTACATAAGTGCTCTTCAAAGACAAGTGATTCCTACCCACAGCTGCTGGTCACAGCCCACCACAACTGTCACCAGCAGTAAACACCTACCATTAACCAGCTTAATGGCACATAGAGTAACCCCCTAACCTGGCTCTATCGAACTCAGTCAAGTCAAAAAAACCTACTAGTAAACTGTTTAAGGGTCATCAAAGGTGATGGATCTGGTCTGAAAGGAAGAGAAGGGAAAAGGATACGTAAAGTGGCCAGCAGGTTGTGAGCCAAAGACTAACAGGGACTGATGGTCACCTCGAAACCTGCATCAGCAGTAAGAACTGCAACAGTCTGACCAAGCCCCACAGCAATGCAGGCTTTATCCAGTTTGCCCATGCTGTAAGTAAAGCGTGCTGCAAAGATACCGTAGCTCAGGAGCTTAGCTACTATGTCCATCTGGTGCTGGACCAGGGCCAAGAGCACTCTCATTGCACTCAAGCTGCGGTGTGCTGAAGCTTACAGACCCTCCTGAGATATCAGTCAGTCAGTTCAGGCGTCCCTGCGCCCAGCAGCACAATTTTGTCTTTGTGTGCAGGCATTCCTACCTGTACGGAGTTAGCTGCATTTGCAGAACCACTCCTGAGACTGTTACCTTTTTTTTGGAGAGAACTTCCTCGTGTTGTGTAAAGAAAGCCTAAACCACACATGTTAAAACAAACTGAGGGCCACACAGTTTTAGCAACTTTGACATGAATAAAAGAAAATGCTGTTTGTACATAATGCCTAATTAACACGTAGACTTTAAATTTCTGTGATCAGAAGCTTAATGATATTTTTTTCAGGGATGCATCTATCATTCTAGATATGAACCTATGTGCAATTATATTAAATGAGATGTAAGAAATATGTCCATCTCCCATGATTCAGATTTTTTAAAGCAGAATTAAGATCGTTTTCATGCATCAAAGAAAAAGGCGCTAACTACTAGCACTTTTCCCTATGAGAATCACTTTACTGAAAATTTCCTTACTAATAAGGATCACAGACATTTGCTTTTTAATCACAGTTATCTGTAAGAACTATTTATAAGGTTGTTATGACCTTATCTTGGCTGAAGGAAAACTGCTCATTAAAGAGATGTGAACTGTATGCTTTCTGATTGAGCAGGAGGCTCATTTGGAGCTTGCAAGATTTACTATATTGAAACTCAGCTGGGAATTTTATAACTCATGCAAGTGGAACAGCTACAGATACTGTCAACACCTCTTCATCCAAAAGAACACGTTGGTGCAGCTGTTTATTTAGGGCAACATACTATGTGAATTTTATACGTACAATATAAAACACAGGCAGTAAATGTTTTCATCCTCCCCCAAATTAAAGAGCACCCTTTGTCTTGTACAGCACTGACTGCACTTTTTATGCCAAAATAAAAAACGCGTACCAGTAACTCTACGCATATGGAAATATGCACAAGCACATATGTAACACACATGCCGGTTTCTGACTCTCCCTTTCATAGTTATGCATACAGCAATACAAGGTCTAGCTTGCACTTATTTAGTTATGACTTTTTGATACTACGTCATTGCATTCCATCACCCTTCACTCCAACTCCATTCTTTGGAATAAATAGCCTTACGTGCTCTTGCAACACTTGATTACTACGTATATGCCCACGCATATGAAGCAAACAATGAACCTAGCCTAGAATTCTTACTCAGCAAAGCATGAAATCACAGCCACTTAAAATTTTTACTTTAGTGGTTTTATTTCTGTACATTGGTGGTATATGCAATACCTTTTGCAGTGCCTCTTCTGTTTTCTCAGGGTTTGTTTTGAGTGCTTGGGAAGCATCATTCATCGGTATAGGCATGAATCTCAAAGTATAATTCCTAAAGAAAAATAAAAGATTTTTTAATATTAAAAGGTAGCCTAATTACTGTATCTTTTTATGAAGAATAAACTAGAAGGGAGAAAAAAGATGCATCTAGCTTGTCTGTGTACTAAGAATGGTACTAAGAATGTATTTTGAAAATCAAAAAATGCAGTTAAGCGGCCAATGCCCAGTGGCTGTCAATTAAAGGCCTAACTGTTCTCTGTACCTTTGTGCACAAGGTTGGTTTACTTTTTCCTATATCAAAACAGAACAGTGAGTGTCAGTGCCTGCTGGCAGTTCTATCAGATCTAAGTCGAAATGGAAATATTTAGTAACAGATAAGTAGCGACTAAGAGACTGGGTTTCAAAAATTTACTATTTAGTAACGTCTTGTGTTTACAACAATTTGAAGACGCTTGCTGAAATTTTAATAAAAGCTGAGAAAACAAGCGTAGCACTCCACGTCACTTTATGCAAACAATTGCTCCCTGCATTTTACTTATTTGTTTGCAAAATATTCCCTTAGCTTTGTCCACCTGCTGCAATATGAGAATAAAGACAGGGTTCTGGTCTTGAGTCAAAAGTGTATTTACTCTGAGAACATAAATTGGCTAGCGTGACACAGTTAAACCTGCTACATGCAGTGGTATGTCCAGACAGCTTCGGATTTGAATAAATGAAAACAAAAAGAGCAAGTTCTTAAAACTTGGAAAGGAAATTATTCTTCTTATTTTCAATTAGCCTCATTTCCTGCAAACATCTCTTCCTTCTCTTTTGGCTGTCTGCAAACATCCCACTAACCGTCTGTTCCTATTCCATCCACAGCTACATAAATACAGTTGGAACCCTCTATTTTTGAGCACTTTAAAGTTGACAATTTCAATCGAGTCAACTCCATTGACTTCAATGGACCCATCCCTCACTAGATGCACTAACTCCAACAGCAGACACCTTAACTACCGTGAACTTCAATAGTTCTTTCACCTCCTCTCCCACCAGCTGCTTAACCACATGAAACACCACCCTCAAGTGCAGCGGTCTTTTGAACTGCCAAACACACTCATTCCTCATTGATACCACCCACCATTTTACCTTAAATGATAACGTAAGACTTGCATGTTTCTTCCCCAACGTAAATATGGCAATGTATAGCTGAGTCGCAGGCAGTTACTCACGTGGAGTCAGTAAGGTCCCTGTCCTTCCACAGTGTCCAACTGCCTACTGTGTCACAGCCAAATTATTAACTTTTCTTTCCAGTTGTCTTGTCCTTCATAAGAACTGTGCAAACTATATAGACCTGTTATGTGTCCTTATGTAATACTAAACAGCAAATAAATGGCTGTCCACCAGCATGGGGAAAAATTTTAAATGTCAAAGATACTGAGTTCAAAGACACATAATAATTGCAGAACTTGCTGATTGCCTGACTACTACCTGGCAGGTGGGGTATTTATTTAGTTAAAAAGAAACAAAGGTAGATTTCCAAGGATCTCTGCAGCTGTTTGACATTTAATACATCCTATTCATTGAAATCTGTAATTGCCAGCCCTCATGCTAGTAACTATATGCTAAATTCAATTTAGTCAAAGGCTTAGTGCACCCTGCCTCACACACATAGAGAGACACAGAGGAAGGAGGGGGAAATGAAAGGCAAGGAGATTTCATGGACCCACAGCCACAGAGGCAGAACTTTAGAAGACCGCTACCCTAAGGAAGGCTCTGTACTTGGTTTTCTTCCAGACAGACAGCACTGTATTGGAACGCTACTTCATTTTCATCTAAGAATTAACCAGCTCTTAGGGGCAAAAAATTAGGAATTTAAAGGTCGCTTTTCAACTTTGATCATCAGAGCAATATTTATCTTCACACTTCATTTTCCTCTGTTTCCTTTGAAGTCTAAAATATTCCTCCATTCTTTATATTAAGACTTCACTTGTCTCTTGTAACAGACTGCATTTCTCTACCAACCCAATAAACCATTTCATAACACATTAATACTCTCAGCAAAATACCCGTATTTAAAGGGTGTTAAATTTCAGATAGGTGACTGAAAGGGTGTTCCAAAAACCTCTTGTCTCTTCCTCTACATACAGCATGTGTCACAACAGTCCTACATTTCATCACATTTTATTTCCCTTGTCATAACTTCTGCTCTATTCATGACATACACTCTCTGTTGCAGAGTGATGATTTTACTGCCTATTTTTTTTAGAACGGGAATAAGATCATCTGTTTTGCAGGCTTGGGCATGCAAATTTAATATCACTGCTAGGGGAAGAATTTGTAGCCCTCTAACAAATCCTAGCATTTCCCATCAGATTTCAGAACTTGAACTATTTTGTCAGTCAGTCCATACAGAAAAAGTATCTTTTAGAAATTAATATGGGACAATATTCTACAGTTAGATGACAGAGTGGGCTCTAGGCTGCAAAGCACACAAGCACATGCTTATTTTCATATTAAGATTACAGAGATACAAGTCCCTGTTTAATGGCGAGGCCAAATAGGTTGCCCACTGTTCTCAAATGTTTTCCTGAACTGACACCTGTACTGAACTTTACAGAAGATCCTCTCAACATCTCACATCAGCTGTCTGGGACACCCTTGGGGCAACTCTGCCAACAGCCACGCTTCTGGAATTCCCTTGCAGGAACATTTTCTCACATCTATAAATAGATGAAGAAAAGTTGGGAGGATGGGAAAAAAAAAAATCTTCAGATTATTTCAGCCTGTTTTAAAGTCTGTTACAATCCCTCCCAACTCTCCTCAGCCTCCTCATCATACTATGAAAGCCCAGCTTTCATCTTTACTGTTGTTTAGTATATGACTATTTTTCTTAAGAACAAAATCAAAACAACACACACACCCCCAAGCACCTTCAGTATATTTCATTCCATTTTAAGCAACAATTCTTTCCTACAGAATATTGATGGTTTTTATTTTTAGGAAGCATATGGTGGCGGATGTTCTCAATATGTCTTTGAGATGGATTGTTTAAAGGCTAATTGTTTTCAGCCAGTATTGACAGTCCCTCTCCTGCAAGTTTAAACCTTTGTGGCTTATGGCTTAGTTTGTGATATTATCAATGGTTTTAACAATTTTCAAATGTTAAAGGAGACATCAAATGACTTCAGCTTCCAAGCTAAATAAATGAGATGTCACCTCAACAAAGTGCAATGTCGCGCAATTATCTGTAGCATTTCTTTTTTTTCTGCTACATGATTTGCTTTTGCCTTAGGATTTCCCTTTCCTTTCTATTCACTTATCCAAGCACTTCAGAACAGAAAAGTAAAGTTGATGCTAACCAGAAAATAAGCATATTTTCTTCTCTACCAGACTTTCTCATAAATGTATGTGCTATTGCTCTCTAAAAGAGAAATGCCTGCAAGTTGACAAATAACCTTTGCAAATTATTCACTGCTATCAATGGAATCATTCCAAGATTATTTGCTTAATTATACATCATTTATATAATTTCTCCCATCAGTGCAACTGAACTCATTTTGAAACCAAGTATATAAACTACCACAGTTTCATAAAACAAGTAACTTTATAAGCTCTAGCCTCACGACCTCTCCAAGGGTTAAGATGCTCCCCTAAGTAGTTATACAGTTTTGCAGGACATCTTGCCTAGAAACTAGCAATTGTACGTTACCTACACCTTCTAAAAAGAGCCTTTGTTCCTGTCTGAGGGATTTAACGATGTGAAACAACTGCAACTGCTTCTTAATCTAAATCTGTAGTTTTCCCTCTTAAGAAAAGTAATAACAACATAAAGAAACGTGATGGAGATGAAGAGAGATGAAAGTCATTTAGCATCTATCACTGGTAACGGCTGCAATTATGAGTAAGCTCAGGGAAGCAAAATGACCCAGACCACAGCGATGACAATGAACAACTGCAGTTCCTGAGATCATCACTGTTAGTTTCAACTTGCTGGGGGAAAGAAAAAAAGTCAGACTACAAAGGCATGCTTCAGTAATTTTCTGTTATTATATACAGCTTCGTTCACTGACTAGAATAGAATTTCTGCACGCCATCAATACAAGAGAATGAAGAAAAGGGAAAATATTCTCAGATTCAGAATTTTAATGCTAACAGCAGAACTCAATGGCCTTAATGCTGATAGCAGAGTATGGATGAAAAAGCCAAGGAGCCTTTTCCCATCCTTTTGAAGGATGAAGTCATAAATTTTCCTTTAGATTAAACACCCTGATGCTTAAAACTGACAGCACTCAGCATCTTCAGATCATATTGACTGCGGTAAGAAGTGCAGCTGCTCAGATCATTCAGGATCTAAGTCTTTGGCCTATTCATCAGTCCTTCAGTTGCTCAAGAACTTACTTTTCCAGTGCCACAGCTATGTCCTGGAAGCCCTGCGCAGAGATGTTATTCTTGTCCCATATTACAGTTCTGAGAGGTGGCAGAGAAAAGAAAAAAAAAAAAAGTTAAACAAGAACCACAGAATAAACCTATATTGAAACTTTGCATATTGAAATAACACAGCGCTGTACATTCAAAATTGTATATTGGAAAGCAACATTTTAAAAACCTGTCTTTAGTTATATGCTAAAACCTTTAAGTGACAGAAGTTAGGGACAAAGATACTACAAAATTCAGCTTCCCTTTCTTTAAAGGGGACTCTGTATTATATTTTCCATCACTGACATAAAAAAATAACTTTTCTAAAATACAGTTAATAGCAAGATTTGGAGATAAAATTCCAGCTTTTTCCAGGAACAGCATCAAAAATCTGCTTTGCAAGGCCACACTGAAAAACAAGTAAACTCCAGTAAGTGATCAATATCTGTTTTACATAAGCTATATGGCTACAGTTATAGAAAATGGTATTTAAAAAATTCTTGCTGATTGCTGGTCAAAATTTGCAGGCTATTGTATATTCAATCCTGTACTAGCTCATCATACAGTTCCTATGATTCCACACGCAACATAACTAGCTGCCAATATAAGCCATTAGGTTAGGTGCATAAATTGCAGCTCTTTTGAATTCACAATAGTGATAAGAGTGATCAAGCGTTCCCCCTCCTCCCCCAATTTAGACCACTCAAGCAGACTGCCTAGCAATTTGCGAACACATGTTCAAAGATCTCATTAGTAGTCAGAAGAGAGTGTCAAGCAGATAAATCTTGCTTGTGCAAGAGCAGTAGTGGTAGCTGTTCTTAAAAGAAAGGCGCAAAACCAAACAAAGATTTCTGCTGTTAAAGAAGAAAAAAATAAATAGATGGAAGGGTTTCATAGGTATTGACACCCTTCTGCTGTTGCAGAATTATCCCTTTGTTTTTTCGATAGAAAGATGGAGGTAAGGAAGAGAGGAAGAGAGATTCTCCACCCACTCTGCAGAGATCCCCAGATATGGTTAAAGTCAAATCTCAGATATTTTTATCATTGGAAAGTGTGTTTATATTTCTACCTGGATGTGATTTTATAACATTTTAAGCAGGGCTAGTTACCATTGCATTATTCAGTTTGTAATCACACAATAGATTGTGGTGACATTATGTCAACTGAGACATTCAGTGCACTGTGGAACATTTCAGTCTGCCACCCTGAAAGCCATGAAGGCTTTATTTCTTCAGGTACTGTGGTCATTTCAGGTTAATACATTCAATAAACCAAAGCCACCTCTCCAGTGTTTTTCTTGACATTTTCAGTATTCAGTTTGGGCAGAGCAATGCAAAGACCAGGATCCCTGCTTCTGAACAAAATAGCCAGGACTGTTCTGGGGAATTTCCTATTCCCCAGGGAACAAATGTTTGGAGACCAAGCACAAAGTGGTCTCTTCGGAGACAATACACTGAAGAAGGTTCATCTGCACAGTCTGACAAGAGGAGGAGTGAGGATTAGCTTTCCTGATGATGGTGACATATTTAGATGTCCCCATCCAGATCAATGCTGATTGATGGTTTTACTGTTTTCTAATCACATGCTGGATAGAAAAAAGTGATGCTCTCAAGCTATCAGTGCCAGACATGTGCAAAAAAGCAGTGAAGCTGTCGGGAAAAGCAGTGAAGTTGTCGGGCAGATAAAGTTGCAGAGAAGAGATGCCAAGGTCCATCAGCACTGTAGGCAGGGGAGAGGGGAAGGAGGGATGGGTCGTGCTGCTACTCATTCTGAATTCCACATGATCTTAGTTCTTCTACAAATTGATACTCCAGAAGACAAAGAATAATTTCCTTTAGTCTCCGACTCAAGTACCAGAATTTTCTCTGCTGGGAAGGCCTCCAGTAGAAAAGAGAGAGCAGAACAGAAAAGGGTGGCTAAGCACTGGAACAGGGCTCCCAGACACACTGCAGCATCCCTGTACTTGGAGATCTTCAAAACCTGTCTGAACAGGGCCCTGAGCAATCTCAGATAGCTTTAAAGTTGGCTCTGCTTTGAGAAGGACATTGGATTAGATAACATCCAGAGCTCTGTAACAAGGTAATTTTTTTTTTTTTTTGCTATGATACTAAGAAATTTAGAGCTCTCTTGTTCCAACATGGCCTTTCTGTTTAAATTTAGAAAATGTAATTTTCTCCAGTTTCAGTTATAGAAATGTTTTTGCAGATACAATTTCCTTCTCTTGGTTGGGTTTTTTTTTTGTGGTTTGTTTGTTGGGTTATTTTTTTAAGAAAAAAGGATTAGAGTCTTTCCAAATGGAGACAGTATAAAGTGGCGGTACCTAGAAGGGTTCTGAAGAAAAACAGCTTGAAAATAAGCCAACAAGTTCAGTATTATTAAGCCATTCTATCTTTTACCGCAAATACATTTCCCTTACCTGAGCTTGGTGTTTATCTGTAGGGCTTTTGCCAGCATCTTTGCTCCCATATCTCCCATGGCATTTCCACTAATATCCACTTTCGTAAGAGAAGTATTGCTGCCCAAGGCATTAATAATGATGGTGACCTCAGTCTTCAGCTTGGAATCTGCGAGGGACAATGACTGCAGAGGCTGGGGAGCACAGAAAAGGCACTGATAACAGCAAGTGATAATGCACTCATTCCTCAAACATCAACCAAAAGAAGTTAAGAGTTCCCCAAACTCTTGGAGACAGGACTAAGCATCAAAGAGTTATTTCTGTTTGCTGCAGAACACATGGTAAATTGGCAGTCAACAACTAACACCACAGGTGTCATATACACATACAGATAAAGTTGCAACATCCTGAAAAAAAAAATTTAAGTGACAGCGCCTCCAATGTCCTGTGTCCTAGTAACTACAGAATACAGCGGGAACCTGAAAAGAGGCAAATTAGCAACAACCAGCTTCACAAGACAATCTCTAGATTTCAGTGGGTTTTGCTTAACCAGCATGCTTCACTGTCCGCGAGAAATAAAAATATCTATCACGCCTCTCCTCTCTCTCAGACTGAGAGCTTTATCCAAGGGCAAATTAGGATCTGAGACATTGTTAGTACAAAACCAATTCCTTTAAACTGTTTTATTATTGTTACTTCAACCTTGGGAGTGATTTTGTATATCTGTTCCTTCAACTAAGGGCATGGACATTTGGAAGGAAAGAGACAAAACTGTAGCAGGTCTGAAATTAAAAACAGTAAGAAGACTACCTGTTAAAATGAGCAAACCAATGGATATTATTGACAGTGGTGTTCTGACACCTGTGATTGCAATATCTTTATGTAACTTTTTTTTTTTTAATATATATACACTTTGTTAAGATGAAACTACTTTATTGGGCTCCTGCAAGTCACACTCTTAAGCCTTAAGAAAAATGCCTTCATTCCTTCCATTCTCAGTGTCCCAACACATAACAGCAGGAGCAAGAACCACAGTCTATCAATCACCATGCCTTGCAGAGGTATTACAGCTGCTAAAATTGTAATTTGCCTTTGCTGATGTACAAGTACTCCACAAAACATTTCCCTTGCTCGAGGCATGAGTTTATACAGAGTGCCATTATACACCCACTTAGACATGTATTGGAGGATGAATTTTAGGAACCTAAAATCTCCAAATTGCTATTATGGGAAAATCAACATCTCATAAGGATGAACCATGTCACCTACATTAGATGCATAAAGCTTAGATTAATATAAATAAACCAATTGAACTGTGCCCACCTTCCAGGGTCCGAGATGCTTGCATGGTACCTGCTACACATTGGGAGCCTAGCCTCCAGACACCAGTGGATTACAGGGATAACCAAAAAGCTTGCAACAATAAGAAATGCACTTATAAATGAGGAAATGCATAAAAATTTGGAGGCACAGCAGGTTTATAATTAAAAAGTCTAACAGTAACACAAGCAACATGCTGGTTTTATTTTAAATGGAAGTTATTACATTACTATGTTAATGCCCTTAATCTGTCTGTGTTTCCCCATTTTATTACATTATATACCCTAAAGAATATTAGCACTGCATTCGAATGGCATTTAGAGCTCTTGGCACATGTTTGAGGTGACTTCCTGTGACAGTTTCACAGAAGAGCAGCATCGAGCAGCATCACGCAGCACTCGGACAGAAATCACCAATAAGCTTGTGGAAGTGAAGTTTCTTCTGTTTCTCAGGTGTCACTTTAGAAAGCGTCGTTCAAGCAACAGCTGGAAGTACTCCCTCCCCGATACCAAATTTTCTAAGCCTCAAATATCCTCCCAGGAAAGGATTTCTCGCCTCTGACAAAACAGGACATGATTGAAAACGCTTCTGCACTGTGCTCTGCAAGGACTGGCACCTGTACATCATTATTACCACATACAAAAGACGCCTATAGTGCAGTAAAGCACCTGTTATATCAGCAGTGTCTTTGAAGAGGACGAACTGCTAGTTTTCTTGCACAGCTACCCTTATCGTTTACTCAATGAGCAAGAAGCAAAAACCTCTGGACTCACTTTGTGCGCTGAATGCAAACTAGAATCAGAACGTAACTCTGTAGGATTAAACGTACGGGCTGCTAAATATTCATTACATTATCTGACCATTACATTAAAAAAACCCAACCAAACAACAACAAACAAAAAATACCATCAAAACCACTTCCCCCACAAACAGGGGCAACAGTCTACATAGCCTACAAACATTCACTTTCAACAACTTAATGGTTTTAGCTGGATATTGAGAAAACAGAAGTCTGACAAGCACTTCAGTGTCCCTGATGCAGAAAACAGATACTTTGCCAACACAGTGAAGATGTCTTAACACAATCTTATTGAGGAAGAGGAATTCCTAAACTAAAGAATAGAATTAGAAATTTTATGATTGTATTCATTGATTTTGTCATACTCCTGCTGGAAAACACTTAAAAATTAAATCAAGCTAAATTTGCTCTCCTACAAACAAAAATGCTGTAAAAACCCTCTAAAGGCCAATTCTGCAACGAACACTGAACTAAGAACTAAAGACAATTCAGTGCTGTAGTAATCCTCTGCACCTATGCAGGACTGACTACTGCTTTGAGTAATGGTACACTGTACCTGCAGTGTAACATCTATCTTTGCAAGAAAAAAGAAATGGCACAGTAAGCATATAGCTTCAGACACTTCTTGCAATAATAATAATAATACGTTATTGTAGCCTGCACAGTACAGCATCTACTTAAAAAGAGAAAAAAACAAAACAAAACAAAACCAAAAAACAAATCCAAACGTTACATTCTTGTTTATATTAAACACCTGGGAATTTTTGCTGTTTAGGTTACTACTACTGCTTTTAAATTGCGTAGAATTACATTTGCATCTAGCTGTATTTCTACAGTCGTAAACCCAAGCTATTGATCGTTTAAATCGTTTTACTCACGACTCATATTAACACAGCAACAGATCTATTTAAAGTGTGTGTGTAAATACATGAAGAAGCATTTGGCAGATGACTATTTTAGATTAAAGCCTCTTGCTTCAGCTTTCCATGCAGATAATGCACGGTCCCCAAACTGTACCAGCCTGCAGGCAATACTGATCAAGCAGTATGCTCTGGGCAACATGATACCCTGGGCTCTCCAATTCCACCCTTACTTTTTAATGCCTGGTGGCAGTAAATGCATAGCAATGGCAGAACAAGGACTACCCCTATTAAGATTCATAATCAAACCAAAATAACTAGAACCTTAAAATCATTTTCTAAGCATTGTACTATCTCAAGGTAGAGTGAGAACCATCTAGCTATCTGCAAAACACGCTTTTCCCATAGTACTACAGAGTTTATGTCCTCAACTCTTTAGCTGCTAGGAGATGCTTCAGCACCCGATGAATCAGAAACAAACGAGATTCCTTCACTGAAGAGGATTAACAAGAGAAAAGAACATGGGGAGAGAAGAGACAGGTTAACACCAACAGGATCACATGCTGTATCCCAAAGGTTAATATATGACTTGAAGGAGAGACAGTTATTTTAAGTACCTAAATAAAATAACTTTTTGGTGGCTTATTTCATTGTAACACTGTTTGAAAACAGGATGGGACCACAGAGTGTCCTGTAGGCTAGCTCAGGAAAGACACGGTGAGTAAGAATTACAGGAGCACAACTGACCACTGGATTGTGGCAAAGGCAGAGAGTGGAGTGATGGCCGACATTGCCTAGGAGCTGAAAAGAAAATGCGCACAAGAAGTTGAAGCTGATGATGCAAGGGAGGGAGATCTGTGAGAATGATACATCCAAAATTTAGCAGCTACATTTTCTCTGTCCTGGAAGCTTCAAAAACAGAAGCCAGGAAAGATAAACAGAAAGTTGTAATACTTAATGGAGACAATAAGGTGAAAATTGGAATTTTTATCCTTGCAAACAGATAATATGAACAGGATAGTCATATAAATAGAAGAAAAAAACCCCAACAGCATGTTTGAGAAGATGGTTTGGATACTGAAAGGATGCATAAAGGTGTTGAAGAGGTGTTTTAGGATATGGTCTGAGTGGGAAGAAATGTTCACCTGCAACAGAGCAAAGGGATGAAGGAAATTGGGAAAAAACGTACTAAATTACATTTGCTTGTGATTAATCTGGTTTGACACAACAGTTTTCAGGATAGCTGTGAAAGATGAAGCATGAGATACAGGGCAGGACAGAGACAAATGTACAAACAGAAGCAGCAGGTGATATCTGACGAAATGATACCACCCCTCAGTACAGTATCAACAGGAAAAGGAGAGAAGGGGAAGACAGCCCTGAACCATTCCCTTTAGAGACAGAGAAGAAGGAGGTGGTCACACACTGCAAACCAAAAAGGCTAGTTTGGTACAAGTAGTAATACAGAGATCTACCAATAAACTTCTTAGCACGATGCTCCATCCGACTTGTGCAAACAAGGACTTAGCTTTCATTACAGATACTAACTCAATTAGAATCAGCTCTGACATCCGTATGCAGCACTTCACTGTGTCACACTGACATTCCATGTTTTAAAGAATAAAGTGAGGATGTAGGCAAAGAATCAAGAGAAAAACAGCACCACTAATCCCAATTAAGAGGGCACAGAGAGGGGAGAGGACTAGTTTAACGAATCACTTAAAATACAACTAAGAAGTAAGAAAAGATGAACACAGAATATGGGTCTAATGACCTTGTATGGAAGGAGACATCGGAAACCCTGGTAAAAACTGCTCCACTGAATTGCAGGGTGATGGGACAGACACAGATGGAAGGAGAAAATAAGAAAGCAGCTAGTGTGGAGACCATGAACTTGGAGGTGAGACAATAAAGACAACAGGAATAGCAGGCGTTTAGACAACTGAAGTCTACAGTCGGCTACTTCTGGAGAATGAGGAAAGCCAAGCTTGCTTGTTACTTGTATGGGCAATGAAGGAGAAAGGAGTACGAATAGATGAATAAAAACTGACAAGCATGAGAGTAACAGAGCATCTTGAAATTCCCTTGTAGACAAAACAAGGGTGCCACGTAAGGCAAGAACACAAACCCAACCACAGAAGTCTTTCAGAATCGGGAGAGAGGGTGGAAATGAAGGAAGTTGGCAAGGATTCCAGCAAGGGACTCTGAAAGGGTTTTATGAAATTGCTCCTGTGATTAATATACTAGGAGAAGTAAAGAAGAGCATAGTGAACAGTTTATTTGCATCTTTTGAGTTCCAGGAGATCGCTGCAGTGATTTTGCATTTTGTCAAGCAAAAAAAAAAAAAAAGTGCTAATACCCAAGAACAGCTATCAGGAAAAAGTGTATTATATTAATTAAAAAAATGAAAAATAAAAATCTGTTGATCTGTTGAAGGAGTATCACCACCTAGAGAACACTATCATTGTAATCTCCTGTCAGGACACAGAAGTTTTGAAAATTTTTGCCTCCAGGGCTGTATAGTTTAGACCTAAATCAACTAGGTTAAACACATCCAGCTGTTCAGAATCAGTATTTTTCAACAAGCACAGACCCTAAGACTACCCTAGGAAACATTTACCTACATGCTACACATAATCCAAATTATTATTTGAAAAAATAAAACCCAAAAAGTTGGATGTACCTATGCAGGATCATGATCAAATCTTATGCAGCAAATTAACACCATGAAGAAAATTATCAGAAATAGTCAGTGAGGGTACAAATACACATGATGATAGTAGGCAGAAAGATACTCACTGAATCCTCGTCTTGAATCATCTGAACTAAATTATCAAGTACTGGAGTGAGATTTCTGAGGGAAGAAAAGTTAGGAAGACGATGAAATCAGCAGCTTCTCCTCATCCATTCTCTTGTTATTAAAAAGAAATAAAAGCCTTACTTGGATTTCATGTTGTTAAAGTTTTTGCCTAATGCCAAGTGTCTTATCGATCGGTTTTTACTAAGCCAGACTACAAGGGTTGAGAGGTCAGATTCTAGGCCTGTAAAGAATCAGATTAGATTAAGAATTAAAACACATTTTCACAAAAGACCCAGACAGGGTCCAATTATTAATGCTGTATTTATTCAAGTAACTATATCAGTGTGCTAATTTCCAAGAGCTCTAGAAAAATTTCAATTCTTCTATTTTTAAATCTGTTCCTCTTTACTGCCTGTTTTTCTATGAGAATAAATGTTTTCTCTAAATTGAGCCCTTTAAATCCCCATCTAATCAGCCATTGAAGCCACTTCTCAGAAACACAGAAGAGAAACACAGTCCCTTATCTGTAGTCCAATCACCCAAGGGTAGCTCTTTGAATGGTCAGGCAGAGCCTGAAGTTCTTTTGAGAATTTTGAGACCACGTTAATTACTATTTAGTCTTAGTAGAGCTGTGTACCAACAAGGTCTCAAAGCCTTCAAGTGCAAAATGGCAAACGCAACAGGCTATGAATAAAATGACCTGAAAAACAAGATAAATTTTATTCTGCCCCTGAGTAAGAAAAATAACTTGCTGTAGTATTGTATTCCCAAACTAGTGGTGTATTTGAAGAATCCACTAGTTGGATTACAATGACTTCGGATCCAGATCTGCAGGATAGTTTCGCTGCAAAATATCTATCTTTATTTATAACAATCAATCTGTTTACATAATTGGACTGAGTCAGGAGCTCCCAAAGCTTTCCACTTGCCAATCCATCTCACCTTTCTTGGGCATTCAACTGTACTAGGAATCTCTTTCTGAAATACTTCTGCATTTGGCTGTCAGAGGGACAAACACAGCAGGTGAATTCTTCCATTTCACAGGTCTACAATATGAGTTTTCAAGATGAGAAGCCAGCTGGTATTCCCAGCACAGAGCCTCCAAAGCAGAAATAGTCCAAGACTTTTCCAAAGACTCAAACAGGCCTTCTCTGACCTGAAGCTGGTTCACTGTTTGCTCCAAATTTCCCTCTGTTGCTTCTTCAGTATTACAACCTCAGCTTCATTCTGTATCTAGTCTTCCCTTTCTTTTTTCAATACTTTCATTTGTCATTTAGCTTCTCATCCTCTTGTACTTAAACCCACTTTCCTCTAGATCTAATATGACACTTGCTACTATCAATTTATTCTGCTGTGTTATATTTATCTCTAACAGCATAAACTTCTGAGGGTACAGTTAGTCTACAAACATTTCTTATATACCTTATAGCAATAAGAGTTTTTGGTCTGAGACATTTCCACAACCAATATGGCCAATAATCATAAAGCAAGAGTGACCATCCTTGATTACACTGTGAGCTGAAAGAGAAAGTGTTTCTCAGATTCTGGACTTGCGTGACCCTCCATTCCTGTTCTGTGTACTTACCATTGTCTGAAATATCTAGGCTGGTGATATTGTGTATTTCTGCTATGCATCCTTCCAAGACTTGTGCACCTCCCGATCTTAACTAGAGACAAAACATCATCCATTTTTGCAAACTAGTTATGGTTTCAAGATCACACAGAAAACAGTGGTAGGAGCTTTGTGAATACGGAAGGCACTACCAGCAGCAAAAACAACAGCAAAAGAAGTTACGGACATCAATATGAGAGCCTATGCAGAATCTGACTATTGTCATCCTTCACTCTCGCTATTTGCATATAAATGAAAAAAAGGGACTCTCTCTCCTTTATCTTAAAACTACTGCTCAGGATCTAAATCGGGGAAAGATTTAAATGGTGCAGACAAAACAAATCCTTTAGCACTTGTGCCAGGCAGTGACTGCAGGACTTTGGGGTGGGTTCTCTACATGAAAGGGCCAGGACATTTCCAACATCCAGTGAGAAAAAAAAAAAAAAAATCGACATAGCCCAGCCTAGAAGCATGCAACTCTGTCACCCTTGAATTCCACTACAGTCAAGGCTTATAGTAAGCATCTTCTTTCAGCTCTTAACAAAATGCTATGGTGCCTAGATCAAAGATGAGTAGCAAATAAATAAGAAATAGATATCGATGAAATTAGGTTTCCCTGTCACTGAAAAGAAAATTTAAATAATCCAACTGTAAAATAGCCACAAAAAGACCATAAACAACAGAAATCAGTAATTTACCTTATTCTTAATTTAAAAATAGGCATAAAAGAGAAAAACAGCAACAATAACAAAAATGCCTAGCTGGAAAGTATCAATTATGATATTATTAATCTGAAATATGAAAAGAATATAAAAGAAATGTCAGGATTTAATTGAAAAACAATTAAATGGCCTTGGGGAAAACATCAACATTAAGAATCAAAATTATTAAAACTTACACACTTATTTACTAATGCTACTGAATTAAACAACAGGGTTGTTTTTCCCAAAGAACCACAAGCATTTTCTTATTTCTTGCAGCTCTGCAAACCATATAAAGTGCCTTTCACTTATGAACATCTCCCAGAGAAAGACTTAAGCAAAAGAGGGGAGAAGTTCTACAAAAATTCTGGTTTTGCATTTTCTGTTTTCACCTTTCTTGCTTCAAAAAAACGGAAAGCTTTTTCAAACATGAAATAGCCTTTTCACCTCCTGTGCATAAAAATGAGCAATATTTTACTTAGTTGACTAACTTGGCTAAATATCCTGAATCAACCTGCTGATATTTCTGTGATTAGTCTCTTTTATCGATGCTATTATTAAAGAACCACAAATGCCTTCAGAAGTATTTTTCAATAAAGACTTTATTTGGCACTTTTTAGGAAGTTTGAGATATTTGATTGGTTAACAAGCAGCTCAACATCTTGGCCTGAACACTTAAAGAACAATGGTGGTCAAAGACAACATGTAAATCATAAGTCGTATCTGGAAGTGTAAGAGACGCAGAACATAAGGCACCTTTCCTGTTCTGCATAAAACAAAGCCTACCTATCCTTCGCCCTATCCTCTCAAGAAGTGGTCAGATTAAAGTCTGTATTTGGGCCAGGAGTGCTGCAATTTTAACTCAACTTTATTTTTGTAAGAGCATTTGTAGTATTTGCTCTATGAATAGCAAAATAATTCAGTTTTGCTCTGTGCTGCTCCCTCAGATTGCAGAATCTATGGAACTGGCAGATTATACACAGGCTTGGATTGGTTGTTGGTATGGTAAGAGTTCTATACACTAAAATTATACTCCCAATAGAATCCAAATGCTTATGCTATATATACTTTGAGAGTTGATGCGGACAATTTTTCAGGAGCAGTTTTCAATCTTGTACTGATAACTCTATATTCAAAATCTTAAACACAAACATTTCATGTGTACAAATGGTGATATCTATTTAAT
This sequence comes from Vanellus vanellus, assembly GCF_965231255.1. Classification (NCBI taxonomy): domain Eukaryota; kingdom Metazoa; phylum Chordata; class Aves; order Charadriiformes; family Charadriidae; genus Vanellus; species Vanellus vanellus. The sequence continues at coordinate 104,369,081 of NC_138906.1, forward strand.
ATGAGGGTTATAATAACTTGATTTTTAGGACCAAAATCTATTGTGACTCTATTAAAATAATATATATATAAAGAAGCAGAGGGCTATTCGTCAATGTGGACTGTGATATTGAAAAAAAAACCCACCTCTGCAACATCACCTATATGACATACTTCTGAGACTACAAATACAAACTCTTATTCAGAAAAAGAAGTACAACCCTTTAACAATTAAAAATGCCAAGCGTGTTCAAAGCTATGAGGTACCAATATGGGAAGGGAAAACAAAGCTGCTTACTGATTTAACAATTAAGGTAAAGCATGGAGGGTACTTACACAGTGACCAAGCTAAGGGAAGCAGAAGGGAAAAGAGTGAAATACATCAGTGCTGAGCAGGTAGAAATAAAAATGTAGTTTTCATAGTAAAAATAATAATAATAAAAAAAAACAAACAAACAAGCAATATAAAATGATTAAGCTTGGAGTTAATATATCAGAAAATTATGGAAGCAAATGAAAAGTGGTGAGAGAGGGAAGGAATAGAGAGATTTATCCTTCCATAGTTGTGTACAGCTTGCCTGATGTAGGAAAGAGGAGGGCAAAGCTGAAGCATCAGTTTAGTAACCGCCTAACAGCGTGTGCTTGCAGGAACTAGGAGTAGTGCAGGTCACCAGATCCAAGCTTCCCACGGCTCTGTTTTTGGGTGCAGATTACCTGCCCAGCTCACAGTGGGTCAGGGAGAGATGGAGCAGGACCCTGGGGTGTTGAGCCCACTGAGAGTACTCCCGGCTCCTGGCACATCAACTCCCCTGCTGGTGGAAGCATAATTTCTTCTTTCCAAAGCACATGAGAATGAATAAAGCTCAGTGATGTGAAAAAATGTCAAGGGAAGGATCTAAGGAAGTGCTGTCAGTTTGGAGGTACCAGCTATGGGAACGCAACACTGTGAGTCAGGGACAATTCCTTCCTTTCTGTCATGCGAGTCACCCATGACCACTTGTGGTTTGGTGTCCAATACTGCTAATCGCCCCTTGAATGCTCCTCCATATCCCATCCTGGGGTTATTTAATAAAAGGCTTATGTTTTCACTTGTCAGCCCTCATTGATTTACTTGCTAATTTATACTCTCATTACTTATGTTTGTGTTTTATTGATTTATTCTTTTAAGGTTATGATTACAGGACTTCATTTTTGTTACTTTAATTACTCCTCCCTTTTCCTTCCTCCCCCTGAAAGAAAAATTATCATCCGTCTGATCTCCCTACTCAGAAGTCAGAAGCGTATGTACTTGACTTGAAAGCTTTTCTACTTGGAATTTACATGTAATGCTCTTCAAAGTAATACCATTTTTTTTAAAGTATAAAATAGCAAAACAAACTAGAAATGCATTCACAATGATTTGTTTTTTTCTTCATAAGTAAATCTGTGCACGCTCCAAAAGCAATCGACCACGAACCTACAGCAAGGATTACTGCACCTCAACATGTTCATGAAATGTCATGTTTTCTACTTAAAGGGAAACCATTGCATTTGAAGGCACTTCCAGAATAGTTAATACTCAGGTGATGGACTTGGAAAGACCTGCCTAACAAGTAAGATGTTTTCTTTGCCCCTTAAAAAGGAAAGGGTGGCTGCTCAGGTACAGAAGGCCTGAGCCAAAGCTGGTTCGTGTTGGTTTTGGCAAAAGTCCACACAGTTCTCTGTGTAACTCTGCCTCACTGGCTTCCCAGCATCTTGGCTGATGTTTTGTTGTAAGTTGTAGCTGTGCAGGTATCATCCTGCAAGAGTATGGACTACCCTGAGAAAGTGCACAGCAAAGCACAGAGAAGCAAGAGGGAACAAGAAAAAGCAAATCAAGCTGCCACAATTGGTTTTATTTATTCTTGAGATATTTTAAGCCATCTGCACAGCGTCTCTTAAATCAATGTTATGCTTCGGTCAACTTTTACCAAAGTTCCCTATTGGCCTGAATTGATTAATTGATTAGGAAAGCAGAATTTCTCCCAAGGTTATAAAGCGAACCTGCAGAAGAGGAAGCATGTCTCTGGTTTTAAAGGAAGACAATCAAACCAAAGACATGCCTTCAGGGCACACAGCTTCCTGTGACCCATTCAAATTTGGGCACCTTGGAAAGACCTCCTGCAGGGTCCTGTGTAATCACAGCACCAGAGAGAAGAAGCTGCCAAGCAGCAAAGGGCATGCTGGCTCAGTATCTAGAACAGCTACACTGCAAGGAGTTTTGCCAATCAGGTGCTGCAGGTGCTTTGAACCTCTGTGCTCATTATTTAGGATGATGCTGTAACACACAGCAGCTGATTTTTACCATAACTGCTTCTCTGAGTTCTACCTTTCCCATAACTTTTGGCTACAGACAAAGAACATCTCGCCGAGTGGATTTCACAGGAACTCTAATTCCACATCATTGCATCTTTTGAACACATCCTGATGAATATTCCTTACCTCACAGCTACTGAGATCTAAAGACACCTCCTTCAGATTGTGATTGCAAGCCAGGCCTAATAAAAGCGCTCTGAAAAAGATCAATTTTAGAACCATTTAAAAAAAAAAAAAGAGCCAGCTTTACATCATCATCATCTAAGCAATCACAGGTTAATACACCTATAATGTGAAGAACCATTTCAAACCAAAAGCACACCAGCTGAGCAGTTATTTCTTAAATGACAATGGCAGAACAAACCTGCCACACTTAGAACACTCCAACTTCAAAAACTGCAGGGATACAAAGCTAATAAAGAAACCATAAAGCTAATGCTACATCAGCACTTAATAACATTCATCAGAGATTAATTTTCTTCAACATTTGCTTTCAAAGAGTATCAAATGATTTCAAAATGAGCGTTCTGTTGTACGGCCATACTAACTCTCCGATTTTCAAAAAATTCAGGAAAAAAATGGGGCTTTTAATATATACAAGATGCAGTGCAGCCAGCCATTTGAGCCAGGCACAGTGCCTGTAACACTCAAACGCTGGATTGTGTTCAAGTATCACACAATTCCCCACTTCTGCAACCCAATAAATATTTACAGATTTCAAAATGATACTCCCACACCATGGTATCCTTTGTCTTTAGGCAGAATGGCAGAAACGTGAAGCAACGACTGATTACCATTTTCATAAATCCACCTATAAATCCTTACGGAAGTTTGTTTCCACACACAAAAGTTAGTGTTAATATCACATTTGTATTAATACTGTCAAATCAGAAAGCACAACTGCATGTGTCTTCAAAAAGGAACAAACACAATCTGTGTATACCCTTCTAGTATCTTTAGAATAGATGCTGCTTTGAATTAGTAATTGAACAGAGAAACAGAAGGACTTCCTCCCCAAACTTCATTTCAGCCAAAAGCAAGCTAACAGAATCCAAACTACTGATGCATGGAGATAAAAAACATCAATTTTGCTGAGCCATTTGCCTATACACTTGTTATGCAAGTAGTGTGTAAAAGCCACATTTAAAATGTGTGCGCCCCAGGAAGGTTTTTCATTTAAACCCTATTTATATCTGCCCTGCAGGTACAAATGTTAATCAGATTTTTGCTGTTAACAAAGGCTAATACCTTGTGCTTATTTACTTCTTAAGCTCTTAATATGCAGACTTTGAAAAATGTGAAAGCTTTGCAACAATTTTTACAAATTTTTAGACGATGCTTGTCTATATTTCCTTCTCAAGCTTACTTTTATTCAAAGTTGGTCTGGCTGATGATAACCTTGCAAAGAACTTCCTAAACATTTTGGGTTAACCTAAAAAATACAGTGCAACCATAAAAAATGCAGATAGAAAAAGAGACACAGTGCTGCTTCAAATGTACTCTCTTCACAGGAAGAAAAAAGGGTTGTTTTTTTTCCTAACCTCTTTCCTATAAACTCATCCTAAGAAAATCTCATGATTTCTCAATTCTTTGTCATGACAAATCACCAGCGTTCAAAGGCACTGAAGGCAGATGTATTATCATTATACTTAGCCCCTATGTTTAAATCACACACATGGCAATACATGGAAAGGTCTTGTCAACTGTGGTGTATACAGAATGCAAGAAATGGCCTTGTAATTAAGCATTTGCATGAGAAGTGTATCAGAAACTTGTCTTGTTATAGCACTGACAGATCAAAATACAACTTTTGGCAATGTCTGTAAATGAACAAAAATGCCAACATACACTTAAACAAGGAAAAGAGAGTATAAACTGCTTCACAGTTAAAAAAAAGGGGGGGGAGGGGGAAGAGCAAGCTGTGATGGAACATTAACTACATTAACTATGTACAAGAACTAAAAGCACCATTTCCCCACCCACCTCTGCAGTACATCTTCATTTGCAAACCTCCTCCCTGAAAGGTCTGGCTTTATTACACCTCCATCACTGTGCAAGCAAGTTCATCTCCTTCCCTGAGTGCACCAATTAACCAATAATCTTAAAACTCACTGAGTTAGCATATGTGATTAAACATACCACAACTGTTGATCTAAAGGTAGTTGATAAAAAATAAATCAAATAACAATTAATCAGGGGAATTTGGCACTCAAGGTCTTAGGTAATTGCATTTTGTCCATGTACTTTTCTGTAGGCAGGCTTGATCTTGAGTCACACATCGAACTCTGTGACCTCTGGTTCATGGACACAAACCAGGAACAACAACTTCTTTGTCATAGGACAGTTCCAAGGCCCAATTGTCAAAAGCTTTTTGACATGCACTGTTCAAAGATGCCAGAGAAGTACTATTATCATACACTGTCATTTTTATTTTTCCTTCTAGGAATCATCTCTCATGTCCTGCTGCAATCTTGGCAATGACAAATAAGTCTGTCTAAAAAAAGGTGTTTCCATCTTGTCTTCAACAAATCCTATGATCCTGATTGTTCTGTAGAAGTTTTGAAATTTCTTACAGTTAAGACCAAAAGGCTAAGCAGCTGTCCCAGGATATAGCACATCCTCAGTCCTTTTAACACCAGATTAACTTCCACAGGATGCTTTTCAAGTGTGTAAGTCAAGCCACACAGGGTGAGAGGGAAAGCAAGGTGTGCTGCAGATCATAGTTCTCTGTACTGTTGTGAAATACACTGAGCTCAGACTGAAGAAAAAACTCAAGTCAGAGAAAAAGCACATGAAGGAATCTACCAAAAAATATTAAAAGTTCTGTCTTACCTCCTAGGCAGAGGTGAATACTGCCATCAGAACAAAACAAAAGAAGCCCATGCCAAAATGCCAGCCAGCTGAGAGTGCCATGGACACTCTGGACCTCTGTGTCCAGCTGGACTTTGGACAGATGGTCCTTTCTGGAGCTACCTGCGCTGGTGAAAGAGGTTACTGCTCTCAGCTCATCCTATGCTACCCATCACTGCCTCTTTAATTCCACCCACAGCAGTCGTGCAAGTAACTCCCTCTAACCCAATTCACTCAAATTGAGCCAGATTAGCTTAAACTTTATTATCAGAGTAGGTTTTTGCTAATACAGATCACTTTGGCTGAAAAGGACTAGGAAGATCTCATTTGCTCCACAGCTGGCAGATCAAGGGGTCACAAGTATTTGGGATAAATTAATACAACATCTTCCGTGAGCACAGACAATTTTAGACCACTCACCTGCCAAAACTCCTGACACCCCAGGAGATACTAAACATGTCAAGGACAAGAGCTAAATATGAACCTTAGTGTTTGCAGCTTCTCACCTTTCCTAATCCGTGTAGATATATTCAATGTCTCACAGCATTCTTTTTTTCCTGTAGCACTGATAAGACTGTCTTGTGTATTAGTCACATACATCCTCTGTTCTTCTTGCTTCATTAAGCATAGCTCCCTGCTGCCCTCCACCACAGAATCAATAGTCCTAAATTCATCAGAATCAACCAATGTGTTTCTCAATAATCGCTTTCTGTTTGAAAACACATTAGAACCATACCTTCCTAATCTTAGCAAAGTCTAAGCAAGCAAGACAGCAACTGAGAGCATCACACAGAACAGAGTGAAAGATCAGAGCTAAAATGATAGGCTTTTGCAGTTGAATATTGATTTCAATCCAGTCCATCGGTACTTAAGCATCACATTGTATTGTCCTCTCCAATGTCAAATTGCATTAAGAAAAAATACCCCCAAACAATGTACACTACTCTTTCCTGTGCGACACTTGTCACTTTTCTCTCCCTTAGCTTCCCCTAGATTCTATCTAAAGCTAGACATCCGGTACTCACTAACTACTCTTTATATCCCACATCTCTGATTTTGCCATCAACTCCCACTCATTAGCTACTCCCTTGCTGAGGTACTGCCCACTTCCCTTCCCTGTTCTCCCTCCGGGGGCAGGCTCCCAACCACACAAATATAAACGTGTATACATATATATTTACATCTGTGTCCAGGTTAGGACTTTGGAGGTGTGTTCCCCACAATGGTTAGTGAACATGTCTGGGCATCTACTACAGATAGGGCTATGTATGTTTTAATGCAAATTAGCTAGCAAGTTGACACTCTGGAAAGAGCCCTTTCTTTAATTCAGCCCAATAAACACAAGGATTCTGCCAGAATCACAGAATGACCCATCTAGATTAGATCTATCTATCTAGACCTATCTTGACTTAAAAACACACCTTTAAATTTTATGTCTGGAAAGTTAAACGCAGTTCAAAACTGCATACATCACAGGAGGGGTGACACACTGCTACGCAATTTCCCTCAGCCTGCATTAGGCTGTAAGAGGAGTTTCTCTCCAGTGTTGGGTGGACAATGGAAGTGCCCAACCCACATCACCAGAACCTGTTAGCCCCAGGATGGGTGACATAGAGCAAAGAGATGCATAACACTTAGCATTCCCAGAAGCTGCTTCCACCATCTCTCCCTCTAAAAGAAGGGCATAGCTCTGTGCAATACGTCTCTCCTCCCAAGCATTGCAACAGGTTCAATTTCACAATGGCTGTTACAATACCGCAGCCTCAAAGGAATGGCACTCACACAAGTACGTAATCCCATTTTACTGTGAAGCAAATGGTTTTTTTTGTTTGTAAGCCACAAAGTAAAAAATATATCACAAAAAAATGTTGATGGAAGCTAAACAGCTGTGACATTCCCACAGAACAAAATATGGTTAATAGTCTCAACTGTGTGATGGAAACAACATTTCTTGAATGTGTGATCATTATGAAACTCACTCTTGCAATATCAATAATGTACAATGGGGAAAAAAAGCAAAATCTTTCCCCCTTCATTTTTAAAACGAGGCACTCACATAATAACAACGCAAACTAGGTTTTAGGCAACAGGAGAAAATGAAATTAAATTCTTACTTTAGAGGCTCAGGAGGGAGTTTAGTTCCCGAAAGATTAATCTGCATCAAAGCAAGTGAGCTGCTGAAAAACTGTTTGAAGGAAGGAGGGACTTCTTTTCCTTTTCTGTAAGTAAACAAATTCATTAAGAAGTAGCATCTAGACATTCCTCATTCCAATAAATAGTAAATGCAAGCCGTCAGAATTGTAATGATCTTTTACATGTTTAATTTGCTCTACCTTCAACAGCTCTGTAATCAGTGGATCTCAATTAGCTTAGAAATATAATGTCATCAAAATGTTGATTCAACAAACAATCCTCAGCATTGTGCTACTGCACAGAAGACATTACTATGTAGCTTCTGTTTGGTGAACTACAAAGAATTACCACTTAGGTCTGGTTAATAGTGAACGTACTTATATATTATGAGTAGAAAATCAAACAGGACATTACAAAAACCCTGAAACTGTTTTCACCACTAGAAATAGTTACTCAATGGTGGAGTAGCTTACCCCTAACTAGGTATCATCTCTGATATGGACCCAAGACACTGATTTGAGGAAAAGGGAAGCTAATGTTAATATTTCCTACAATTCAAGTATTCTACAAAGTCAATGTTCAGTCTCCAAGCATTTCAAAAGGACTTCGTCCCAGAAAAGAACAAAAAAGGAAAAAGCAGCATTTGTAACCATCACCAAATCATGAAAAATACAAACTTTAAAAACCAAATTTAAAGAGGAATCAGGTCAGTCAGACTTCAAAGCCTGATGTTATGCCTCTTAGAGACAAAAGATATATAAAGACTTTCCACTGCATCAGTATCACAAAAAACATATTAGACAAGGTAGCTTATTTTACAGCCATCTAGCAAAGAGCAGAAAGGGAAAGAAAATATTTTACTTGGAATAAATAATACCTACTTCACAGAAAAATAAGACTTCTAAGACTTTCATAAAGTCTTCGATTTCTTCTTAAAAAAAAAAGGTGCAACAGGAGAGTGAGAAAAATATATAACAAAATATTGCAGGAGCTTAGAGTAATTATAGTTAAACTGTACCTGTGAGAAAAAAGAGTCCTAGAGAGGCTAAGGACAGCTAAATGCTGAAGACATCCACGAAGGAGTGCTCCACACACCTGATTTGAAACAAAGAAGATTGATTTTACTTTGTTTTAAAGCAGAAAAGTACCTAGGGATAGAAGGTGGGTAATGTTTCCCTCGTATTTGAATCTCCACAAAAAACATCTTTACCATATCTAGCGCACACTCCGTGTTGGATAAATCCAGGTGAACAAGGGCATTTGGCTGGGCCAAAAAATTGTACAGGCTCTATAATTAATGGAGAGAAAAAAAAGAATTATCCGTATTAATTTTGGTATTATGACACTGATTACTGGATTGCTACTTCTCATTACATTTTAGGCTTTTATTATAAAGCTGCACTGCAAGAGTTGTGTCTGAAACTTCACTTAATCAATACAACCTATTTTACTTTTGAAGGGTATCATTTTTTAAAACAATAGTGGGAAAAAATGGTGCTTAGACTACATCTACCAAATATTACTCCTTGCAATTAATTTTCACAGCAAATGATAATTAACTTAGTTAGAAATACCTTGGAATGTCACTCAGGTTGCTGCTATGTTTCAGAAAGGCTAATTGGTTTGTAAGTTTAAGCCAGCCCCTTTAAGTGTGAGGGAAGCAACTAATTTGCGTCTGAAGCCCATAGTTATTTCTTAATATCAGCAGTGCATTAAAGGTTTAAGGGAGAATACAGAACAGGTAACAAGATTTTAATATTGATGGCTCCAGTAATGCATAGGATATGTCCTGCAAATGTTAGCGTATGTAAAACCTCTTACTATACACTGTTTTATTTGGGGCTTTTTTTAGTCTCAGAGAACAACACAGAAAGATAGAAGTATGGCCTAATTCACAGAAACGTGAAACCCTCAACCCCACATGAAATCCAGCCAAACCGAGCATGTTCAACATTTCTAAAATAAATTCATCTTTCTAAAAATTAGGTCATTTAGCCCCTATACCTACAGTGCACGAAAGGTCCCTGCTTTAAAAATCCCTGTGCTTTGCTGGAGTTTATTTTAAATGCTAAATAACAGGATTTCCGTACTCCTGTTGGAAAACTGTTCCAGAGATTAAGAGATCCCAGTATTAATAATCTTTTTCTTTGAACCATCTCTCTCTCTCTGACAGGCTGAGAAAAGCCCTACTTTTTGTATTTAGGTCCCTTAAAATATTGTACGTAGACATCAGACTTAAGCATTTTCTATCAAAGTTGTATATTTTATTTTACTTTTTGTTTTTACATTATTTGCTATGTTATTCCCTCTTTAAGATTATTTCACTGTGTGTCTTAATTTACATTTAAGTATTTGTTACCTTTTAAATCCTCTTGGCCTACTGAAACTTTCACCTCATGTCTGAAAAAGCCAGGTTCTTTAAATGTGCTGATGGATCTGAACTAGTAAGATTTGTGAAAAAGTAACACAGTCGTATCTGACTGCACTTTAAATGATAAGGTTGGGTGACTCTAGCATTGCATAGTTTAGATACTCAATACTTAAAGAATTCAAAAGCTGACACTTATATGCACACAACTTTTGATGTGAGAGAAAAATACGGATGTTAACAGTCAAAAAGTGAACATGTAACAAATTGAGAACTAAGTAGATTTTGTTATGGACAAACTAGAGCTGCACCTCTATGGCAATTGATAAACTGAAGAAAGGAATTTAAGTAATAATTACATTCTTCAAAGAATCATAACCTTCAACAGCATGTGTCAAGGAAATGCACAGATTTATTTATACAAACAAAAATATTGAAAACCAGAAATTAATTGAGTCTTTCCAAGTCAACAGAAATCAACTGTTTCCAACCTTTCAATGAAAAATTTGTAATACAGTTAATCACTAAAAATAACATGGGTTTTTATAATTGTCTTTTGGTCACTTTCAAACAGAACTCAGGGAGCATGGTAAGCCCACTGAAACACGTGGTACACTTGTAGCTTTCTCATTTATCAGTGGAAGCAAAGGACTAAAAGCATGAACTAAAATTATGTGGATTTGTTTAGTTGTATGGGGCAAATCAATTCTCTGACTACATAAGGAAGAATAAAGACAAAAATGTTATTTTCTACCCCTACTAGAACTGTACTGAAATAAAGGCAAAAAAGGATCTAAACAAAACGGCTTTGCCCTTCTTTTAACAATAAATTAAAACATCAGGTCATTAACTCACAAAAGAGAAGAACGTGCTTACAGAGAGATCATCACCACGGAGGGCGTTCCCTGAGAGGTCAAGATAGACGAGGGTGTTCGCGATCAGCGAGTTGGCACTCAGTGACTGAGAAAGGCTATTCACCCCTGCCGAAAAAAATATATAATGTTAGTAGTCACCTCAGCCAACTTTAGACAAAACTAGCTCAGATCCTGCAAGTGCACAATTTCAGTGAACAGAGATATACATAAATGTTTAACGACCTCCTGTTACCACCACTGGACTGAGTAGGAAGACAGACCACCAGGCAGATACGAGACTCTTCCTTGCCACAGCATGCCCGGATTTGTCTGGACCACACTCCATCAGATGCCCTGATGGAGCCACAGTGTTTTATAGGTCCTGGATCCGGGGAAGAAGTGTTTTTGTGCAGTCTGCAATGGCTTTAACGGTGCAATCCCAGTTTGAAACAGATTTTTAAAACAGAATTTACTCCACAATGTTAAGACAGTGTCTTCCTGCAAACAATAATATTTAGATAAGAGTATCTGTGGAAGACCAAATACATTAACAATTATAATTGCCAGAACTTCAAAAGCAACTGATGAGGCCTAGACATTAAAAATATTTCAATTACATATTTGCCTGTAAATTCAGAAAAATAGTTAATTAAAATATCAAGAGATGCATAAAGACTCTCAATTCTTGATCAGAACAAATACATATTTTTCACATTAAAATTAAAAAGCTCACATTAGGAACAAAACAGTCAGAGTTCTTCCTCTAAAATTCTTCAGCTTTTCCAAATACAAATTAGAACGTGGCTACTTCCAGCAAATCTAACTTTCACCTAAGGGTTCTGTAGCTTATTACCAAGTTTTTAATTTATTGTAGATGGCTATTGTTGCCTTTCAAGCAGTATGTTTCTTACATGGGTGTGTTTCTTACATGCATGTGTTTTGTAAGTGCCTGGCCAAAGCTATAAAGCAGTCAGGCATTTTGATCTACTACACAATGTTTTGCAATTTCTCAAAGCTGCTGGTCAGTGAAAAATGGACTGGCATTCAATGGATGGAACATGTCCACTCTTCAGTTAAAATCTATTATGAAATGGATTTATCAGTGAAAATATGGAGGAAGCAGCTAGCAAGCCACTGGAGATCAAAATACTCCACTTAGGTGCTTCAGTTTTCCACGTTGCAAAATATTAAGAAAGTCTCCCATGTTGGTAGTGTGGCTCTTGGTTTCAGGAGGCTTTTGATACTGAAAAGAATCAAAGCACAGTGACATCTTTGTCAAGTCTCAAAACCTTTTCGTTCACGTGATTTTTCTTTTGTCTTAAAGTTGCATTGTTGAATGCAATCTATACCTATCTATAAAGGTAAACTGCAAATGAATATTTACAAAGTTTCATTTGAAAGATCTAAAAGCTCCCTTTAACCACTAGAGCTTACAGCTCTGATTCACTTTAGTGAGTCTTCTCAACAGCATATATAAGCAACAGGATGTCCTGGTTTGAGGAAAAAGTACAAATGAAATGTAATATATTGTCAACAACTCAGCATATACTATTGATAACCAATTCTGGGAATTCAGGAGCAGTGTCTGAGTCTGGGGGAGAAGAGGAGCTGTCAAACAATCCGTTACATTGCTGCTTGTCCAACTGCTCAAAATCAGCCTTATCACTGAAGGCAAACAATGAGAATGAGGGATTTTTTTAATTAGCCTTTGGCTCGGGCTCAGAAAAGCAAGCCCTAACTTTGAATGAGTATACTAGAATTTTCCATTTAATCAGAATCTTCAAATCAATAAACTTTTGTTTGAACTTCACCTACTGCATGCTATACTCTAACAGTAATCTCACTTTCATTTGCAGACAATCTTTCATGCTCTTTTACTGCTCTCAGGAGGCTCAGACTGTTAATAGCTCTCAGGAACTTTGAGATACAATATTTGAAGAAAGATCAGCTGGGAAGTTACCACCTGAACTTCACTTCTCAATCTTAGAAACTCATCTTGAATAGAAAGCACTTTTTAAATAAGGTCAAAACTAGTGAGGGATTGTACAGAGTTTCTGAAACTGAAAAGCTCAAAATAAATAAATAAATAAAAGACGGGGCGGGGGGGGGGTCCATGCACCTTGAAGTATACTGAATCCAAGATCCAAGGTCTCCTTTAGACTTTCCCCACAGAAAACATTACAATAACCCCCCCCTCAATATTACAAGTTCAAAAATAGTGTCCCAAATTAAAACCAGTTCAGTACTGCCTTCTTATGTTAGAGGAAAACTGGCTAAAACAGACAGCTTTGCAGACAACCAAAGAGATGGAAGTGAGTTTCTTCAGGTCCAGAGGATTATAAGAATTCCAATTTTAAGAATCACAGAATGGTTTAGGTTGGAAAGGACCTTGAAGATTATCAAGTTCCAACACCCCTGACATAGGCAGGGACACCTCCCACTAGACCACGTTGCCCAAGGCCATATCCAGCCTGGCCTTGAACACCTCCAAGGATGGGGCCTCAACAACCTCTCTGAGCAACCTGTTCCAGTGCCTTACCACCCTCAAAGTAAAAAATTTCTTCCTAATATTTAATTTGAACCTGCCCTCTTCCAGTTTAAAGCCATTCCCCCTCATCCTATCACTACGTGCCCTAGTAAAAAGTTCTTCCCCAGCTCTCCTGTAGGCCCCCTTTAGGTACTAGAAGGCCGCAATAAGATCTCCCCGGAGCCTTCTCTTCTCCGGGCTGAACAGCCCCAAATCTTTCAGCCTCTCCTCATAGGAGAGGTGCTCCAGCCCTCGGATGATCCTTGTGGCTCTTCTCTGGACACGCTCCAACAGGTCCATGTCCTCCTTATGTTGGGGACTCCAGAGCTGGATGCAGTACTCCAGGTGGGGTCTCACGAGAGTGGAGTAGAGGGGCAGAATCACCTCCTTTGACCTGCTGGCCACACTACTTCTGATGCAGCCCAGGATACGGTTGGCCTTCTGGGCTGCGATTGCACATTGCTGGCTCATGTTGAGCTTCTCGTCAATCAGTACACCCAGGTCCTTCTCCTCAGGGCTGCTCTCCAGCCATTCCCCACCAAGCCTGTATTTGTGCTTGGGATTGCCCCGACCCAGATGTAGGACCTTGCACTTGGCCTTGTTGAACTGCATGAGGTTGGCTTGGGCCCACTTCTGCAGCCTGTCCAGGTCCCTCTGGATGGCATCCCTCCCCTCCAGCGTGTCTACCTCGCCAAACAGCTTGGTATCATCAGCAAACTTGCTGAGGGTGCACTCGACCCCACTGTCCATGTCGCCGACAAAGATGTTGAACAGTACAGGCCCCAGTAACGACATCGCATACACTTTAAGGAATTCTGAGGAGCTACCATCAGGCAATATTCATGGTGACATACGTTACTTTCTGGAGAACTGATAGTAATTGCAGTGCAGTCTGGACCAGGATTCACCTGAGGTCAGTATTAGACATACTGGAATATATTTTCAGCTTTTGTTAAAAGATTGTCTTTAAAAAGTGGGTTAGAAACCTTCCAAATTCTTTTCCTAGCCTCAGAACTTATTTTTACTGACAAGAGTTCTGTGGATGAACTTCACCAAGCTGGCATTTATTCTTTATGAAGACAGAAGCGTAGCTAGTGTTCTTTTGACTGAACGATCACAAGCACTTACTGAAATAATTCAGATCACGTGAAGAAAAGCACAGGATGAATGAACATACCAGATCTGCATGAATTTATGTCAAATTCATGAACATCTAATCTCGAGTGCATGTAAGGTTAGTCAAGATTCTTAATCAATTGCTTGTCACCAAAAATGGAGTTTAGCAGTGGAAAAAACAACCCCAGAGTTTAATAAAGTCTTTTTAATGAAATACATGATTGAATAAATACAGTTTAGGGTTTACTATTCACTTAAGCATAACAAGAGCTACAGAACACTCACAAGAACCAGTGAAAAACCTTTCTCCCCACCCATATTTCCCCAGGTCAATCCTTAAAGCTTAGGAGAACATAGAATCTGCACTTCACAGAGCAATAATTGAAAGGATAAAAGAGCACAGCTCCTATCTGTTGTCAACTAATGTCCTTCCTGGATTGTAACTCACTCATCTTTTCCAGGTCATCAACATCTGTGAAAAAGCTGCAATAATGTCAGTGCATTTTTTTCTATTTTTAACACTCATGTTCTATATACAGGAAACCCTGGGTTTGAGCGGTCTGTTTAAGAGGTCAGTGCATCTATGATTTGCAACATAGCAATGCAAAAAACCCTGAAAGCTTCTGACTTGTGTTTCAGTACTGTTACTGCTTTTAACATATATACGTACATTTCAAGTAGAATGTCAAATCAGAAATTTGTAAGCTATAAAACAGAGAAGTCTTAGCTCAGAGCAAACCACTTAACAGCCATTGTCACAATGCTTGGTTTCATAAAATAATTGTGTGCAAAACATTTGGAAAATTCCTTAAATATTTTTGCTTCAGACATCTTTTTGAAGAATCTATGAAACATAATTTATGACTATTCTAAATTCAACCTTTCTTTCCAATACAGGTTCAAGCTCAAAGCTTACAGAAGCATGTAAGTTTTTCAAAGCGCTGAAGGGGACACAGAGCCCAGCCCACGGTTCAGCAACCCAGGACTGCAAAAAAGCAGCTGCACTGTTGAGAATACACATGTAAATCAATTACGGAATAAATTACTTTATAATCTGGTATCAAAAGGATGGAAGCATGAAACTTTTAGAACAGAAAGAGGCATACTTTTAAAACATACCTTTAGGTGACAAGGAGGTTTTAGATAAATTTAAATGTTTCAGTCCCTTTGGAAGTTTGGCAAACTGAATGCTCAAAGATGACACACCTGTTGGAGGAGCAAAGAGAAAAATGGATGTTTTCAGGTTAACTGTGAGATCTCAGGTTTTCCCAGCAAACACACCAGGAGCAAACACTCTTACAGGAGGAACTGCAGCCACTGGGGGGGTGAGCCCAAAACCACCCTGTCTTTTTACGGCCATAAATCTTTGACATGACTGATGTAGTCAAGATCCCTTCTTTGCTCACCAATGAACAAACAGGAAGCTTTGCTGTTAATGATCAGTAAGCCACCTTAACTAGTTTAAAAACTATATAAAGCACACATACTTTTAAGAAGGAGTTGAAGGGAAGATATTACACATGTCAAACAGTCAGCACTTGCGAAATGTGGAAGCCAAAAAAAAATAACATAAAAAAACCAACCACAAAATAAAACCCAACACTGGTACTTCATGTGAAAATTTAGACTTTTTATTTTCTTTTAAAAGGATGGGCTGTGAAGCCAAGAGAGACACCCACATTAGCTAACATTGCCCCCTTTTCCTGAGGTAAACCCCAAGAGTCTGAAACCTCCACAAAGTTGTAATGGCCACTTAACTCCCTTACAGTAGCCTGCAGGTTACCAGCCAGGACACAGGCTTGGAAATGTTACAACGGGTTGCGATCCCAAACAGTAAAAACCTATTAAGATGCTGACACAGACTGGACTACATCAGCACAAATCCAACAAAAGGGGAAAAAAAAAAGAGCACTTTTCATTAAAGTAATTTCTCAGCGTATCCAAGTTCCACACTCCATCAATTTAATCCCCCCATTTAACCAAGACTGAAATTTGATTAAGAGGGCACATCCTAAATAACAACGGAACCAATCCATGAAATATTTATTAGAGGAATAAATCAACACAGAAACTCCAGGCTTAACCTGAGGTGTGAAATATAGTCCTCTACAGCAACTCACTCGGTGAGAAAAGGGCAGAGAAGGGGGGAAAAGCCTTTTATTTGTTTGAAAACACAGTAAACGAAAAAGCTGATACACTTCTCCGCATATGCAGAAAGGAAACAATCTACTAGCATGTCACATAGTTTACTCTGATTTTATCTTGCTTTACCTATCATTGATAATGAAAGAGCAGCTGCCTTGCAGATACTGGGGGGGGGAGTGTTAACGCTCTGTAAAAGCACGGTGTTTATGCTGGTGATAGGTGCAATGTCCACGCAGCTCAAAACAACAG
The DNA here is from genome assembly GCF_965231255.1 of Vanellus vanellus. Classification (NCBI taxonomy): domain Eukaryota; kingdom Metazoa; phylum Chordata; class Aves; order Charadriiformes; family Charadriidae; genus Vanellus; species Vanellus vanellus. Next base: position 104,385,635 of record NC_138906.1, read on the forward strand.
ACTGTTAGACAGATGACGCCTTGTTAGACCGATGACGCCTTGCCATCGTTTATTATAAAACACAATGGTAACTGGATGTCTTCACCAACTTTCAGCAAGAATTAATCAAGTCATATTAATAGGATTTTCTTTCATAGCTCTACCATTTAAAAGACTCTATCTTTTAGCTCCTCTGAAGTAGGAGGCTCAATCTGTCTTAAACTGGTCTTGGAATTTATATTCTACCTGACTGTCCACATTTGTTAAGCTGGTTTAGTCACAATATTTACTCTCAAAATCAAGGTAGAGTTATGCTGGCAAAGGAGGAGAAAAAGGAGCACAATCAGAATCATTAAGGATATCACAAATGTAATTTTTGTTGTGGAGCACTTTGAGTAAGACGTGCAGCAAATAATTTTACCTCTCCATCTTTGTATTTAGCTAACAACCTACAGACCACTTATCACTCCGGTCAAGCTGAACAAGTTTAACATCTTACCAGCACTAGGCGTTAAGGATCCACCCATTTATAAGAGACAGAAATTGGGTGCAGAAAAGAAAAAGGGCTTCTGGTTACTCATGCCCTTCAACGCTCTTTAAGCCACCCATTTTTGCTAATCTTCTAACAGAGATGAGAGCTTTAATGGCAGAAGTAAACTTAACTGCATCCAGGCAGATAGTTTTGAATTTGAGTATTTCTAGGCTTCAGTATTTTGTTTTGCACTATTTTTAATGAAATATGAGATTAAATTCTGATCCCAGTAGAGTCCAAAGCAAAACTCCCATCACTTTAGCACGCCTAGATTTTAAAGCCAAGATTGATAACAAACTTTCCAGGTGTTAGTCTCACAAATATTGACAGTGCCATAAAGGGAAGCCAATCACAAATTAAGAGACTGGTCTCAGTGTGAATCACTTCATATAAACGCTGCGCTGTATTTGAATTGAAGGCAGGTCCTACGCCTTAGTTAAACTAAACACAGTTCCCATGTTATGACAGTTGCATTAATGTAATAATACAATGTGTTTACTTATGGGTACTCAATAATATATAATAGCTTAGGGTGCGTTTTTTGTTCAAACAAGGCACAACAATATGTTCTTCACCATAATTCACACAACTATGTTATAATCGCAATATAATCTGGTTGAACTTCCAATTCTTACAGAGGTGTTTTTTCAAGAGATATTTGCCAAAATTCATATGTTTACACAAATCTCCATTATGCCAGCTTTTATTTGTGAAATGCTTGCTGCCCTTTCAGTTTAATAAAGTCGAATCTACTTTGCACCCAGTGAATATCAGATTACAGGACACATAAATCTTTCTTAAACTAAAAAGCTGCAATATTTGCACATTGCAATTATAGTTAATTTCTCTTTAAGTACTCATATAACTTATCTAATTCTCTAATGAAAAGGTCAAATTTTAATTGCTTATGTGGTAGGAGGGACTGAAATAATGAAAAAAACCCTACTGATTTCTCCAAGTTGTTGTTTCTGTATTTCATTTGTATCTTGCATGTGGATACTGCAGACTGGTTTGAATCTATAGGTTTGTTGCAAAGACAGTACCCACACTGATACGTTAAAAAATGAAAAATAAAATCCCCTGCACTGTAGAATATCTACCAAATGCTTTGGTCAGTTGTTTTGCTTTCAAGATGAAAATTAGTTCCTTTTAAAAAAAACCTTTCTTATAACACAATCTAAATACGCTTCCTCAAAAGCAGAATCACCAAGCTAACAGCATTTTTCCAACTCACAACAGAATTTTTTGTACAACGCAGTTAGGCCTACAGCACATTGCAATAATAATGTTCTTCAGCAAAACATTGGCTTTCACGCGATATAGATTCTTAAGGAGGGCAAGCAGTAATCAGCAGGCAAGAGGTAATCAGAAGTGAACAATTTCAAATAAAAAACCACTCTGAATAAGTCAAAACCAAATACATTTTCATACTTGTTTCTAGTTAAAAATGAAAGCGATACAAAAGAGGGAAGGAAAAAACCCCTTCCCATCTTTTTTCCTCACTGAACCAGCAAGAAAGGAGAGATACCTACAAAACTTTGTGTTATCAACGTTCTGAGACAGTCAGGTTGTCTGTTAATCAAAATTAACAGTTTTTCCATTTTGAATCATGACAGTAAAGAGACTGGAAAATTTCTCCCAAACAAACCAAATAAAACAAGAACAGGTTCACTGTATAAAATTCTTATTTTTCTTCTGGCTCAACAGGAGCACAAGATAGCCTGATCCCAGAACACTGTGTGCCTGGAATGCATTAAGTGAAGCAAATGGAAATCTCACATGGGCAGCACTGAAGGGTCAACTGCAGACTGAAAGAATGTAACCTTATTTTAAAAATAAATGCCTCTCGGGTGAAAAGAGAGTAGACGAGGGAGGGGGAATGACTTGACTTGATATGTACTGAAATCATGCCTAGCGGTGCCTAGTCTGAGAAAAGCTGAGCTGTTTAGCTTGATTTTCCATCTTGTGGAATCAACAGCGCTTTGCTCCATAAGGATGCCTGTTACGCCAGCGCTACTGAACATTGCCAAGTACTGGCAATGCTATGGACTAGCACAAAGCTGAAAAAAGGAATAGTTTCAATACTAGAAATAAGTATGGAATTATGGCTGAAATAAAAACACAAAACCATCAGGAAAGTATAATCCAAGCAACAAAGTTGCCTCATGCTTCAGCTTTCAACTGATTACACTGCCTTTAAAAATGCACATCACTTTATTTACTCTCTAGTCCTGAACAGCCACTGTGTTCTATCTTCCTTTAAAAGAAACCTCTATGAAAATGTAATGAAATCTAATGAAATCCATGGTTGATTTAAGACATTTAAATATTTCTCTACAAGCTAATAGACACATATAAATCAAAAAGAACAGTGATTCTCAGTCATTTGTGAACAACAGATATTTACAATAGCATTACACGCAGAACAATAACCTATTATTCAGGCAAAGCTGAACAGAGCAGCAGTAATCCTCCTATTACATTTGTAGAAAGAGAAGAATACCAATGTCACAGTACCTCTGTCTTCAAGTGGGTTACTAGCAAGGTTGATCGTATGGAGTCCTGAGTTGGGATTATGGGCTAGGGCACTGGCTAGTTTCTGTGCAAAATCTCTGCAAGAAAAGAAGAGAGAGGAAGACAGACTCCTGTTATCTCTTGTATCAACTGCACATTCAGAGGCTTAAAAATGTCAAGGGATTACGAGACAGAAGTGACCTATCCTACCGCAGAGCAGTAACTGATTCTTCAGAGTTTTAAACAGTGCTTATCTGGCTAATTTGCTCTCTTTCAAAGCAGAGTATTTTATTATTTATTTATTCTGTAGCCTAAGAGACTGAAGGGAACTCAATCAAAGCTCAAACTGCTTTTGATAAGGAACTGAAGATATAAAATAGGGCTTACACAGAATAACTTAAAACTCAAGCACATCTTCCATCTCCTCCCTGCCATGCACGGGTGGAATATAGACATCAACTTGTGTAACATTACCTCCTTTACTCACAAGCCAACCCCCTCACTTGCAGCAGCTCTCTACCAACAGTCAAACAGATGGGCTTTGCAGCATATCCAGAAGGTCAATAAACTAGGAGTATTTCTGACCTTGTAAACCAGCAGGAATAACACTCTCAAAGAACAGCAGCACACCGATGAACTGGTCTGTTCTTGCTTTTTACAGTGAGAGGCATCAAAGTACATAACTGGCTGACCACAGTTCTAGCAACGTGTCCCGAGAGAGACAGTAGTATATCAGTTCTATGATGCTCACAACAGTCAGGCCAGGTAGCACAGATAGCTTTGATCTCACTTTAACCAACTATGGCAGGTAGCTGTAGTGGCATGACCTACCTCTGTTCAAATCTATTTGAGAGGCAAGGGAACGCTGCCCCATTTCATAGCGTTTTGCTGCAGCTGGACTGCCACCACCTACCACCACCCACAGCCTTACGCTCAAAGCTAGCTTGGGTTTTCCTACACAACCACGCTGTCGACTCAGGTGGAGACATGTTCCTTGAATTAATCACAAGGCTGTTGGTCGGTACCAGCTGAACAAAAATAAATTTGGGGCTTGAATCTGTGCCACCTGAGAGGCCTCAGGGTATCCTGCTTTGCTACCAGCTGCTGCTGCAGAAGACTATGTATCTCCTGTAGGCCCTCGGTTACACTTGCCAACACTCTGTGGATACCCTCCAGCATTTCAAATGGCACTAGATGCCTGTGCTTAGGCAACTGAATCAAGCTCCTTATGTCCCACCAGGAAGGATGAGGTTTAGAGTTCAAAAACAAATACAAAAACCTTTCTTCGTGGGGAGTTTCCTCCTCTTCCTTTATCCCTAATGGATTCCTGTCATTAGAAGGTTCTGCCTCCGTCTCCAGGCTTCCTTACAAACTCTGCTCCAGCTCTTCCCACCAATATAGGCAGGATTACCAGAACTTTTTGGACAACTGGTGTGTGTGTGAACTATTTAGAAAAGGCACAGTAAATCCACTACCACCAGAAAGCTCTGGATTACCAACGTAGGGCACATGGAGCTCCAAGGCTCATTTTGGAAAAAAAGAACACAACTTCCCCACTCCCTGTGCAACCCCTACCATAAATGGAGGCATCTGGGTGACATCCTTTTCCCTCCTTTGTTTCAAGTCCTAAAATTTATTCCTTTATTTGGCTTCACACTTCCACCACAGTGCACGCAACGTAAGCCTGACACTTTCTATAAAGCATCAAACTCACTCTGTATGCATTGCACAGCCACACTTGCCTGAACTGAGGACATTCCAGCTTGGAGGCAAAGCCCAAAAAAGACCCACTGTAACTACTCATATGGCAGAGTCAGCCTATTTCACCACGGGTAAGAATAGCACAGAGCTGAAAATCTCTGATAAACAAAACAACTCCTCAAGATCTGTCAAGACAACATCCCTGTAACATAAAGAGGATGTGCATGGGAGGAACTAACACGGTTAGGTCTAAGGACATTCAGAGCCCACCCAGCACCGGCAGATGAGATGCAACATCAAAGGCTCTCTGTGTACCAGCAGCAGGTACCTCTGTTTTTCCCCCTCCATCATAGCCAGCTGTTCCCTTTGGAACAGGGCTGCAGAGGCCCATGCAGATGGCAGCAGGGATAGTCTGCCCACCAGCTTTCAGAGAGTACCTAAGCACAACAAATAGATAATTTTCACATGCTCCTGCAAACAGGCTTTTGCAGACTGAAGAACCCATCTTGCAGTTTCATGGAAATTAATATTCTGGTTATCACATATTCCCCCATTCCTCTAAAACACCTCAGTGATTTAACTCTCTTTTCAAGCTCCTTTGTTCAGGTCATCCTGAACTTTTCTCCTTTCCCTGAAATCCGGATATCACCTACCTCAGTTAACACACTTACCAAAACATTAGTGTTTGCTACATGCAGTAAATCTATACAATGTAATCTAGACAGCACTTTTTAGATCTGTTAAAGAAATAGCAACAGGGATAAAATTTTCAAGAGCATCTAAACTGGCACAAATCTTATCAGACAGGGAGTTTCATTTGACAACCTGTTTTCCCCAACAGCAAGTACGCACTTCCCTAGTCCTGGGTCCTTACGACTATTACTACACAATAGTTTGCCGTCTCCTCAGCTGGGAGAATGACAAGTGTTTATGGGGCCATGGCCCAAACCAAATCACAGAAATGAGTAGCTGGAGGTAGAAAAGAATGAAATCATTTTAAACTGACTCTGCTGCAGGAAGAAAGATGCTCTTGCAGCTGCTAAGGTATTTCTGAAAGCACTGCTCTTGGTAGGTCTTTCTTAACCCTGGTCCAGCAGCCTGTCACAGCTCATTAAAAATGACTGGTCTGTAAGCTATGTCAAGGAAGATACCCAGTAACAACAGGATTTCCTCCAAGGAAGTAAAAATGATAAATGGCAAAACTGAAAAATGCGTCCTTGACAAAAAAAAGACAGACAACGCTGATCAGAGCACATACACACCAAGGCAAAATGCCAAACATTGTGCATGTAGATGGAGACATGAAAACCAAAGTCACAGGTTGATTGTCTGTCAAGTCCTGTTAAAATTGAAACCAGTGAAACCAATTGTGATAAGTTAAGGTAAACAATGTGCAACGGTAGTCAATGTATCTTTTAATATTAATGATTATCACTGGATTTCATGGCACATACTGCAAGAAAACCAAGATTAAAATCAGGTGCTTATGTTTGAATGACAGCTATTAAAGGCAGCGCACTAGTGATCAGAAAGTTTGGGTGTAATTCCAAACTCCACCTCAAGTTTCCTATGTTATTTAGGCAACTTTCTTTTAAAGGTATTTCAGTGCAAAGCCCTTTTTAAAATAAGGGGAGAACAACCCAAACAATGAAAGAGGAGACAATGTAAAGCACACCAAATATTTTCCCTGTGTTTGCTTCCCTTCTTTATTTGTAACTCAATAGTGTTCTTCTTCTTCCACCTTTCTGCTGCTTTTTTATTAACAAAAAATTCATCAGTGCTAGAGTTTATCTTGTCTACATGGTCTTGGACACTATTCTAACACTAAAACAAGCTACAAATACTTGCAACTGGGCTAGTTTGTAACTTGAACTTTGCTTCTATTTCCTGTGATAGGAAGAAAAGCAAATACCTAGTACCTACAACTTGCTGTATTTAAAACATATGCAAGGATTAAAATGCATGGTATACCTCTATGTACCTTTCTTTTAAGGCTACGACAAGGCATTAAACTTAATTATCTACTTTTTTGCTTCTTTAAAAAAGTTGCTAATGTATAAGTACTGTTATATTTGAGCAGACTGCAATCCACAGTAAGATAAAGACAGCTCTCTTGGGAATGAAACAATAATCTGTTATGCAAGATGGAATAATACACTTTTTTAACAAAACATCAAACGCTGTTTTTTAAATGATAAAAAGGTGTGCATACTTCTATTGGCAACTGTATTTGGAGAGGAACAGTGTAAGTTGGTTTAAGGTTTATGCTCTTATCCAATCCATTTTGCTCTACTTAACCCAACTCTCCAGGCAGAATCTTAAAAAAAAAAAATCAGTTTAAAGGGATTTCTTGGACATAAGGGACCTCTGGAAAACCTGATAAAAAGCTTGTGACTACAGGCTCCTCAGAATAAGGCAGAGATCAAACATGAGCTTTTTTAATGCTTATTCTGGCTAACACACAGCACACATCCTTTCTGCTGGGAGTAAGCAGTAACTAATGCAACATTTCAAAGGAATTACTTACGTTCTAAGCCCGGCATTCTCTAATACCAGCTCTTCCAATCGATTGGACCTACTCACCACTCGCAGTATCTGCTCACAGACATCAGTGGACTGCCACAGAAAAGACAGAACAGTGTTAAAGAACACAAACATGGAACAGACGGTTATTGAGTTACAAGCTGTGCATCGTAATGGGATCCAGGCCATGATCAGCTTTTTGTCATACATAAATAGTAAGTAAGAATACCACAAACATCCCAGAGAATGAGTCAGATGGCAACAGAGGACTTCTGGAAAAGACCCAGGGAAGTAAGAGGCAGACTAAAAGCAAGCCATTTATGAAGCTGGCCACCTAATCACAGGGGGCAGAATTTCTGTCATGATAGTAAAAAACCCAAACCCTGTAATTCAGAAAAAATGCTCACTTAAGTTTTTAAAGAAATCTTGTTCAAATGCATGCTAATCCTTCAGAAGAAAGTGGCAACCAGTGCAAAGGAGAATAGAGCCTGACCAGGAATAACAACTAAAAACAAAGAAAGATGTTATAAGGCAGACAAAAAACACCCCCAAAAAACTCAAAGAGTAAAAGCATTCTAGCTACAGGTCCTCCAAAGACTGCTAAGGACTAGGGCTTAAGGGTCAGTCTATTTCAGTATGAATTCTCCCAGCTTACGCAGAAGTAAATCCCATCTCATGATCTTCGTGCTGTTGCATTCTAGAATTTGCATGGACATTTGCAAGTACCATGAACAAAACATGGTAACAAAAGGGTTTGTTTGCTGTGCTTGTTCAAATAGGGAGATAAAACCTTAATGATTCGAAAGCCATACAGTGAACTCTGTACCTCATCACCTTTTATTATTATCTTTTATTTTGCTTCTGGATTTGCCTTTTTTTTTTTTTCCACAGCATGCACTGACCAACATTCATGTGAACTCCAAAGCTGAATTTCAGTTATGATCATGAAGTGCTGAAACTATTCTGTTATCCACTTTTAAAAGCAACATGACATTCATATCTGGGACATCATCAGTCTGACTTTTTGTAGGATTTTTAAATTTTAAACTAACTGAATCTCCTAAAAAGAAAAAAAACTCTGATCTACCAGACACATAAAATCTCATTAATCCTTTACGCAGTAAAGGTGACAATTTTTTCTAAAGACTGTCAACTCAGCCATATTCCCAATTCTATCTTTGCCTTTCATATTGCAATAATTCAGCATATTACACAATGCTTCTACAGCAGTGTCATTGCAAGTGGAAAATTTAATGCATATACTGTAAAAACACTATGGATACCATCTATCAAACACAATGTCAGAGCAGGACTCATGAAGCACAAAGCATTCAATGGCCTCTGGATATGTCTGACCTCATACTGACCCTCAGCAATGTTCCTATGACACAGATTTACTGTCCAACAAATTACATTTTCCTGGTGTTTCTGACTGAAAATGGAATGCATGGAAGATAAAGTTTTTTGGTTTGTTTGTGGTTTTGGTTTTGGTTTTTAAAAGGAATTGGTGTATTTTCAAGATTGACAGAGTTTATTTGTTTTCCACACAAAAGTGGAAAAAAAACACAAAGAATTCCAAAAAACTTTCACATAAAAGTAGCTCAGACAGATAGTACAGCCAGTTCTTGTCCTAAGCAAACTACACCGGCCAGTCTTCTAACTAAGCAAACTATCTCATTGCGTTGAAGCAGAAACTGATTAATTGCATTGTACCTTTTAACAATGGTGATTTTAACAGCAAACTACATCAGGATTAAAGATACCCTCAGTTTCATTCTGTGCATAATTCTGAGTAAGATGTCCCAGCAAGAAAGAAAAGTTTTTTGCCTGCTCTTCTGCCAAGAATCACTTTAGCTAGTTGCTGCTGAATCTTCATGGAAAGTGATAGCTTAGGAATGCAATAAGAGCATTTTCAGATCAATAAAATTGCATCGATTTAAACAAGATAAGACTCAACTTTCATTTTTAAGGATAAAAGCTTCTGGATGTAAGTGTGAAAGCAATTTCTCAAACCACTAACTCCACCTGTGACTACAAGTTTTCAAGTCTAAGTACATTTTGACATCTTTAAAAAAGTCACCTAATTACTGATTTTCTTGGCCCTTTCTTCAGTAGTCCAACTTGTTTAGATTTGCCCCGTTTGCTTTTCAGAGAGAAAAACTGTTGTAGAAGAGTATTAATGTCACACATCAATACATACTTATTACTACACAGGGTTAACTTCAGACAACTGGAAGAAAAATTCATCAGGTTGCAATGAAAATTAAAGAGGAAAAATACGCTTTACATGTGAGAAAAAAAAAGAATCCTGATATTTTCTTTCCACCTCCAAAAAGCAACTGAGATTTCTGGCTGCTTTCGAGTTAGTTTCCTATTTAGTCACCCTATATTGTTTGAAGGAGCTAGCAACACCTAACAAAGTAGTTTTATGGGCTACTGTTACTGCCCAACAAAGTTTTCAAATTTTATTCACTTGTAACTTTGACAATCTAACAACTTTGACAACTTTAACTATCTAACAGTTTATGTTTTCCTGATATGATTAAGGGGGGAAAAAATTTCAACAGATTGCCCATTTGTACTTGTCTAAAAGAGTTCACCCTGAAAAATGTAATAGGATCCTCTAAAACACAGCACAGCCTAGTAGGAGCAGGTATATTGTTTCAGTTTATTACTTACTAATTTCAGATCCTTGGAGGACAGCTTTGTAAACCACTGATTATACTCCAGAGCAGCAACTATAGGTATTAAGTCTCTAGAAAAAGAAAAACACTTTTACACACATTTCATATAACTGTCAGCTTTGGTCTTTGAAACAATCTTTTAAGTGTTCTTCCATATCTAATTCCCCATGCTTTTGCAACGCTAATTGCCTACCATTCCATTACAGAAAGCTTTGCATTCTAAAAAATGAGCATCACCAGCAGCTGTGTGTCTTTCTCATATTTTAATATAAATTTTTGACTGGCCAACTGTCATCCATTCTAGCATGAATTTTTAAACCCTGAATTTGTCTGGGCTGCCATTCCTACTTTAAGCATTACTTTTTCTTCAGCCTGTGACATATTTAAGCTTCTTAATCACCTCTAATTATAATTGAGCATGACGCTAAAAAGCTTTTTGGCAGTCTGATGATTTAATATAAATCCATGACTGAATGCTTCTAGAGAACACCTCCTTGTCTCATCTCTATCGTTGAATTCCCCCAGGAAGCAGGAGACCTGCAAAAGGATAATGCGACTTTCAGCACAAACCCTCCTTAATTGTAAAAGGGATTTCACAAATGAAATTCTAAATTATTTCCATTTTCTTCATTCCAAGCCTCTTAATGTGATCTGCTCTCTCTCTGTTGAGTTTCTCCAATAACAGACATTGATAAATGTCATGTCCATACACTACCCCCCAGCAGAATCATCCATCAAGCACTAGCATGCTATTTAGCAGGGCAGCACTTGGATCACTTTGACACAACATATTAAATATGTATATACATCTACACTTGGACTTTACTTAGAAAGCCCTTGTCTTTATAGAAGAGCTATAACATACATGAACTTATCTGACCAGCAAAATAGTTCCATCCGAGCCTCCACTTTTACAGGGAGAAATTTAAAAGTATTGGTTTTTATAAGCTAGTCCCATCCCTCTCAGCTTTTCATTCAGGACATATGCAGGTAGGCACAGCTCTGCACTGAACAAGCAGCACCCTTCTCACATCTTTTCATTCTTCCTCTCCTTCACTTTTCCTCCACGAACATTTAGGCACTTTAAGGGTGATTGTTAAACGCAAATGAAAGCCACAACGCAAGGCAACATCATATAGACAAGCCTTCAGTAGGCTATATTGGGAACTGCAGTCGCTAGATTTGGAAGTACAAGCCCATCACTAAGGTAACAGTAAGAAGGTGCAGCATTTTGCAGCAAAAGACTGTAGCCCACCAACTGTGAAGCTCATGCAAATAGACCATTTTCGCACTCCTGCAGAGGAACTAGTGTGCGGTGCCCTTCAAGGATTAAGCCTGTTTTCCATCTTGTTCACAGCACACATCAAGTCTCATGGTGAATTTATTTCCACTGGCACAGTAGAGTTATCAGCTTCATGAAAGGTATAGATTTATTTCCATCCACCACATTGTTTCTGGTCCTAGTAACACACACTTTGTCCCATGTAAAGCAGTAACTGACTAGTGAAATGCTAGGGCAGAAAAAAAACAACCCAGAGGTATTTCCCTCTTAAGCTGGGCAGGCAGGAACCTTGCTATGGAGTAAGGAATGCCCACATAGAGGTTTGTGCCTCCTTTGCCTTCCCCTGGAGCCACTGGTAAGAAGGTAATGGATTAGCAGCTTTGATGTCCCTCTTGCCAGTGCCTTCGCCTTGGAAGTGACACGAATGTAAGAGTTGTTTTTCAGGTGTAATTTCGGTTTCTCCATCCAGTGGTAACCAGCCAGCCAGAGCTGGTGGTGAATGCTGCAGGGCAAACATTGAACAGGCTGATGGTACCACCATCACACTGGTGGAGCAGAGCTGTTCATGCTGTGGACCACCACCCCCAAGAGAGGCAGAAGGCACCACCAGCAGATGTATTTCAGCTGTCAGCAGGAGAACCAGTTCCTCCAAAGGAACAGAGGGAGAACAATTGGGGATCACCGGCTGCAAGCATTTACACTACCAGGGAGCCAGCAGGCCAGCCTGAAGGGCTGGCAAGAGCTCAGTATCTTCTGGGCAGGAGAGTGGCTGCAGTGGCCATCCCTTTCTCCCCTCTCCTCCCCAGGCCTTGGAGGGAAATGGCCAAGGGACAGGGGGTGGTCAGAGTTAGTGGGAAAACCATCACACTTTCAAGAAGTTAAAGAAACATTGCTGCAGCAGGACAGGAATATTTTGAAACGAATTGACACAGATGATGTGCAAATTCTCATCTTTAAATAGTTTAGTCTTCCACAGTATTCAAGGCGTGTTTGATCAAACCCTGGACAAGCACAGCTACTGGAACACTTCAGTAACATCAACTGCAACACCCATGCACCCTTCCTCTCCACGTGCCTGAAGACAGTGGAACCTTTGCCCATTCTGCAGCAGCCTTACTGTCTAGAAATTTCCCTTTGTCAGATTCTACCATCTGATTTTAAGGAGAAACTACATAGTTTAGACTTTTTTTCATTTTGTTCAAATTTTGGAAGGTGCTACTGACCAATGATGGTCCTTTAGGAATTTACCCCTACTCCTTTTCTTGCTTTGAGCTTGTCTAACCTCATTGCACTTGATACTGGGTTTTCCTTTTCAAAATTATACACTGCTTTATTCACTTTATTCTATTAAATTCTAGGTGTGGTACTAACAACAATCTGAATTCTTTTGCAAGATGCTATGAAAGAACACTAACGACCATTTCCAAAAGCAGGGCCTTCTCATAACTTTCCCTCATTGAGTTATATTGAATTGCTTATACTTACTAGTTTCTTTACTAAACTACCATCCAGAAAAAAAGTAAGATTTACAAAATGTAAATCTGTGCCATCTTAAAAGGGAACAGATTCTGTTATTCTAGAATACAGAAAATCTCTACAAGCTTCAAAGACATTTAAGCTTCACTGATGCCTTCATGTTTTTTCCATCATCTCTGTCCCCCAGTGTACTTAAGATGGCAAGAAATCTAAACAGGGCAAAGAAAAAAATCTAACCAATCATGCTCTTCTGACCATTTTTTGAATGTCCAAATATGCTAAAAAATATGCCACAAAGATAAAAATTATGCTACTGAGTCTTGTTCACTTTGAGTCCTTTTTTTTTTTTTTTGCTAAACAATTATATGGTTCACAGCACAACATAACTGCAGATAAAACCTCAGAAGTCATGTTCCCATGTGGCAAGCGGTACTATGCACTCCAAGTGTCAGACACTCTGGGAACTTAAGTTCATCTATAATTCATGCCATCTTACGTTGACCTCTAACAGAAATGTTTTACTAGGAAAAACACAAATTGTTTATTTTTGCAATGCATAGCCACTGTATTTAGAGAACTAGTGCACCCATCCTACCTCACTTCAGAGTTACTCCACAACATGAGGTATATAGTTTCAGCAATTCCAAAAGTTAGGTGGACAAGATATACAATAGTCTGTCAAAATCCAAAGCATGACTGCATATTGTTAATTCATAGTACTCTTACTATGCTAAATATATCATAAAACACTCATATACGTTCTGGAATTGACTGGGATCTCAGATCCTAATTTGTATTTTTAATGAATAACATAAGGTTTTGGCTTCCTAAAAAAAAATAGTTTTCTTGAAATTTCAATCCACAACCTTTTTCTCAGTTCAGTCCTCAACACGTAGAAACTCATCACAAGATGGATTCCACGGCATGTAAATGGCTCAAAAATTATATTGAATCTTCTGACTTACACAATCCTGAGATATTTAATAAAGACTTTTATTAACAACACAAATATATTTCCTCCGTGATGTCAATTTTGTAAGGTATGTTTCAATGAAAAGCTTCTGTGAAGCAACAAACCTATTATTCCATTTTCCAAAAGCCAACTCATTTGAACGAGCTGAGATATTCTAAATACTTAAAACATTTCTTTTATCTACTCTCTCCTAATAAGTAATATTTTTCACACCTACAATAAATTGTTCAAATATTTAATTTCTATTGAAGCTGGGTATCTCTAAGTCACTTTCTCTAGAATGCCCCATGGTCTTCTCAGCACTTCCACCTTGAAATATGTTTAAAGCATTCTTAAGTTCTTGTCCCACATTCGCTCATGCTGAACAGTATTCATTTCCTTATCTTCTCTCAGCAAGGCTAAACCAACCAATCTTTGGCTACACCCGTCAGGCACTAGTTGCAGTCCTGTAATCTTGTTTGAGTTACTTCTAAATTAGCCAACATAGGTACAACTTAGTAACTTTGCCATGGGATTCAATGCAGACTGTGAAAACCCATCACAGAAGCTGAGTAAGTATTTGAGTGGGGTTTCTTGCAAGTTTACCAACTAGATAGCTTAAAGCTGCAAAGAATGCTGGCAAAATACTCTATTTACCTACCTCCCAGTTCAGCCTTCTTGTTACAATATTTTAATATCGTACCTCTGACAGATTCTTAATTCTTCCACCAGGCTTTCCCAAAGAAATAAATGCTCTCTCTATTCTATTTACAGTTTCTTAAATTTGTCGTTTTCCTTGTATAATGATGCTTTTTAGTTAAGATTTCCTCCCATTTCTTCCTACTTAAGTATCTTCAGATTCAACTTTCTTAGAATCCAATTTTCTCAGCGAGCTAAATTCAGTAAACCAAACACAACACTTATCTAAGTTTCAGCATCTCATAGCAAAATTACCCTCAATTAGTTCCTTTCTGGAAGTACACATTTTTGATAGCATCTATTGTAAGTGGAGAAACTACTGGCTGGGATTCAGTTGAACAACTTAAACCTTCTACCGACTTGCTGACAAAAATAATTTCCTTTACTGTGTACACCATGAGAAAAACATTCTGCAGAAGACTGCATGATTTTCTTTTTTGCTTTTCCCACCAGATGTAGTTGCAAGTCTACTCTGCTGAATTTGAGCTCTTATATCTGCCATCACAGGAAAAGTATCTATCTGCTAACTTTTTGGAGTGCTTCCAATAGCAAAATATAACTTCTCAGGCTCCTCCATGAAATGTGCTCTCCATGGGGCTTTCATGCAAAACCAGCAGCTTTGGGCTGAAAACTAAAGACGCTACAGATGGTCATTTCAGAGATCTACACATTCAGGTAACAGTTATGGGACCATCCCACTTCAGCAAGGGCAGGCGAACCCCTTTGCGAAAGGGAATAAGGAAAGTTTGCAAAATATTAGCACGATTATCGCATATGGTTTACCTGTGGTCAAGGTGGCTGAAGTCTTGCAAATTCAACTCTCTGGTATCTTGCGTCAGATAAATCGTATCGACATCCTGTTAAAAATATATAAACAAATACATCTTCACAGAACTGCTGTTTTTTTCCAAGTACTATGATTTACCTGCTCTTTCATCGTTTGTACAGTCAGCTGAAAAGAGCTCCAGAACGAGACACGTACTTACCCACTGTACTTCTTCTCTATAGGGAAATCCAAGCCAGTCACAAACACAGGCATACATCTGTGAAAAGCCTCCTAAAAACAACCCAAGAGTGTATTTAACATAATAGTAAAACAAGCAAACAAAAAAACATCTAAAAGCATACTCTAATACTTAAAGATCCAGTCTTTCAAAACTCACTCTCTCTTCCTCTCAGAAGGCTGCCCATTGCGCTGCTGAAAGAAACTGAGACTGTCCTATCTTTGCCCAGCAGGTTGCAAGAAAGCTTAAAATAGTGCCTCCACCTACCAATCAGAAGTCTGCTCCTTACTAATTACACCTTAAAACTAATTACACCTTTCGAAGCTTCTGCCAGAAATAGAATTAAACTTCCTGAAACTGCAATTCCAGCCTTTTTATATTTGAGCCTTGAAATTAATTCTCACCACAAGGTCCAAGTTCTGCCACCGTCTGACTGTCCCACAGGGCCTGGAGATTAGCCAGTCTTTCTGAAGGCTCCATAGTTACTTTTTTCAGAATCCTCCTAGACACAAAAAGGGGGGGGAAAATCATTCATGACTTTGAAAGTATTTTTAAATTCATAAATCTTTAAGTACAATTTTAAGTGAGTGCATAAGAAGAATTACCATCTTTAATACAACTCACTTTCCTGCCTAAAAATCACACATGTGGTGATATTGCCCAGCAGGAGTAACATTTATTCGTCTCTTCTTTCTTTCTAATGATTAAGCCTGTGACTACTGGAGCAACTGAGCCCTTTTCTATAATAGTATCACCCAAGCTAAGGAGACTTGTGGCCCTCGACTAACACAAGGATGCCCAAAATAGGGTAGAGACATGGTATTACTTATTACCCCGAAACTGCTGCTGTTTATACAGTGCTTTTATGCAGTAAAAGCACTATGGTGCAAAGAGCCACAGAGCGTGCTGTGTAGCTACATGTGGCCTCTAGGCTGCATTCTAGATACCTAGCTCAAATCTTTGTAATTTTGGTAGAGTTCTTCCTCCCCTAAACAAAACGCAGTCCCTTCCTACCTTTTAGGAAATTAAACTATCTGTTCTGAATGACTGGACTGCCTCATAAACTCCATAAAACAGACAGAAAGAATTAACAAAAGATATTAACGGGGCTTGTTCTGGTCTTATATGATCTGTGCGACTCCAATGTCTTCATTTTGGAAAGTAATGCCACCTGAGACGAGAGCAAGAAAATTTATTTCTTTTCCGGGAACCAAGCTCTCCATACAGCTACACCAAATGCTCCAGCAGTGTTCTCGAGAAAGCCCAGAGAAAACAAGGTCTCAAGGAGAAAACAAGGTCTCAAGGAGAAAACAAAGTCTCAAGGAGAAAACAAGGTCTCAAGGAGAAAACAAGGTCTCAAGGAGAAAACAAGGTCTCAAGGAGAAAACAAGGTCTCAAGGCCTTCACAGATGCCCAGAAAAACATGCACAGCCTTGCAGCCCTCTTCACCCTGCTCTTTTTGCTTACATTTCTCACATCATTACTGAGGTTTTATGGCAAACGTGCTCACAAATATTCACTTGTATGTGTGCTTTTTGAAGGGAGAGCTTGATCGCCATTAAAGCAGTTAATACTGACACAGAGATAAACTGGAAGTAAAAAAAAAAGGCAAAAAACTACTAGCTGCAGTTTATGAACTTGATTTCCTACTCCACCTACAGGAAAGGTGAATAATAAAGACATGCACCCAAAATAAAACATGTAAATGTAGCCTGACTGTTCACATCTAATGTCTGATACATAAGCTCACTTAGAAAGACCAATGTGTCCTGGAAAATTCTTTTGCACAGTCCAATTTCTCTCATATTGCCGAAAACCAGGAGCTGAAGAGAGGAATAGTAGACCTGCATGATCTGCTACAGTAATGAAAATGAGGCAAGGACAGAGAGAAGAAATAAAATAAAATGAAGAAAAACTACTGAGAGTTGCTGCAAGATGATAAAATTTAGAGGTACAAACGCAAGAAAAAAAAAAAAAGAACAAACCCAAAGACAAGAACAATGCATAAAGCAGCAGAGCAAAAAAGGTGGAGAAGGAGATGTATGCTCCAAGGAGCCAGTTACACCATGGAAAGTACAAGACAGGACTGCCCAGGGCTCAGTTTTGAAGAACGAATTATGTGCATCATTTCACAAACACTGAAAGTAAACAGAACTTTTCCCTCCTCTCCCAACTCAGATTTTTACTTCTAGGAAAAACAAAACAAAACACCCCACTGAATATCACAGCTGTTTATGGGGAAAGGAGTAAATTACAACAAAAAGCCGGAACCTAAGCTATGCCTCAGGTTGGAGAGGCAATAAGGTAAAATGAAAACTTAAGACTCCAAATACCTGCATCTCCCCTTCAAAGAGAAGGCTTTTTTGTCCCTACAGGGCATGCATAGCCTACCTACGCTCTGCACTGCCTCCTGCTTCTGTCATATACCTGCATAAAAGCTTAGTGCTTGCCTCAAGGAGTTTCTCATACACTGAGTGCATTTCTGAGGTCAGGGTGGGGAGACCAATGGACAAAAAGGGGTGGCTTGTCACCCTTGCTACACAGTCCATTGCCACTAGAGATGCCCTAAAAGACACTTACACTGGCGAGAGTCCAGGGAATATCTTCCTGAGGCAGGTCCCAATGTGCGCCAGCACCTCGTTCACATCGTCCGAAGATGCCATCTTCATGGAGATACTGCATTTCTCAGTTTCCATAATCAACTGTAAATAAGAGGGCATATGAGGGCAGGAACTGGGTGTCGTATAATTCACATCCATTTAAAAAGAAGAGTATTTTGAATGCCAGCTAAATGCTTTGCATGCCGGTAGGAATCTGTTATTGTTTAAGACATGACACGACAATGCTCCAGGTAATGTTTCTGAAAGCTGTTCTGGAATGTACAAGACCCCGGTACTCAAACTTTGTTCTTCCTAACAGTGCCCTGCTTCCCATGGGAATAAAAGTTTCAAAGGATCTTGACCTCAGCTGACACTTTGAAAACCAAGAACTTTTCACAGCATTGTCCTCTTTTGAAACACATCCCAGAACACCAGGAGAAGCAAGTGCAGCCTGACAGGAAACTATTGAACCAGCAGAGCATGCCTTCCTCCAGCAAAAAGTAAAAGTCTTTAATGGTTGTGATCCTCTGGAAAAGCTCTAATGCTTTGATCTATGTAATTTAAGAAAATGTTATGGTAATATATTGTCTCAGTTCAGATGAAGCCGTAACTCAGTTAACATAACTGTCCCACTGTCTGGGGTATACTTGCTTCAGCTAGGGGGGGAAAATAAAGCTTGCTGCAACTCATTTCTGTTATATATTGAGTGTTCAGGATCAAATCAGATTACTATTTAACTGACACATCAGGTCTGCCGCTGCTTTCAGCCACATTACAGGAAGCAATGTAATGTTTCTGTTTCTCCAATGCAAACATTTAGCACAGCCCAAGCTATAAACTCTTTTAGATGAGGAGCTGTGCATACACAGTAAGTAGTTAACATTAGGAATAAATAAGAAGTGTAGACAGACAATACGAGAGGGGATGCTGCGTAGTATGCTACAGAAGATTGTTTTTCATTGAAACTGTTTCCAAGGACTCTTTTGGTTCCCAGTTCATGACTAGGGTCATCAGCAGGACAACCCTCAAAGGGGCTGGATTACCCCAAAAGCACACTGAGAATCTTCACCTTTTCCTACCAATTCAACTCCTTTCTGAACCTGTTGCTGTCGCTCCTTGAAGATGAATGAGTGGGCAAGTTACTACTGTTTTTTATTGTCACCAATATCAACAGAATGCTTCCCTACGTTGTTCTGTCCATTTTTTCACTTATCTTACAGTGGGAAGCTCTTCATGGCTTTCTGCAAGACACCTAGCACAAGACTACGTCCTTCAGGTATCACGGATATAACACACTGTTTGCAGGAAAACTGCAACGATACCATTTGTCCTGCAAGCAATAATCTGGGATTCTGCCTGCCTTCAGCTATAAGCCTTACACATTTAAAACACAAACGAATGTAAACATGCAAAACCTTAAAATATATTTTAGGAAAAGGGTATGCTAAGTGAAGCTACTGAAAATCCCTTGTAAATCCTGCTACAATAGTGATTGTCTCTGCCTCCAGGAATAATTAGCATTAGCTACCATGGCATTTAGGTGCCTTAAATTAATAAAGCCACAAAAACAGACGCAGAATTTACTAAATGTGTCCTCATTGAAATAGTAAACATCTGGACTTTTTTTTTCTTCCTTTAAGGAAAGTTTCAAAAGCCAGGTTAAAAAGATGACACGTTAAACACAATGAGAGCTTTTCAGAGTTCAAATAAGGTGTCAGGTGCTCCTATTTTTATAAAGCTCTTTAAAAGCCAAACACACACGAAACACATGAAGACTGTGATACAATTGAACTGTTGAATCTTGTCAACATGTTCATCTTATGAATGAAAAACAAAGGCATTCTTCTTTTCGGCACCTTCTCTTTGACATTCACTTTTTCAGGCACGTAACTTGCTGTCAAATATATTTTGTGTTGTACAGTAATGGCACCAAGAACACTTGGAAGCAAACCATTCTGCCTGCAATGTAAGCAGTAGTTTTTGGCATCACCATAAAGGTATACGCCACAGAAGCCATTCAGTCCTGTGTGGTGATGATTATATACCAGCTGCCGTTGTTCTACCATCTCTGAGAAAAATATTCATTTACAGACAAATGAAAATTTGTACCATATTGAACTAGGAAAAAAAATGTCATTTCTTATTGTCATCCCCCCCGCACAACACATTCCCAAGGTTCACACTTTAAATTCTTATCATTATTGTTAAAATTTTAAAGCAGCATGAATGTAAGAATGCAAATACAGAGCATGCTCACTGGATGGGGACACCTGCATGTGACAGCATTACCTCCTTGACTGGAACAGATTTAGCAACGCGTAAACAAGTATCTTTTATCTAGAATACACTCACCTGACCTGGTTTACTGGAAGTTACTCCTTGGATTTCCAAGTAGCTGAAAGTTAGTTCTAACTGTTGTTAAAAAAGAAAATGCTGTATCAGTGCAAACATCTTATTTTAAAGAGCACTTACACTTTTCAATGAAGTTAAGAAAACTTTGAGCGAGGTGACTGGTACTTTACATCAGCTTCTGTAATTGACACTAAGTATTTATTAATATCTATCCAATCGCATTTTACACTAAAAGAACACTTACATTTGCTTGTTACAGGTTCAAATGGTTATTAGAGGTTATAGGAATACCACATTAGACCTTCTACTGTAAGCTATAAGGACATAAGCGTATAATAAAAATTATGACAAAATTTTACTATAAAAAGCATTGTTTATACAATACCCTACTGATGTGTACTCTTGTGACTTAATAATCATTAATTACAATACTTACAGCATCACATATTACTCTTTCATTAGTTACACTGACCATAGATGTGAAAAAAATCTTACTGCACAGAAGCTGGAGGGACATGCACATGCAATTTTTTATATATATTAACGTATAAATAAAAGTACCATATATAAAAGCTCAGTATTGCTTTAGCATGTCTGAAAGTATAAGAGGAAATAATACATCAGCTTTGCCTGAGTAGGGTTATCTATACAACAGTCAGGATAGGCAGGGAAGGATGAACACACTGAATCCACATGGAAGCTTAGAAGAAGGCAGGAAAGTCCTCTTCTCCAAGGACAAACCTAAGGCTACAGGGAGTATGCTAAGATCTGAATTCACAGCTATGTAGACAAACATCTTGACAGCTGAGATATGCAGAAAGAAGCAAACATCTTGGACTGAATCATAACTACAGAGCAAGACATTAGCATGATCATTTCCTTTTATTTATCATTAAAACCATTGTAACTGAGCAGTCTGTTTGAATTGCACAGTTTCCTGTACTTTATCTTATCCTAGGTTCACAGTCAGGGTGCTCCCAGGCTAACTGGCAAACACCATATTATTCTCTTTCTGTATTTGTGGCAATCTTTTTAAAAAGATGACCCTGAATGACTCCTGGGGTGCTCAGAACCCAGACGCAGCTCTCAAGACTCCCTCTCTGCAAAGGCTGCAACAGCACAGAAGTTGGGAACGTATCAGTTTCCAACTATAAAAACCAGCTAAAAGATTTCCAGGAAGCAGCAAGATAGTAGGCAGAGCTCCTAAACACCAAGGTCTCCCGGGCAAATCTACAAGTAGTCATGAACGGTGTTACCGCAGGATGAGGCTGCCCAAAAAATTCCAGTAAAAACAGTTATGATTTAGAATACACTGAAATTTAGGAGGGTTTAATGAAATAGAAGACCACTTAGCTGCATTATCCACTCACAGCTGCAGAGACTGAAGATGTTATTACTGTCTATTTGTCCTTTGTTGCCTATTTTCTGAATCCTTTTTCCTTCAGTTGCCCTCATGATTTCCCAGCACCACAAGATAAAAGCACTCCTCAGCCATTTCTGTGCAAAGACCACCGTCCACCAAGCACCTAGCTTGGTGACCAAGCTTTACTGTGAAGTTTTTGAGGAGTCTTCATGTGCTTTGTTTCACTTACTCTGCTGCAGGGACAGCATCCCGCAGTTTCAGACCACAGAGGTGCTGTCACAGCTGTTTACAAAGCGAGTGGGCACAGGGAACCGAGGCAGGGAGGGCAGAACCAGTGCAAGCATCTTCCCACTGCCCACACTGGTGTCTGACATTCTTTCAAGGGGTAAGGCATTCACTTCTCTTCAGGCCTCTTCAGCACCTTATTTCTAAGCTAAGACTGGCAGTCTTTTGTGATGACAGGACATGATCCCATGAAGTTCATTTGGGCCAGAAAGAAAAAAAAAAAAAAAAAATATTCCATAGCAGCTCTTGTTGTTGGCTACTGGAGTAAGCCAGACTACGTGTATAGAAGTGAAAGGCTTTTTTTCTCCAGTGCTAGTCAAATTAAACAAACATATGAGACTATCTAACATTTGTTTACCCAAATCATAATGAAATTCTAGGGAAAAGTTTCTATGATTGAAATCCTTCCTATTTTGCAAATTATTTACCTACCAGATTGAAGGTTTTGATTTTGCCAATGTACTTTTTATGTGCAAACATATATATATGTACACACAATCAAAACTATCTTTCTACTCCTGAGAAAAGTTTACACAGATCCAGACTCAAGAATTTAATCTGCAAAAATCCTCTTGACTAGAGTGAACAAACACCAGGAAATGTGGCAACATCTCTATAGCTCATTTTTGCTTCATTTTTCTACTTAAAAACATGGATTTACAGTCTTTCCTTTGCAGCAAAAATATAGAATACATTCTAAGCAACATCTACCTGAAACTATGAAATAATTTTACAAGGTTTTAAAATGCATAATCACATTTATTACCTAAAATCATATTTTTAAAAATCTTCTTAAAAGTCTATGAGTGCCTCTCATTTAGGGACCCTTCAGTTACCAAGACAGCTAATTTCACAGTTTCCAATTTTTTCAATCAAAACTTAATGAAAGCTGGCACTAGAAATATGTTCACAAACCTGAATTACACTCCCACAAATATTTCATACCCTTATCTGTGGGCTTGATGACACATCCAACATTTACTAATGTTGCAACTACATTTTATATAGACTGTAGCAAGGATTAGTAGGCTTTAAGTACAGCACTTCCTTTCCTATCAATCCACCTAGATTAGTGGAAATGAACTGATTGGACCTGAGTGTAAAGTTAGGAGGTGGCCATTGTAATATCTTTGCTTTAAGGATAATCGTGTGAGTTGATATTATAGTTAATCAACTTTTATTCCTTTTAACTTTGATCCTTGTTTAGTAGATACATCTCAACAACATTGTTTAAGGAAAAGTGAAGCTTGGAATCAGATGTAATAACAGTCACTCAGAACTGGCCATCTCTCAGCATACTCAATTTTGTGAGAGATCCCTGGAGGAATAAAGTGTCTTCGCTGCGTGTTCTCAGCTGTCTTGCTAGCAGTGACTGCGTGTCAGTTACACGGAAGTTCTCGGGCTCAGAAAGCTTCTGAGCAGCTTTTAAAAATAGTACGGACTTCAGAAAATTCAGTAAGTTTCACTAATCCTGCTAGAAAAGAAGTGCATTTTCAACCATTCTAATAATTGTTCAGATATACAAAATTTAATTTTGACAAAAAACATGAGTAGATACAGTTTCTTCTGATCACCTTTGTTCCATTTGCTATCAGTAAAGTAACAATTTTGTTAATACAGCATACGTATTCTGGATTTCCATGAAAACAGAAACAAGTTTTTCAATTAAATAAATCCATTTAATAACAGGAGTTTTGAGAAGTGTCTGTAATGCTAAACTAGAAGTACCGCTATTCCTTAGTACACCAAGCCCTAGCCTTTAAGAGCTTTTTGATGCTTTGCTATTATTTAACAAGATCACCATCACCACCTGTCCATAGAATCATAAAATTGCTGAGGTTGAAAGGGACCTTTAAGATCATCAAGTCCAACCATTAACCTGCCCTGACAAAACCACTTCTAAATCATGTCCCCAAGTACCACATCTACCCTTTTTTTAAGCACCTCCAGGGATGGCAAATCCACCACCTCCCTGGACAGCCTATTCCAATGTTTAATAACCCTTTCAGTGAAAAAAAATTTCCTAATATCCAATCTAAACCTCGTCTGACATAACTTGAACCCATTTCCTCTCGTCCTATCACTTGTCACCAGGAAGAAGAGGCCAGCCCCCACCTCTCTACAACCTCCTTTCAGGTAGTTGTAGAGGGTGATAAGGTCTCCCCTCAGCCTCCTCTTCTCCAGGCTAAACAACCCCAGTTCCCTCAGTCCTTCCTCATAAGATTTGTCCTCCAGACCCCTCACCAGCTTTGTAGCCCTTCTCTGGACACGCTCCAACACCTCAATGTTCTTCTTGTAGTGAGGGGCCCAAAACTGAACGTAGTACTCGAGGTGGGGCCTCACCAGTGCCGAGTACAGGGGGATGATCGCTTCCCTAGTCCGGCTCACCACACTATTCCTGATACAGGCTGGGATGCTGTTGGCCTTCTTGGCCACCTGGGCACACTGCTGGCTCATATTCAGCTGGCTGTCCACCAACACCCCCAGGTCATTCTCTGCCAGGCAGCTTTCAAGCCACTCGGCCCCAGCCAGTTAAAATTCCTCTGAAACAGTATATACAAACTGACAAAACAATTTAAGTCAGACACTAACAGAAGGGCGACTCTAGCTCAGCACCATGCAACATACCATTCCACAATTTTTAGGTTTTTTTTAAACAGATGCACAAGTATAAAATATGCTAAGTTTATGCAACTTAGTTAATGCAACTTACATTTGTATCTAAAAAACAGAATATTTATAGAAACAGAATGGCTTTACCTTGGTGGGAATCCGAGATGTTAAAAGAAATGCCCGACATGATGCCAATACCTATTGAAAAAAAAGAACAGAATTTGTAAGAAATATTTCATTTATCAGGAATATTATTAAAAATTCTTTCCAGGAAAATCCTGACACCAGAGGGAAAAAGCCTCTAGTAGACTGACTGTCAATTCTCTTTGCTGTCATACAGTGAAGGAAGCAAAACTGGGCTCAGATCCAGTAGATCATAGTGAAGAGACTGCTGCAATCTGATCAGCTATAAGCTAGTCAGTACAGCATCGAACTCAAGAAATTTATTCAATCAATCTCTCAAGAACATCTAATAGCAATCGGAGTGAGATTTAAAAAAAAAGCAAGGATAAGAAGTCCTACCAGGCACAGGATGTACTTAAATACAAGAAAAATACACAAGATAAACATGATATTATAAGTAATATAAGAGACCATAAGCAAACATTTTCTTTTGGACACAGTGCATTTCTAGAGTAACAATGCAAAGATTTCTCATTGACACCACCTGCATGTCTTCTCCAGCAAGGACAACAGAAAAACATTATTAGATTAGTGAGACCAGTGACTCTGAGGAGAAAATACGACGGAAGTTACTGCCAATCGAAATATAATGATATATAAAAGTACCACTCCAATCTCCAGTAGTGCATCCCACTCACAAATTTTAGGCTTTGCAAAAGGGATGACTCACTCTCCAAAACTAGAGTATGGCTTTTTGATTTACCTGCCTATGGAATTAACTACTGCTGATACTGTCTTTTTCTAGACAAAAAACTGAAACAAACTTAATTCAAACATCTGGATCAAAATCCCACAGCACATGCAGATCTTTTCACACAGCTGGAAGCTCCTGAAGCCAGTTGTGCTCAGTAAGTATCCATCTCCAGGTGAGCAGGTTGACACAAAGTGTGTTCTTCGCTCAGGGAAGGAGAACCAGCCTGAGACGGCAACCCAGCACCAAGCTCCAAACGCCATTCAAACACTTTGGAGACTGGATTTCAGCTTCAGTATTCTCAGCTGAACCACATCTTGCTAAAACCTAAGAGCACGAATGCTATACTAGTGTTGGATATTAGCAGACTGTTTCAGGGTTGATGTGATCAGACCTAGTGCTCTGGTTATCACGGATGGAGAGCCAAACCGTTGTGGAATAGTAACTGTTGCCTCCTGTAAGGCTCACCCCTTCCCTGAAGGCCCATTACACTGGCTGGCACACCACCGCTGCCGCTCAGCTGGTACATCCAGGCCCTGCCAGACAGACCTGCCTCGTCCCCTTGCGCTCACGCATGGGGGAGACATACTCTCCCCTGCTCTCCTCCCAGCTGCGCCCATCACAAGTATGCCTACTGCAATCCAGCACCCAAAGAAAGGGGAAGGGTCAACCCAAGGGCTTTAACCACTGCACAACCAGTTTCCCCTGCCTGACAGCAAGTTGCTCTCACAGTAATAAAGCCTTGATTCTTTCCGCTCCCTCACGCACCTCCTCAGGGCAGCCACCCGCAGTAGGTGCAAATCACTCTCCTGGGAACCACTGGGGAGGATCACACCCCCAGTCACAACTGTGTGTGCTCACAAGCTTCACTATCAGCAAGAAGAGTGCCCATCTTACCCATCATTTCACCCACACACAACCTGTCCAGCTCAGAAGAGGGGTAGGTGATCAGGCACCCTCCCTGCACCAGCACCACCAGCAAAATGCCTTTGGAGCAGTAGGTAGAGCAGCTGCAACAGCTTCTCCTCATCTGCTTCTGGTCAACACATCTCAGGTGCCGCGGTGAGAGGGTCAGGGGAAAGAACAGCTTTTGAAGAGCTGCTTTCCATATTTACCTTGTAGGTAGCAACTTACAACATTAGAGAGATCAGTGTTCATGTGTATACCACAGTGGGACAGCTGGTTACAGGAAAATCACATCACAGTCCTGTTATAAAACATTTGCCTGCATATATGGGTTGAAGTTACTTTATAAGCACTGACAGGGTCCCTTTAACATAATTACAGTACACATGAGCAAATAACAAAGTTAAATGCAAACCAGGTAACCAGAAGGCTGTAACACAATTATGTTGGAAAAGGATGTTCCAACAGGGCACGTGTCAGTGTACCTTTGTGTGATAGAGGTACCAAGGCTCTCAAAATGATCTTGCTAAAACCAACAAAGCTAAAGTACCCACTTACCTTAATAAGATGCATTTATATACAAAGGAGAAGAGTGCTCTAAGATGATATTCCTCACTCAGCCCATAAAGAAACTACTCTTGAGCTTTAAGATGGTACAAAAAAGCCTGAGCCCTCTGATCCAGTAACATTGAGATTTCTAGCTTTCATAGTTGAGACTGTCACAAACAGGTAAGAGTTTGATTTTTACACAAAGCCAATTGAAAACAAGGTTAACTATTACTGCAAAATTAACGTCCCATCTTGACAACAGCAGCACTAGACTTTTTTTTTTTTCTTTACAATGGCAGAATTGGCAAAGAGAAGGCTTGGCATTTATCACAATTTTAGCTGCTAAAATCCATGAGTATGCACCATGACCTTTGACAGAATCAGCTTTAGTTTACTGCTTTCTGATTATTGTTTTTTTCAATCTTTTCAAAATTTTATGCGACATCTGCATTTTAACATCACCATTTTTGTTCACGTTTAGCAACACAGTAGACTCTACCCCAAATCAACTTGAGACTTGTTGGATAAGCTGCAAAACATGAAAGTTTTCAGTGACCTCCTTCTCCTCCTCAATAAGGCTGCAGCGCATAAACAAATAATGGCTATTAAGACACAGGCTCACCCATGTCTCTGTCAATAGGATTCTGCATGGTTGTTAGTACTTGCAAGGGCAACAGAACATACATTATTGACTACTTCAAACAACGTATCACTCTATTCCTTCCCTTGCGAAATCTGATGCTGGCGCCAAAGACAGAGGCACCAGAGGTGTTTTCACACTGACAGTTCAAGTCCTTAAAAGGTTAAGCACCGAGCTGTTTTTCTGAATGAAGTCCCAGGTCTCTATTACATTCCTCTGATATGAGTAACGAGTATGTGCTTAATTGCACAATTGTCTAGGGCTTTCAGAAGTATCCAGGAGTGCTGGGTTTTATGAATAGGCAGATTCTAGATTTCCTGGGGTTTTTAATTTCTTCATACAAAGAAACTAAAAAGGAAAAATGGTCACCAGTTACTCTCTAGCAGTTCTCAGGCACATTACAGAGAAGATTCTGCCACCGTTATACTTATTTTGGACCTGGAGAACCTTGACTAGACGAGGTGGAGTGTCAGGGTCAAAGTCTCTTTGAAAAACAGAGACTCGGAGGAGCAGACCCCATTCCAGGGACAACTCTGAACAAAGCGCTCCCTCCTCACATCCCATCAGGAATGTCAGCTGGGCACTGTGTATAACTTACCTTATATTCTGATAAAAAAATAATCACTTGTTCAGCTCAACGAGTCACAGCCCTATTCCTCCATAACCATTTTGTTTGGCCACAAGTAGTATTCAATCATAAAGAAAGTTAAAAGATCCCGTCAAAAGATAAACACAAGTAATGTAACAAAGATACTCAGGAGTGGATTCACACTTTAACACACCTGTAAGCCAAAAGGTTTGCAAGTGACTGACGTGAAGGCAGCAAGCACATCCAGATGAATTTTATACAGGGCACATAACCTGGCTGCTGCTCCATGGAAGCGACAATAAAAGAGAATTATATTTAGTTTATAGTAGCTTCAATCTGTCTTCCTACTCTGCCTTTTTTTCAAGCACAAAATAGGATTATCATTTCAATGTTAAATGACTCTTCTTAGTCACACACAGATACCCACTCAAGTTATGACTTCTTAACGTTTTTATCACTCCAAATTCCGTAACTCTCCCTACACTGCTCACAATGTACATGAAGCAAGTTAAAATTTGGAAATTAATTTGGAAATGTTCACCACAAACATACCCTGCAAATTATTTCTCCGGAGACTCATGGCCTACAAGGTCATCTTCTATGTACCAGAATAAATAATTTGTTTCAGTAAATAAAATTAATTTGAACACAGATCCTCAGCGAGTATATCAACAAAACATAAACATACAGATGCATTTTGTGATTTATTGTCAAATCCTAGCCTTATTACCCATTTTAGCACTGTAATTTAAATTAACAGGGCTGCACTGGGTTAACCCAGCCACCCTATGTGGCAGTCAGTCTTGGGAAGATCATTAGAGCAACACAGCTCTGTGCTAATTGCATGTATTTTGCCAGACAGACCATAGCAACTCAAGCCACCATATCTATATTTAAAGCAGTTTCAAATGCATAAGCAAATGAAAAAAATCTTTTAAAAATCACTACTACCCTTTTTAAAATTCCCAGGAATAAAGAGTTCTGGAAAACACAGTGAGCATACACAGCTTTGTGACTAAATATAAAACAAAATGAAACCACCTCAGCACTTTATGGGCCCCGGGAAGTCGTGTGATGCTCGCTCCACTCACTAGAACAGATGTTTTGAAACTTCCCTCTGCTGAAATCTCAAAAAAACGACGGACTAGCGAAATGTTTTTCTCTTGCTGGAAACTGATTGACACAGATATTAGAAAAAAAAAAAAAAACAACACCACCACCCCCCAAATTTAGTACTTTTTTGATCGTTTTGATCAACAGTTTTACTTCTTGAAATATACTCTGATCCTTTCCTTCCACTGTAGATTCTTCCCCCCCCCCCCCCCCCGAATTTGCCATTTTGTCAGCCTCAAAACCGCTTCAGTCTCTTCCATGATAATTTACTTGAGGAAAGAAGCATTTGTGACAGGTTTTCTTATTTAGATATCCATCATTTTGAGAATTTCTTGAAGTCCAGAAGGCAGTTGCTTTATTTTATGTACCTCTTAGTTATACCATCCTTATTTTTTATCATCATTCATTACCATTATTATCCCAAATATCATCATTATTTTTTAAGTTTCCTAATTTATTACTTGCTTTATGATTTCTATAATAAGCTTTCCATTACTACTACTGATTCAATATCTAATGTACATATAATAAGGTGAGGGAAAGCTGCAGCACTAATACAGTTTTGGGTTTTTTTTAAAATACAGATGAATCAATATGTTAGAGCATCTAGTCTCTCTCAGTCCCTATAGGATTCGACCATTCATTTTCTGGGTTGCATGCCTGATGTTGTAAACGCTCCATCCTGAAACAACAGGAGTTCGATTAGATAAAAGGCCCCTTTCAGCACCATGTTAGAGATATTAAAGCCGGTATCAAGTGAGGCGGTCTCTGTTAAAAGCACTGAGCCTCTCTACACAAAGGGGCTAGCTGACATCCTGGAGGTCTTTTTGGTGGGCTAATTAGCTCAGGCACAACACGAATGTGTGTGCTGCTTCTGAAGTAGTGGTATCACTTAGCATATGGTGGGTTTCTCTGCAGAGCGCTGCCGCCAGCAAAGCAGCCCAGTTCAGCCCTGACTTAAGGGCTCGCAGCACCACCACCTTCACCCACAGCCCTCTCAGTTGTCTGAGGTTGAATTTGAGACTGATCATTTGGTCTCTTTTAAAAGATGACTTTTAAATTGTCATCTTTGAAAAAACCATTGACAAACCTTATTCACTCCTGTTCCAAATGCCTACTTATTTACCCACCAACACTAAAGCAGTCTTTTGTAGCTGGGAAAGATCCTTCAGGAAAGGGTTAGTGCAATTCAGTTCTTGGCATTCACACACGAGACAGAATTTCTCCCTCCCTGAGCTGACCTTAGCCAAGTTGAACACATTCCCAGGCATGCCTGTGCGGCCAGCCAAAGACCTACGCAAAACACACCCCAGAGCAGACCCTCAGCAGGAAGGGAAGCTGTTGTTTGCATCAGTATGATTGTCTCCTGCCCAAGACAGGGGCAAGCTCTGCAGCGCACATAATGACCTCGGCCATCCCCACAAAGGACTGCTCTGCTGCATATTTCGCTGTGATCATCCCCGATGTCAACCACATCTTCACAACAAGGTCCCCTTGCTGGAGCTCCAGACAGCCTGTCTGCCTCTGACTTGCCACCGGCACGCTGTGCAGAGTGCAGGTTTTCACTAGTCCTTACTACCGTCATGATGCATTAAAAACTCAAGCCTCATTTGTTATGGGCCACCATTTTCCATATTTTCTGGATGGCAAAGGATAGTATGGAGAACAGCTTTTAATTGAAATGGGTTTTTACAAAAAAGCGGGGTCAGATATCAGAACTGCTGGCAATAAATCTGCTGTGTTTCAAGATAAGAAAAGCATCTTTCAAATCACTTTACTGAACAAGACAGGGGACACCACAAGATGGCACAACGGAGTGCTTCATTCAAATTTCCCTTTCTGTCTAAATTAGAGAGGACTCTTTTAATAGAAACACTAATCTAGCTATTGGAGAGCTGTTCCAATATTCAGAGAAGTTTCTCCTTCAGAGGAAACAATGAACAAGTCCTCCCTGGAAGACAGTTAAGAAAAAGTATCCTCATTTTAAAACTGACAAAAACTGAGGCATGGACATGCCAAGAGATTTGACTAAAACAAAAGGGTAAAATGAAGTGTTCAAGACTTGAAAGAGAAGCTTGGAGTTAACACCTCCTAATTCTGGAGCAAGAGAGGAAACAACATAGCTTGGCGGTTTACCAGCAAATTAAACCAAAATCTCTTGCCTACACCAAAACAGCTACTACTATCACCTTTAGGCAGTGTCCTAGCCCTCCAAACTGTTTTGTTTGTAAAAAAAGCATGAATCAAATTGTGCTTCTTGAAGCCTAGAGCACAAATAAACACTTGCTATCACCCTGTCTGCAATGTGCAAATGGCCCAGCTAGTCCAGTAAAGGTGGGATTTCAAAAGATGCTGAGATGGGGGCTCACCTTTAGCCAGACACTGCCAATGGCAGCAACAGGAGCCTTGGTCAACCAAACATCCAGCTCCTGTCACTTGAAGTACCTTGGGATGTGGTCACCAGTCATGCAGACTGGGACTCCCTTGATTCTGAGACCATACTCACACTTCTTAATTTTGTATTGTAACCTATCATTTCCATTAACCACAGAGCTGCTTGTGGAGGGGCAGCCATGTGTGCGTACGCACACAGGGCTCCCTTGTTCTTCCAACCAGTGAGTCATGGAAGATTTTCATGGCTTTGTGAGAGATGTCCAACACAGAGCGCTTAAGCCAAGGCAACCCCCAGCAGACTGCAAAACTTCCTCACTGCACAATTGCCAACAACGAAAAACCCTAGTGCTGTAAAGCACTAAATACCAGAAGACTTAACTACTGTGTTATTTAAGCCTGCTCTGAGCCATAAAAATAGGAAGCAGAGAGCAGCAGCATTTCACCAATACAAAGTCCTCTCCGTGGCACTGGACCCAGCCTGGGTTGACCCCTGCAGGGTAGAGGGGAGCAGGAGGGGTGCAGGCTAAACCACATATATTCATTTGTAACTCATCAATGAGGCATATAACCCCAAGGGAGTTTTTCCTTCTCTGCATCTACATTACACATAAATAGGTCACTACCACATTAGTGCTAATATACCTTTATTTCAGATTTTTTCCCACTTTCACTCTCTTCTGTATACAGCCATTACACAGATTCACTGCCCCAATTCAGGTTACAAAGTGCCACAGCAGGATACCTTCCCCATGTAATTATGTTCTAGCCCCCGACAGTCAGCTAAAATATGTTGAAGACATTCAGTTGACTTGTAATTTGAAAGGCCCTGGGCTCCAGCATCTTCTGTGCAACAATTTTTTATGCTCTTGCATTACTTCTCTCCATCATAAAATAAAACATAAAGGCACCCTTTAGAAAAGCCCTCATACTACCTATCCCTATAATAGCAAGAAACAACTGTACACCTTCCCTCTTCCTACACAGAGCCTCTTCCTGGGTTTACGGACAGCAGGTAAGACTGGAAGCATTTTGGTGTGCTGCGCTGTTTCTATGCAGAAGCAGCTGGAAATAGATTTTCCTATTACAGTACTTTTATTCTTATCTTCTTTAATTTAATCACTTAGAAATGCCAGATTAAACATTTTGCTGTGTTCCTTGGTGACGGGATTGCTCTCCTTGTAAGTATGTCAGATGCAACCATAATGCAAAACTTTAAAGACCAGGAAATGAAACAAAAACTTCAGGGACAGAGGAAACTCAATTTGATCCATAATGCAAGCGTTTTATAAGAAACTCTTCTACAGCTATTCATATTTGCTTTTAGTTATCAACAATGAAATGAAGATTCAATTAGCAAAGTGCAATGCACTTAGTTCCACTTCATATTAAAATAAAATAAATAAGCATCATAAAACAATTTTCCTCAATACCCACCGCCATAAACCACAGTCTCAATAACGTTGACCTCGGACAGGCCTGAGAGCTAAGGGCCAGAGAAAGATGTCAGCTTAATAAATCTGTAGAATTAAGTCTTTTTTGTCCTCTCCATGGCATATACAAATTTTAACACAAACCCAAATCTATGGGTGGGGAATTATGAAAACCTCTGAGCCAAGGCAGTTCTTTCCCAAAGAAACCACTGTTAGAGGTGCAAGACAAAACCCTCTTCCCGATTAGGTCCAGAGGGGATTACTCAAGATCTGCTCCTGTACATCACTTCAGCAGCCTCACTGCAGTCCTCAGGTGCACTCTGATTTCCATTTCCTCTTTTTGCTTTCCAACAGAACATTTTTTCCATTTCTATCATCTGTAAAACATAAAGTACACACTGGAACTAACAGAACTGTGACAGCCACTCCATCCTTAATCATCTGAGGTATGCTGCAAGTCTTTATCTATCTTTTTATATTTTGATATCTTAAGACCATCAATCTTTCAAGAGAAGAATAGCACTTAAGTGCTGGAACCAGCAACTTGGTCATTTAAAATCCTTAAGAGCCACCACTATAATCCCAATCCCCGAATCTGGATTTTCTGTTATACTGTTTTACGTTTTATAAGATGATCTCTTTAACAGATATTTTATTTCCGGGGTATCACATTTCCCCTTTGCTGAAGAAATCTTTTCTTTCAGACCTTTAAAACATCTTCCAGAAGCGGGAAAAAGAGAACAAACTACTCCCCTGTTTCTGCACAAGAAGGCAGGGCTGGAAGGGACCTCCCTTTCACTGCCTATTCCCAAACGCGAGTGCAACTCCTTTCGCATAGCTCCTATACTTTATTACTTAAGTGGTGGGAGCTGAAGATGGGTCAGGCATCCTCTGTTGGCTTACCCAGTACCGACCGACGACCCACCCACCCACCAGTTTATCTGATTAGTAGTTAGCACCTCCTGGGGAAACCATGCAAAAGCTTCTCTGTCAGGCACTTTACTCTTACAGCCAGGGCAGCCAAATAACCAAGGTGTGTGAACAATGTCCCCACTTCCCCTTCACACAGGTCCAAGTTGCCAGATTGCTGGATGGGTGGATGGATCTCTTCGGAAATTCTGCAACAGAGGATAAATCCCAGCTTGCTGTCCCTCCCCCTGCTCCCAGTCTGTATCTGGGGCAGGGAGAACTGTAGGCAGGAAAGCCAGAGGCGAGGCTGGCCTCGGGCAGTGACACAGCTGATTGCATCTTGCTTCCCCTTAGACAGAAATTCAGGAATTGCCACATTCCAGGAAAGCAATTTTGCCTCCAACATCCTGCAAAAAGAGACTTGCAGTAGTTTCACCCCACTCCCAACACACATTCTGTCTCGTCTGCCCAAGTAGTAAAAGTTGCGTGCACTGAGCAAAGCCCACAAAGTAACTGTTGATAGAGGGTTATTCTTCTTTGTGCTGATTTTTAAAAGTCATATGAAGTCAATTATCTAACGCTGTTCATTATTAAAAATGAATACGCTCCTGTCCAATATAAAAGCTATTTTAATACTTCCTGGTTTTGTGAGGGTTCTTATTTAAATGTATCACGCTAATATTGCCTGTGTTTTACTCGTACAGCTACTTATACAGTATATTAACCCAACAAAATGCATGTAATAACAAAATATGCCTATTTATGTGGCAAGAACATCCATTTCTCACAGCCAAATGGAAACTAAACTTCCAAAAAAACGTCAGAAACCATGCTAAAAAGCAGAAATTACAATTCACTGAATGCAAAAGCAACAAATAATTCTGCTCTTCAAACTTCGAAGTACAACTACTACAGTTGCTACCCAGCAGTCACTGAAGAGTCAGCTTACAGTTTGTAAACCACCTTTGCCTTTGAAACAACAGAAAAAAGTCAGCCTGCTTCCCCCAATTCCTTCATGCAATTCTGATGCAAAGGTCTTCTAAGTCAAATTGTTTCTCAGAATAACTTTGTGGGTGAATTTTGCTCTTGTAAGCAGTGAGCCACATGCTTAATGCTGCTTAATCATTGTTTATTTCAAAACTAGGGCACAAGAGTCTGAGAGAAGAAGAGAGCTTTTAAAAGGTTACTTTGCTACTGCAAACTTGAACAACTGACTCGGCTTGTCAGTGCAAGCTCCAAAAGCGTAAAGCTAACTAGATCCTTCTGGACTTAATCATTTTATCTATAAAGAATCATGATTTACAAGCTTTTCAATTTGCAGATTCTTTTACTTTTTGCTATGGAGGTACAGCCTGCCAGAAAGGGACACAAAGGTTTGCTCTTTTTAGATGACAGGTCTGCAGGCAACTCTCTGCCCCGCTCCCCAGCTAGCCAAGCCTTTGGTTCCTCTTAGCCAAGCCTTTCCCCCGTCCCCTCTGGAACTGCTTAAGCTCTTCTGCCGAGTAAGCGAAGCCACCCTACACAGGTTTTTCCTGGGGTATGTGCGGCACGAGGGGCGTGAAGAGCGGCAGCACTGGCCGTGAGGAGCAGCCCCTGGGAGCTGGCAGGACAATTCCCCCACCTCAGGAGCTGTCAGATCAGCTTCCTGTGAGCCAGGCTGCAATTTCTCTTGCACACCCTAAAAATCACCCTGGGTAGACAGAATACAGATTCAAAAACTGTAACTGAGACATCAGTGTTTTAAAGGACTTTAACAGAGGGAAAGCTGGTAGAGGGCCACAAATAAGAAGGGGAGCACCCACCGGGCTCAGCAGCTCAGTGGCAGACTTTGCATTGCGGTGAGACCAGCTCCCCCCATGGCATAAGCCCCATGTGCCACCAGCACTGAACCACCAGATGGGCCCAGCACAGCCAAAGGCAGCCTCTTATGCACGCTAACACCTGATCACAACAGACCTAGGTCAGCTTAGCAGCAATACGGCCCAGCTACCAGCAGCAGCAGAGGCACAGGAACACGGTGCTCTAGGTGAGCTAACTGCTTAGCAACTTCCCCATCCCACGGGCAGGTCTTTCAGGCTAGGCTGAGCTCCACACTACTGAAGTTATCCTGGTTTTACAGAAATTTAAGGCTTTATTGAATAAGACAAGACTAGTCAGAAGGTATCCTGACTGCAGCATGGGTGCAGTTTATAGCACGCCTTTTCTAGGCTTCCGTTTCCCCAAGCACCACCACGCTCCTGCCATCAACGCAGATCCACTAGTGATGAAAACAGAGGGAAAAATCAATAGAGCCAAAACCTTAAGAAGTCGGGATGCCTTTAAGCACAGGGTCCCCAGGCCTGTTATCTCTACCTATTCAAGAGCATGGCTGAAAACCCAGTTGCTCTCCTACTGTAGAGATGTACTGCTTTTAATAAAGTTGAGAAGCCTTCAGCTGAAATCCAACACGTCGTAGACAAAATTTTTCACGCTGTATCTTTTCAGTGCTTTGCCTTTTTGACTCTGACACAGGGTGTTTACGCACACAATTTGTGTCGTTATTATGTTCTGAAGTAGGCAGTTCCTAAAAAAAACAAAACCCCAAAGGCCTTCAGCCTACTACAGAGAGACCCTTAAGCACAACTTTAACCCCAACATGTTATAATCACAGCATCATTGCCAATGTAAGTGAGAGAAAATCCATGCTAAAATCATCTTGCATCATCTCAAAGAAGTACTGCTATTATTTCTTGGGTTTTTTAAGCTGTGGTTTCTTAGATTCTTAATGTTGGTGAATGGGGTTTTTTTACTGCAAACCCAAAACCAAAAACCGAAACCAAATGTTGGTAAGTATATTTCACAATAATGTGCTAGTGCTTATCCTTCAAAAAACTACTACAAATGTTCAGTTTCCAGCATGGATTCCATTCAGTTGCTACTGTTGCCTTTCCTTGTCACCTATTAACTTCAGGCCGGATTTTAATACTTAGTTCAGGTAGTGCAAGATCTAAGTAAACTAAAACTTCACTTGTGAAAGGACAGTCCGTCTAAGTTTAGTTTGTAAGAGCAAAGCTTGCAAGTGCAATTTTAAGTTAATGCCAGTTATAAAGTATGGTATTAATACACACACACCAGTTTAGCTAAATTTGCTTCTAACGTGACTATCAACCTTAGCCTAATTAAGTTCACAATAACATTGATTAACTATTGCTGGAGTTATGTATCATCCATTAACTACTTAAATAAACTCACCTGGATTCAGTCAATTTTGCTGGTCTTCTCACATAAGTCAGAAAGGAAAATATCATTCACCTGTGCTGTGTAAATGGCTGATCAATGTATGTAATCGCAACTTTTCAACCCACTTAGAGTTTATCATCTCTTCTCAAGCTCTTTCGTTGCTTAAAGTTCTAAATATGTTTTCTTTTCCTTTTGTTGAGCTGATACTTACATCAACACAGAAGTTTTGTACAAGTAAAATTAGAACTTTAAAAAAATCACTGTAAAGTTTTTTAATTACACACATAAGCTCCCAAACACACCATAAATGAATGATCAGGGTCTTGTTAGCAGGTTTGCAGAAAACTGCACCCAACAGAACATGAGATACATTGAAGATATGAACTCTGCCCACACAGAAACACTCCTATTATTGGACTATTAACTTCATTATTCAGATGAGAGCATTGATGATGTCAGTAAAGCACAGCCATTGAAAACCTCCCACCACAATTGCAACACTGAAACACCACCCACAACAGCCCCAACCTTGTTTTATTTTCCATTTCTTCTATGTCAGGGTCCTGTGATCGCTCAATTTGTCTACACTACCACTTTTAATTTCCTTGCAAACAGGCTACAGATGTCCCCTCTTTCCCTTTCCTAAATCCCAGCATTTCTCACACAGCAAGTGCACCAAGAAATGAAGACAAGGAGAAGAAAGCATCCATGTCAACTTGTTTGAGGCGGAATTTTGCCTTTTCCAGTTCAGTTGCATTGCAGAGCTCCCACCAATTCTGAAAGGGCCACTACTTCCCCCCTGGTCATAAATAAGATGAGAAATTAAGATATATTCTCTTATCAGGCAGAGATTTCTCCTAAAGTAGCGGTCAAGGGAGATGAAAACAACAAGACACTCTATTGACATCTACTCCAGGCTGAGCAAAGAAGCTCCAGGAGACGTTACTTTGCTCAAGCTAAGAATGCAAAGGCACTCACTCGCCACCCAATGCATTTAAAAGAAAAAATAAAAACTGGCTTTTCACCTCAGACGATCATATTATCGTGATCATAAAGTACATTTTTAATGAGGCCACTGCCACCCTAAAAGATATTACTATCCACAGCCAGATGATTAAGGCCTTAATTTAAAAATGCAGATGACAGAAGCAGGTAGCTATAAACCCTTTCAAGAAAAGATGCCAAATACTAGGGGTTTAAATTAATATTAATATATCATTATGCCCACTTCTTGCATGACAAAGACCACAGCACTTCATCCAACAGTATCGGCATGGGGCCTGCAACTTCAACCCCTCAGTCTGATCCCTCAGAGCAGTTTCAGAAGCTGAGTCTGTTGTGGTTGCTAATAAAAGTCTGAAGACTTTTGCTTTAAAATATGCAACTGTGGAAGGGGGGGCAGTTCCACTTCTGGAGACACATGAAAATCCGTAAGAGCTTTCAAAGTACACCATTGACCTACTCGTGGCACAAATCAATTAATTCTATGAATTTTCTGAATCCCAGTAAATTAGCTAAGGAAACACAACCTTCTCCTCCTCCTCAAGGTTCACAATCTATGATCTGACCCCAGCTGTAATGATCATGTCACTATAAACACAGGCTGAATGAACCACAGCTGTCTGGAAACACTGGTACTCAATAATGCCCCCTCCAAAGGAATTGAAGCCTGCAGACCACAAGCTTCCAGGAGCACTGCACAGGGTCAAGGCTTCAATAGCCCGGCAGGGCTACCACAAATAAAGCTTTGCAACTTGAAAAAGTGAGGTGACCAAATGGAGATGTGATGTAAGATACAACCCGACAGGGCCAAGCCTCGGCGCTCATAATCTGGGTATCATTCCTGAGGAGAGGAACATGAAATGGATACTTCTCTCCAATCAAACTGGAAAGAGGTTTTAATGCAAAGCAAAAATGCTACAGGAGTGACAAATGTCAAGGGAATCCAATTTTGAGGACTAACACTTGAATTTTTCCTCTTTACTCAATTTCCAGTCTTTGCCATGTTTTTGCTTCTGGGAGGCTGCATTACCAGTCCAAAGACTACAACATCCCCCACAAGACTTCATCGGTAAGGAAAGTGATTTTTATTTATATTGTCTGAAGTTGCTACTTGTTGGCAAAATGCAGATACTGAAGAAGAACTTGGAAGAAGAAAAATCAGGCTGAGGCTGACCAAACTCTTCAGTTGTGGCTCTAGAAGATTTGCTCTACACAGAAACAAGAAAGATTGCAGTTATACACAGCAAGTCAAATGCTTCTGGGCTGCTCTATTGCCTACAAATGATAGCTGCTTTGCTCATGCTCGGTAAGCCAACATGCTTGAGATGTGCTACGCTTCCTGACATGCAACTCTTGCAAGCCATATTTGACTCTGACTATTGAGTTCATGTATACCTAGAGTAGATGTGACCACAATCTCTGATGTCCATCATCCTCTTCAGAGCCATGGTTTCAGCTGGACCACCACAGGCCTGGAAATCCAGAAGAAATGTACCATACATTCAACACTTCACCTAGTTTTGTTTTTTTTTTTCCCCAAGTGGAAACAGATAATATGATGAGAAAACCCCAAATGTATATGGGCTGCAGAAACCGAGGATTGATAGGGGTTCACAAAAGGGTTAATCTGTGCCAAGTCAAGCTGTCTTGATTTAAAAGCTGTGAACACCTGACACTCTCCCCGAATAGCTCTCTCCCAAAGGCAGTTTACCCTGGGCTAGGTTTGTCACCTTTCATATGCCTACATTTCAATCCCAGTGCACTCGATTCTTATGTTATCATGTGCACAGCCTGCCCTTTTGTCTGCAGCTGCCTCGGTGCTATTTGCACCAGGTTTCTGCCTGGAGGTTCGCCCCTCTGCTCCTTCGCCCATAGCTTGAGAAGCTCAGAATTGGCAGATCTGGGACACTAAATAATTCTTACGGAAAAGCCAGGAAGCTTCTGAAACGAACAAACAAGACAAAAGAACACCTCAGCCAGAGAGATATGTGTGTGTGTGTAATGAATGAAAAACAGCGACAACATAAAACTGTATGAAAATGTTTCTTTCCAGGTCACTTTTACCATGCAACATGTTTTGATTCTCTATATCCACTCTGTTGATGATATAAACATACCCTTTTTCAGCAGAAAACGTAGAGCAGCCGCAGGACCACACTTCGTTTAAACAAAACAGTGCTGTCCTATTCCAGATTATTAGTTCAAAATACCCTCCCTTGCAATGCATATACTCCTGTGATTTATCTGCCTAACTTAGTACTACTTTTGTAATGGAGCATTACTTCAAGTATTATTTTCTCTTTCACTTAAATAAATGCAGAGGGACTACAAATACAAGGTAACCAACAATTTTAAAGAAACAACAAAAACAACAAAACCATACTGTTTTCTTTTGTGTTTAATTTGCTAATTCCTAGCAAATGAGGCTCGCTGAAAACTACGAAGGAAAGAATGAGAATTAAAAGCTAATGTCCTTTAAAAAACAAAGCAAACAACAAAAAAACCCAGAAATGACAGTTAATGCTATTTCACCAGTCCATAGAACTGATACATTTCTGGTAGAGCTTCCGAAGTCAATTTTGTTATTGAAATACAGTCAGCAAAGCTATATAGAAAAAAAAAAAAAAAAGTCTGGAGTTGAACAGTCATCTCTGTCTTACCCTAGTTATTGAGTAAAGCGGATGGGGAAGGAGGGGGGCAATAGCTACACACAATTTGGGATACTAAAGCAAAAGACAGCAAGCTTTACAACAGTCACACAAATACACGATGCCTTTTTTCTAACCACACAGTCATGCAGAAATATTTGAAGATGATCCACCAACACTAGAAACAGGATCCACCTCCTCTTTCTTCCTTGTTTATGTGTATGAACTGCTCTCTTCCAAGATCCGACTATGTCACTAAACCATTGATAAACTGCAGGAAATCCAAATCACTCAACCCAAGATGAAAAATCTCCTAGTTAAAAAAAGGGAACTAAATTCATACCCTGTAATAACGCATCAAACTGCTTGCAGTGCAAGGAGCATCGAATCGGCCTTGGCACCCCATGTTCTAGGTCACACTTACATGAAGCAGGAAAGCAAGTGAGGGAAATCAATTAGAAGTGCAAAGCCTCCGTGCATATGCCAAAATGCAGTCTTACAATGCAGCTGCGTACTATGGCTAATCCAGCATAACCGCAGGGCTATCCCCGAGAGGCTGAGCCCACGCTCCCCCTGATGCCACCCTGCTGCACAGCACTTGCAATGCCACACAGCTGCTCAGGTCGCTCACTCGCACCTAATTAGTTCTCTTCAGCACCCGATGCATGTGTGCATGCCCATGTCCATGCCACCGACCCAGCTGGGGGAGTGGTAACCTCTGCCAGAGGGGCAGGTGGCCAATGGAAATGGAAACTTCCTAAAATTGGCACAGCTGGCTCAGCCAGAGCTTGCTGGTCATCTCATATCAGAAGGAGGGCCTTCCCTCAGAGCTGGACAAGTTCCACGATTTGTATTGCCACCCTTTTGCTTTTTGTCAACAGGACAAACCTCCAAAGACAGAAGAGAATTCTAGCCTAACTTTTCTCTAGAAAGGACTAGACATAAGATGGTTATTACTATCGTAAGAAAGAGCAGAAGAGGGAGGGCAATGCAATTAAGCATCTAAACAAGCCAGTGATGCACCACAGCTGGATGACTGAGTCATTGCATGATTTAGGTACATAGACCTAGCCCTGGCTCCTGGCATTGCACCCCCAAGCATCCCACCAGACACAGATGCCTCATTTGGAGATGTCTCTGCTGATAAACCTGGCAAAGCTGCTCCACGTTCAACGGGCATCAGCACAGCCATGGTGGAGGTCCCTGAAGGAGAAACACATGCTGGAAGCTGGTACAGCAGATCACTGGAGCACCAAGCAGCAGAGTAACAAGCCCACACACAAGGGTTCATATATTTGTTTAACCACTACACTAGAACAATCGGTGCCATTTGGGCTGATTAGCCCTATATAAATAATAAAATTTTTAAAAGTCACCACTTCCTACAGTGGATGAAAGATGAGCATGCTACATGAATTTGCACTCAGCATTTCAGAAGCACCAGACGAAAATCCAGCTCTCCTGACACTGTGCTAGCAACACAGCATCCATTCTTTAATAGCCTCTCATCCTCACTTATCAGGGACTCCATAGCCTGAGCTCTGAATTTCAGTTCAAGAGTTAATTTGCAGGCAGAAGTGAATACCTGTCCTGCCGGTCCTTGCCCACTCTTGGGAAAAAGGAAGGAACTCAGACATGTTGCATAACTGCTCATCAGCACAGTCAAAGAGCTTGAACAGTAATTGGAAGACTAATATCACTGTTTCAAATAGGTCCAAAAACACACAGTGAAAAAGCCCATTAACAGGATAGATGAGGAGACAGACATTCTACTCCTCTCACTGTCAGGGCTTCTACACGGTTCAGAATAATTTAGTGCAGAATCCAAAGAAAATGTCCTCCCACGTGTATTGATGCTAATTCACAGAATTAAAAAGCAAACCAAAGAAGACTGAAGCAAAGAAAGGAGTTGACTGTAAAATCAGCTCTCAGTTTGGGCAAATTAATCTGGCAGCATGCTTCGATCATATGTCCTAACATACATAAAGCATGTCATTTTGGACAAGTTGGCTGTAATTCTGGTATTCCTGCTATCTACAGATACACAAGTGGTTTCCAAAGAGCCCTTTCAGTTCCATTTAGCTATCACATCAGCCAAGATAAGGACTTTCATACTTAAGGCAGTTTTCTAAAAGGTTCATACTGTTTTTTTAAAAAAATAAACTGTAATCAGAAAAAACTTATGCCTGACCACGCTCATACAAAGTTCGCTTTGCTTACAAATTAAAAAGCAGGGGTCACCTACATGCTAACCTCCACAGCACCATGGAAAAAGACATTGTATCTACTTAGAGTAAAAGAAGAAAAAACCTCTATCTAATCTATCCAGATTAGCTATTCAGCTGGTGAAATAGAAATGGAAAAACATGAAAGCAAGACCTGACAGTCCTCTTACTTCTAAAGTAATCAGCAATTAAACACAGGAAAACAAAATACATATTTTTCAGGGTTGTTTTTTTTTTTCCTCATAGAGATACATGCATACAGGTACACAGTGGAGGGAGAAAATACACAAAAAGTGTACACAGACATTTTTCCACAGGACTTCTTTGGTACTAAAGGAACAGCAAACATCAAGATATTCATACAATATTCTTCACAATATTGCAGGTAGCAATCCATTTGTCATGTACACTTAGCAACCGCTTCCAGATTACTAAAATAAAATTGTAGCAAATGTTCTTTCAGCAGAAAATAACATGCTTGGCAGCATAAAATCTTAAACAGTATGTAATAGAGTATCATAGGTTAGTTACAGCATTTAACACTGCTGTAGCTGTATTTATGTTTGTTTTCCAATGACAGCAACATGACAACATACAGCATCTGTCCCAGAACTGTACACAGTAATAAGGTTTCTTTTTTATAAAATAATTTTCCCTTTCAAGGTCCCAAATAAACCAAAGACATCCAAAAAAACAACTGACTCTTCAGAAAAATACTCTAATAAACAACCACCTGAAACTAGACATTTTAATACTCAATGTTCTCCAGGGTCTCTTTTTTATACATTTGTAAAGCGCCACTTACCAATTTTAATAAAAACAGCAAAGGCAGCCAGAGTGTCACTGTTCAGAGTCTGCATATTGGGGTTGCACTCCAGCCCTTGCCAGCACACCCCTCTGAGCTCCCAAGCTTATCGCCAGGTCCTTGCCTGCTCCTGCTCAGACCCGCTCCCACGCCATGGTGCCCGCAGCTCCCCAGCCCCTCTCCTTGGACCCAAGTCTTCTGCCTCCTGGAAGGCCGTGGCCATACTGAATCAACTGGATAAGCAGTCTTCTCCAAACAATATTGAATATTATCAGTAGCAAAAAAGAACTAGAGGAAGATGGGTTTGAAATGACAAATAATACTGCAAACCCTGCTTACCTAAGTGACCATCAAACTCCTGCGCTGGAGACCCAGGAGAAACTCTAACTCCTTCTTACTCTCAACAGCTTTCCCGAAACAAGGGCCTGAGCTCTATCAGAAAGGATTTTTTTACCTGTACATAACCCTTTGGCTCACTGATCCATACTACTACCAGACAAAACATGTGTTGTAATCTCTCGGGATCTCAGAGCAGAGTTTTAACAGCTAAAAGCTCGGGAATTGTCTATTAACCACCCTTGAGACACCTTCAGAAAGTATCTTATTTCAGGCTATTGTTTTGCTACCAGCTTTTCCAACAGCCTGTTGCTATTACAGCACAATCACAGGGTAACACCTCAATAGGTAACTGAATGGCACAATATAAGATAAGAAAATCTCCCTGCCGAATGAATAGGGCATTTTCTTACTTAATTACAGAGCAGCTGTACATTAACACATGCAGACCCAGCTCCAGAGTCTGCAATAATCAGAGAGCAGCCTTGTGTAAATATACCAGGAATACACAAATACGCTACTCACTACTGCCTTGAACAAACTGTAGATAGGTAATATGAATGGTAATACACCTGATGAAGAGCAAAGATGGAAAACTGCAAGGTTTTCATGGCTCGTTAATGAGATAAGCCATACCCCAAGGCAATAGCCTCAACCAAATACAGTAAGACTGCATTACCAGCTTATTTTAACAATCCAAA
Organism: Vanellus vanellus; assembly: GCF_965231255.1. Taxonomy (NCBI): domain Eukaryota; kingdom Metazoa; phylum Chordata; class Aves; order Charadriiformes; family Charadriidae; genus Vanellus; species Vanellus vanellus. Next base: position 104,430,534 of record NC_138906.1, read on the forward strand.
TTTTTTTCCTAAGAGATATAAATAACAATATACTAGCTGTATTATCTAGTATGCTAAGCATACACAAAACAAACAAGACAGATAATTATATTACTACGCACCACTGTAAAGGAGTTAGAAACTCAGTAGTGAACATCCACCCAGGTAAATGAAATAGTTAAGGGAGAACTTCAGGAATTAATCCTACTCTGCTCTCTAGGCAGCTGTCAGACGGCAATGATGAGCAATTTATCTTCCATCTACAACACTGTCAGCAGACAAGCGGAGTCACTGGGGAAGTCAGCTGCAGTCCACACCTTTCACAATATCAAATCCATGCCTCTGAGGAAGGAGGCACCAGGGAACTTAGTCATTTGCCCAACTGCCCCATGAACGGTGACATACTTGCACACAGGAGGCCAGGTAACTTCCATCCTTTTGCTTGTTTGATGCCTGCTGCCCTGAGCAAAGAAGAGCCGCCCACCAAGGAGGGAGAAGTTACAAAGACATGCCAGCTATCAGCTACAGTTTTCCACCCCGACTTTGAATCAGCTGTGCGAATCCCCACACCTTTGCATCTAGATGCTACTTACTACTAAAACCAGAGAAACCCCACGTGTCGCAGCTCGGGAAGCTGAAATGCCCTACTCACCGCTGGTCTTGAGGGTAGCACAGAGAGGCAGTCACACACGTGCAGCCAGAATACCTAACCCTGAGCATAAAACTCACTCCAACACAGGAAAAAACAACTTCAGACCTGCAGGCGCGCAAGGCAGCTTGAATCAAGACTGCTGCTGCCAACTATGCACAGGCAGAAGTGTTTCACCTGGAAGAGCAGGTGAGAATAACACTTCCCTCCCACAGCCACAGCTACCACGCTAGAGGAAGCGCTGCCATCCCTTTCCTTACTGTTAGGGAAATAGGTCTTTTTATTTTTAAAAACATCTGTCATTTCACAAGGCTGAGCTGTTCTCAGGTTAGCTCACAGTGAAGGCAATGCACTTTCATTTTACGTTAAATGCAGTGAGAAGTCAGAAAGCACAAGGAGAGGAATTGATGGGATGGATCCTGAGCTAGCCTGCTGGAGGTGTTGGACACCCCACAAGACCGTACAACAGAGCACTGTGGAGGCAACAGTGGTCTGCATGTTGTGCAAATCCTGGTACATGCACAATGGGGAAAGCATGCTGAATCAGGCCACGTCTTATCAGCTCATTGCACAATCCCATGCCTCATTAAATCATAACCATTACCAGTCTTACCTATCTGTAACCAGTATCAAACCATGGAAGCTAACAGTTCTTTGTCACCTATGACTCCAGAGGAGATAAAAGACAGCAGCAGAATAAACCTTATGAACCACTTGGTAGTCTTTTATGAGTAAATCCACGACAGCAGACCAGAGTCCATCCCCACAAATAACTAATGGTGCCTGAACTCCAGATATTGCCCACAGAATCACTGTATCTAATTTACCTTTAGAAGCACTACCGACATGCTTTTCAGCCATGACTCACTGCCCAAAATACAAAAGAAATTGTTTTGTACCCTTAGGAACAACAAAACACTTCTAGTTGGTGGCCATGAGTCACGAGTATTTGAAGTTTTGTCTGAAACAAGGCATCTGCTAAAACTGAAAACTTCAGGAACGGGCTTGTTTCAAAGTTGTTTGCCTTGGGTCATGTAAGTATTACCTTCCCAATTTTCATCAGCAACAATTACATTTGCTAAGCAATGATATTAAATAAAGTGCCTCTATAAACTACAAAATGTTATCATCAAGATGTTTTGGCTCTTTGCTTTTTACCACTGTGCATTACAGAATGCAAAACTTATCTCAAAAACTTGAAGACTTCTAGAAAACCTCACTTCTCAATCAGGCAGCAATAAAATCTCCTTCCTACAAAGAGAGCACCAGTATTCCAGGCAGCACCACCTCTCTATCTGGATCTGGTTCCAATGGTCTTACAATTGGTCTTCCAATGGTCTTACATTGTCTTACAAATTTCAATTTTTTCATGCAATCATTTTTGATGAACTGTTACAATTTCTCAGTTCTGGGGGAAAACATTTAAACAGCAAGGGAGATTTGCAATACCAAACAAGATCAGGGTGTCACTAAAACAAACAAACAAAATAAATAAATGCAGTAATTTTACTGCTGGAGATGGTTTTTGCCTTTGTTTAGACTCCTTATCCAAGTACTGCTGCTCATTATTATTGTCTCTTAGAAAAAAAAAAAGGGGGGGGACGGGACGGACATTCTTTAATAGAGACATGTTGCACTAAAAATTCATTGATGATTGTGGGTGTTTCCACTTAAAATAATTCCCAGTCGATTCCTATAATCATTTCCCTCTCCACAAATCTAACTTGTCATAAAGGTAGAATGATTAACAAACAGGTATTGATTGTGATTTTACACAGCCCATTTTGCTTCTAAACCCGACTCCAACAGGGCTCTTCCCCACCCTGGGAATCCCCTTTCAACAATGGAAATGTCACACTGATGCAGCATGGGACCTTGCTGACTTCTGAGTTTATAGATACCGTTACAGATACTGGCATCTCCATTCCTTGCTCTGCTCTGAAGAGGCAGCTTCAGTTGCTGACACAGCATACAGGCAGAGGAGCTGAATCCCCTTCCCTATGGCCCTAAGCAACAAGCAAGAAGAAAGCCGATGGAAAACAGTTAAGCTGCGGAGAAATAACTGCACCACATACTGTAAGAGGGAAGGAAGACAGGAAAAAGGGAAAATCACAAATTATCCCAAGCAACATTAAACAAGAGCCACCTACCAAACAAAATGCAAACATTAATTGAAATTTGCTGTTAGTTACGGAGCATGGCTGTGGATTGTAAGCCAAAAGCCTCTTTCAAATAGATACGTGTCACCAGCTGTTTTATGGTGCTCAGACTCTGCTCACAAAGTGGTTCTGGCTGCGTGTAGCCAAGTACCAGTATTTCCAATTTCTAGACTTTCACACCACCACTTTCCAATTCTTATCTTCAGTCAGTGAGCCCTATTGGACATCCTCCAGCAAGCCCATAGCCACCAGGAACCTGGCTCACCAAGGAATTTTTTTTCAATTGTGGACACAGAATCACACAGAATGGTCAGGGTTGGAAGGGACCTCTGGAGATCATCTAGTCCAACCCCCCTGAGAGAGCAGGGTCACCTACAGCACGTTGCACAGACCTACAGCACGTTGCACAGAACGGCATCCAGGCAGGTTTTGAATGTCTCCAGAGTCGGAGACTCCACAGCCTCTCTGGACAGCCTGTCCCAGTGCTCTGCCACCCTCAAAGTAAAGAAGTTCCTCCTCATGGAACTTCCTATGTTCAAGTTTGTGCCTGTTACCTCTTGTCCTATCACTGAGCACCACTGAAAAAAGACTGTTCCCATCCTCCGGGCACCCTCCCTTTAAGTATTTATAAGCATTGATAATATCCCCCCTCAGCCTTCTCCAGACTAAAAAGACCTAAGTCCCTCAGCCTTTCCTCATAAGAAAGATGCTCCAATCCCCTAATCATCTTTGTAACCCTATTTCATTATTTCATTTAAGAATAAAAAAACCCCAAATGTTTAGTTCCAGCAATGTTGAAAAAATTTACACGTGTGGAAAAGTAACAGCTGCATGTATGAAGCTGAACAAAATGAGCCTGCAATGCACTGCAAAACAACTCGCTATCTCACACTAAACAAGCAGGGCAGACATAACCTGCTCTATGACGACAACTGATTATTTCTGCGAATGATCCACCTGCAATAGCTTAACCACGATTCAGTAACTGTTTAGCCAGACATCTAAGTCAGCTTTCTGCAATTCCTTTCACGGAGACAATTACTCGTGAACACGTATGCATGTGTGCACACTCATGCACACACAGTTACTCATGAACACCATCCCTCGAGAGCAGGGCACAGGGCCTCCTTTATTTGCATCCTCCACACAAGCCAAAGCACGAGTGCCTGATGGTCCTGCTCTGGCTCCTGTTCAATGACTTCAACGCAACCTGTTTTGCTTACCAAGGTGCCAGGTCAAGCATATATCATACCAGGGTACAGGAGCTTCCTAAACTGCTGGGGAGAGGCAGGGGATCGGTGTACAAAGGTCTCATATAACAGCAACAGCTTGTTCTGTCTCAGAGCACTCGAAGAACAAGCAGCAATTCACTTCAACTACACCCCAAACGCAGTTTTCTAACATATACACATTTTTGTCATTTTGATTTGGATTAAAATGTACTTTTACATGTCTTCTAAATAAAGTAGCTTGCATTATAACAAGCAGGATCAAAAGGATACCCTGTAAGATGCCCTTTATGCTGTTTTTTAAGTATGAAATAGCAAAACATTAAGAATCCGTGAATTTTCATAACCAGGTAAAAACAAGCACTAAGCTCATATTGCAGAGCAAACATGAAGTTAGCTCTTGTACAAAGCACTACGGTTCATCATTTCTACTCTATTCTCATCTTCCTAACCTGGGAGCTTTTCAAATGACTCTGAATCTTCTCACTTACTCAAAGCAAGGAAACCTCCGACGACTATGTGTGCCCTAGTGCAGCTCTCGCTTTCTAGAAAATAAGGTACACTTAGGAAGCCGAATAAAGCCTTCTCAGATGCTTTCATGTGAGATGCGGCTTTTTCCACAGAGGAACACCTGTCTCAGCAGGAAAGGCTGCCCAAGCAGCAGAGCACTTATTTCTGTACTACACACACAGGGCCTGACAAGGAGCTACCGACGGCGTATGAAAGCACACACAAGCTGAACTCTTCTCACACACGCACAAGTCTGCAACCCAGCAGATTTACCTGGAAGCTGCTGCCTTCTGTTGGCAGTGCCAAGGACATTTTTAAAAAGAAAAGAAAACTTGATACCTGGCTCCATAAGACAGTAGTTTAGATAATGCCATCCCAAAAAGTAGGACCCGCTGTAAATATGCTAACAATGCGAGCCGGTTCATAATGAACAGAGCAGCATGGTGGTACAGAACATCTTAGCCATTCTGACTCTGAAGCTGTAGTTTGGGCGTACCATCACAAAAAACATCACCTGCTGTAAATGTTAACAACCCTAACTATTTTGTAATGAAAAGAGCACTGTTTTGCAGGGGATCAAAAACGGCCTCAAGTTACACCAGGGGAGGTTTAGATTGGAGATTAGAAGAAATTTCTTCATGGAAAGGGTTGTCAAGCACTGGAAGGGGCTGCCCAGGGCAGTGGTGGAGTCGCCATCCCTGAAGGTATTTAAAAGACGGGCTGACATGGTGCTGAGGGACATGGGTTAGTGGTGGTGTTGGCAGTGCTGGGTTAATGGTTGGGCTCCATGATCTTGAGGGTCTCTTCCAACCAAAATGATTCTATGATTCTATGATCTTAGCCATCCTTGGTGTGGAATGCCATCCAGGTGTGTCAGTGCTCAGAAGGAGGTGAAATCCAGAAGCATTCACTTAACCTGAGTTCTGCCAGAACAGCCTAGGCAGTTATTTTCTCTCAGGGATCACACTTGCTGAGGAGTTATGCTGGCAGACTGGAAAGTGATAGTAGTGAACAGCTGAGGGAGGAAAAGAGGGAAGGCTGATCCATAGAACTTCTTGGCTGGGGTCTGCAGACAGAACTGTATCCTGGACTATGGCCTCCTGCAGAACATGGGTAGCATCTGCTCTGGAGCACTTCAGACTGGACACTCAAGTATGCAGGCTTTTGTCTCCACAGAAAAGTTCCTATAGCAAGAACATACCATGAATAGACAGGGTATTTCATTCTGCAATACTTGTGTGGGCATGTTTTTAATGAAGGTATCTATCATGCTAAAAAAGAATGTGGAAATACCAACATCTGAAAGCAAAGTGCAGTGAGAGAACAACCCAATACGCACAACTATAATGAAAAAATACTAATTCTACAGCTAGGCTATAGGTCTTAGAGAAAGAAAATACAAATCATATTTTGCTTTTATACTTATACAGTAAAAGCACTTGGATAACTCCGGTTCAGATAAGCAAGTTTCCTCAATAAATCTAAGGCAGAAAATATGTGACACCCAAGGCACTGAGCATCATGGCCTCTCTTCTAGGTCCTCTTTTTGCAGTCTCCCCTTTCCATTTAACATCATCTCTGTACTTTGCATAGCTAGAAAAAAAAAAAAAAACACAAATCTGCTGTCCTTCATTTTTGAGAATTTTTATGTAAATATAAATTATTATATCAAGCTCTTTAGCGTACAAGGCACACGGAACTAAAACACACCCAGAAACAATCATAATATTTTAAAATGTGTATTTTGAGCTCATCTAGATCAGAACACACCACCAACAGCTACCTCTGCAGTATACACTTCAAACAACAAATAGAGAAAGACTGTCTTTATGTGTCACAGTGTGTACAGATTTGCAACTTGTGATATTCACTGGGGTGAAGGGCAAAGGGGTTTTTCATGCCCAGGCATCGTCCTTTCAACTTGACATGCGTGGTCATTATCAACCTCTTCAGGTGTCTTGAGTCTGAAAAGCTGGGAAGACTCCAGATACACATCCTCACTTTTTCTAACCACTCTAAATTTAGCATCTCAGTGAAGTTGCTATTCCCTCCTTCCCCCTTCCCCAAGATAAAGGCAGCACTGAAAAGGAACACACAAAACCCAACCAATCTGGCCCATGAAACATGAGCTACATTCACAAGACAAAAATAGAAAGCTTTCATCTTTCATTATCAGACACTCTACTGCACAGCACAGGAAGCTAAAGCTTGAGGCAACGGTAGGTTTCAAATACTCCTCAAAATGTGAGCAAGGCTTTCCTTTTCTGCTCTGTGAAAGGCTAAAAGAAGTTGGCTTGGCAATGACAAAAAACATTAGAGTCAAATAAGCCTCTCCAACAGCAATCCAAACAGAAGGGTCTAGGGGCAGGCAGTTGTTTAAGCAATAGCATCATCCCCACTGCATAAATTCTCCTGTTCAGAATGCCAGCGCTTGCCTCCACACTTCTGCCGATTCTAAAACTCTACATTTTAAAATCTTAAATTCTAAAATTGTGAAGTTTTTAAGATTCAGTCCTAGTCCCCAGAGGAATTCAGGAGGAAAAAGGAAGAGGAAAACACCACTGCTAGGGAATTGATGCTTCATGAGCTTCAAAAATCATACTTGCTTGAAGCCCTCCTCTGTAAACAGCAGCCTGAATTTAATGAGGTTTGTATCTGCTCTCTAGGGTTTGGGGAGGGCAAAGGAAGGGAAGGCAGGACCGGATGAAAGGAGAAACGCACTGTATTGTTCCTCTGTCAGGGTGTGTCAAGTTCATCCAGAAGTCCCTTCAGCCTCCATCTTTACAATCTCAACAACAGATTAGATGGCCATCTGCTGAGCTGCTTTTTTTTTTTTAAATGTTTTTATTTTAAGAGAAGTCGTCAGTGAACGAACCACCACGCAAAATCACAACCCTTCCTCAAATACACTTTTTTGTGGTGGTTTTATCTTCTCACCTGTTCTTGCCCTACAGTTCCCCAGCGAAACCAGAGACAGTTCACCAGAGACGCTGTGAACTGGAAACTGAGCAAACCATTTAAACTTACCAAAGTGAGTCAGTCTGGCTCTTTCCATCATTCACATCTAATCCACTCCTGGTTTTACTACACACATTCAGAGAGCATCTTTTGGGGTCTATCATCTGTTGGGAAATATGACATTTCATTACCCACCCACATGTTTCTGCCTCTTTTGTCCTTGCAAAATCCTGAAGGGTAGTGGAGAAATTGCCTCCTTTTTTATTGACAGAGTTCAGCAAAACAGCAGCACAAGCACAACTCTCCTCCTGGGCAAAAGGACAAGGTGCCTGGAAGGGTTGCCTGTCAGATGGTACATCACTGAATAATGGGGTGACCACTGAGAAGAGGAATTACTGCCGCTCCCAGCCAGCGTGAACAAGCACCCAGAGCAGTGTGGGGAGGGAGCCTCCATTGGGGTGAAAAAAAGAAATCAAGACACAGTTTTAGACTTTTCCATGGCATCACTATACTTACTTTTAAACAATGAAATGAAAATTTCACTTAGGCATGCTACAACACTTGTGCAGAGCATCCGACATCAACATGCCTTACAGGCGACTTTAAACAGTCTCCAAATGGAATTAACTTTCTTATTTTACAGCCTGGGAAATCCAAGATGCCTGTGAGGCAGAGAGCATGAAAACAGAAGCAAAACTCAGAGCTTAATCCACTCAAAGCTAGAAAAACCTCAATAATCTCCATCTATGGACTTTTAAAGAACTGGCAAATGACATTGCAGGGCTAGGTGCAAGGACTTTAATAAAACTATTAAGTATAAGGTGGTATATGATCTGAAAACATTCAACAAACACAGTTAACTCAATTTAAAAGAAAAAAAAGGCAGAGGAAGTGGCAAACAAAACCAAGTCATCCAGGCAACTACTGCTCATAAAAATCACCTCAGTGGAAACATATGGTGTTGGAACACATTGTAAAGGGAAGCATAATTAAGAAAGAGGCTAAAGGAAAACAGAATAAAATACAACATCAGTTTGCCAGTACCAAAAAGAAAAACACATCAGACCAACATGACAGTCTTTCTCAACATAGCAGCTCATTTTCTAGATGAAGGAAACATGTTAGCTCTGACACAGCTGAGTGTACCCTACAGCATGCATCGGTGTTGCTTAGGTCACTGGAGGTGGGAATTAGAACTTAAAGGTGGGTAGGGAACTTTCTACTAGGTACAAAACAAGGGTTATAAAAAGACCAGACTACTAGACAAGTCAACATTTCATCCAGGACACTGAGATAAAAATCCTCAGCATTAAGTCTAAAGGCCTCATCAGTAAATGGTTGAGAGGAGACACCTACTCATGTGACAGGACAACATATAGAATCATAGAATGGTTTAAGTTGGAAAGGACCTTGAAGATCATCGAGTTCCAACACCCCTGACATAGGCAGAGACACCTCCCACTAGACCACGTTGCCCAAGGCCACGTCCAGCCTGACCTTGAACACCTCCAGGTCTCAACAACCTCTCTGGGCAACCTGTTCCAGTGCCTTACCACCCTCAAAGTAAAAAATTTCTTCCTAATATTTAATTTGAACCTGCCCTCTTCTAGTTTAAAGCCATTCCCCCTTGTCCTGTCGCTACATGCCCTCGTAAAAAGTCCTTCCCCAGCTCTCCTGTAGGCCCCCTTTAGGTACTGGAAGGCTGCAATAAGATCTCCCCGGAGCCTTCTCTTTTCCAGGCTGAACAGCCCCAACTCTTTCAGCCTCTCCTCATAGGAGAGGTGCTCCAGCCCTCGGATCATCCTCGTGGCTCTCCTCTGGACACGCTCCAGCAGGTCCATGTCCTTCTTATGCTGGGGACTCCAGAGCTGGATGAAGCACTCCAGGTGGGGTCTCACCAGGGCAGAGTAGAAGGGAAGAATCACCTCCTTTGACCTGCTGGCCACACTTCTCATGCAACCCAGGATACGGTTGGCCTTCTGGGCTGCGATTGCACGGTGGTGGCTCATGTTGAGCTTCTCATCAATCAGCACACCCAGGTCCTCCTCAGGGGTGCTCTCCAGCCATTCCCCACCAAGCCTGTGTTTGTGCTTGGGATTGCCCCGACCCAGGTGCAGGACCTTGCACTTGGTCTTGTTGAACTTCGTGAGGTTGGCTTGGGCCCACCTCTCCAGCCTGTTCAGGTCCCTCTGGATGGCATCCCTCCCCTCCAGCATGTCTACCTCACCAAACAGCTTGGTATCATTGGCAAACTTGCTGAGGATGCACTCGACCCCACTGTCCGTGTCACTGACAAAGATGTTTAACAGTACAGGTCCCAGTACTGACCCTTGAGGAACGCCACTCGTCACTGCTCTCCACTTGGACATTGAGCCATTGACCACAACTCTTTGAGTGTGGCTGTCCAGCCAGTTCTTTATCCACTGAGTGGTTCATTTGTCAAATGCATGTCTCTTCAATTTAGAGACCAGGATATCATGTGGGACAGTGTCAAACACTTTGCACAAATCCAAGCAGATGACGTCAGTTGGTCTTCCCTTGTCCACTGCCACTGTAACCCCTTCGTAGAAGGCCACCAAATTTGTCAGGCGTGACTTGCCCTTGGTGAAGCCATGATGGCTGTCACCAGTCACCTCCTTGTTTTCTACGTGCCTCAGCAGAGTTTCCAGGAGGATCTGCTCCATGATCTTGCCAGGCACAGAGGTGAGACTGACTGGTCTGTAGTTCCCTGGGTCTTCCTTGTTTCCCTTTTTGAAAATAGGGGTTATGTTTCCCCTTTTCCAGTCAGCAGGAACCTCACCAGACAGCCACCACTTCTCATATATGATGGAGAGTGGCTTAGCAACCTCATCTGCCAGTTCCCTCAGGACCCACGGATGTATCTCATCAGGTCCCATGGACTTGTGCACCTTCAGATTCCTCAGGTGGTCTCGCACTTGATCTTCACCTACAGTCGGCGGTTCTTCATTTTCCCAATCCTCACCTTTGCATTCTGCGTCATGGGCAGTGCGGCTGCAGTCCTTGCCAGTGAAGACTGAGGGGAAAAAACTACCCAAGTCCTTCTTGGCAGAGCTGCTCTCAATCTATTCTCCACACAGCCTATATTTGTGCTTGGGATTGCCATGACCCACATGCAGGACCTTCCACTTGGCCTTCCTGAACTTCATGACGTTTGCACAGGCCCACCTCTCAAGCCTGTAAAGGTCCCTATGGATGGCATCCCTTCCCTCCAGCATGTCAACCGTGCCATACAGCTTGGTATCATCAGCAAACTTGCTGAGGTGCACTCGATCCCACTGTCCGTGTCACCGACAGATGTTAAACAGCACTGGTCTCAGTACCGACCCCTGAGGAATACCATTTGTCACTGGTTTCCACTTGGACATTGAGCCACTGACAGCAACTCCTTGAGTGCAGCCATCCAGACAATTCCTTATCCACTGAGTGGTCCATCCATCAAATCCATGTCTCTCCAATTTAGAGACCAGGATATCATGGAAGACAGTGTCAAACACTTTACACAAGTCCAGGTAGATGATGTCTTTTGCTTCCCCCTTATCCACCAATGCTATAACCCTGTCATAGAACGTCACCAAATTTGTCAGGCATGATTTGCCCTTGGTGAAGCCATGTTGGCTGTCATTGAGCACCTCCTTATTTTCCATGTGCCTTAGCAGAGTTTCCAGGAGGGTCTTCTCCGTGACCTTGCTGGGCACAGAGATGAGACTAAACAGCTTGTAGTTCCTTGGGTCTTCTTTTTTTCCCTTTTGAAAATGGGGGTTATATTTCCGCTTTTCCAGTCAGTGGGATCTTCACATCTTGGAGGCACTGAGAATCTCTATATGAACAAGTTCTAGGGCTGGGTTCAGGGCAGCAACATCCAGCACACCTTCTCATCAAAGTGGCAGAGTAAAAAGCATATGTTGCACTACACGGGTTAATAAGTTATACAGCTGAAATACAACAATCACAAACCTCACTAAGAAAAAGTGAAGTTTAATAAGAACTAGCAAAAGTGACTTTTAATAATGCCATTATAAGGTCTGGATTTTCTTTCAAGACAAACCCCAGACACCTAACTTCTACTTACATGCCCAAAGTTTTTAACTCCCCACTGACTGGCCTCTCCTACTGATATCTGGCTGGCTGTCTTACGACTAGCCAGAGGAAGTCCAGTGGAATTTAGGTTGTTAAATTCTTGTGGACACCTGGGACTCTGCAGCTCTGTAGGTGTAACTAGACCCAGCTTGATGCAGGTAGGTCCAGCAGTGCATTCAGTCTCAGACTACCTCCTGAATCTACAGAATTCATGTCAAATACATATAAAAAGCAAACTTCTATATCCCAATTCGGTTATACAAGAGTGTTCCCACTAACACATCTCACTGGGAAGATGGAAAAAGGTAGATGCAATGATAGGAAAAAGATTTAGTATGAGCCATGAAAAAATGGCTAGCAAAAAACACCCACCCACAAGCAACGAATCCAGAACAGCATGGTATGTAAGGGACACAGAATGAGCTGCCAAGTAAGATGTGAGCAGTAATAGAAGATAATCAACAACAACAACAAAAAAAAACCCTCTCAACAGTTGCTCAACTTTTTTTCTAAGAATCAAAATATCCGTAAAATGAGTCAGTAAGTCTGATCTTATTTCTTCCAGTAAGTTGCAGTAACATGAACAATAACATTTCCAAACTGGAAGTTAGTGTTTATATAAATACTAAGTCCAGAGCTCTACAATGAAATAATGTGTACCTTAAAAGAAATCAATACTTTTTATTTATTTCTTCATTACTAATATTTAAAACAAAAACCTGCTACACTTCTAGATTCCTCTGCTGCAGAATAAACTGCTGCAAGGAAACTGTAACATAATGAAATGAACACCTAGAAATCCAAAATAGTTCACATTTACTAACAGAGGAAGTAAAAAGGGAAGATGGTAAAGAAGGATAAAACAATGCTCATCTAGTAACTGCAAATAGATTTCTACTTAGTCTATCTCTTACTAGTCCTGCTAATGAAAGGTTACTGTGCATTCCCAAACAGCACACAATTGCCAGATATAAGTGCTTCTGCATACACAGGAATAGTACAAAGTTAGCCATAATGCTAGGTACATACTGCACTTCCCTCCAGCCTGCTGCAATAAGCGTAGCCTAGACTTTAAATAATTTTTGGTCACATTTGGAATCTCGCAGAGAAAAGCTCTCCTTTCCGTAGTCCATGATTTGCAGCACACCCCAAAAAACTGAAGGACAAAGGAAACTTGCTTGCCATTCCTCAAACTACTATCCACATCACTCTGTCAAGAGGCTTACAGTTTTTCTGCATTACTTTATTTCATAGAATGGTTTGGGTTGGAAGGGACCTTAAAGATCGTCTAGTTCCAAGCCCCCTGCCACGGGCAGGGACACCTCCCATTAGACCTGGTTCCTCAAAACGCCATCCAGCCTGGCCTTGCACACTTCCAGGGATGGGGCACCCACAACTTCCCTGGCCAGTTTGTTCCAGCGCCTCACCACCCTCATAGTGAAAAATTTCTTCCTAATATCTATGCTAAATATACCCTCTTCCAGTTTGAAGCAATTTTCCCTCGTCCTATCACTACATGCCCTTGTAAAAAGTCCTTCTCCAGCTTTCTTGCAGGCACCCTTCAGATACTGGAAAGCTGCTATAACATCTCCCTGGAGGGGTCTTCCCTTCTCCATTTACCCCCATGTCCTTCATCTAATGCTTGATTAGGGAACAAGCTACAAAGGGGCTGTATTGCCTAACAGATAGGAGCCAGATGGAGATGTATGAGACCTGAGTCTGTTCAGGACCTTGCCAGTAAACCCAAGCAAGTCCCTTTACTTCAGAGCATCTTCTTCTCATAATCTTTCCTTTCTTTGCCTATTTTAAAGCTTTTGAAAGGGATAGTTCCTTGGGCAATATGCAGTTATGTCTAGATGGCATGAATCGCAGCATATAGAAAAACCTGAAATAGCTCAGGAAGCAGCCCAGCTGTGGTACTACAAAGCCAGTATTTGCTGCTATCAACTCCTGCTTTCTATATTACACAGCTTCTAGTATCCAAGCTAGCATGGTCTAGGCTTGCCCAAACGTTTAATACTGTAGATAATCACTTTTGGATTTCTAGACTACATTGTGATTAAAAATAACAGAAGAACAGATCATATTGAAAAATCTTTGGTTTTTCAGACCAGGACAGACGAGAGCTCAGTCAAACGTCCTGCTTACTCTTGTCCACCCAGGAGACACCCAGGCAGTGTACTTGTGCTGCTCTGATTTCACCTAGCAATTCTGACTGCTGCCTCAGTTTGTGACTCCCACTCACCTCCATTCAGGGACCCACAGTGGCCACAGGTACTACCTGAAATCAAAACACAGCACAGTGCAAAACACATGGGGCAGTCTCCATTAAACCAAACACGTCCCACAGACATGGCTCCTTCAACGTGCCAACATTAAAACATGGCAGATACTTAGAGACCATACATAACGTGAGGAGCTGCTATTATTCGTATGGAAGAAAGTTTAAAAGGCAGTTTGGATGTGTTTATTATATTTGTTTAAGTTTTCTTTTCCTCATTTCAACTTTAGATTTTTAAATGCAGTCCAAACATGTATCTGTCTGTCTTGAAATCCTTATTCAGGGGATGTACAACTCATAGCAGAACATGAGAATATACTATATATATGCCATATCTCATGGCTTTGGCTGATACTTTATCCAGCTGAAATAACAGGACATTTTGGATAAATGCTGATTCTGCGGAAAGTTCACAGCACCTTCCATATTCATAAAGAGTCCATTTCACAAATGGCATCATATTCCTTAACATTTTTATCCTGAAGAACATTCAAGTCCCAATCAGGATCAGAGCAACATTGAGCTAAAACTGAGAAAAAGTATATTTAGATATCAACTATCCCCAGTGATCTTGCAAGAAGACATGCAGCATATGGCAGATTAAAAAAAAAAAAAAAAAAAAAAAAAAAAGAGGAAGGGGCAGGAGAGAGAGAGATTGACTGTTAAAAATGCTTCAAATGAATACTTTACTGAAAAGGGAAAAAAAGAACACCACCACCCCCCCCCCCCAAAAAAACATTTGGTCATAAGCTCAGCATTTCATGCAAAGATGTAGAGGCACATATGCATTTTAAACTAAAATAACATTGACATTTCTATGTCAATTGTTTTGCCCTCTATCTCTTTATTCACCAAAGTAGACGTGCCCTAGTTCTATTTAGTACCTTAAACTAATAATTTAAAAAAAAAAAGTTTCACACCCTTATTGAAATTCAACATTTCCATGAGCCCCCCAATAGCATTTCAGAATTCTCATTTTAAGAATACTTCCCAAAATATTGGGTGGTTTTTTCCAATTTCAGATAAGAAGATAAGAAAACATTAATTTCCTGTTGCAATGCTAGAATTTCCAAAAGAACAAAAGTATGAATAAACTGCAATATTATCACAAGCCAATGGTTCCTACAGCAACCTAGTGACCTTTCAGAGGTAACTGAGAATTTCCATGAGCTCACTTCAGGCAGAATTGTGAAGGCATGTTAACGTACCTTTCACCATTTTACTGCCAAGTCTCGTAATAGCTAGTGCTTTTTGTAAAGCCCCCATCCTGATGTCAATATCAGAGTAATATCAGAGCCCCTTTTATTCTCCAAAACCACCTGAGCATGGACCTCAGGCTTGCAAAGAAAAACCTGCATACGCTACCAAAGTTCACTCTAAAAGCTACAAAATCAGAACACAAATAAAACCAAACCACAGCTTTAAGAACAATCACAAATAACACAAACTTTTCAACTCAAAACCCAGAAAAAGGTCAAGTGGAAAAACAGAATTCAAGAGGTCCTGCTGCACAAGTTTGAAATCTTAACTTTTTTTTGGTGAGAGAAAGAAGGCTCCTAGCACAGCTCTATCTACTCTGCCAAGGGACATGCCCAAAAAAGCAGGTGAAATGTACCGGTTTTGTAACATCCTATACCATGACTTGATTATAACAGTCCTCGGCAGGTTGTTTTAGAGCGTGGTCCAGTATAGAAACACCCAAGCAGTACTGAACCACCCAAGCAGCGTACAAAAGCATTTAGCACTGGTCATGGAAATTGCCCCCTGGCTTGCCACAGACTCCATGCTGGGTGACTAAGCTGGCTCCTTGAAGAGTAATTGATCCACACAGAATTCTTCCCTGTCACGATTCAGGCTAGGAACAACTTGGCCAAGTCTTGAGACAACCCAGATGTCACTGCATCATCCTGCAGCCTTGGTGTATGCAGGAGAAGGTGGATGAGGAGTCTGATCAGTGGAGAAGCGGCAGGGAGGCTCCCTGAATCACAAGCAAGGGCAGCAGCAGCAAGCGTGGCCATGGAGAGCCTTCACACCTATTTGAGGCACTGGCTCAGATTAACACCTGGCCTGACCTGAGTTGCTTCTAGTACGTCCCCATCTATCAATGCTGACAGGTCACAAGCTGTTTGTGGGGCTAGGAACCAAAGCCAGAGCCTTTGGCATCTAGTGCTCACCTGCCATCTGATATCTGTGGGACAAGAAAGCTGTTAAAATGAACATGGCGGTGGCCTCCAATAAATTACTGGTGGCAGGCTAGTGGCCAGGTCCTGCTCATGGAGTAACGCCACCGTCGCCAGTTGCCTCCATCCCAGAAATGATGGATGGCAGCACGTGAGCTCTGGTAATGGATGTCCCCCCAACGCACCCCTGCACATCCTGAGGAGATGCCACCGGTACCCGCTGCGCCCATGAAGAAGCTGGCACACACCAGCCACCACGGGGGCCTCTTCAAGTAGCAGATGTCATTCACCCACAGAGAAATTACCTCCTGGGAAAAAAAATCTGAAGATGCAGGTGTCAATAGGTGTATCTGCGCAAGCAGCAGAAGTTCCTCAGATTTTTTTTGGCCTTCCCAACACCTGTTTGATAGGTCTTCTCAGATACATGCAATGACCACTTGGGACCCGCGCCCGTGTGCTCACCCTCCCCCTGTTGTTTATCTACGTCTCTCTCCGACACTCATTCAGCAAGCTGTTACACTAAGCATAAAACCAAGCAAATTATACAGTAGATAAAATGCCAAGCTTCCCTTGCACTGCCAGCTCCATTAGAAAAAAAAAAAAGCGATGAAGTCGACATGCATATAATCACAATAATTAGACACTTGTAACCAGCTGAATATCAGCATGCATGTAGAAATTAAAATAGCACAGTTTGAAAAACGCAAGAGGGCAAGATCTGTGCAGTCCTATCCTGCAGAAGAGGGAGGGAATATTTTTTTCGCTAATTCAGCTCTATCTCAAAGAAAGCCTTATAGCGTTGGCTTTACCATCTATCGCTTGCTACAGAACTGTTGAGTTTGTTGTACATTAGCGCTCTCATCATAAACATTTTTTTAACTTAAGGAATTTAAAACTTGGCTGTGGTTGTGGGCGGCCAGGCCTACATTTGGACAATTAAATAATGCTGTGTAGTTTGGGATTGTTTTGTTTTGCTTTTTTGACGCTTCTGTTAGCATTAAAAATACCTCCTTTCTTAGCGCACTGTTTTTCCCTTTGCATGCTGTGTAGCCACTCACTGAGAAAGCCACTTCAAAGTGTCTGGGAGTTTAAATAAGGATGAAAAGCCTTTTAGTTGATTAGTGTTTTTGTTTAAGACTTGTCAGAATTAATACATCAACAAATGTATAAATCCAGCACAGAATCAATCTTCAATATTAGCACTTGTCACATAAATTAATCCCTTTAAAACCAGTCTGCTCATCCTGGAGGCGCTCTTGCCAAGTTTAAACATCAAAGTAAGCCCCAATCAAGGGATTACAGAAAGTTCAAAACTGTCAACCCGCCCTTCCTCCCTTTTCAAAAACTCTATCTTCTAATGTATTTTAAAACTGTACGTCTCACTGAGTCCTCCCTTTTCCCCACTAAAGCAATGACTTTACAACTTTAAGAATATTGCTTACTTTCTGGAAAGACAAGATAGCAGAGAAAAACCTGTTCTATTTCGGATGATGCAGTCACTAAGTCTCTCTGGATGTATCAGCAAAGTTTTCCCACAATATGAATTAGGAATAAATTTAAGAGTATCCTCTATTTATGTTTTTTAACACAAAACAATTACCTTTTCACTTTTTGGTTGTGTACATTATTTTTTCCATCTCACATTATTAGCATGCCTTGAACCTATAAACTTCTAAATCCACAGGCTACAGATATGAATTAAGTTACACAATCTATAGTGACCTCACTTCTCTCTCCCCTCCATTCACTGAGATTTTGCAAGATGGGCGTATAAAACAATTTCTTTCCTATTAAATTCTGTAACAGTGAATCAGTAAATAGGCACAGAATAACCCGAATGAGACGGGGGGGTGGAAGGGTGGTATGGAATAATGTTATTTTGGAACTGTATATTTCAAGTTGTCATATTTCACTGGGTAAACATATTACAAATTGTTATGTGAATTAAATCTTCAGGAAGCAGACTGAGTAATACAGGATTTCTGTCACATGAGTACTACTGTGTTTAAAAGTAATAAGATACGATTAGCATTACCATAACTGTTCTTGCTCTACTGTAATCAACTCAAGTACATAGTTGGTGTTAACAGAAACAAAAAGCTACCACGAGAATAAGAGAATCGTGACTTTTTTAGATTGTATCTAATTAATGCTTTGTTTGATGAAGCCAAATGAAAATTATTACTTATGGCAGGTATTATTCATTTTATCCTCTGATGGCTTTTCTCCATACTCCTATAAACTTCAGCATTGCTAAGACAGAGATAGAACTTAAAACCTCTTCATCTGTTACTCGATCACTTTGTGATATGTTTGAGGTGTGACAGCATGGCTTCCTGCAAGCATTTACCATTTAAATTTCTTACAAAAAATAAGGTTTTTACTAACGTCTTTAAAAGAAACTTTCCCCAAAGACAAAGTTAACATCCAAAATTTTCTCTAAGAAAGTTCTCCATACAGATCTTGCTAGTTAGTTTTGCTTTCTTCTTGTAACAGCCATTTGCTTCATATTTTATCACACTGATTGTTTCAATGAGAAATTTGAACAGGCAAGTGATAAGACAAGATTCTCTCCTATCACGTAGAAAGAGTACTTTCATGTACAGAGATGATAATTCAATCTGAAATACTCAAAATACAATTGCAGACATGAATCTTTGTTAAGGATTATTTAATAAATCCTGCATGTCTTCTGTTTGCTGAAAAATTAGCAGTACAGTGAAAAAACTGGACAATACTAAAATCACACCTGGTACCTCACATATTTGCAAACAGAAAGGCCTATGACTTTTCTTGTCAGAATTCAACATAACACTTCAACAGGCTTGGCCACCAGAGAAGACACACAGGGGAGAGACACGTCTGTGCAAGAGATCCTAGCCAATTCACTGAGAGTTAAAGGCAACTAGTTTTGAATGTGAGGCGGTTAATAAAACTGCTGTGAACAGCTTTCATCCTTGGTTCACTAAGTTTTGGGTGAACATGGCCACGTACCTCATGAACAGTTACTCCACTGCAGGATGTAAGATCCAGTGCCGCACAGCATGTGCCGTGGCCAGGATAAAGCCATTAGAACTACCATTACCTTTCCTGCCCTGCAGCACTTCTTTGGCAAGTTGTCATTCCTGCTGCACACGTCCCCCGTAAGACAGTAGATCCCCATCAAGGCTTCTGACCGAAGAACACAACTTTCCTTCTTTGTATAGCTTGTTTACACAATGAGATACGTCAGGGTAAAAAAGGTGCAAAGCCAATGGCTACACACAAACCACAAACAAGAACTTCATCCAGCTACATGACCCAGCTACATGACCCACCAGCATTTAGGGTGCAACACAGCTCTATGAGACAGTTGTTCTCTTCCCGACAGTTTCTTTTCCAGGCTTGCCAGAAGCCACCCAGAGCTGTCTGACCCCTGCCAGACTGTAACACTAACAGTAAAGTCCTCTGGAGTTCCTCTCTTTAGAAGTTATCTGGGGAAACCCCCAGGATGCCCACTTTTCTCTGGGTTTACATTGTGCCTCAGAAACAGTTTCACTGAGACAAAGCAGCTTAGTGCAAACACACCACCAATATCCTCTGATACAGAACCAGAAAGAAAACCTCTGGTTATATACTGTTTTTCATCACTATCAAAAGCTCAGAGTAAATGGAAACATGCTTCAGCAGTCTTCAGGCATTATTTGATTTTTCCAAGTGTCAAGCAATTCATAGAGGAACTTCACTGAAGGATCACCCAACACACCTTTCCTGTCCACCTTAAATAGACAAGTCCAAATAGCTTCAATCACTTCCGAGAACAAATGGTTTATTTCCAACTGTCCAGGAACGAGTTTGCGCAATGACAAAATATCAGTTATTAACTGCGACATAAGATTGGCAATGTTCAGATAATAACTGCACAGGAAAAAAATAACATCCACAAACAAACATTACTTAATAAGACATCAAGAATAAACCTAGAACAATTCATCCAGCACAGCTAAGTCTCTAGTCACACAGATTCTTTTCAAATTTAAAAAAAAAAAAAAGGCTCAAAATTCTCTAGCTCTTGATTGAGAAATCACATGAACACCTACCTAACCCTATGCTTAAGTATAGGTACTACTTGAATAGCTGGATTTCGGCATGTGCTAACCTACTTTGCTGAAATGGTGCCCAGATAACTTATAAAATTTTTATACTGTATTATATAAACAACTGTCTGGCATAAAAGTAATGTACCTCATTATACACCCAAGCTTCCTATGTTTAGACCTAAATGAGATATCTGCATCTATTTAAGAAACGCTAGCATACATTTAACTTGCCACTGATTTACAGGGTCTGCAAGTTATTTTCACCCCATGAGGTCACGTACTTTCAGTCAGAGCTTTAGGGAAAAGAAACAAGGAGGGATATGTAGCACAATGTAAATCATGTAAACTTGTTCAGGAACTTCCTCTTATATCAGTACAGAAAACAGTCAAAAACAACCTTCAAAGAAATGAAGGAGGTCAACTAAAGGCCATTTAACCATCGCTGGCAATAAGGGGCACCAGGCATGAAAACTAAAGAAATACCTTAAAGGTCCAGACTAATTTTCTGTTCGCCCAGTTCACCTGGTTTTCAACATCCCTAAATCATGCCTCAACATTATTGATTGCTTAAAAAACAGAAATTGAAAGATAACCTAGGCCATATGGAAAAACATACAATAAATCAGTGGAAAAAACACTTCAATCTAATGCCACCATTCCCAAGAAAAGAAATGCAAAAGAAAATAAATTCCCTTGACAGAAATGCAATGTTTTAGACTTGTGCTTTGAACGCTGAGCCTGAAAAAGCAGGACTCCTGCCTCAAAAAAGGCACTTGAAAAGCAGCAAACAAGTTCAAGAATTGATTGTTTCATGAATGATTTCTATTTAAATAAACTACCATTTCAATAAATTCCTTATGTATCTAGCAATATATTTCCTGATTATTTTTGATCTGCCAGCATGGTTAGTTACTTCGTAAACTCCCAACAGCTTGCCACTCAATGTACAGAATTGTACTACGGGAAGACAAGCAAGGTGATTTCCATCCCAGTTCTGCCCAGTCAGGGGGATTATGCATTTCTTGCTACCTGCCACCTTATTCTTTCAGAAGAAACTTCCTCCTTGATCACCTGCTCTTTCACTGTGTCCTCCAGGCCTTCTTGGTTTACTCCTCCCTGTAAAAACTCTGCAATAAAGGCTCAATCTAGAAGTGAAGACTATGGTCTCTCCAGAAAATATATCCATACAAAGTCAGACAGTTCACCCCAGGTCAGCTGGGTGGCAGGAAAAAAAGAGACACTATTGAAACTTGAACAAATAAAGATCAATCATAATGTACTCTTTGGGATTCAACGTGCAGCCTTACTGGAGGTACGGCCATCCCCAGGAAATGAAGCTGCCGTCTAGATGCACTTAAAAGGGCGATTTTACTCTGAGGGATTTGAATGTAAGATATTTGCTCTTACTCTTAAGTATGGGCAACCTGCTAGGAACTGGAAGTATGGAAAAAATTTACAGTGAGATGAACTTAACTGAAAGCCTATTTGGTATGTTTCTTACAGCACTCTTGCCACTTGGTTGTGAAAATGAAAGATCTAAACAATATGGCATGTGTAACAGCTAAGAAAAACTTACTTTAAGAGTCTGGGATGGCTGTACAGGAACACACAAGAGATGTACACTTTCCAAAATAAACTGTAATAACTGTACATCATAGCACTTCGCAGTTGCTCCCTATTTCCTTAGCTTTGTACTATGATTCCATACAGGCACACACATATACTAAACAGGTCTTCAGATGTGCAGCAGTGATTTAGTCTTTGTTACCCTCTGCCTGTACCCATTTCTCCATTCTGAAAACAACATGAAACCGGGTCTCAGAGTAGAAGGCCCACAGCCATGTCCAGCCTCTCCAGTGTCACACCCTCAAGCCACAGCAACAAGAAACCTGCTGTCACAACAGCCCATCCTTTCCTGCCACCCCCATCCCTCTACTGCCACTCTTCCATTTCCCTCCTGCCAGGCTGAAAATGCCCTAAGCCCTACGCGTTTCACTCTTGTTCTTGCTGCTTTCAAAAAGCAGACACTGGGTGCTAGTGTTAAGAGTATAAAAAACAACAGGAAGAGGGAAAGACAAAAAAATATATATGTTTTTTCTTAGTATTGAAGTTTTTCCAACTGAATTAAACCATTAAATCAAATCTCCACTAACACAGCCACTGAAAACCTCTCTAAAATAAATACTATGATAGAAAGGGAAGAGAGATGGAAGGAAAAACTTAATTCAGAAAAATTCACCCAAAAACTGTAGTTATACAATAGCTACCCAACAACAGTGTTTTTAATCACCATCCATTCAGTATTTAATCTTGCAAGAAATAAAAAAAAAAAAACTGCTGGACAGCCAACATATCACCTTCTTTCCTCCTCAGAAATCACAAAATTAATAATTCATGAATTCAAGTAACCCCACAAGCCCAGTAGCAGAGCACCTAATTAATTCAGAAATCAAGCATACCACTGCTGACACATCAGCTTTAGGCGGAAGACGAGACTGCTGGAGGGCAGCCCAAGCCTAGGATCTGCTGCAGATTGACACCTATAAGCTGTGTGTCTTGCGTAGAAACCTCTATTGCGGATTAAACATGTTCAGCATAGCTACATCATAAAGGCTATATTTAAAAAGAAGAGAAAAGAAGGGAGAACACCCAGAATTATTGTACGTTTTATTTCTCTTTTTTAAGTTATTGATAGTAATTATTCTCATTTAATTTTTTTTTTCTAAATATTATAATGATCATGATAAAGACTGATGGCTAAGGAAGGCTGGATGGTAGCGTGACCAACTCACTGGGTTTAAGAGTAGCCTTGTTCTTTGCTGTAGAAGCAACTTGCCCATTTGCAAAATATTCTTCCTTTGCAGTGAAGTAAAGAATCAAATAATGTTTATGAGGAACTTGCCATACAATGGAAATAAACGGAAGGATTTATACCTTAATCCTAAGGGGCAGGAGAAAACAATACCAGTATAGTCAACCACAAAATGAAGAAAGGACTCCGGGGTAGCCACAAAGCAGGAATGAATGCTATTTTGCAGCGAAGGGACAGGAATTATCTAACACAGATGGATCTCAATCACTCCTGAGACTTCCTAGAAAACTTGGCTGTCAAGAAAAGCCTTGGATAGACTCAGAAAACTGAAGCAACAAAATAACTTTTTCTCAGAAAACAGTACCTATTATGTTCATTTCAAGAAAAAAAAAAAAATCAAACAAACCTAAAACAAACAAAAAACTCACATAAACCCACAACAACAACAAAAAATACCCAACAAAAGTATTTAATGCTGCATTACTTGTTGAGCCCCTAATATATCAAGCAACATTTTATAGGACAATTTTCAAAGTCACTGAGTAGTTGATGAATTTGGAATAAAGTCGTCTTTAGCATCTGACAAATCAACTGATTGTGGTCTTCTCTTTTTTTTTTTTGTTTCTATTGCAGATGTGTCTATTTTATTTGAATTTTATCAAATTAATGTGAATCCTAATTTGAATTCTAAGAAATTCTTCGATTGTGGTTTATAGAAACAAATTCTTTACTGCAACTAAAATTTTAATTCTTTTACGCTACACTAATGCTCTACAAAGTTTGCTAATCTCATTCTGTGTCCTCTGGAAGGCATAAGTTCATTGAAACTCTTTGAGAAAAGCTTTCTATTATAAAAAAAAAAAAATACTACTGTGGTATTTAAAAGTGTTTCTAGTAATGGCTAATAACATAGCAGTAACTATGAAAAGGTCAGTAGAGCACATAACTCCAAGCACAAGATTATTTAAAACAGTTTCTAAATTATGCTGGTCCTCAAAATTAACAACTTGATGCCAGATTTGTGAATTAACTGTTAAAGAAAAATCGATGATGAATGGCATTAACTGTGACCAGTAAACCTGTCGTGGTTTGACCTCAGCCAGCAACAAAGAACCAGGCAGCCGCTCACTCAACCCCCACAGCCATGGGAAAAATCTGAAAAAAAAGGCAAAACTCGTGGGTTGAGATAGGGCTGTTTAACAGAACAGCAAAAGGGAAGAGAAAACAATAACACCGATAGAGGGATATACAGACGTGATTACAGTACCGCCGCTCACGGACTGGACCCGGACTGCCGCAGCCCGCCCCAGAGCAGCGACTGCCCCCCTTCCCTTCCCCCCCCCCCGCCCCGCTAGACCCCCCCTTAAAGCCTGGGCATGGGTCACGTGGTATGGAATACCTGCCTTTCTGCGGATATTAACCCCATCCCTGTCGGAACCAGGACAAAACCTCACAACAAAGAACATGCGGAGCAAACTACCAAAAGCTCATTTCTCTGCTATCCCCAGCCTTCAGCATATGCCATTGAATATTACAGACAGCAGAGAATTTGCTGGAGAGATACTGGGCAATAAGGGTTTAGGGTTTATTACATGGCACATTTTACAAAATTTATTTTACACTGTCAGAAAACATGAGCAGAGGAGGTACCAAAATAAATTTCAGCTCACTTTATTATGAGAATGGTTATCTTGGGTTTGTTCAGAGAGGTATTCAAAGACTTTGCTGAAGCCAGTAAAATGCCTAATTGCCACCTCAGAGGCCAAACTTTCCCCACGGAGCTGCCTGAGGGTGTTTGTTCAGGTGATGCAGGAGAGCTCAGATAAAAAGAAAGGGGAATGCATGTGAACTGGGTGAAAGGAAATCACCAGCTCCCAGGCAGTGCACCAGCAGGGAAGGGACAAGGGACGAAGGGGCAGCAAGTCTGACAGTCCTGCATGCGCTTGACTGCAAGGCATGGTCCTTGCTGCCCAGTCACCTCTGATCCAGAGGGACAGCAAAAGCCAGTGCCTGTGCCATGCCCCTCATGGTCAGTCCCAACCAACACTCTTCTGCAGCAGCAGAGCAGACTTTCACAGGCAGCCATCCAAATTTGCTGAATGGGCACCGCCATATACAGAAGACGCAAGCTCAAACAGTAAGCTTGGTAGAAACTCCTGAGCCAATTTCTCCGTGTCAGCTGCAGCGTGTGGGCTCAAGTTTTCTTTGTATTTGTCCTTCTTAGCGCAGGCCCCTGGAGCTAGCTTCCTAGGCTGTGCTCATTTCTTCCAGCCAATTTTTAGACTCTCAGAACATAAAGAGGAAGCAAGATTGAGGCATCGGGCTCATTACTGTAAGAATGGAACTGAGAAGACTTCCCCAATCTATGTTTTAACTTGTATTAAGCACATGCAGCTATTATGTCCTATACCACTCTTCTTGGCTTTAGGGATGCTCCCTCTCACGTCATTGCCATCTATAGCAATACTTCTGCCTTGTCTGAGGCATTACCGCTGTAAAAGCAGTAATGCCTCAGACATTATTTTAAGTATGTTAGGTTTTGTCACAGAAGTCAAAGATTAATGTAAGGAACAAAAGACATTTCTGTTGTAGCTTATCACAGCACAAATTCTTCCCTAAAGTTCTAATATTACAGCTGTCTTGTTTCAACAGCAAGCTCTGTTTAACCTTGGTGTACGTATTCTCCCATTCAAAAACACCCAAACTGTAGTGCTGCATATAATTTTGCGCAGCACCCTCTCAATGACAAAAAAAAAAAAAAAAAAAAAGAGAGAAAAATAGAAACGAGTCATTAGTGTAAGCTTTTTGTTCCATTGCTTTATTCCAGCTTCAAAACAGGAGATTAAAGTTTCAGTGAGCGATACTACCAGTCACATAATCCACCAAAGCCCTGGATCCCTTGACGCTGCCCTTGCTCCCATAGTATACGGCCTTCTGCGCTCTGGATCAAATGTTCAAGCCCTTTACTGAATGGGAATCCAAACAGTGTGTCTCATTATTTAATCCAGAAGGTGTTATGTTCTCTAAAAGGAGTGGAAAGGTGACAGGTTTCCAGACCCTCCAGAGAGAAGCAGCAGCACCCTACGCAGGCTGAAGCACTTCAAGCGAAAGGCGCTTTGTAAAATTCTCATGTGAGCCCCATTCCTGGACAGCACTTGGCTGCCTTAACTTTAAAGTAACTTGCATGCACTTTTAATTTTTGGCTATGTGTTAATGGCATTTGTTTTCTTTGGCCTCTGTGTTTTGCACAGCTAAAGAAAATATTTACACATGTAACCCTTTCCTCTCTAGGAAATACTCCAGGTTAGCTAAACAGTTAGTAGGATGTTGTGGCTACCAGTACAGTACTAGGCATGTCAGAAAATATGATGTAGCTGCTTAGTTATGCTTTCTGGACACTGAAGTACAGTATACGACCGTCTAAAAATCAACTTGAAAACATTTGTATACAACATTGTTACATAGCTGTAACTTGTTCAAGAGGGATAGGGAGTGGAAATAACTGTATTTTCCCCAAATACATCAACAACCATTTGAAGCATGTTCATAAAAGCAATTTCCCTTCTGTACAGATTTAAAACTCTCCAATGAAGTAGTTTCTCAAACCATCTCACAGACCTATGAACAGTTTTCTAAGCTCTCCACTGCAGTCAGTTACAAAGCACAGAGACAGCATGCTAAACACCTTGATTTTCAAAGAATGACCTCGTCATTACCCTGTCTCACAGTATAGTCACATCAGTGTTCTGCAAAACCACAATGCTTTGTACATTTATCAAGTACTTTACAAACTGGTTAACTACTTATGGACCAAATCCTAGAAGACATTTAAGTGCAGGCTTTATTTTACATATAGCATATAAACATAAAAGCCACATGCACACATAGTTCCACTGAGCTCAATATATTATTAGTCCAAGGAGTCATATGTGCACACATTTGGGACCCAAATACATAAAATTATGCTTTGTCATGGACATGCAGTCTGCTCTGAAAACATAGCATCTTTCATAGTAGCTCCCCACCAGAGTTAAGGATGGCAAGCGAGCACTGCTGCTCCAGTAAAAACTACCAGCCAACCTGTGAAGACATGATGGCCATGAACAGCCAGAGTGTGACACCAGAAACTCCATATGTATTAGGAGTTGTTAATTGTGTTCAAGTGAATCATGTTTGCTGTGCTCACCCCCATCCCTCTCCCTGCCAGGCTGAACAAGCCAGCCCTGATGTAGGACACAACTAACTTCCCATTCTCTTTCAAAAGCTCCGACAATTTAAGCATGCTGTAAATAATTTATGCCATAGATAGTTATTGCCCATAAGCAATCAGCTCTTGCTATTGCTTTTGAGCCGACAGCATTTCTGCTGAAGTCTTCTAAGCATTTATTACAATCCAACCTCTCAGCTGAATAAATACGAGTTGATTATGTTAATAATGAGAAAGTGCTGCCCTCCTTGAAAAGCCTTTCCCTGAAGAGTTCCTGCAAGGTTATGAGGTGAGCTTTGGCTAAGCGTGGAGCACTGGAGAATACATGGCTAGGAGGAAGCAGGAGTCCCACAGGAGCAGCCCAGCCACAAAGAAGCCGGGATGGTCACTTGAGGCGGTTGGAAAGCAGCAACCTAGACGCCATCGGCAGAGGCTGGCTGAGCCCCCTCCTCTGCACGGGCACAGCGATGTGGAGCAGACTCTCTCCAGCAACACCCAACTTGCAAAGCTGACAGAGGTAACGCTGGCTGGCAACATCTGAGAGTGCCTCACTCCAGCAAGTCACACTCATCAGATCCACAGAACCAGGAGAGCCTTCAGCCTCAGACACTGGTTGCTACTACATATACTTTCTTTCCTCTGATAACTACCAGTACCACTCTCTTCCTGCAACAGTAGCCAGTGCTGACAAGCAGTTATGATAATGCTTCCTGTGCCTGCAATACTTGCCAGGAAATAATATTCTGCCAGAGGAATAAAAAGAGAGGAAATATCTTACCAAACAAAACAAATAATCCAGTAAAATACTGCTTATTTTATGAATCCAGGTCAGGAGTCACAGATACCAGGGATTAAGATGTTAGTTCAAAATATGGAACTGTCTCAGACTTCCCCTTTTGTAACTCCAGACAAGTCACTGAAGTCTGTGCCACAAGTCTCACCTCTGGACAGACACCCATCCTTCTTCACAATGGTTTATCCCGTCCCAAGGCACAACTGATGTCTTCCAGTCCCATCTTCTACTGTCTACCAGACCTTGATGCCCGAATTCTCCCCTGCCAGCATGTTCCTGGGCAAGTAATTCTACCTTTCAGTCTTTGTTTACCTCGCAACAACACATGGCACTGAATGATTTGATAACAAAGTAGCAGCAGCCATATCACTGTTTAGGTGATATTCCCCAGCAAAATGAGGCAGGGAAATCACCTACCATGCAAAACTAAGAAGGGGTCAGTCACACCACTTTAGATAATACCATTAAATCACAACTTAGAGCTGAAACTGTGAAGTCCATAAACACATGGCTTTCACTTTACAAATGTACTGCCCAATGACTACAGCATCTCAGAACTAGAGCCTGCTGTATTAATGTTACATAAAAATGGTCCTGTTACTAACAAAATTAAGTAAAAATGAACTGTTCAGTGTGAGCCATATTTAAATATGAAGCCAGAGATGATTATAAAACAAATACAAGTTTATTTTCACTTCGCAATTTTTACATGCACAGAAACATTTAACAGTGAGGCACCCGCAAATATACAAAGTGAAAAGCCATACAAATACACATTCATTTCTAAGAGGAAAGCAGTGTGCACTGATGATCAGGAGTTGCAAATAAATAAGTAGTGATTTCCACTACAAAGTTAATTAAGAATAGGGAAATCCTTCCTTGAAATAGGCTTTTACAAAGAGCACTATGAATATCCATATCCCGAAGTGATGGAAAACAGGGAGTTAACTGCCAAACAGTGTACTCACTTGGCTCAACATGCTAATGAGTGAAAGGTAGAAAATCAGAAGCCAACCCAGCAACATGAAAATGAAGCATAAACAGAAACTTGCTTTCAGCTCAGTTACCTGACAGTGAAAACGTTATTACTGTCCATCTTACTGACACATTTTGTCCTCTTGTGGGGGAAAAATTCCTCATCTTAACAAATATGTATTGACTCCTCATCATTATGAAATTGTGATAAGTACTCATTTCTTTGCTGCAAAGTTACAACCACGGAATTCACATTCCTGTAGAAAAATGACACCAGCTAAGAAAGCAACAGGTCAGTTTTAAACAATAGCAGATGAAAAAACAGAGAAAAAAAAAAAAGTAGGAATGTTTGTGTTCCTTCACGATCCGAACGTCCTGTTCTGGCTACCCGGTGCTAATCATCATCACGCGTCACTTCCTGGTCGATCACCCGCCGCAGTGGCGTGGGCAGCATTTCTGCACCCAGGAGAGGTGGAACAACACAGAGGCAAATATGTTTTGAGAGACTTTTTTTTTTTTTTTTTTTTTCACCTCTTACACGTTTGCATACATGTAACCATAAGGTACCTGATGCCAGCTGGTCTCTGGGACCCAAATTTGTAGGTACTGACACAGCTCACCCAAACTTTGGAACAAATATCTTCATCCAGGATATTGATAGCATTGATATAGCGCAAAAACAACCCCCCACAAAATACAAGGCAGTAACCCTACAAAATGCAAGTCCCAATCTTACAAGAGGAGAGTCACATGAAACACACCCAATTCGTGGGATGGCAGTCATGCACAAGCCTCCAATATTAAGCATCGGTGTTGGCCTTGAAATCAAGTGAAAACCCACACAATTCCTGGATAGTACAGCTTAGGCTTATAAACTAATCATCAGGATAAGAAATTGCCCTTGTAGCATGACACCTTTTTGCAAACCTGTGGTAAACAAAGCTTTTAAAATCTTAATTATTTTGCTGCAGTAAACTGAGAAATGTGCTATTAAAAGCAAGAGATACAGAACTGAAGGTCTGACAGGAAGCTGGCTGGTTAAACAGATATTTATGTGAATCAGAAAAGGCAAAGCCTTCGGAACCAGTGGCAGCTGCATCATATTCCTTTTGAAGAGGACCTTTCTGCAGTTGGATAAATATACATGCATATACATCCAATGGTAAAAAAAAAAAATAAAAATTAAACAGGCACTGTGTTTCTTCTCCCTGTGCAGATAAAACAGCTGTGGGCATAGACTGCACAAGGTGCTCTCCTGAAAAACCTCTGTTTTCCCTGTTTCTATATATGGCACACCTGGTCCCCTTCCTATCACACTGCTGTCCCGCCAGGGACACAATGAGAGGATTCCTGAGCGTCTGCCAACACCCCATCCTTTTGGATAACTGCAATTATTCTTCCTATTTTCAACCATGCCTACTAGGCAGTAACCCACTACCATCTCCCAGCTGTCAGAGAGAACCCGTTCCACCTTCTAAAAGCAAATTTGTTCTTGTTGTTCACTTTTATTATGTATTTTCCCCCCCATCTTCACTAAGTTTTCTACTCTAGAAGCGTGCACTGTTTCAACATGTACCTACAGCTAACTAAATGTGGAAAGAAAAAGAAGCATCACCCTCAACAACCCTTCAATTCCAGGCAGTCTTTATCAGATATAAATAACAGCATCTAAGCTGCAAAACAAGATAACATTTCTCCACCACATCCACTGTAGCAACTTGGCTGGGCAAAGCCTGAGAAAGGAGAGGAACGCCACACTGCCTTCCATGAGTCACCCAGTCCAGCTGCAAACTTCAGATTTTGGGATACACAACACCTTATCATTATATTGCTTGATGGGTCATCATTAGGTCAGTCTCCTTAGCTTACTCAGAGCAGGGAGCATCATCAGTTTTCAACAGCCAGAAATAATCTCCCTCTGCTGATTTAATCAGCCATGAAGTAATAACTAATCTTTCATGGGATACAGCTTGAGGCCGGAGATGCATGACATACTTAGCAGTGAGGATAAAAACACATAATTAAATGTAAGCGCAAGTCCCAAGAAAAAGAAAATAGTGCCTCTTTGGATGCTTTAACAGCTTAATCTCATTTCCTAGAAAACACCATACTATGAATACTAAACAAGGGCCTATCTAGCTATTAATTTTTTTCATTATAAATCCACTGAGCCAGTCAACGCAATTTACCTTTTTTTAATTGTTAAAAATAAAAAAAAGAAGAAAGGAAGAGGGGGAATAACCAATATTTAATATGCTGGGAAGATATTTCATATACTCTACAGTGTTTGGGGACTAGTACTTCAATTCTTAATACAATAAACATGAAAAGGGGACATTGGACTAGCCTATTTCTCTTCAGTTCTGAAATTTCCACACTTCGGCCACTGCTGGTTAGTGATCATCCTTCCCTCACTCCTGTGGCGGCATTCCTCTCCGATGTGGTTATCTAGCAATACACCAACAAGTGACTATTTCGTCAACTGTGAGTGCAATGAGTGCCAAAACCAAACACGTATGGCCCCTTACAACATTTTCTATAGAGAACCTATACTGTAGCACAAATTTAGTGGAATACATACCTTCTGGAAGCAACACAGTGATATACAAGAGAGATTTCTAAAAGGACTTGATGGGTGGGTTAACATAAATCCACCAAGCAGTTTCAGAGATGAAGAACCACACCTACCAGTACAGCCCATTTAAATTACACCGATAGCTTTTTATTCTAACAGTTATAAATGGAGTCTTCATTATCCATGCAGACATAATAGTGCTGATCTGGGTTTCTGCCAAACTGAAGCAATAAAACTAATGAACTGTCAAGGCAAAACATTCCAAGGAAAGTTTAAAGCCCCTGCATTTGACAACATATGAGGTTTTGGTGTTTTGGGGTTTTTTTTTTTTGGTTTGTTTTTTTTGTTTTGTTTTGTTGTTTTTTTTTTTTTTTTTTTAAATCTATTCCTCACACTGTGTACTTGAAATTCTGAATCTGTGTAGTGGTAGAGTAATGCTCCCTTTTTTATTCCCTCCCAAACAAACAACTTCGCTCCTTCCAAATCATGTTCTTCAGGCTCACAGCAGCAGAGAATATACTGCTTAGGTACAGCCAGGTAACTAAATACCTCAAATCAGAGGTAAACTGTAATCAACAGAAAGATACAGCAGTCTCCACAAACAGGTTTAGAAGAAGAGCTTAATCTGGTTTACCCCTCCTGCTCTAGCCTTCTATCACAAACATGTTCATTTTCTTTCCTGTTTTTTGATTATCACAATCATATTAATGTTTTCAGAAAGACATAGAACATTTATAAAACATCTCAGAAGTCAAAGAAACAATAAAGAAGTAAGTGGTAATAAAAAGTGTTGGTTTGCAAGAATTGATTCCACTGTATTGGCTACAAAACCACCACTACAAACATCCTTTCATGATACTTCCCTGCAATACTCCATAGAAAATATAATTCAGAAAATGATGTTTTCCCAAAAAATCTTTCACTCTGTTGATCCTCACAAAGAATACAAATTAATGGAATTTCTTCTCTAATCTTCCAGTAGTTACCAGCTATCAAGCAGGTTTTCAAAGGTATTCAGGGGTTTATAAATGCAGCCATGAAACAAGCTGGATTTTCAAAAAGTCTAGACAAGTTAGGTCCAGAATGCCCTTTACTTTAAAAGTCTGAAAATTCTACCCTTATATTCAAAAATATAAGAAACAAGAAACATGTGGAATTGCTATCAAAGTCCTGTCCGCACATGTTGCCACACCTAGTTAATATCTCTGCTTAGTTAGTAGCCCTTTGTTCTGTAGAAGCGTTTCCTGTAGAAAAAAAGGGATCCTTTCTGTTCACTCCACTAGGGTATACTGCAAATCTAACATATCTATCTCTTGAAAATAATATGTCAATAAATTAGAAAAGTAGGATTTAACCAGCACTCACAGAGGTAAGGTGACAAACAAGAAAACACTTTAAGGTGTTCCTGTGGGGTGAATATTGAGAAAGTAATGGGAGATGGGGCATGAAATAATTTGTCTATTATTCATTCCTAACTATGCATTTTTGAAGACACAGACGCATTCTCTTCCTGACAGTTTTCTTCCTTTGAGATATTTCAGATTTAAAACAAAATGGGAGATGCGTACTACCTTTCTCACTCAGGTTTAAAAGCAGCACCTTTGTATACAATTTTGAAAGACCAAATTTTCCATCACAGAAACCAATAGGAAGTGGCCACTAATTTTAGTGGGACTATATAGCACCACACACTAGAACAGACATGAGGCCTGCAGACATACTCTCTATTTTTATTTTTTTTTTTATTAAAAAAAAAAAACACCAACAACAGCTTAGCATTGTGCAACAGCCTCAATCCTTGTTCTCAATTCCACTCCTGTGCCAATAAATCCCAGCTTGCTTAGGCCACGTTAGGCCTAGCTGTAACAGAGCCACTGGACACTAACTGTTTCTTGTGGAATTTTTAGTAACCCTCTGTTGTCGTCCCAGTTGCTACAGTGAGCAACACTTCTGTTTCCCACACACCTGCCAGGTTGGCCTCTTGCCCCCATATTAATTTGCAACAGCACAAGGCAGGCTTAGTTAAGCTCACCCCAGTTCTGCTTATGTGTTGTGACTCACCTGGTAGCTCCGGAAAGCCCCTTTGGAGAGCATCACTACAGAGCAGGGGCAGAAGACAGGAGCCAGGCAGGAGGACTCAAGGACAGAAGGAGCAAACTTCCTGATTTCATTTTTACTTTCCATTAATGGAAAGTAAAAGAGGTTAAAATAAAAGCCACTGTCTTCCATCACACCATGCTCACGCACTTGTTCGACACCTGTCCTGTTAGGACTACATTAACATATAACAGGAGCACAAACACTGGATCAGAAATCATTGTACCCAACATACCCAGAAAGAGGCAGGTACACTTGCAGTCACACTAAAGGGACATACCTCAGGGCTCATTCCTGTGGAGTTAATTATTTCAGGTGTGTTTACACCACATACTTGGAGGATGAAAAAAATTTGTCATTATTTCAGTTTGGAACTGGCTACAATTTCTACTAAACTGCATCAAGCACCACTTGCAGCTGTTCAAAATGACGCAAGACAGACCAGAAATACTGAGAAAGAAGAAAAATGCTTTTTTCTCGCAGCAAGAATGGCATCTACAAATCAAATCACCCTGGGCAGCTTCAATACAGGGGTCTACAGGCCATTACAAACCTACCCTTGGGAAGTTATTCTCCAGAAGAAAGGGAGGCAAACAAGCAACAGCTTCTCCATTGGACTGCAGTCCTATTGGGGCAGAGGCCAGGCAGAAACAACCAAGAATCCTCCAAGCAAGCTGCTGCGTGCTCTTTTTTCTGCAAGGGTTAGGGGGCTTGGGAAGTTTTGTAGGATTTGGGGCTTTTTTGATACCTGCTGATTCTAACCCAAATCCTCTGGAAAATAAGATGAAGTATTGGAACATCATTTGCTGAAATGTCATATTTGAGACATAAGTAAAATTGCTGAGAAAGAAAAAGACATCTCTCACTGGTGTAATGAAAAAGCAAACAAAAAAACCCAGTCTTAGTAGCCTATTAATACAGGGATAATTTTTTCTGTGACCAGGGCATAGATACAAGGAAACATACCAATAAGCAAGCTGCTTATTGGTACTTCCACAGTAACAGACAGCTATTTGAAGCACCCAGAAGGAATGATCAATAGCTATATAAATGGCCTACATATGTGGCACCCTTGTAGATCACATCCATCCATGAAGAGAAGCGTCTTTGTTCAGGTGCTTCTCACACCAGGTAAGCAGAACCCTAGACACAACAACCTCTCCATTTCTTTCCTATCACCCTAAACATCCTGGCACCATGCATATTCATGACAGCCTGGCTCACTGACCTTAGCAGAGGCATCCACTCACCCAAGTCGCCCAGATTTGATTATCATCTGAGGAATGACCACAGTCACCAGAGGACTGTGCCATTCTGGTTGTTACAGTCACATCCACCAACCACCTTGGACAACAGCAAAGCTCAATGCCCATTTTTTGGTGTTGATGAAACGTAAGCCAGAAGTATTGCATACAAGAAAAAGGTTCTGGATTCCAGACACTTTGAGTTTTTGCAAGAGTAGGTTGGGACTTTTTAATGGCTAGTCATTGAACTTCTCTCTTTTTAAATCCCAAGCTAAACATATCACCACAAACACTTCACATTTCATTATCTCCACTCAAGCAGCACCTACAAATACTTTTAGAATGAGAGTCTGCTGTCCTGCTTGAATACAGACATCACCCCCCAAAGCTTTTCAACATTTAAGACCAGACGTTACAGTGCAAGAAACAGGGAGGAGGAAAAGAGGGAGGGAAGACAGAAATAAATCCACATGCTTACAGAGAGTAACTGCAAGAGCCTAGAAAAGTAATTAAGAGTTCTTGGGGGAAGGGAGAAAGAGCAGGAGCTCCATGAAATAAGGCATTCAGTGGCTATATCATATTTACAATGGATTATAACCCTTCCCAGGATATTGTGTTTAAGCAAACATTTTCTGAATACAAATAGGATCCCATGGTTAATATAATAAAGTAGACTCACAGCTGGACTTTCAAAAACTGCCAAGATAATATTAAATCAGAGTGAAGCAAGTCATCAGTTCAGAGGCTGCATTTTGAGAGGCGTGTTACCAGCACTGCAACAAGAAACTCCTGCGTGAGGAGAGGAAGACAAACAATGTTACTCCCTGAACTGATTTCACTGCTCCTGCAAGATTGTCCCCTCAAGACTGTTGCTATCTAGTTAAATTGTTTTTTGGCGACAGATTAGACAATACTTTATTCTGTTCATGTTTAATTTAAAAGCATTTACCTTAGCTCTTCTAAATAATTTGGGTTTATTTAAAGTAATCCTGATCTTTGGCTCTTTGAGAAAAATTTATTCTCAGAAACAAAGGGAAAACTTCTGGTATCATGGTCAGAGCAAAGGCAATTTGAGACACCTGATGAGAGGCACTTGTCTCAAGGCGAAAGGCACACCTCCCTCCTCCAGCACCTCATGGGACATCAGCCATGCTTGGACCACAGAAGAGGCACCCACCCTGGCCACAGAAAGGGGACTGCCGAAGCACTTGCTGCATTTCCCACATACACTATGGCAGGGTAGTATCAAAGGTCTCCATCCAGACAGTGAAGGTGAGCCTCCTCAGTTGCAACCCAAGCAAACTAGTTTTGATCAAACCCACAGTCGTTCAGGGTTGCTCTACCTATCTCTAAAAATACTTCCCAACAGCTTCTTTTCCTCACAGCCAGAATGCGACTCATCATTAGTTTTATCCAGGGCACTGTTTGTATGATAGTACTATACTACACTTCTGAACTTCTGTGGGACCAACATGTTCCAGTCCAGGTTGCCTCTAAGCAATGAAGAGAGGAAGGCAGCAGTTTTTAAAGAGCACAAGAGGGTAGAAAGGGTGTCTAGCAGATTCCACAAAACATCTGCTACATGCATCACCACAGCCCACAGAAGGTATCCCCTTACATCATTACAGGCTTCAGCAGAAGACCAGAAGCCACAATTATAGCATGCCACAGCAATACAAATGGAGAGATCAACAGCACAACCAAGTACCGTGCATTCGTGGAAACCCACCACAGTGAAGACACCCTGCAAATGAGCAGGATATACCATTCAAGCAAAAGGATGGTTACTCCATGAGGAAGCACTGAACCACTCTTCCATTTCACAAACATGAAAGCAAAGCACAGAGAAGAAAGGCAAAAAAAAAAAAAAAATTGTTTAACTTGAGCTGTCTAAAAGACAGACATTTAGCCTAAGCTGAAGCCTGGGTTTCCCCTTTGGTCCCTCTCATGGAGGGCAATTCACCCCTCCTGTTTCAGAGTTGTTCTCCAATGATTTAAGTAGCTCAAATAACAAACCCTCTGCTTTTAGGCAGCTAAATATGCAGCAGGTTCTGTCTTGCCCAGACTACTAGCAAAGAATTGAGCTGTGGTCTCTTAAGTAAGACGGAGACATAAGGTTCAAACACCATCATAAGAACCTGGACACAGAGCATGCTCCATAGTCAGCAGCACATCTCAGCAGCATGGCAGTACGTGCGGAAAGCTGACCACCACAGAAGAGCAGGTAGATTACCCAGGACTTCTCACAGAGTAAGAGCAGGCATGCAGGCAAGCACCAGCTGTGGCAAATATGCTAGACATCTGAACTCCAGCAATTCAGGCAATTGTTTGTGTAACCCACAGCTGACATTTTTAACCTGTGTAGTTACAACTGCTTTCATATTCCAGATACTTCTAAAAGGTAAAATATTTTTAAAGCAGCACACCCAGGAGACAGCTGTTCAAGATTCCTATATGAAAGGAAAAAGAGAAACGCAGGTCCGTCTTTAAAACCTCATTTATAATTGGAATTTTAGCCAACAGCAAGCTGTCACTGGAACTGCTGATGTGATGCAATTACCCAGGCAACAGCCCTCCTCCCTTTCCATCCCAAATAAAATTTACATGAGACCAAACTACCCTGCTTAAAGCTAACCTAATCAGCACAGAAATCCGAGTTTAGCATAAGGATAAACCTTAGCACAGCTACTCTTACAGCTGACTGCTGATGTCTATGAATTGAAACAACTTCACAGCTGTGGATGAGCTCTAGATTTATGTATTTGTATCTATTCAAACACTCCTAGAAAGTACACGCTTCCAGAGTTGCTCTTTTCACTCATTTTAACCATGATAATCCTGACCACTATTGTTGCACATGCTCTGCAAAGTTCTGCCATACTGCAATTATCCCTTGGAGTGGAAAAAAATCCAAACAATTCAATTCCTGGCCCTCCGAGGTTACTTCCACATCCCTTTGTCAGGGCCTGATCCTGACAGGCATTGCAGGACTCACCCCGGCATGGACTCACGTTGCCATTCTCTTCAGCAGGCAATGCAGACATGCAGCTCTAGTTGAGACTGGGGTCTACAAAGTGAAGCCGAGCAATTGTTTTACTTGGCTCTGCAGCCTCTGATCTCTTAGTTTAAAAACCTCCCATTCCCTACAACCTCATTTTTAATTGCAAATTGCACAATGGTTTATTTGTGCATTCTTCATACACATAGAAAAGCCTCTGCCAAAACAAGTACTCCTAAAAAAGCAGCTGGGTTAACTGAGGCAGACTGCAAGATCTATGAGAAACGAGGCTCATTAAGTACTTAACATTAGCACAGTGTAAGCCGTTCATTCAAAACTCAGAACACAGATTTCCATTACTGACTGAAATAAAAGATCCAAGAGACAGGGAAGGGGAGGGAGGAAATGCATTTGAACGTTTCCATCTGCTTTTTCCTTCTCAGCCCTGTGAAGCCTGTGCTAGCTAAAGCTCACAAGAGCAATTCCACCACACTCTGACTTGATACCGGGCTTCAGTCTACACTAACAGGTAAAACTGCCCTGCAGCAGCCTGAGTCTGCTCAGCTTACTCACTGCCTGTCACTCTGCTCATCACAGCAGCTCACTTGGGAAAACATACCAGGCCACAGCAATGGGCAGTTGCTGTCTAGCTGGAAAGCCTTTTCCCCTGCTCTTCTCCAGCCTCCAATGAAACATGAAAACCCACCACAAAAAGCCTGACGTCTCACCTGTGGCTAGCATAAAAAATAAAGGAAATGTCAGGGCAGGGAGAGGGATCAAAGTTATTGCTGTGGGTTTATTCTTTCAAAACATCCACAGGTTGTTGCTGCTTTTTCTCTCATTAGAGGCAGGGTGACTTACAAAGAAACCAGTGCTTTTTTTTTTTTTTTTTTTTTTTTTAAACACAGGTAAGAGAAAAGCCACATGAGCCAAGTGTGGCTTTGACATAGGTCGCTCCTTCACAAGTCATACAACTATCCACATCACCACCAATCCCATCAGCATCTTTCCCTTGATAAAGCATCCTGTGAATTATAAACCCAAGTGCAATACCTTGCTTGAAAGGATGGAGCATTCAGAAAATGAAAACCAGAAAGGGAATAGGTCTTCACAGAAAGAAACATAACTACTCTTATACCAAGTTTTCAAGGGATCAATGGACTTCTCTACAGAGGAAAACAAACTGAGTGAAGCACCTTCTTCAATGAAAAGATAAAACTATCACAGAGCCCAGGGAATTCAGTTTAATTAGTCACATAGCTCAGCAGAAAAATTCTGACAGCATATGACTTCTCAAAGTTAGTAGCAAACAACTTTCCAAATACATTTTCAAACACTAATGACCTTTTAAATGGAAACTAGTTAATTTCTAGAGAAAGGATTACACTACATATTCCTCTGTGTAAGGGAAGAGTTTATAGACTGAGTCAAACTTTAATCCTGTCCAGCATTCAACAAGTCCTAACTAAACAATCTTTTCTTACAAGATCATGAACATTCAAGATCAGTCAGTTTATTCAGTACACACACAGACAACTGAGAAGCGCAAAGAAACTAAACACTCGAAGACCATTCAACATGGCCCTTCTCCATTCTCACCCTATGGCAAAGGCCATCCTAGCCATGTAAATATTGTCTTTTCTTTTTACTGAATTACACAAATCAAGTTGGTAATCTCTATCCTAGACCTCTTGCCTTTCAGGAATCAATCCCAAAACCAAACTGGACCTAAGAAGTTAGAAAACCTCCAGTTTCTCCAGCAATTTATGTAGCTCATATCCACTACTTAACTACAAAAGAGCCACAGCTCTTCTTTAACAGCTGCAGCATTGCCTTCAAGCTAGTTTCTTGGCAAAGACTTCCCTTTCGCAGTCTAATCAGTCAAAACCAGATAAATACTCAGGGATGGTTACCAAATCCTCAACACACCTTCCTAAAGTATACCTCAAACTTGTAGATCTTTCCAACTCAAACCAGATGCTAATGTCACCAGTCACTATCTTCAAGTTTTTTTACTTGCAAGAGTCTGACCCAGCCCCCACCAGACTCATGTTTTTCCTAAGAAGCATCCTTTCACATTAAATTAACAAGAACAGCCACACTTACGTATTTTGAAGGTCATTTGAAAAATCAGCAGACCTGTAATACACTATAAATATTTTTTCTTGTTCTTGCATACGGTGTATTTATTAAAATCTGTTAAATGCTTGTGTTACCTTGCAATATGTTTTTCCCTGCTAACAATAAATCCGCCCACATGGAGTTTCACTTCAGGGAAGAGCTTTACATCTCAGTTAGAGGTGATATTTCCTAGAGTCAGAGACCCTGAGACAATTCCTTTCTGGTTGGTTTTCCCTTTAATAACAAATATATTGCAATATACTTAGTTTGCCAAAATGTGCAAGCAAATTATACAGATCTCAAAAAAATAGCATTTTCAAAACAGAGGAATAGCTTACATTAGTGTAAGAAAGCATATTATTTAACTATAGTTTGTTATTTATCTGTCCAAGTTGGTGGGTACATCTGCCCCGAGCTTCCCAGGATATCACAGCTCATCATACAGTTCAAAGACACTTTAAGTTGCAAGGAGACAACACTCGTCCAGGAGAGCTTATTGCATAGACTTCACTGGGGAAGCACAAACTGGAAAGCACTGAACTACTCTGAAATCACTTACATTATCAGAGCACAGAGACAACTTTGGAAGAAAAATATTAAAAAAAAAAAAAGTTGGTTCGTCAAACCCAACTCAAACCGCATTTTTGTTTGGTATGTGTTTTCCCAGCTGCAAAGTGAAGCCTTTCCAAAAGAGTCTGCCTTCTTATGAAAACAGACAGCTGCTGAAAGCTCCCAACATCATTTATGGCTCCAGGATTCAAGATGTTATTCTCCTGCCGTTAAACAATTCCACTCACTTCACGCAAATAATCAACTTTTGAGTCTGGTGGGGAAAAAAACCAAACATTGATTTGATTTGTCTTGGTTTGAGGATGTGGGGGACGACCCAAGGTACACCCTCAGCATGAATAGGTATAAGATGATTTATGTGACGGCCACAGTAAATTGACAATGCCACTTGATTATTGGATGCTGCTGGGTAGAGGTTTTTATACATATGCACCTAAGTATTTAATGCTTTTAAATAATTATACTTACCATTCACTCAGTTATCGATATACTGCTTAAAGCTTATGTTCAGAGGTTTTTTTTAACCATTAAACCCAAAGAAATAAGTGTGACAGCAGACGCTATTGTCAATATGACCTGAGGTAAAAGATTTTCCTTCTGGCTTTCTGTCACTAGAAACTGCCGTTATAAATGCTTGTGTGACAGGTCCCAACTTTCTAACTCTTCACCCATAAACACAACAGCTAAAACGCAGTGTAACTCAGAGTTAATGCTATCCTCATGGACTCTGATAAAGTGTTATGAGGTCAGACATCAGAAGCAGCAAAACAACAACAAAAGAAAAACAAAGAAAGGTTTTATTTTCAAGTTTAGATATGCTCACAATCATTCCCCAAAAATGACAAAAGGCAGAAAGAACAGAAAAAAAGCAGTAGAAACCTCAGATTTTAGACAGCAAGGCTAAGCCAGCAACCACACACTGTTCTCAGCAAGCACCAATAGCTGTAGGCTAGCGTTCTCACACAAGCACTCACTCTTTCCACAAATGTTTGAGAAACAAAGTTCACTGAAAAAGCACCCACAGAAATGATAGCGGGCTTTCACCCCATAAGTTTTCACAGGAGACAAACGCTAATATTCCCACCAGGAACACTTCCAGCATCCGCAAGTTTGGGTCTGGAAACAACATTCAAACAAATACCCAATAAGCCAAACCCGAGCCTCTGAACAGTGAGCTGTGCACATCTGTTTGAGATTTCCAAGGAATGGTGTTAAATCCACCTAGAAAACAAACACCATAGCATTTTTGTAAACACGTAACCAGACAGAGGAGGTAAGGATACAAATTTATCCAATTATTTATTCATTGCAGATGACACACTTGGTTCCAATTAGTGCTCCCACATCTTCCATGCCTTTGGCAGCACTAAAACAAAAAGGAAAGGTTGATCCTATGCTTTGGAAATGAGGCGTTTCAGCAGATCTGGTGTTACTGAGAAGGAAGAGTTTGCACCCGTTAATTGCACTTATGATACTGAAACAGCATTCCTTAGTAGAAAGAGGTAGTGGTACATTTGGTGCTAAACCAGTTCTGACTACACATCTACCAAGGGTGAGGGTCCACAGCTGCACACTTATGATGGAATCCAGCATCTCTCCTCTGAGGAGACACTAGGACCCAGAAGGAATTATCCTGCCATTTCAACACTGGGTGGTGGACCAAGAGCCTACCAGTCAGAATAAATTGGTTTCTGGCGCCCAGCTTGGTTTACAGCATTTTGAGGAGACCTGCACATCACCTGCCATGCTCATGGCCTACCCTAGAGCTATTTCACCAGCTATAGGACTCGGGACAGATGTACAATTGCCCCTTGGCCAGGTAAAAGTGAAGCTATGGAACAGCAAAGATGATCACAGTCGAGACCAGATAAAACACACGAGTTTGAGGCATGGGAAGGCTCAATTCCTTGGACCTTACTAATAATCGCCATAAAAACTTTTATCATGTAGACTGAGCCAAGTTCCCCCAAGCCACTTGAGCTCTCTCACTTTCTTTTCAGCTTCTGTTCACCCAATTAGAGAAACACTAGTTGACCCCTACATTGAGAAAAAAATTATGCCTTTCTGTCCAGGCCTTCTGCTGTATGGAGGAGGACAAGGTTCACAGCTGCAGTCTGCCAAGTACAGAAAGCAAGAGGGAGGCTCACTCAACAGTCTGAGTAATTCCTCTGGCCTTGATCTCACTCTTACTGGCCTTTCTTTGAAATATTCTTCAGACAGCCTCCCATCTGCTGCTTTGTTCTTTTCTAGGGAAAGAGTCACTGTTAGCTATCTCAACAGCAAAACTGCTGTTCCAGGTCACTGCTGGTCTTACATCCTACTGCATTGAGAAGTCCTGAGGCTACCTCTCTTGACCCAAGAGGTGAATCTTACAGAAAAAGAACCTTACAGTCCCAAATTGGTTATTTTCAAAGCAAACAAATACCCATAGGTGAAGAATGAGCTAAGATCTACCACAGCTGTATTTTCTAAGAGGAATCCAAACCAAGAAGCCTGTATTTGGAAGGTTACCTTCTTATCAAACCAGAATCTAGTGGTTAACTCTGTTCTTCTCCCTTCATAGGAAAAGCTTGTGTCCTAAATTAGTATAAGGTATGTTTATAGCTCCCAAATACTGGAATGCTCATCTAAGAAAGAATAAACAAAATTTAATGTAATAAAAATGAGTCAGAACATGCTTAAGAATTGAAAGACAAGCCCGTGCTTACACAAGATAGAGCTTAGGAAGGAAATGCAAAGCCTTGATTTGTTTGTTGTTCTCAAATGATCATAAAGCTTAAAATAAAAAAAAATAATCATTTTAACACTAGATGTCTAAACTGAGTTACTTTAAAATTAAAATTTCAGAAAGCTTGAACCCTTGTAGCTCATGTCAGAAAAGTATTCCTTAGTTTTATGCTGTGTGTGCTTGTTCTTAATGGGGACTGCATACCAGCTACATTAATATGGAAGTACATATAATAACACATGTAGTATGAACATTCATTTTTATGTAGACCCAATACCTTACCAGACCTTTAGAAACATTTTCAAACACATGAGATATTCTTGTTTCTGTTTTCAGTAGAAACCTGGAAAAACCTAGCACTTCATTTTTACACAACTACATGGCTTAACGAACAGGATGGAGAGAACCTACCAGACTGTTCAGTAGTCTGGTCTGAAGAGCACTTCAGTGGAAAGTAGAAATGCGTAGTATCTGCATTTAAAAAAAATTAATAACCCAACTCTCAGTGGAGGTTCTTGGGTTCAGCCACAGTGAAACGGATTTTATAGCACTTTTCAAGCAGAAAGCATGCATTTAATAATGAATAAACGAAGCAGATAAAGCTACAAGAACTCAGCAGCACAGAAAGTGAACCAGGCTATGGTATTTCACAGCAAGTGTCAACAGAGGAGTGTGCTCAGGCTGAAACAAATGGGCATTGCAGAATCTGCAGATGCACTTGCTATCTGGGAAAAAAAAACACATTTAGTAACTGAACATCATTTTGAATCAAGAGGCAGCATGCTGCGCTCAGAAGATTCAATTTTATTGCCTTTTGTTTCAGTTACTCTACTAACCTTAAAATAATAGTATAACATAATAATCTTCGAAATGTATATAATCTATGTGTAATATATTAGGCAACATATAACAAACTGGCTCTTTCAGTCACAGAACTATCTAAAGCATCAATATGCGCAACATTATATGCATTGGTATACATTCATGGGAGGTGTGATTATTAAACACACTTAAAAGCTCAACATTAATTTTACGCATGAACTCTGCCTACAGGAGAGGCAAAACATCAATATCCCCATTACAGATGCTTGAAAGCAACCTTACCAC
The DNA here is from genome assembly GCF_965231255.1 of Vanellus vanellus. Taxonomy (NCBI): domain Eukaryota; kingdom Metazoa; phylum Chordata; class Aves; order Charadriiformes; family Charadriidae; genus Vanellus; species Vanellus vanellus. Next base: position 104,474,883 of record NC_138906.1, read on the forward strand.
ACAGCGAGTGGTATAGTGATAACTGTAAACCACTAGGATTTTTTACTTCTGTGTAATGCTAAAAATCAGCTCAGGACAGATTTTCCATTACAGGGAAATATAAAAAAAAAAAAAACAAAAAAATAGAAAAGGAGTATTTTTCTTACAGTAGCAGCTTAACACTACTGCCAGAGGCTTCTGTAACCCAGATACTAAATTTCCTCATGTCAATGCATCCACAATGCCCTAAGCATTAGCCTAATGCCTAGTCCAACTGGCCTGTCCCCACCACGCACCAACAGCACACCAACAGATCCACTAATCCTCAGGCTGTGCAAGAAATTCTGACCAGGGCAATCCAATCCACTCCTCACCCTGAAAGTGTGAGGTCCAAAAGCGCTCTATACTTAGGCCATGAGAGATTACAGCTAAGAAACCAAAATGAGGTTCTGGTGACATCTTAAGTAGATACAGTTCAACATAACTGAATAGATGGGTTATTCAGAAAGCTTAAAAATGTAACAGATCAGTGTTTAATGGATTTCCACCACCCAAGTTTAAATGACATGGCAAGACAAATTCTACCTGAACACTTTTTTTTTGTTCTCTTAGACAATGCTATCAGATTATGCAATAGCCAATTATGAAAACCTCTCTGCTCCCCAAGGGAGGGTCATCCAATACCCATGGACGTGAAGTTGATACCCGAGTTACTCGGTGTCCTTCAAGATACTAGGTGGTAAGAAACAACTCAGACAACTTCCCAAAGATGCATCTGGACCCTACATGTTTAAGGATTTTCTCAGCATATTTTAATATATTAAGTCTTAATTCAGACAACTGGGCCTCAAGACTAATGAGCAGCTTGAAACAGTTTTGGGGGAGAGCAGAGCAATGTCCATGCATTGTAACAAGTCTCATGTATTTTAAAACACTTCTGCAATCCTCTGTCAATTTGCTACATTTACCACAAGGGTATTCCTACAAAAACAAAACCTATGCAATTTGTGATAAAACAATGTTTCTTTCAAAGGTAACTGCAATGTATGAAGATAATACCTTTTACCAAAGATCTCAAATTACTTCACTGAGAACTAAAGCCCAGTGAAATTGGTGCAGTATTTATAACCAGTCCCTTTGCCTGGTCCATGGAAAATGCACTTCAAGAGAACACAAGAACACAACAACTAAGGCAGCTTGCTTAATTCCTGCCAGGCTTCTGACTGAGAGTCTTATGTCTCTGCCAGTTCTTCCTCTTTATGTTCCAGGAAAAGCTGCTATTACCACTTCAGAAACAGTGACACAGGGAGGTGGAGAAAGTTATTCCTCTTCTTTTTGCCAGTTCTGTCAGGCTGTATATCCCCTTTTGCACAAGCTGAGGGTTGGGGTTTTTTTTTGGAAGTACTATCACTAAAAGTGAAAAATCAGCAGGTGAAGATTACTTGGGAAAACATTTCTGAGGCTGGCCCCTCACAGAATGTGTACGGTGAGATGGCTGGTGAGAGCAAGCAGTCCCCCGATACAACTCCCTTACTCTCATCTTTCAGAAGACGTACAGCTATCGAATCCCTCCCTCCCATCATGTTCTGAAGTCGAGCAGCGCCATGCAGATTCATGCATCTGGCAAGAGATAGGTCTAGCATTACAGAAGGAACTGCGCAAGCAGAGTCATCTCCTCCTTCAGGGCAGCCCCAGCCTCTTCCAGCTCCCTGGGGGCTCTGGCACATGAACAAGGTTACACAAGGAACAGCCACACTGTGAACTTGCAATGCATGGGCTGCTCCACAGCAAAGCTTTCTTTGCAGTACATCTCAAGGTACAAGCCCAACAGTGTTCCTCCTCTCATTAGGATCCAAGCTACCCTGACACTACAATGCATTTACTCAGAGCCAGAGAGCATCATCAGCAGGCAGCACCTGGGAAGGCAGAGGAAAGGAGGTTTCTAGTGCTCTGTGTCAAGCAGAATTCATAGAATCGTAGAATAGTTTGGGTTGGAAGAGACCTTTAAAGGTGATTTAGTCCAACCACCCCTGCAATGAGCAGGGACATCTTCAACTAGATCAGGTTGCTCAAAGCCCCATCCAACCAGACCTTAAGTGTTTCCAGGGATGGGACATCTACCACCTCTCTGGGCAACCTGGTCCAGTGCTTCATGACCCTCATTGTAGAAAATTTCTTCCTTCTATCTAGTCTAAATCTTCCCTCTTTGAGTTTAAAGCCATTACCCCTTTATCCACACAAGCTTCATGCAGCTCCTGGCTGAAGGGAGGGGCGCCATCAGCACCACATGAATCACCTCCCAGAGAGCAGTCGAAGTCTGCAGCAGTTACAGAGGTGGAAGGGGAGGCTGAGAAGCTGACTTGCCAATGTTTCCTTCAATTATACATACGTCCTTAAGGCCAGTCTTGACTTCAAACAATTGTCTGCAATAATTTTCTTTATGGTGAAAGTAAACAGACCCTCCAAAAAGGAAAAACAACATAAGGAATATTCTAAAGTAAACAATGGAAGATAAAAATAGAAAATAAAACATGGAAAAAAAAATGAAAAATTAAAATAGAAGAATAATCTATTTTGGGCAGACTTAACCACTCAAGCTGAACAAAGACCTACTAAAATTGTATTATAGCTACATTGTGATAAATTAATACCATACAAAAACCTGTAGGATTTTAATTTCACACAATTTCATGCACATATAAACAACACCAGATCCATCTAACAGTGTTCGAGGAAATACTTTAAAAGGATAGCATTAGACTGGAAATACCACATGAAACTAACTCATCTTCAGGTTTTTTATTTTTTGCTAAATGTTTTCAAAATATTTAACTGGGAAAAATATATTTCTAAGGCTTACAATAAGCATTTACTAAGTTTAATAAGTCTTCACCAGCCGACAGAGAACACAGTTTAACAATGAGAAGGCAAAGAGGCAATGTGTTTTTAGTGAAAGCATTAATCCTGCAACCACCTAAATTCTTTCTAACTGGAATACGCAACTTTTAAGAGTTGAGACCTGCACATCTTACCATTGTTAGTATTCTTCAGTGAAGGTAAAAAAAACAGTAACAGTTTACAACTGAAACAAAATATACATCACTACCACAACTGAAACAAAACATACATCACTGCTGTATTAAGCGCTAAGGACTTTTCTTTGCATCTGGCTAAAGACTGAAAACACACTCTTCTCCAGGTAACCAGCTTTCCCAAGCTTTAGTTGACGTACCTACACAGAAGTCTAAGAAGAGTCAGCATTCAGCTTCTCCTGCAGTTTGCATACACAGTGTAGCTAAGTAAGGAAATGGTAGAAAAGTGACTGTGAAATCCTTTGTGAGGGAAACAGTACAGATTACATAAGATAACAGTTAAATTCCCAAAGCAAAAAGAAAACTATAAGAATTGGGCAACTCAGCATTGTATTTACAATTGTTTTGTATTTACAACTTTTAAAACTATTTTACTGTATTTTAGACTGCTCTGGCACTATCCACATCAGCTGGATACTTAAATTACCATGTTTTACTACAGTTCTTTACTTGTTTTGGTTTTCACTTTTTTTCCACCAAACAGCTCATACCTAGGGAGATGGAGAGCGCAATGCCAGAGATAAGTTGTGCTCTTGCTTCCCCTCAGGGCAACTATAATTTATGTGGTATTCTCTTGAGATGGTAGCAGTACTTTTTTTTTTTTTTTCAACCCAAGAAAGCTGCCTTGGCAAAGGTGAAAAGAACCTAAAGCGCAGTTAAACTAACAGCCCCATAATGCCCAGCGTGAACCAAACTGCTTCCATAAAACAAATAACATAGATCTAGCACAGATTTTGATGAAATCGGAGAACAAGGAAGCAGAGAATTTGGCTAACACAAGCAGGTACAATTGTATAACAGAACAAAGAAGAAATGTACAGTGGCCATTGATATTCTTCAGCATAGCAACATTATGTTCTGTCCATCATCCCCATATTTGTGGGGATACTAAGGTTTTCTGGGGGTGTTTTTATTACCTCTGTAAGGAAAGGAAACATTAGTGGAGGAATAGACTGTTGGGAAAATAGGAATACTAATGTAAGAGAAAGGACTAAAAAGCAAACCCAAGTCCTGACAGTAATTACACATAGGAAAGTTTCTGAGGACTTGCTGAAGCACAGAAGACGGCAGGAAAACTAAGAGGCAGACGGAAAGATAGGAAAGGGACCATAATGATATCGACAGTGTATGCAACAAGTGTACACAGCATAAGCTGATATACTTCTCGAAAAAATGCTGGCGTTCCAGCACCTTGAGATGAGAGAACAGAAAGCCCAAAGCCAAACACTGCTTTCCTGACACTTGCAAGGTACAAATGTGAATAGCAACCCAGTCAAGAAAAATGTTTGTTGCATTTAAAATACATTTTACATGCTACAATTTTTAAAGTAGTAATAATACAAAATACATATTTTAGATTTGAAATATGAATAAGCTTACCAAGACTGCATTATTACTCAAGAAGGCATCAGTACCTAACAAAGCTAGCACCTCTTCAAATAATTTACTGGCAACATTGTAAACACCTGAAGAGAAGATTTTAATATCAAGTTGGCTCCACTAAAAATCTAAACATCTGTATTGTCCTACCTTCACCGCCCCACATCTACGGCTCCTTGAGCTCTGCTTCCCAGTAGAAGCTCACATGCAAGGCTATAATCTGGTATCATTCTTAAGCACCAGGCTCAAGTGTTTGTTAAGAGATGAGCCTGTGAAAGGCTTCCCCTTTTTGTATGAATAGTTTCGGTCCTGCTAATGGCCTTGAAGGCAGAGAGGGAGAAGCCTTCATTCAAAGGTCAACCCTGAACAAACACAGCGGTGCCCCATCTCCCAATTCAGATCAGTGTCAACAGCCATTCACTTCCCCTAATCAGATCTAAGTAGAAACTGCTCAGCAGCAGCTATATCACTTTCTTGGTTTCGCCCCAGGCCCCAAGAATAAGTAGCTATTTGTAACTTAGCTCAAATCCCCAAAATTTCACAAAGCTCTACAAAAGCAATTGTTTGTCGAAGTTTTAGGTACAAGGGGCAGACACCGTTCAATCACAGAGCTCAGGATGTATTCAGGGGAAGAAAGAGACATGTATCTGAAGTGCTTATTCCATAAAGACGTGCCTCCGGCAAGCATCTTTAAAGCACTCAGGAGCATGAAATGGAAACGGCTTGCTCCGAGTGACCTCAGCCTCCTAAGCCCTAGCTACTAGAGTGCTTCCAGACGTCCTAACCACATGGCTGCCCACCTCGCAGGCAGCACGCTGCTAACCGCTGCTTTAACCGCAGAAATCTAGTTATCGACCTATGTAAAAAGCACAGAAACAACCACCACTTGAAAAAGCAATGCAGGACAGAAATCCTAAGAGGAAAATAGACTCAGCCTCTCCCCTTCTGTTTCCCATCCCCACACACACACTTTCTGAAGCCCATCCTGCTGTCACACAGGCCTTCTACTGTATGCAGGGATACAAACAGCACTTGTCAGCAAGGGAATAAAGCTGCACAATATCCAGCATCCACAAGCCCAGCCCACAATTTATTTATTTTTTTTTTAAATAAAGGTGACTTTGTAAAGAAGCTCCAGAAACATAACCTGTCCAAGTAGGAGCTGCTCCTTGCTTGCACAGTTTCTATCCTGCAGGCATAGATACCTGCATTATCCACACAGGACACATGGACCCATTTAATTTGTATTTGTTCAAAGGGGTGAGTGCTGTCAAGATTCATTTGCAAAGCCCGCTGAAGAGTCACAGTAATATAACAATCAGCAAATACTGTTATACTGTTCAGCTGAGGGGGGAAGCCTTCCCCTTTGCTGAAACCCCACCTCTCCATCACATTCCCAGAAGCCGCAGCCCTGGTCCCCACCAGCAGCAATGCAACTTCTCCAAACTTCGTACCAACCAGCAGAAACTTGTTTCAGTTTGCTAACGTTAAAAATCATAGCCCACAGCTATTTGGACCTTATTTTGCAACCCCGACTCCCCAAGCCTCCCAAGAGCCCCAAGCTCTTCCCTCACCCAGCAGGCCAATTAATTTGGTTAGGTATGTTTTGGAAGCCTTGGGTTACCAGACTTTGGCTCTTAGTTAAGTTTCCATCATAATAGTTTGTTATCTTAAATGTTCAAATTAGGGAAGCTATCATTAACTAAAATGTACTCATGAGTTGCCACAGAGTGGGTATTTCAGACACAGGGAGAGATTAGAGAGGAACAAGGGCAGAAATCAGCTTGGGGACTATGGTAGCAGTACAAAGCACAGTTAGCAGCAGTTATATTTAAAGAATAATTTTACATCCTGGGCCTGTAATTACTTTATACAGAATTAAATTACCACCACCATGAGAAAAAAAATGAAGCAGAATTGTAGGTGATCCAAAGTAAGTATTTTAATAATCAGACAAATCAGTGACGTTCACCAATTTTTCCACAACAATGGTTGAAGAGAGGGGCCCTGAGCAACAAGAAGCATTTTTCCACAGTATGCTGTGCTAACTTCTGAATTAGCAGCCCTTGTGGCCTTTCTCAAGCTTATGACATCCTCCACACCACTTACAGTAAAGTGAACCACATTCCCTGCATGAGAAGTCTTTCCTTAGAATAAGTAACTTCAGGCAGACAAAACAAGCCTTAAGAGAAAAATAGAAAAAAATAAAACAAACAAAAAAATATGGACAAGGTTTTTGCATTTGTATTGGTCTACCAAAGAACACATATTCTGTTCCTGTCTGAGCCTTCTCTTTCTTAGGAAAAAAAAAACAGTAGTGGTGAAAAGTGACTGAGACAAGAAGTTGACCCTAATGCTCATTTTCTATTTTTTATTTCCAGCTTTTGGGAAATTATATGTAATAGTCAGTCTTCTGCCACTTTTATGCAGAGATGTCAATGCAAATCCTTGCTTAGGAAGGCTCCATTTCACAAATAATGGTGGCAAGGAGTCAGGCCCTCTAGAAACCAAAGTACATTAGCAAACCACTTTGGTACATTATATATTCAGCAAAAGAAGTAGAAAGAGTGTGACAGTTAAAAAAAAAAATGGTTTTTAATCGGGTTATGAAAAACTGACAGAAGGAAAGATCCCATGAACAATTCAGAGCCATACTGGATTCCTGCCTCCCACCACTCCTTTTTCCTGATAGCTGTTAGAGCTGTGAACAGAAAGCCAGAAGCCGCTAAGAGTGAGATAATGTTTATATTTCCTCCTTCCAGAACACAGATAAGAATATATACACCCGCAGGTGGGTGTGAGCATGCAAAGTACATGAGATAGAGCAAAGGCAGGTACTTCCAGGGCACTGAAAGATGAGTTACCTTTTCTCACCTTTCCCTATGTGTACCAGTTGCCCAAAACTAAAGAAAGGAAAAACGAGCAAGCTGCTTTTCTGATGTAATGGTAATGCCACCACCCCTTCCAAAGCGCGCAAAGAATACAGTATAGAAAAAAGTGTATTTATTTGTATTTATTTACAGTGTATTATTTATAGAAAAAATGTGTGTTACCCAAAGAAAAGGGAATCATTCCTCTCAACTTGGTTAATTCCACTGATGGCCTGTTTCCCCTCTAAGAAGTGGAAACATCTCAACAAAGTGGATTTCAACATGTGCATGCACCATCACAGCATCAGAATGTTCAATCTGTAAATCCTCCCACCGGTTAAGAAGTAACATTATAGATTAGTGTATAACATACTTCAGTAAAACTTGCACATAAATTAGTATTTTTTAAACAGTACCTATTTTGGGACTATATAAAACTGCATGACCAGATTAATAAATTCTCTTTCCAGCAGTACTCTTATTATTTCAGTTTTCTGTAGCAATCTTATTGGCCACAGTTGAACTGCTTTCTAAGAGGCGCCTTGTAAATATATTAAAATACATATATTAAAATACATTTTCACATATAAGTATTTTCGATTACCTCACTTCGTTTAGATTTTCTGACATGAGGGATGTACCAACACCTACTTCCTTTCATCTTCATAAACACACGCTTAAGATATATGTCATAACACTCAGTGTTCTGGGCAGGGAAGAGGAAACACCATTATTTTAAAAGAATGTCCATATTTAACATCATTATCACACACCAGCTGTCATGATATAACGTGTGAGATTGCACACATTTTATGTAAAACGAACCTTGGACAACCCTGTGAGCTTCATGCTCTTAGTGATTTAACATAAGTGCATATTTTTAAGGCAAGACATTTGCACCTAGATAGAGAAATTCATCTCTATTTGAGTAGAATATCATGGATACATGATGACAAAAGATGAGCAATGGAAAACAAGTGCCAGAGCTTTTAATCCCAAAATAGTTTTGGCAGTGCAACATATTACTGCCTCTACCCGGAGACTGCCATCCTTACAGCTGAACAGGCGCAGCAGCTCACACATGCTTTTCTCAACTACTTTGGTTGAGACAGCCAGGTTGTTCAAGGAGCATTCAGAGGCCACACAGACAGTGCACAAGACAGCGGCCATAATTGCTCCTTTAAAAGTAAATACCAGTAGATTTTTTTTTTTTTAATAGAATTTAAGCATTTATAAGTGAGTTTTTAGAATCAGAACATGAAATCTCAGGCCATGTGCACAGAACAAATATAAACATATTTGACAGGAGTCCACTAATTTTGTTTTAAAAGCCCGTGGAAGCATATGTCCCAAGGAAAGTGACAAGGACATACAAATTACTCCCAGTGAATCCACATTGGGCATATAGTACATTTTGAGGACAGCCAGCCACTAAAGCAACTGTCGCGGTTCCAGAAGTAGCATTGTGATATTTTAACAAAGAGAACATAAATGACCTGGGGGAGCAGCAAAACAGAAATTCCTCAATGGGATTTCTTAATAAAGTGCTCGTGGTACGACATCACCTCACACTATTCTATGACCTTAAGGTTAGGAAAACATTAAACAAACAGGGGAAAAAGAACAAACAAAAAAGCCCATCAACAAAGCAAAAAAACCTAGACCAGCCATATAGAGAGCATAGTCATTTGCAGCAAGTACGCAATGCCAATATTCCCTCACCTTTGATGCCTAAAATAATATTATTTTGGAAAGGAAAACTAATCTCAAAGGCAACTAGACTAGGAATATCTTCTTTTATTAATAGTAAAGAAAGAAAAACTAAGAGGAATCCTGAATTCTGGCCTGTCATGAACCACTCCTGAAAACATCAGTATTTCATAACAAGCTGGTCAGACATATTTAACATACTGCCTTTATCTTACAATTTCAACTTCTCAATGATTGCTACCAACTACAACAAATCTGATTGGAAGAAACTGCAATGGGAAGTCTTCAGAAAAACAGTGTACAGACACCTTGGGTATTTTGGGAAGAGAAAAGCAGCACCACAAACACCGAAATTAAGAAGCCCAGTTTCCTGCCAAGGTTGGTCTGTAAGTGATAATCTGCTAATCACTGAGGCCTCTGGGTTAAAAAACAACACAAAACCCCGAAATCTGTCTTATGGACAGGGCATTCTGCCTGATCCCTTACGGTGCCAAAATGTGGGACCCTGAGGGGAAGGAGTAGGTGTAAAGTTTCTCTTCTTTTTCTGGCTGCTCCCCACACACATATGCAAAACCCACACTATTACCATTACAGCTGAGACTTCTACATACCTATCAGCTTAAGATGAAACTAGAGAGAAGGTCAGAAGTTGTCAGTGTGAGGAGGAACACTGCAGCCACTCAGCGTGTCCTCATAAGAAACCAGGTTTAAACAAAACAATCCCACAAACCCAAAGCAATCCTTGACTGAACTACAAAATAGTGACATCCTTATCTATTTTAAGCAAGTAAGACTACTGTTGCGAGAACCATACTGAAGCCAAACACAGTGGGGTCCACTCCTGCTACAGCACTACTCTGCCTCTGGCTGAGGGCCACCTTGGAGCCAGCTAGGGCAGCTTGCCCGAGGGCTCTGCAGAAGTTTGGCTGCCTGCACCCAAGGCCAGCTCTGACATAGTGCAGGTGTATGACCCAAAAAGCTGGGAGAAGTCTTGACTGGGGCTACCCATATTGCTCCAGAGCCCCAGACAGAGCAATGCCACAGCTACGCCTATGTCCATCTATTTTCCCGGCTGACCCTGTCCCTCTGACCCGACTCCCTGGCTTGACCTTGGATCTGAGTACAGTCTGGCCAATGATCATCAGAGCACAGCTGCCCCCAGCTAACACCCCCAGTCCTGCTCTGCTCACCTCGCTGGCACACAATGGGCCTGCACCCCATCAGGGAGCCCCGCAATGCCTTACCCCTCTTGCCCCACGGGGCAGTTCCTCCTCAGTGGCTTGCCACCATTCAAGGTTTCCTCTATGCCTGGGTGTCTCCTCACCCTCCCTAATGGCAGCTCTTCTGTGCTACAGTATAAAGATTACTTGGATAGGGCTAGGGTTTGGCCCTAATTGCTCAAAGACTGATCTTCTGCCTGTTCAAGCTGGTTACTGGCTTTTCAGGGTTGGATACCAGTTTGCTGCCTGCACACCTGAGTCCTGGTACCAGCAGACCAGAGGCAGTTCAGCACTTCACCATGTTTACCAGTATGCATCATTATGACTAATTGAAAAACTAAATAACTGCAAATTGAGATTACTGAGGCAGCAAGCTCATTGTACAGATTGAAAAAATATAAAAAAATATTGTCTTATGTCAGAACCCAGTCATAATTTCCAAATTCTGGCACACAGATTCTAAAGCACCTTATGGCAAGCACGGACTTTACCTACCAATTTCACCACTTTAACATAGGGACTATTTCAAGCAACAACTTTTTTTTTTTCCCTCCAGTTTTTTCCTTAGTCTCAGATTCTAATTTCCATCTTAATTATCAGAGGAATTTCCTAGAGCAGAGTGACTTAAGTAGATGGTTATACCCATGTTCTAGTACTCTGCACCTTGAATACACTGTGAACAACAGGGCCAGAGGTCAAGTGTTTTTATAGTTACCTGCAAAGTGCAGTCATTTTTAAATAATCTCCCTTTCTCAAAGTGGTACTGATTTTGATGGATTTTCCTAGGAAAGAAGGATGAGAGATCATTTAATTAAAGCACAGATTTGGGTGCCAGGGCTCAGTGCCAACCTCTGCGATCAACCCTCTCTAAAACCTTGAACACATTCCATCAGGGCTCTGAGGTTAGCTAGACTGAGAGTAACTGGTATTTTCTACTTATTAAGTGCCGGACCCAATGCATACTACCTAATTTTCTTGTGAACACCCAACTACTAATAAAATTTAAACCAAAATCTCAAAATAACTCATTACTACACGTACACTCAAGAGACAATGCTCAGAAGATTAACATTTCAAAACTAAGCTCCCAGGAGTCGAGGAGTGCTGGCATGAAGGTTGCCCATGCAATCACATTTGAGCCCTCTGGTGCATGCACTTAAGGATATCGTCTTTAATTACTGAATTGCTTTTGCGCCAACACTTCATTCAGCATTCAGTTTGACATGCTCACCCAAGGCATAGCAAGTCTGTATTCAGTTTTACCTGCCCTCGTCAGAATGTGGTCAGATGCATTATTTACTGAATACTGTTAAGTCCCAGCTTGGAGTACAAAAATTCTTCATTGTGTTGGCAGCTTTCCTGTGGCGTTCAGCATTAAGCACCTGCATATTTCTGAAGCAAGGTTATTTACCAGAAGAGTGAGGCTGAAAATAAGAGGAGAGTATATCTCCTCTACTTCACAGGTAAGAAGTAAGACTGAGACTGTGTAGACATAGTAAGGCAAAAAAGTCTCCGCTAATTTGAGGTACTCGACTTAAGGTGTCACTGGCGTCATTTTTTTCAGAGCACTCTGCATCCTCAAAAAGAACCACAGCCTCCACTGGCCTCTGCCACAGAAGACAACACTCCACACTTCTGAAAAAAAAAACCCACATAAAGTAAAGATACACACACGCAATTAGAGAAATATTGCAAAAACTTGTCAGTAGTGATTTGTACAGCTTCACACAGGGCAGTTTTCTTTTTTGGCAGAAGAAAACAAAATCCAACCCCAGCAGTGAACAGTCAATTTCTCTAACCATGAAAACTTCCTCCTTTTTTTTTGCCATGTAAATCCTCTGCATTTCTGCATCAAAGAACAAATGGTTCTTCTACCAGACAACACCCGCATCAGCAATTCATCCCCTTGAAAGCCTTATGCTGTGCACTGAAGACAACATGCACGCACACAAGAAGTGCTCACTAACTTATGAACCCCTTAAAGAAGTTCCTCCCTTTCAGTACCTGTTCAGTCATAAAAGGTTAAAGTCCCCCACCTGAGAGTTTAGGAGATTAAAGAAAGGAAAAAAAAACTGAGTCATCACATTTAGGCATTTTACTGCCAAGTAGTACCTCCGTCAGAAACTTCATTGACACTTCAAAGCTTGAAATTCTTTCGGTCCCATCAGATCGGAACACTATTTCCAAAATATATTTCACTATTGATAACAGTAATGATTCCGTATAGGTCAATACATCAATCAAGTGTTACTGCTTCAGTGAAACTGTCAGGCTTCCCTATAAACATGGCTTTCAAATAGAGACACTCAATCAACATTCACATACTTAACCTGTTTCCAGTAGAGAGACAGAAACTGTAAACGCAGGAGCTATATGTAACATGGGTAGATATTACGCAGAAAATATTTCAAATTCCTTAAGTAGCTGCTCTCACTGAAAAGTAGACCATTATCAACAGCTTTACTAAGCAACATGTAATTTATGAAGATAATTCAGAACTGATTAATAAGATGCATTTTTTAAAGACAAAATAAAATATCTGCATTGGGGAATGTATCTAAAATCTGGAACAACAGTTTTGGCAATGAAACTTTGAACTATGCAATAGCACTTTTACTGACGCAAAGCACCAAATCTCAAATATCTTGCAAAATATTATAGCAGCACTGCAGTTACTTGTGTTTGTTATTCCAGTTGTCCTGATAGAGAGGTATCAAAAGAATGAAGAAATAAAGTTCTATCTCTTTTTGCATATCTAAGTATTCAAGATAGTATGGAAGCATACCAGCTCATTACCACAGCTTTCTTCTTATCAAGAGAGGCCAGCAAAACTATTCTCAAGAAAACAGGAAAGCATACTGAAGTGAGATTAATTTGACACTTTGCTCTACTACAGTTTTAGGAATGACAATGGAGGATCCCACGCATTAAGCACTTCTTTTAAAATGCAGATGTATGACTTAACAGAGAATACTAAAAAGTACAAATAGTCATTTGAGTTCAAAAAGCACAATAGTTTTACTGTTACTCTTCACTACCTAACAGCTTCAGAAGATTCTCAAAAGGTAAGTAATTCTACAGGCTTCATTTTGCATTTCTTGTCCACTCAAAAATCCTATGGATGCAAAAGGCGAACCTAAGCAGTAAAGGCTGCAAATTATTTTAGAACAGGTTCTAATAAGGTTCTAAGAACATGTTATTCAGCATCAGTCCACAACACAATACTGTAAACTCTGAAGAATAACTCAGTGATAAACATGTACGCACATCTGCATGCCTGCACATGAACTTGTGCAGGCTAGCAAAAATAGTAGGAAAACAAGTGATATGTGTATCTTATGGCACACAAAGTTCAAAGAATCCTTACAGAGGAGAATTAACACCTTCTGAAAAGATACTGGCTTTTTCTTCACATATGCAGAGTCATTCTATCGTACTTACCAATATTTTGTTATCCACTTTATCTCCCTTGGTTTCCAGCTTTACTTTCTTCTTGACTGAAATTTTTATTTTCCTCCCAATAACATCCCTGACACTTTCTGAAATAAAAGAAAACACCTTAATTAAATACTTTCCGTGTCAACATGAGAAGGGAACAGATATCACTGTCAATTTTTCAGAAAGACTCAGAGCTATGTTGTTTAATCGCTTGCACTCACGGAAGTCTCACACACACGCACCAGTACTAAACACAATCTAACACAAGTGCAACTTTTGTGTGTCATCTACACAGTGATTTATGTCTGCTATGATAGGATTATTGAGTTCATATACCAGGATTCTAAACATAATTTTATATTTCTTTCCTGCACCACTTACACATCAAAAACATTCCCAAGACAAACCCCAGCACTGCTTAGTTCTCCTCTGGGAAAACACAACAAATTCCTCACCTGCTACTATTTGTACCTGAAAGCTTCCTAAAGCAAATTAGCTTCTTGCATTGCAAAAATTTTAGCCTGTTGTTGTTAATATCAAGGAGGCTAAATGGATCAGATAATGGAAAAGCCAGTGTTCGCACATTTACATTGCAAAGCAAATCAAGCAGACTTCCAAATACTAACACTGGACAGCTATGCAGCAGATGCTATGGAAGGGAATACTGGTCTGGGTCCAAGTCTCAACGGCAATGTAGCCACCTCATGGTGCCAACACCAAAGTTACATTAATTGCCATAATGTTTTAATACTTATAGGCATACACATGCATACACGGTCTCTGCCAAGTACAAAATGAACCAGCCTCTCCCCTAAAGGTTTGCACCCTGGCCTGAAAGGAAAGTGCATGCAGGGAATCGTGTCAGAAAGCTTGTACAACTACTGACACTGATGTAATCAGGAGATAAACAGAGGAGTTCATCTAGAAGAGCCAATTTGGCACCTTCCGTAAATTTCACTCTCCAGCCCCCACATAAAAGAAATGAGAAAGAAATCTTTTAAACACATTAACCTATTTCCAGCACTACAACTGGCATCTGTAAAAGGCAAGTCTCCACCCTCCCCAGACACACACTTTGCCCTCGTGCACGCTAAAGTTTAAAGGCTAAAAATGAAGTCAATGCACTCTTTCCAAGGCTTTTAATTATAGTGCTCTGTATAGCACTTTTCTGCACAATTTTCATCCGGTAGCCAGAATGCATTAGCGCAAACAACACACCATTTATAAAGCCTGGACGTTTAGCCCAGGCCACAGCACTCTGCCTGCAGGGCAGGAGGGTGTGCAAGTCAGAAACGCGCCTGGTCGGAGCCGCTCTCCACCAGAAAGAGCTCTTTCTGCAGAATCGGCATGTTTTCCCCAGGAATTTTAATTTTCCTATCAGGAAACAAAAGCTCCTCGGTAGCAGCGGATTGCCCAGCGAGAAGCCTGCCCCAAGCTGTGGCAGCCCCGTGGCAGACGGCCAGCGCGGCCGGCTCCCTGGGCAACGGCTTGGTCAGGAGCCAGGCTGCAAGCTCCCCGAGCAGCCAGGTACGCGAAGCCCGGGCGAAAGTCCAGCCCTGTCCTCCCCATGTGAACTGTTTTCCTAAGGCTTCCTCTCCCATGGCTAATGTCTAGTTCTGGTCTTTCTGCTGTCCCTGCTTGGGAACCCAGAAGCAAGCTGACCACACAGTCTCTTTCATAAAGTCCTACCACCTTGCAGAAGGAAAGGTATTGCTGCTGTCTCTGCTACTTTACCTCCACCCCCAGCCTCTGCCTTTTGGTTTCTCCTCTCCCACAAACAGCTCCAAGTGTCTGCATCTAGCAAGGGACTTTCTCCTGAGGCACCAGCATGGGGAGAGCCGCTTCCCTTTGCTGTCCCACACAGCAGCAGTGGGAACGACTGCAGGCCCTCAGCTCCAGCACTCGTACTTCAACACACAACAGGCAGAGAAAGGGCCTGGCACCTGAGACTCCTCTGTAGAGCATCAGGATGTCAGCTCCCTCCAAGGCTCTATCTGCCAGAAAGGGCTAGAAATGCTTCTTCAAAGAGCTAAGACGTAGATTTCACAGATGCTTCCTATGTGACTGAGGGTACTTCTTTACACATTGTCGGAAAGTGGACTTGCAAAACAGTTTTTCAGACTGAGAGATAGAAACACAACATTCAGGCTCTCATTTTCAAGTGCTCATTCATTTTTAACACCGGAGACTATGTGTGCCTGCCTTCAGACACTTGCACCTCAAAAGGAACAGATCCAGGTAAGCCAACAGTAAGAGAGGGTTTTTTTGAAGACTATGACCTACGAGACCCAACAAAGGTCACACGGGAAGTGAGTAACAGAATAAAAACTGCAGCTCAAACACTCCTACTCCCAGTTTAATCTCCACACTCCAATCACTAAGTGCTAAGGCACATCCTTTCTTTCATCCTGTTCTCAAAATATAAGGTTACTACAAAAAGCCTATTTAAAAGGTTAAATTTTAACATGCAGACACCAAAATACTGCTAGAAATCAAACCAATCTACGTGAACAGATCCCCATGCCCCAGAAGAGCCCTTGGCAAAGCAACCTGGGTGGGTGCAGCGTGCCAGGACTGGGGGATAATTCTTAAAATCATCCAAAGGCACCAGAGAATGGGATGAGTGAAGATGGTCTCTTTGCTCTTCCTTGTAATATGCACCACACTCCACTCATGGCATACTAGAGTACAGGGCAGATCCACAGTGAGTAAGTACCACGTATTAGCACCTCAACATGCTTGGCCATTTTAAAAAAGAAGTTGTTAATGGTTTTGGCTATAGCTACTCCCAACACACTTCCCAGCTCATCACTTCTTAGTAGTAAACTGTAGACTAAAGCACAGTTTGCACGCTAAAAGGACTGCAAAATAGAGCTATTTTGTCTATACAGAAAAACATTCTGCAACAGTTGCAACTTGCCATCCAGATTTTTACCAATATTTTATAAACGTTAAAACCAGTTCCTGTGAATAGCGCTGGCTGACGAAACTGAAGGAAATGCAACAGCGTAAGTGAACTAGGAGAGGCTCGTGAGGACTGCATTCAATGCAGCATGTACCTCGTTGCTCGACAAATTTCTGTTCCCATCTGTCATTAAGGCAACATAGGCAACATTTTAAAATAAACCATCCTTAGCTCTCTCTTCGACAGGCAAAAACTGCAGCTAAAACCGAAGGAAGTTTGGCCCGAGCAAGGTGGCTGAGGACCAGGCCGAAAGCCCAAATGACGCTGGCTACCAGCGTACCGTGTTAATGATCCATTTATCGAAGGGTCCCCCCACAGCGATGCCAACATTTTCAGGGACCTTACCACCACCTACGCTTTCCTAAGCGCTACCACGGAACATGGAGCGGTTCGTCTGCATGTGGCCATAAAACTTTAATTACAAATACCCTCGCTCTCATGCATACATAGGAGGAAAACGAGTCTTAAACTACGCAAAGCCCATGGGTGGTGGGGGGGGGAATAAAAAAAAGCAACGCCGGGAGCCGCAGCTGGGAGCCCCAGCCCGCCTGAGGCGCCGGGCGGCCCTGACCCGGCCGGAGGGGCGGCTGTCCCGGTGCGGGAGGCACGGGCGGACCGGGCCACTGTCACCGCGTCTCTGCCGGGCCCCCGGCGACCCCCCCGCCAGTCACCTCCGGATGGCGGGCACACCGGGCGCCGGGTCGCTTGTCACCGCCCGTCGCGGGGGTGGGGGGGGGCGGGGGAGAGAAGCCCCACGCTGCCCGGGGACGGTTCCGCGGGTACAGCCCCTGCCCGCCGCAGGCCCGCAGCCCCCGCCCGCCCATTCCCCGCACACAGCAGCGGGGCCAAGCGCCGGCGGCGCGGCCTCGCCGCCCCCCCCCCCCGGCGGCTCCTCGGAGTCGTCGCCCCCCAAAGACCCCTCCGGCAGCCGCAGAGACCCCTCGGCTCCCCCAGGCAGCCCCCCGCGGAGCTTCCCCCGGTTCCACAAACCACCCCATCACCGCGGCCCCCCCCGGCTCTCCCCACATCCCCCCTACCTCCGCCCGGGGTCGCGCACGGCGGCCTCCAAACTTGCTCCCCCCCACCCCTCCTTCCCTCAACACCTTCCCCCGGGACTCCCCCCGCCCTCCCAGTCGCCATCCCCCGTCCCTTACCGATCAACTCTTTGGGAACGTCGGAGCTCTCCTCGGCCATGGTGGCGGTGGCGCTGCCCGGCGCCCGGGGGTGCCCGGCAGCGGGGCTGCTTCAGCGGCTCGCCGTCCCTCCGCCAGGCGAGGCGGGCATGCACCCAGCGGGGCGGGGGAGGAGGGCCGGCCGTGCGCCTCTCTCTGCTGCGTGTGTGCCGTGAGGGCGGACGGAGGGAGGGAGGGAAGAGAGGGAGGGAAGGGGCTTCTCCCGCCCCGCGGAGCCCGCTCCCGCCGCGCTACATGACGCCCCCGGCGACCGGCGCGGCCAGGAGGGGCATTTCCCGGAGAGGAACGGCCCGTAGGCAGCCGTCAAGGCGCGACGGGCCCCCGCGCCGGCTCCCTCCTTTTCCCCCCCGCCTCACACTGCCGGCCCCTCCGCGCCGCCCGGCTCCCCCCCGCCCGGCACCGGCGGCTGAGGCGCGGGCGGGAGGAGGCGGAGGCGGCGGAGGCTGCCCCCGCCCCGGGAGGGCTGGCGCCTTCGCCCCGGCCCGGCCTCCTCACCTCGCGAGAGCCGCCGGGAGCCGCCCGCCCGCGCCCACCGAGCACCCGGCGGCGGCGGAGGAGGTGGAGGCGGCGGCCGGGAGCATCGCCCTCAAGGAGCCATCGCGCCCGCCCCACCGCGGAGAAGGAGGAGGAGGAGGAGGAAGGCAGCGGGCTGGGATATTCAGCGCGGCGAAGCCGGCCCCTCCTCTTCGCCCGAGCAGCCCCCGGCGCTGCGGCGGGCCCGGCAAGGCGGCGGCGGGAGCCATCTGCCGGCGGCCGCGAGTGGCGCCGCTCAACCGGCCCGGCCCCCCCCCCGCGGACGCCGCAGGCCCCGGGCGCCACCGGGGTCTGTGGTAACAGCAGCGGCCTTCTCTGCCTTTGGCAGGTGTCACCTTCAGGCTTTGCTGCCCGGGAATTGTCCTCTGGGCTCATGTCGTTGAAAAAAAGTGTGTGGTATTGAAGGGGGGGGGGGGTCATCGCCGAGCCACTGTCCCCACCAGCTGGGAAAGGAGATTGCCCAGGCTGGGTGGCTTCACGCCGCTGGCAGAGGGTAACCTTTGATCCAGAACTCGTCTGCCTCTCCCTCACTCCCCCCACCACCACCACCTTATCTCCATAGGGACGGCGGCCGCTTCCGCACCTGTTCTGAGATAACGCCCTGCATAGGGGTTGCCCGGCGAACTGGCTGTGCGGGGAACGCAATGGCAAGAGGCTCTGAGCTTGTGCGAGGCGGAGGGGAGCCGAACGTGCCTCCCTTCCCAGGGCCGAGGAAGAATCCACCAGCGGCAACGTTTGGCTCGTTGCGCTTCACTGCTGAGAATTCTTGTCGCCCGTTCACAGCCACATTACAGAAACGCGGCACGCGAGCTGCCTAATTGTGCCTATAAAAATGAGGCCAGAAAGACGCTTATTGGATGAGGGTGAAGGAAGAGGCTCGGCAGCTCTGGAAATCCTTCGGCTCGCTTCTGGTAGCGATGCCTAGTTTCAATGAAAAGGATCATTTTCACTGCAGCAGGACTGTGATTGGTCGCCCGCCATCCTAAAGGGGTGGATTACTGCATAAACCTCATATTTCAAGCACTCTACAAGTGAGTGATGGATCTGGGAGATCAAAGTCGTTTATGGCTAATTAAGAAACCTGAAATGCATTAGGTGAGAGCAACAGTGTAAATCCAAGAAGAGTTGTTTTGCTGGTGCAATGCCACACTGCTGCGCTCTGTGTCTCAGGAACTACTGCATACCCTGGTCTTCATGACTAGCAGTTTGAAATTGTTGTGACTTGTCAGACAATTTTATTATGATTCCCCATGGCACCAGCCAGCTCTCTAAATAATGTCAGAGGTGATTTTACCAATACAGACAGGATTAGGAAAGAAATAGCTACAATTTGCTCTCTTTCCAGCTTGATGTTTACATGTAACGAACAAGGACGTCCTTTAAAGCAAATAAACAAAAAGTGAATATATCCGTAAAAGAATATAGTAAAGAAGCTGTGTGCTTTTAATATACAGCAATGTCAATCAAATCTTATCTGGATATGTATGTGTGTGTATATATATATATAATGCACTGTATTCCTTTTCCGTTGATGAACGTCTGCTCTCTTTTCCTCACTGTATCTGCATCCTTTTCTGGTCTCTGCAGAATACTTGCTGACCTCTTCCTCACAGCTCAGCAGCAGCCTGCGTTTCTTGTTTGCTGTTTACACTCAAGCTTGCTTCCATTGAGGAACATGAGCATCTTTCAGCAGGAAATGAAAAAAGAATCGAGAAGTTCACATCTTTTCTAATACCCAGGAGGGAAAAATCAGATCATTACATCTGCATAGGAAAGGCCATGTAATTTCATGCAGTTACTTCTGTGCTGAATCTGATGCCTGTCTGTGTTCAGCTAAAACTTCCAGAAAGATATCTTCTCTTCCATCACTATTCACCTGCTCTGCAAAAAAATGCGCATTTTTTGAATCTATGACCGCTAACACATGAAGCATGACAGTTTTTCAAGCTGCACTGAACCACTTTCTATCTGAAACAGTATTTGAAGTGTGGACCTTGCTTCCTTGGCTGCTGCCAGACAGTCGCAGACCTCTCAGCATGCATCAGCTGCAAAAATGATGCGTTCCTTCCAGGCCTGCCTGCCTGCAGCGTTCTGCTGGGATACTGCTAGCACCTCCTCCCTCCCTGCTTCCTACCACACAGGCTGGCCAGCACGGCAAGCCCAGGATGTGTAAAAAGGAAAAAAAAAAAAAAAAAAAAAAGAATGAATGATGGTAGCAGGCAAGGCTTTTTTGATTTGATTTGTTTTTTTAATCACCAACTCTACAGGCTAATGAAGTAGCGCTGCCAACACTACTGTATAATGCCTGGTTTGAAGCCAAGGAGACTGGACCTGGTTCAAGGTAGGGAAGGAACAGAGTGAATTCAGGTGGATTTGTGCCCCCAAGGCCAGGTTCAATCAGCAAACTACATCGTTTCCCGTTCCTTATTCCCTGGCCAGGAGGCAGAACATGATTGCGCAGGCAGGCTGCTGCTTCCCGCTCTTCATAGTTATGGTAATGCCTAGATATTGGTGCTATCATGTCAGTCTGGCCTGTGAGAAGAAGGATGTTTCCAATCCCAAGGGCCAGCCCCCCCCAGCGCAGAGAGGACTGGACCACCTTCCCAGGGTTCCCAAACAATCAACTCCTAGACAATCCCAAATGGAGACTCTTCTCAGCAGTGTTGTGCTATGTTGTACCATAGAGAGTTTGCTGGCTTTGTAGAGACGTGCGATTTTCATCCTTCCCTGGCAATCCTTACTCTCCACTAGTCCGTTCAGCAGGGCTGCAGCTGTCACAGGCGTCTTCCCCAGCAGCAAGGATGCTTGAAGAAGTTCAGCCCCCTACAGCAAGTCACCCTGACCCACTCACAGCTGTTTACCGCTTTCCTGTGCTGTGCCAGTGTGAGAAATTGTGATACCGCGTTGTAACCCAAATCGGTGAAGGCGGTCATAAAGGGGATTTTTGTCATTTCAGTAATTGAATTTTAATCATCTTTTATCCCTCCTTGCCCACCGATAGAGGCACATCGGCACAGCTGAAGAGAACAGAGCTGCCCAAGCTAAACTGGGACAACTGGGGCAGACTCAGCTGGGTTTCCTGCCTGATCTTAGTGGCATTCCCATAACTCTCAGGTGCAGCTCATGCCCCGAGCTGCTCCTGAGCAGTCCCTTGCTATGTTAGCAGGGCCTCCTGACCTCACGTTACCTGCATTGATACGAATGATCACAACTTGGGCGCCGTAGCTAGGATCACACCCCAGTCATAGCGCAGCATTGCTACCAGAGCAGAAGACCTATGAAGAGATTTTAAAAGTCATTCAAAGGGTAACTGATTTGTCTGCCACAGGAATGGGGTCTGTGTGGTTTTGTTGGAGATATACTTTTTTCTCTAAAGACTGCACAAGTTGTTGCAGTTTCTGGTATGACAAAAGTGCTGCTGAGAGTAGTGGGCTGGATCGTGTGTGTCAGACGGCTGCAGGGAGTGTTGCAGCATCCACAGCTTATACTTAACTGACAGTAACGGAGCAGGGGGGAACTAGGAGTTTCAGAAGACGTTGATCAGGGACACAATTGACACAGAAAGGGGTGTTGGGGGGAAATGTCCTCAAGAAAAGTAGCATTCATGGATCAGATTAACCATTAATTACATGAAGTAACTTTTGAGGAAGTTCTGACTCCACCTCTCGCGGGTCTGTATTATCACGGCATCTCACGCCCTGTATTGTCATACGGTATATCATATTCCTGTCTTCCAGCCAATCTGTTGCCCTTGTCCTCCTTCTCAGCCTAAATCCTTTCTCCTGCAGATAAGGCAGGTGTCAATATGAGTTGGTGCCAAGCCACACACAGTGTCATAAAGTAGGCTATTCGTAGTCTCAACTGCTGCATGTCCTCCCTGCCAACTTCTCCGTCACTTGGATTATGGCTTTAGCACTGAGGAATCTCAGTCCTTTTTTTTTCCTGAGAAGCAACAGTATGATGTTATCAATGTTATGATGCGATCAGTAGGGTGATCCTACTCCCGCTGAAGCCAGTGGAAAGATTTTGGTTGCCAACAGCAGGTGTCAGACAAACGTTCAAGTCACACCCTGGAGTCATCCTGCTGCAGAGCACCGTGGTGGTGGGAGGAACCAGATGATCCGATCTGATTTGCAAAGCTGCTTTGCAGCATGCAGCAAAAGCTCACAGTGTCTCGTGAAAGACAGGACAGAGAGCAGCTCTGGATATAAATGACCCAGCCTTGCTAGTTGCATTTCTAAGAACAAATTCAAAGGGGTGACTTCTTCCCCAGCTATGCCTTTGACACCCCATAGATACTGGTTACTGCCCTGGTTTGAATGCACACAGAATGGGGCCATATGGTCTCATATGCCACAATACCAGCCAGTCAGGTGTCTCCAAGAGCGATGTGGTTTAAGGAAATGTTGCTTTTCAATCATTGCAATTATTAGGGGTGTTTTAAAGGCCGAAAGGCAGCTAACCTGCCACGCTATGGAAGCAAGTGGAGCACAATTAAGATACACACTGCCAATTATGCCCAAGCTCAGGAGTTCATGAAGTCCACCCATCTGTGCTAGCTTTATTTCCACTCAGCCTAAAAATAATTTATAGCGCTTCCAATTTTGGTCTCTCTCCAGTTTTTTGTTTGTTTGTTATAATTTTTACCCAATAATTGTCTTTGTGTTCATTGTCTATGTGTGGTGATACCATTAAATGTGATATTTGGGCCCCTCACATTGATTACATCTTTTCAGAAACCTGTAGACGTTCCAGGACTTAGGGATGTTTTTGACATGAAACATTAAATAGAAAAAGAGCAGAAAACAAGTAGCTAGCTAATTGCACAATAATAAATACGTCTTATATTGCTGAACGATTGGATGTCTGCTTTGGATTTCACCAGTTGAGACAAAATTGATAGGGAAAAATGCATGTCCTCCATCAATCAATCAATCACTAGTTTGGCAAAGGAAATGGCACACTTGTAAGTAGTCTGCTGTCATCTGTGACTGAGTCTTTTCAAACCCTTTAGTATGGGTTGCTGTATGCTCTTATGATTATTTCAGTACCTTGCACACTAAAAAACGTATTTTGTCTCGATTTTAAGTGGGGTGAATATAAATGCAGCAGCAAAGATGTATATTTTGATAAGGCATACTTTGATGGTAGTGTTAAGAAGAGAATTACAAAGAGCAGCTGACGCTTCATGAAAATCTTAATAAGAGAAATCTATTCAGAATAATTCTGGTTACTCTACTGTATTATTATATCATCTATTTCCGTATTCCTCTTCCCTCATTCGTTTTTAGCGGGCATATTTGCATAAAACCAGGATCATTGTTTCTTAAGAGCTCATCTGCTCCTGCTACTTAGCTCTCACGTGAAAGCATAATCCTCTGCACATCCCATCACATTTAGTTAGACATTGTTATAATTTTTATGACTTCAGATGTGGAACTAGAGGGCAAAAGCAGATGATTCCTAAATTGGCATCCTGGTTTTCTCTGTTCTGTACCAGGCATTACCAGTCAGACATGACATACACTTAGCAAGATACCAAATGAAAATGTAACATTTTAAAGCATTTAAAACAGGTATGAGAGTGTTGCAGCTCCTCGGCTCACCTGTCACTAAATCACGCTGCACCATTTTAGGGTCTCCTCTACTAGAGACTTTATCATGTCTGATGTCTCAGCAAGTCTCTTTTTCTTACCGTTGACTCCAACTTAATCAAACAACATGCCTTGATTGGGTTTCCATCAGCCCCACGAGATTAACTATCTTCTGGAATCGAGGCGGTGAAATGTGCTCCATAGACATTATTTGTACTGTCCGAGATAAATGAAGAAGAGGATAGACTTTCTTCATGGCAGTGAAGCGGATGAAATGAACCCATACAAAAATAAATCTGGAGTAGTTCTGACCTAAATTTCAAACTGAACACAATTCTCTCTCTCCTTTTTAAAAGTTTGAGCTTCTCCCTCAGCCTTTACTGTTCTTACTTTTTCCCCCACAGAAACTACTAACAGCCCTTCCATTAATACCAAAACCTTTCGTTCAACTTAGCGACCTCTACTGCAAAAAAGTAAGTTGTTTAAATCTCAAAAAGCTTTCTCAGAAGCAGCACATTCTGAAGAGGTCAGTGACCATGTGGTGTGTCAAGAAGAGCCTTTAAGAGAGCGTGCTAAGCCTAAATGGTGAGACACATAACCCTCCAGCTCACAATGTGACAGCCCGAGGGACAGGGAAGAGGGAGTGAGAAGTGTGGAGGAAAAGTTATCTTGGACTATACTGCCTTGGGACCAGAAAAAGTTGAATATACAGTGACTAAAGAGAAGACTGGCAGCAATTACAGATGAATTTTACATGCCAAAAAGTTTTCTAGCTACATTGAGCTACCAGCTTTTTGAATTTCTACCACCTTTAGGAAAAGACAGGGATGCAGATAGAACATACAACTGCAGGATTCTCCTCCTTTCACACAGAAGATGTGAACTCTGATATGATCCGTGGCAGTAATATTTGGTGTGGTATTTCTGCCCCCTCTGCACAAGTTTTCTCCTCTGTAATGCAAAGAACCTGCACCCCTTTAAGATGATAAAACATTTACAGAGCTTCGGCTGAATGGTGGTCAAGATCAACGACGTGTTGGTCTTTTTTCTTCACAGATTGGAGTAGTGTTAGGCTTAGTTCAGTTACTATTTTAGAGGACTCACTTTTTTGCACTCAGGCTTGCACCTACCTTGTGAAATCCACGGTTGCCTCTCACTTCAAGAGAGCTCCGTGTGAGGATGAGATCCTTTTAGAGGATCTCCTTGCCATGGATGCTATGCCATGCCATAGCATCCAGAGTTGTCCTATATGTTTTGTAAAATAAAGTAAGGAATATCAGTCATCCCTGAACAACTTATGAAAGTTTTACCAATAGCATATAGAGGAATTAGCAAAGAGGGAAAGCAATGTGAGCAAACAGCAAGAACATCCTAGCTGCATGTCCCTAACATAAAACAGCATCAGATATGATATTGCAGTGTAATAGGAATTTACTGGCAAAATAAGATTGCCGTTTTTAGGGCTGGCCATAACAGGATGTTAACATAAGGGTTGACTAACACAGCAAAGCTGAGGTCACACAGTTTTCTGGATACATATATGTCACCAATAATTTGGAGCAAATTATTTTAAAAAATGCTAGTTTTCAGGTTCAAATCACCATTTTTCAAATTTGAAAAAAAATCTTATGCAATGGGATTATCACCAACACACACACCCTCCTTTCATTAGTGTACATGCATATGTTCCTCTGAGTAGATTCACCTCCACTTATGGCTGTTTACTCAGCCTTACTGAAAAATAGTATCTTTAGGCTATTAATTGCAAGCCCTATTTCTAATTCCTAAAGTGGCTGGTATTTCAGGTCACATGCCAAATGTGGTAAGAGGTTTTGGTTTTTTGAAGGAGCAAGAGGTTCTGGTCTGCTGAAGGGGCAAGAACCAGTTCTTGCCATTCATTGCAGCTCTCAGGGTACCACAGAGAAGCCCACCAACAACCGACCAACCTCACTTCACACTCCAGTTGCGTGTTCTGCTGCCCAGCAAAGGAGAGTTAAAACTCACATCAGTAGCTTTAGCAGGAGAAACACCGCTACACCATGTATGTGAAGAGAAAGGCTGTATTTCTACTAGTAAATTGAATGGCGTATGATGTTGATGGGTGCTGAGGATGATGAGCATGGGGTGTCTTGTATCTGTGCTAATGAGCTCCCTTAGTCTTCAAAGGGGTACGTGGAACACCTCCATCACTGTGCAGTGATGGAGAGTTGTTTGCTAGGTGGCACTTGGCAGGCTTACGCCAGAGAACTGATTTTTAGTGCAGATATTTGCTTTCCAGGGGCTGGGTATAGTTACTGGCACAGTTTGTTTCTGGAGTATATACTTAGCCTAAGCATGCTCTGTCTCTCCTCCCCTGCATGATGAAGGGTGCTCAGAGGACTTCTCCAGTACAATTAAATGACTGGACGTTTTGCTGCAGAGGCAATGACCTCAAGCCAGCAGTGCCAAAGGAGCACTTTGAGAACAGTAGCAGGAAAAACACTTGTGAAATTCCTGAGATAAGCCACAAATATGAGGAGGTTGCAGAAGGAAAGCCTGCCTTGCAGTTCCATGGCACGTCATCAGCAAAACCAGACTGAGATGTTTCTGCTCACCCTATTGCCACAGTTCATGGTCACTTGACCATGTGTACTGGTTTTGGCTGGGACAGAGGTTATTTTCTTCATAGCAGCCCGTATGGTGCTATGTTTTGGGGTTTTGATGAAAACAGCATTGATAATAACACAGGGATGTATTAGCTGTTGTGAGCAGTGCCTACACAGCATCAAGGCCTTCTCTGCTTCTCATGCTGCCCCACCAGCGAGTGGGCTGGGGGTGAGGAAGAGGCTGAGAGGGGACACAGCTGGGACAGCTGACCCAAATTCACCAAAGGGACATCCCATCCCATCCCATCCCATCCCATCCCATCCCATCCCATCCCATCCCATCCCATCCCATCCCACCCCATTCCATCCAACACTGAGCTCAGCAATAAAAGCTGGGGAAGGAAGTTTTCCGGGGCTGCTGTTGCTTGGGGACTGGCTGGACATCAGTCAGCTGGTGGAAAGCAATTGTGGTTTTTTACATCATTTGTTTGTGGGTGTGTTTTTTTTATTTTTTTTTCTTTGTTTCCTTTTTTTTTTTCTTACTAAACTGTATTTAGCTCAACCCATGAGTTTTCTCACATTTGCCCCTCCTATTCTTTCCCCCATCCCATGGCGGGGGTTGAGCAAGCAGCTGTATGGGTTTGAGCTGCCTGCCAGGATTAACCCACAACACCGGACCATTACAGGTCTTTGCAGGGCTGTACTATAAACCAGGTGAGAAAATCCAAGCGAAAACCAAGTCAGAATATCATGATATTGAGATCATACTCATAAAGGGCAGATACTCCAGAAAAAATCACAGCTGATCTTTTAACTTGCTGTGAATGCTTTAGACTACTCTTCCATTTCTCTAATCTCAAATCACCATTGAAAAGACCACATAGTTGCTGAATACACTTGTTATTAGAAAAGAATTACCCACATACTTATTCAGAAAATAATCAACTGTCTACAAAGCGCAGTTTTACGAGTAACTATTTGCAGTTTCTGATCTCCAGCTACATTTTGATCTCAGTTACAGATGCCTCCCAGCTAGAAGAGCAGAAACAAGACCACATTATTTAGGCTGGGACATAAAGACAGAAAATAGGGAACTATATGGCTCAACATAACATTCACAATTTGCAAGCTGCACTTTTCGGTCAGTGGTATAGGTCAAATGGTATTATTTCTGTTCCTGCTCTGGATTATTTACATAATAAACTAGCACAACAAGAACAGCATATTTCACAATCAGCCTGAAGTTTGCTTTTAGCATATAAGCGCCAGTTCTCATCAAGTTCAAGTGCTCAAATGATCTCTGAAAACAATTATGAAACGGTTACTCCCCCGGTGGACTCAAAATCTACTCATGAGTTTGATTAGAGATTTTTGGAAGCATTTTCCCCAGTCATCAGCCTTGGCTGTCATTTTCTGTAACGCAATTTCTCAAAGCACAAATATATCAGTTTATTATGATTATGTGCAGTGAAACAAAGCAGCGTCTGGGATGAGTTTGAATTTAATTTTTTTCATCTTCATTTCAACAGAAAGGATCCAGTAGCATTTAGCACTCTTCAGTCTGCCCCTAAGTGGTTAATTTACTGTTCAGAACAGGTTTTTATTACCCTTTCTTCCTTCCCTGCCTCACTGCACACATGCTAGTCTTTTCTTTTTTTTTTTTCTGCAACTTGATGCTTTTGGTTCCTTTCACTGTGTATTATCTGCTGCTGGCAGTAATCTTAGCTCTTCAACTGACAGCAAAATTATGAGGTGCTCAGTACAAGATGACAATTTGCCTTCCCTCATTCTAATTCATTTGCGCCGCCATCAAGGAATCAGCATCATCTTTTCAACGCGTTAACAGCTCACTGCTGATAGAAAGCATTAGCTCCCCATTCTTCAGCAAGAGGTCAAAACCGATTCTTGTTTCGTAACAACCCATTAAATTTTGTGCTTTGGAAAATTCCATCGCTCTCGGATGTCAAATACGTAGGCCGTGGCCTCTGTTGGCACACAGAGGAAAGAGAGGGTTTGCTGTGACATACCAAGTGACACAGCAAGTGACACAGGCAGCCAAGAGTCTTTCCTAGAGAGCCCCGTGGTCTACCACTGGCCTTGCCTGGTTGTTTCCTTGTCTTTTTTTTCATTTTTCCTCTACTCTTAAGAAAGCCTCTTTGTTCCAGTGTGCACACAGAGGCTCCTGGCATCGTTTTGCTGGCTTTAAAAAAGTCATAGCTAAATGTTGTTGCAGGCTTTTTTTTTGAAGTACCGAAGGATCTGGTTTTACACGTTACCCGCTGAATCTGCATAAAATCCTAGCAGAGGCAAAACCTACCTCACTTGATGCAAATAATAAAGGTCACCTGTGTAACTTCCACAAGGTGTTCGCACTGACTTGATACACCATCACGTGGCCAGTAAAAAATTATGACATATTATGTACCTCAATAGGAAAAAATTACGTACCTGCACTGTTTCTGTACACGTGGCGTGGCTTTATTCAGTTTTCTGTACAGTTGAGCTTATCTGGGTAGACAAGTGAGTCCCCCTTATCCCCAGGCAGCTTCATGAACAGGAAACCTTGGCCAGTGTTACGCACACAGAATCGTAGAATCATAGAATTGTCTAGGTTGGAAGAGACCCTTGGGATCATCGAGTCCAACCATCTACCCTACTCTACAAAGTTCTCCCCTAGTTTACATTCAGCATAACAGAAGCCTGAAATCTTTGTCAGGCAACTCGCATTAAAATGTTCGGTGAGCACAGCTGTGTTTCTGATGGGCGTACGGGCGGGTTACAAATATGACCTGAAATACGCCTGGCGGCAGACGGAGGGGTCTGTAAGGGAGCGAGGGGCTGCACCGGCCCCACCAAGGTGCCCGGGTGCCGGAGCGGAGCCGGGCAGGTCAGCCCAATTCAAGGCAGCATGGAGCTGGCAGTGCCGCTCCTCCTGCTGCAAGCGAGCAGATGGTCCTGGATTTTTCCTACCTCTCTTTCGACTGCAGAGCATTTAAATACAAAGGGTAAAACTCGCAATAACGCAAAACCCTAATTTGGAGAATGAGGGGCAGAAACAACCTTGTTAAAAATATCCCAAACAGTGAGTCTGCAGTACAACCTGCATACTGTAATATTTGCAGACAGGGCTGGGGGGCAAGCAGAGGTGGCAAAGAGTGGTTTGGGGTGAAACTAGAAGTTGAAGAGCTAATTCAGCATTCACTTCAGCACAGTCAGGGCCCTGGTGGAGAAACTCCTGGGCTCTGCAGCAGCGATAGCCGGACACTTGAAAAACAGATCTTGGGAGAAGAGAAACTTGTTTTTTTGGGGGAGAGGTGGACATCAGAAAAAGAAACAATATTTAAAAAATATTGAGGAGATCCATCTTTCTTCTACCCCAGCTGCAAACAGAGCAGCCACAATTGCCATCGTGGCTTCATCCCTCTCCCCGGGGAATACTGGGGGGCTCAGCGGGGGGGGTATAGGCACCTCCTCCTTTGGCTGAGCAGGAACAGCCTGACACAAACTGAGCTGGCTGCTGCGCAGCCCTTCCCAAGGGCAGTCTCGTAGGCATGTTTCCCAGCAAGCTAGGAACTCCGCGAACCTTTAGTTTATTGCTGCTGCCCTGGGAGTAGCTGTATCTATTTTCAGTTTTACATCAGAGGGCATCTGAAATTAATGTTCTTCAATAAGCATCAAAATGCGTGTTGTCAGCATCTCGGGGTGAACGTGGATTTGGCAGAACTTATTCATGCTTTACCTGCACATTAAGAGTGCTCTTCGGATTTTGTCCCATGGCCGTCCTGGATTGTTTGATTTATTTGTTTAGCCATGATTCAACAAAAAGAGGGGAAAAACTGCCGCAAACACAAAGACTTCACTCCTCCTCACTCTTCCCAGTTGCACACACCCGAGCGACTCATTTCCTTTCTCAGCAAAGGAATTAGGCCCCCGTGATGCCGTATTTCCAAAACAAGGATGTTCAGCCACAAAACCTTCGCCTCTGTGTCGGGGAAAATGTGCCGGATGTCCTCGCCACACACAGAAAAGGGACCAGCCCAGGCACCAGCACACAACGTACACCGTTTAGTTTGGGGAGATGCAACACATGCCAATGTATTTAATGCAACATGTGCCAGAGAATTGAGTGCAACATGTGCCAAAGCTGCTGAGCTGCGAGGCAGCAGGAGATGCTCACCCCTCCAAGCACAAACACTGCGGCCAGGCAAGGACAGAGGGAGAGGGCAGGGGTTGGAAGCTGCCCAGTGAAGTCTTTGGCGTTCCCTATAACATTTACACAAAGCGATCTCTCCTGAAGGAACATCACCAGTCTTCAGAGCCTCCTTGCTTTTTTCCAAGGGCATTAAATTCTCATTTTCTTCTCATTCCCTCAGAAGACCCACCTAGTTTTTGCTAATTCCCTTGCCGAAGCGCAGCTCTGCTCTCCCCAGAGACCCTCCACAGACCTTGTAATGTTTACTGTCTAATGAAGATTTCCCCATATATTAGGCCTGGTTTGAAAGAGAAAGCTTTTTCTTGAGCTGCCAACTCAGCCAAGTCTCCAGCAGTTGAGCTGGATTTCGTCCATCTTAGGCTCCATCACTAGTAGTTACAGGTCCTGCTGACAAGCTCCGGACCCTGTCTGCGCCTGCGTGACCGCGTGGCCATCAGCTGAAGCCATCAGCGACAGCTTGCTGGCTCCGGTGGCTCTAACAGGCATGGGAAGCACCAAGGATAAACTGATTAAGGTCAGGAGATACCTACGCTGGTAAAAACGCATCATCTTTAGTCACTTTTCAAAGCGTGGATGCACTAGTAGACTATTTTGCTGTCAACTGGACAGAAAGGGTTTTCTCCCTTTTCTAGTTTTTTTCCAATCCTGGAATGGATCCCTATAGGGAGACAGAAGTGTCTCCCTTCCCCTCCAGCAAGCAATATGACACCATGGAGCACAAATCTGTGCATATTCACACACAACCTTGCTCACAGGGAAAAAAATATAGCAGAACTGAAAGAGACAGTTCAGAATGCTGCTAAATTACATGTGGCATGTAATTTGTATTTTTCCTCTTCAGCAAATCAGCACTATTCTCTCTCGTTAGCACTCAGGGCGAGTACTTGAATGCAGAACAGCCACTCAGAGGAAACTAAGTTCACCCGGGGAACCCAGAGGGAATTCAGTGTCCATTAGCTGTGGTGAAAGGGAAAAATATCTTTGCTATATTTCAGCTGGACTATTAGCGCTCTCTTAAGATTTCTGAAGACAAAAATGCTGTTTATACAGCATCAGTTGGCAAGAAGGGGTTTCATTATTAAAGCACTGTTGAAAAATCTGGCTATTTATCAGACATTTAAATGGTGCCGAGCTTTTTGAAGGCCTGGCTTTCCCTTTTCTTTTTTTCTCACTTTTTTTTTCTTCTGTCACTTGTTATTCAGAAGTGTTAAGTGTTTCTGTATGTTCCTCTGGAGCTTTCTCTTTTTTGCTGGTCTTTTTCACATCTTCATTAAATAGAAACATGTTGAAGTGAGTACAACTTTTTAACCTATCCCATCAAAACTGAAATTTTGCAGAAAAATAATAATGGAATTGAGTTTTGGTTTAACCATTAGCTATGGCGGTTCAGCTGCCTATCTAATACTACAAAACATGCATGTGATCTCCGTACAAGATGAAAGGTGAAGACTTTGCAGCTGAGGTTTATGCTTATTTCTTGCATTTGCTGCCTTTTCATTTTCTATCTCCCTAACTGCCATTGCTCCTGGCAGAGCCGTAAACTTTGCTCCAGCTCTGCTCCGGAATAATACAGCAGACATCAGTTCTTCTTGTGAGTAAGGACTGACACCTTGTGGCCAGAAAGCGCTAAACTAAAAATAATCCTATTGCATTTTGAATCATCTGGCCATTCCCTATCGAGCAAAGTTTTCTTTAACCATCATTTATTTAGCTCTTTAAAGAGTAAAAAAAAAATATCAGCATAAGTATGGGTTTATGCGCTTTCCCTTATGGTTTTATATGGTTAAGAATTATTAAACTTCTCGTCTTCCAGGAAGAGAAAATACCTTTGGAGGCTCTGCTCCTCTAGCAGCCATGTAGGGGTTTTCTGCTCCAGCCAGACTACCCTTTAGGGAGAGGATAGCTCAAGGATCATCTCAGTGGGAGACTTCACTCCCAGTCTTTTGCTGGAATTTGAGGAATAATTTTTCTCTGCTGGAAGCATTTGCAAGACCTGGGTGAGCACGAGTAGTATGGCCTCTCTGCGGAAATTGCTGAAACTGTTCACCATGGGTCCCCAACCCCTCATCAGCCCATTTCAGGACAGACTTCAGCCGAGGCAACAGAAGAAATGCCTAAGAAGACCACGGTGACCTGGAGACAGGATGAATTTTGGCTACTTCAGGATGTTGCTTCTGCTTCCACCATAAAACTTCCACACAAACTTTGAGATTCTCTTAAAACCTCTGGCTTCTTGATTGCTGTATTAGTAAAAAAACAGGAGCCTCAAAATCTTTTTAGCTCAAGGAAGTGGAAAGGGCTTGAAACAGCCCTCACTTCAACCCAGCGTTTCCTCCTGTGTGGAGGTTTATTTTTATTGTTGAAGTTACACTAACTCCCAAGAACCCAGTGTGCTGGGGTTTGTACCAATAAAGTACTCAAAGGGTAGTTAGATATCTCCTCGTTGTCACTGTCTACGTTGTGGACAAGAAGTGTCAGCTAGGCAAAACAGAGTAAAGGTGGGGATGTGGGCTGGGAAGACAAGGCAACAGAGTGAAGGGGGAAAAACAGACTTTCCTGCTCATCCAGTTTAGGTGATGTCAGATGAGAATTTGTACGTCAGTATGGGAAAGGTGAATTCCGAGCAGAGATGTCAAAGAGGGTACGTCTAACTTTTTCAGATTTTGACTGAAAGCTTGTCCTAAGAACAGAGGATAGTGAGGAAGAAAATACAAAGCATCCTCCTCCTCTTGAAAAGTCCACTGGGCTAGTTCAGAGGCTGGCAATAAAAGTGTTACCTCACTCACAGTGTGTTTGGCTTGTGCAGAGTGCACAACTTCTCCCAAAGTACAACACTCATCTCTCAAAGATGCCCAGGAAAAAAAAAAAAAAGCACTGACTTTTTCACAGGTAACCATTACAGTGATGCAAATGACTATTTATTCATGGTGACAATTTCAAAGATGCTTTAAGTTGTACAACGTATCGAAGTCAGAGTGTTGCAGATTCCCAGCTCTGTTGCTATATGGGCTGTAAAATCACTTGTGTGTGAACCTTTATGAACTTTGGAGCTGACAGAGTCATCCAAACCTCTTTCCTAAGTGAAGAGCAACGCCTCTTCTGAACTCTCCAGTTTGGAAAAATTGGCTTCATGTGAACATTTAGCTTGTGTAGTAGCCCTCCTGGACATCATGTGTCCTCCCAGTATACACCAACCGCATCTCAGTTTGGCAGCAGTAACAATTCTGTTTGCAGGTCTTGTGTGCATTACCTTGCATGTCATTCTCTTTATCTTCTCCATGTTAGGCGATGGCAGCTCTTTCTCCACTCACCTATTGCATCAACCACCTCAGTCCTCCTGGCTGGAGCTACCTCTGCTCAGGAGCTGACTAACATTTTGGAGCCTCTGATAAAGGCTGATCCCAGCATGAGGCTATTCAGCTGCAGTAGACTGGACGTTTCCAACACTGCGTGAATGGGGTCATGCTTTCACATATGCCGAATCCCATGACAATGTAAATTTGTGGGGTTTGCATGCGCAACCATATTTCTGTCAGCCCATCCAGAGGGTGTCGGAGGGATCCAGCACTGCACTGGAAGAGCCATGGAAATGGCACCTGACCACCCAGCATGTCAGCTGGGGTGGAATTACCCTGCCTGGACTCTGGGGCATCCCTTTAGACAGCACATTTTCTTACTGCTTCACACAGCTTTAAAGTATTTCATATGGTCCTAGGTGTCATGACCCAAAATTGTGTCACAAAACCCTCACCTGAGAAACTATCCTCCTCCCACACAGAAGAGGTGCCCAAGAGGGGGTGGCAGCGTCCCCAGTGCAAGTAGTAGAGAGATGCAAGGAGGTCCCATTTGACACTGCAAGGGGTCAGACAAGGGGCCCTGCAGCTGCAGGGACGCCCTGCAGCCATCCTCCTCTCCTGGCCTTGCTGTGCAGGAGATACTCCTCCGTCCCAGTAGAAGCCAGTGGTTTTGCCTTGTGCCCCCACCTTCCTCACACTGAACCAAAGCCAGGAAAGGCAAAATAATTTATCCACTTTGTAGGATAAATCCTGCTGGAATAAATCAAAGACTTTAACTCGCAGTGCACCACTGTGAAGGTTCATCAGTGGTCATCCAGAAAATACAAAAAAATCCTCATAGGCTGCACCGTGCCACATGCCAGCAGCTGCAGATGCCACCTTGAGGCTGTGCCACTGTGCCCCATAGGAGAGGTGTCACCCATTTACCACAACATGGTTACACTCAGAAAGGAGGACAGAGGACAAGACACCTCTAGATGACCACCCCAGGGAAAACATACTGATGTGAGGTTTGGGTACAATTTCAGTTACGGACACACTTGGAGGGGAAGGAGTCCTAGCATTTTAAAAAATGGGTCTAGGATGAGAACCAGGAATTGTTAGTTTTCAGGACCAAACATGTTCATTTAATGTAGGTAGAGGACCTTACGTATTTGGTACTGCTTTCTTAGCTTAATCCTGGGAAACCTTTCAAAGCTTGGTTGGAGAGGACCCTGAGAAACCTCATTTGATTCTGAAGTTGATCCTGATTTGAGCATGGAGTTGGACCAGGTGACCTCCAGAAACCCCTTTCAACCTCAGTTCTTCTATCATTTTCTGAGTTATAGTTATCCCAGCGAGCTGTGTGACATGTCAAGCCGAGCCTCAGACCAGAAATCTTTCAATAAAGCCATGATGAGGGTCTTCACTTTGAAGAGAAGCTCAGGCCTAACTCACAGTTTATTTACATCATGATGTAAATGCTAACGCTCCACTGGAGACACAGGGTGCCTTCTCTTGCAGTTTTGTTACAACTATTTGGGATGTAATTTTCAAGTTTCAGCTTTTGAAGCCTGGAAGTTTCACAATTTCAGGACAAAAATGAATGTGCCTAGGGGATCGAGGCAAACTATTTTTGAAGCATGACTTTGCAGTATTAATGATTTTTTTTTGTATTTTCTGGATGACCACTGATGAACCTCCACAGCAGCGCACTGCGAGTTAAAGTCTGATTCTCTGCAATAGTCCCTGGAATAAGCCTAAAAGGTTCTTTTTATACAGTCATTTGTTTTGGAAGAGGGGGGGAGAAGCAATGCCCAGAAATGTTTCATCAGGCAGGCGTGCTTCTCGAAGGCAGTCAGCGAGTAAAAGCATCTGAGTCATGAGCAAGGGGAAGGGAAATTTCGTGTCAGACTACAGAGTAATTTGAACCTATTTCTTTCCTACCAGATGTCTTGTGCAACCTCAGGTTGTGAACACAATAGGTTAGAATACAGGTTTACACTTTTCTTTGGCTTTGAATCACACTGTTAGGGTCTCTATCAGCTTTACAAAGTCAGAAATCATGAAGGCACGTGACTGCACTGGGACTCCATATAATATTAGCTGCAATAGCTGTGGATTCTTCGATTATGCCCATTCTAAAAGGTAAGCCCCACCTTCTGACAGGACTATTAAAGCAGATAATTTATCTTAAGGGGTAGTGGAAGGAAAATGATAACTCAACTTTAAAAATATTATTAGTAGTCTAAGTGCGAACTCTTCTGATTTAAGGTAACCAGATATGTTATAGTTATGTCTAAGCATTCCTTATTCTATGGGATATTATTAAAAATTATTGAAGCACAGTAATAATCACTTTTATATAAATATGAAATCAGAATCCTAAGAAGTAAATTTACTTACAGAAAGTCAATTGTGAAGACTGAAAAACAAACAGTGTGTGAGCTTCCCTTGTGATATGGGACTATGTACCGTGGTGCTGCAAAAGCATAACCGTACAAAAGGACATACGTTTCTGGCCCACATAGTCCTTGTGAAGCTCCTGGAGTGCTGTGTTTCATGCTGGAACCACAATTGCCAAAAAGTAACTTCAAAGAGAAAGATGCAGAATAATAAAAATATAGTCAGAGCTATGGAAAACAGCAGTGTGTTAACAGTCAACACATATTTAAAAAGAATAAGAAGAGATAACCTTTAGGAGAATACAGAGTAGAACTAAAACCAAGAAATATGAGATGAAACTGATAGAAGAGATGATTAAAAGGACTATCAGAAATTATACTTTAAATGAGTAAGGGAACAGGCTTAAAAGGAAAAGAGAGAAAGCAGCTCAGTAAATTTGGGAATGGGTATCACTTAACAAATATTCTTGATTAAGAGCCTTTTATAGTGAAACCTGCTTCTTATCTAAGTAAAACATGGCTACTATATTACCACACGTGAGTCTGCTGTATACTTTTTGGTGTTTTGCTTGGGTAGGTCTTTTCAAGGAGGCAGACGACAACAGTAAAGTCCTTCTGGCAGCTGCCACATGAGCTCCACTCTCACAGCAGCTCCCATTTTAGGCATCCTTTTTTACAGAAACATAATCCCATCCACGCTGAGTTTATCCATCTGAGAGGGTTTAGTTCTCACACCTGTGACAGTCTGGATAGCCTGAAAGCCCGGCTCAGTGAGCAGGCTGCCCTGCACCAGGTAGCTGTCTGCAAGTGAAAAGAGGGAAGTTTAGGAAAAGATTAAGGAAACAACAGATTTGTGCCTTGAGTACAATATTTATTGACCCATAAGTGGTGCAGCTGCATTTTCGATGTTTAATGGGAAAATGCTAAGATAAATATTTCAAGAGGTATGACTGTTACGTCTCCTGCTGTTATTCTGGGCCAGCAAGCTGTTCTGAAAGCATTTTTTTTTGTCAGAGGTGAGCTTCCTGCAGTGTTTCTGACTCAAATCTATGTATACAAGTGGGAAATGTTGGTTTATTTCTAAATCCTAAATATTTGATGCTTTGTGGCAGGTCCTGTCTGGAGCGTAGTTGAGCTCAGAATAAGACAGCTCTCAGTTACCTGAGAAACTTTCTTCCAGTACAATGACGTGCCAAGTTTATTAGTGGCATAATCCAAATGCTTGCCGATATCTGAAATTGTTTCTAAAACCATTTAGTAAATACGTGATCATCCAGTTGAGATTTCTGGAATGATTAATCCAATTAATTTTAGAAGAAATTGCCGGCAGGCCAACAAGTAAAATGCAAGGAAAAAAATTAACTAAGATCACACACTGAACTTCAAATAATGAAAAAGAAAATATTGTGTCCCCAAACACAAAATTTATGCATGATCCCTTTGTTATCCCTTTTAAAGAGTATATGCAATTTCCACTATGCTGTAAATTAGGGTGAAGAAGCCTATTATCCCATCTTCCCATTTTTCCCTTTCTGCTGAAGAAAGAGTTGCAAGAGGCAGCAATGAAGGAAGTTGAAAGCTTATTTTCCACATATTTTAAAAAATACACAGCGAGGTCGTGGCCCCACTGAAATGTGCAGCTGGAGGAGAGCAGAAGTGGGAGGTAGAAGCTGCAGCTGCAAGCAACTTCTCCAGTGTCATGCCCTGACCTGGCCAAGGCTGCATTGGCCCCAGAGCAAAGTGATCATTGAAGACCACACGTAGAAAAGGGTGCCAATCTGATCACCCTTTTCATTATGAAAAGCTCAGGAAGGACTACATGCTCTGATAGCAGCCTGCACAGTCCACTGATGCTGTTATTCTGGAGAAATTCTTGATTGATGCCGCAGTCGCTTGAGACCCCCAATCCCAGGCTTGTCACATCAGTGTGCCACTCGTTACAGGTTTCAGTCGCTTCTTGCATGAGGGCTGGAATAAGTCTTTTTAACCTGAGCCCTTCAGAAGGTTAACTGCTAGGGACAAAGCAAGGAAGACAATGGCTATCAGAAACATTTGCAGAGCAATAGCAATATCCAGCCTACTAACAAGTGGCTGGCAGAGCGACTGACAGTCTTAGGCCGGCCTACAGATCTGGGGTTTATCTACCCAAGACAGATGCAACCAGAAAGCTTTACAGCTCAAATAGGGTATGTGTTTTCCACTTTGTAAGCACTTCAGCAAAGTCCCAGGTGGGGACACACACATTCATTTAGCCATTGCCTTGATTTTTGATAACAAAGTCAAAAGCATTTTCTTAATTCTTCAGAGTAGTTCTTGATTTCAGGGGTGTGGAAAGCCAAAAGAAATCACCGCAGCCTGCATTTCAATACCTCTCCCTGGTATGGAAAGAAGAGGTCAACCCCTTGCCATAGCTCAGCCATGTCATGAAAAACACCTATGGACAGACAGCAAACTCTCCAGGTAGCTTCTGCTTTTGAACATTTGTGCAATCATAATGATTTCAGCTGGGAATTACATATTTAAGGACATAAAGCGCTGTTGGATCTGACATGCTGGATAACACAGATCATCCCATCCCATCCTATCCTATCCCATCCTGTCCTATCCCATCCTGTCCTATCCCATCCCGTCCTGACCCATCCCATCCCATTCCGTCCCATCCCATCCCATCCCATCCCATCCCATCCCATCCCATCCCATCCCATCCCATCCCATCCCATCCCATCCCATCCCATCCCATCCTCTGTCCCATCCCAGCCCGGCCCAGCCCAGCCCAGTCCAGCCCATCCTGTTCTTCTTCTACTGAACCAACTAGTGTAGGATAGTGTTTCGGCTCTAAATTAGAGATTATTATCAAGGCATGAAGACTGACTGTATTCACTAGCTACTAATTACTTGGGCAAAATCCAACATCAAATATTTGCATTTAAAAGTAAACTGGAAAATGTTCCATTTAGGGAAAAGAAGAATTAAAAGTTAGGAGGAACCGGTCAGTAGGTGGCACAAGAACAGCACAGGACTGTGCTGCAGTATGCGAGTTGAGCGGGAGAGATTGTATCCTGAGGCACAAATGCTAACTTTATTTTTTTTCCCCCTACAGCATTTATAAACCCTGTTATCCAGTGATTTAACTAACTGAAGCATTGCACTGAAGCACACGAAGTGAGTGGCTTAAGTGGAAGTTCTCCTTGAAACGCTACTCCATCACTGAGCACACTATGTACTCTTGACATCCGCTAACATCACTACACCTTATCAACCTCTTTCAAGCATTAAATAAGATTGAATTCCACTGTACATCAAAATAGACATCTGACATGCCGAAGTACAATGATCTGACATTTAGCAGGCTTGTGGTTTGCTAACTTGAAAAATTGTTGTTTATACCGCAGTCAGAGCATCTCAAAGCCTTTAAGAGAAGTAGGGGAACATAGCCCCACAACAGATCACCTCTGCTGATGGAAAAGGCTTATTAACTGTGTCTATGAGCAGCATGTTAGGGAAAAAACTAGTAGAGCCACATGTCAGGGCTTCAGGCACCAACTTGCGGCCACCACGATCTGCAGGAGGTCTCTGTCTTTGTAGGGCAATAGCAGAAGCCGCTAGAAAACCACATTGTGCTGGTAGGTCAATGACGAGCAATGGATTGAGTGGTTATATTTAACCCTGGAAACTCTGCAGTGACTGAAGGCTGTTGCCTTTGTTGGCTGTCGCCAAGGTTTTTCTTGCTGATTAGAGTTACAGGAGCAACGTGACTAGGTGCGAACTGGCTCAGCAGTTCCTATTTCTACTGTGCAATTGCATGTCTCTTCCCCTCCACCAAGATTTTAAAGTAAAATGCAGAAAGCCACGTGTACTGGGTGCCCTGCCTTGTGACTCTGACATGTCACCATTCATTTACAGAAAATGAGTTGGAGGAAAATTGAAGGGGGGATGGTGTCTAAAATGATGTGCATAATTAAGCTTTTCTGAAAGTCTCCTTTGCGCTTCGGTGCCAGATGACTGCATGCAAATCACCCAGAATGCTATTTAGAAAATAATAATGAATTGGAACCAATCAAGTGTGAAAATGATGACTTCTGCCTACTCTAAGGTAAAAACATATCTTCAAATACCTTATTCTAAGCTTAGGTGTGTTTGTGTTTTAAAAAAGAACAAAAAAGCGGGAGGACAAATATCAAATACTGAAGAAAACAAGCTATCGTCAGCACAAATATACTTGACATAGCAATGTATTTTCCTTAAACAAGCAAAATTGAATGCTACGTAGTCAGTGTCTTAAATTATTCTTATTTATTTGTCTGTATGATTCTAAAAAGACAATTATAAGCACTATTTAAGCATAAAATACACCAAAGCCATCATACCTTCCTCATTTCAGATCTAATTTCTATTTGCAGCCCACACATACCTGCTGTTATATCTCATTTATTGCTGTACATTATGTGCATCAGAGTCACTGCAAGCAACTGATGACACTAAGATCACAGCTGTGCTGAATTCTAATCAAAAAGTGACTCTTCACCACATAAAGTTGCCTCAACTCGTATTTCCTTATTCCTCAAGTAAAAGAGGGCAGGAAGCCTAATTCTGAGATATAATTTATTAAAGACTGGAAATATGCTGGGATTGCCAAGGCAGCTGGAGACTGGACGTGGAGAGCCAGGAATCCCTTCCAGTCTGATACAGCAATGGTTTCATCAGACCCAAAGCATCATATGATGAATTCTTCTTGATCGGAACAGAAGTAGGTGATGATGCCAATTGAAATACAAGCAGCACGTCGGTAGAGAAAATAACCTGGATCAGCTGCTCCCTGTTACGCCAGCAGTGTTGTCCACCACAGTATGTCGCTAATTCACTTTGACTGGTCTCAAAATGAAGTTATTGCACAATGAATCAAGACTCAAAGCAAATTCTTCATGAAGCTCAAATACATCTCCTGGGTTTTATCAATCATTACAATGAGAGCACAAGATTTACCTGCCTACATCAGACACAAAAAATCGATGACCGTGGCCCTTTGGATGACCCTACTATGGATTCAAATGGCAAAGAAACCTGAAACCCCGCCAGCCATCGCTCTCCTGTTATGCTGGTGCATGTGGCAGGGCTTGCCACCTCCCGTCCAGCCTTCACAGAATCACAGAATCGCAGAATGGTAGGGATTGGAAGGGACATCTAGAGATCATCTAGTCCAACCCCCCTGCTAAAGCAGGTTCACCTAGAGCAGGATGCACAAGATCGTCCCTTATCCTGTCGCTGGATACCACTGAAAAGAGTCTAGCCCCATCCTTTTGACACCTGCCATTTAGATATTTATAAGCATTGAGGAGATCCCCTCTCAGTCTTCTCTTCTCCAGGCTAAACAGACCCAGGTCTCTCAGCCTTTCCTCATAAGAGAGATGCTCCAGTCCCTTGATCATCTTCGTAGCCCTCCACTGGACTCTTTCCAGTAGTTCCTTGTCTTTCTTGAACTGGGGAGCCCAGAACTGGACACAGTACTCCAGATGTGGCCTCTCCAAGGGAGAATAATAGAGGGAGAGGATAACATCCTTGGACCTGCTGGCTATGGTCTTTTTAATGCACCCTGGATACCATTGGTCTTCTTGGCCACAAGGCCACATTGCTGGCTCATGGTCAACGTGTTGTCCACCAGGACTCTCAGGTCCTTCTCCGCAGAGCTGCCTTCCATCAGGTCAGCCCCCAACCTGTACTGGTGCATGGGGTTATTCCTCCCTGGGTGCAGGACCCTACACTTGCCCTTGTTGAACTTCATTAAGGTCCTCTCTGCCCAACTCTCTGGCCTGTCCAGGTCATGCTGTGTGGCAGCACAGCCTTCTGGTATGTCAGCCACTCCTCCCAGTTTTGTGTCATCAGCAAACCTGCTGAGGCTGCACTTTTCCCCCTCATCCAGGTCATGGATGAATATGTTGAACAAGACTGGACCCAGTACTGGCTCCTGGGGAACGGGGTGGTCTCAGTGGTCTCACAGCAGGACCTGCCATAGGGAAAGACTTTAGGAGTCCTGCCGAGAAGGACATTGCCTACGGGTTTACAACACAGGTCATGTGCTCCAGACCCACTTCTTAGCTTTACTCTTGCCTGGTAAAGGGTGTGCTTGGGGGTGTGTGTACAGTAACCTCTTTCTTGTGATCTAGGGAACATTTAAAGTAAAAAACATAAATGTATTTGCTGAGGCAAAACTTACAGGTATGAGATCAGGCTCCTAAATTGCCAACTTATTGGTGGAGAGGCCATTTAGTCATGTTACAAAACAAGTGCTTCGGACAGCAGTGACAGGGTTATGAGTGGCACTCTGGGGATTATGGTAATATCAAAAGTGAAGTTAGAATAAAAGTGAGAAATGCTGACCACCCCTACCAGTGCAATACTGACGTAGACATGCTAAACCTTTCTTGCGCTCAAATACTCTCAGCACCCCTGTTTCCTCACGTGGCAGCAGCAGGGATGAGGTTTCAAACACAGGCCATGGTTTTGTGACCAGAGTGCACATGGGTTTCTGTAGGGAATCCTCATATCCCTGAACCTCTTCCCGCTCTGGGGTCCACACAGAGCACAGCGCCTGTAGACCTGCGAATGGATGAACTTCAGCCGATACCACAGAGACTATTTCTCCGACGGGTGCCTTCCCCCACCCTGGGAGCACTGCAGACTCCTTGCCTCCCCCTGAGCTCGCTCTCCCCAGGGACCGATGCCGTGGCTCCTCCGCGTCGCAGGAGCTCACGTACACACCGGGCGCGGAGAGTCAGGATGAAATTACGCGCCGCCACCTTCATGCATAAAAGATGGCATGGCGACGGAGGGACAGCAGGGCCTCAGCATCCACCCGCCGCATCCTCCCGGCGGCCTGGGGCTTAGCCCAGGGCTGCCACGGGTTTGCCCGGTGGGGAGTGGGCCGCCCCAGGTGGCCCCGGGGACGGGCAGCCCCTCGAGCCATGGACCTGTCCCCGTGCCTGCACTGGGTGCGGACGCGGCTCTGGCGATGCGGAGCCAGGCGGCGGCGGTTCTGCAGTAAGTGTCGCGTACAATCCCCCCGCGCCCCTTCCCCCTTGTCCACCCCCATGCCCTTGCCCTTGCTGGCTCGCACCCACCCCACCATGTGGATGGGGCCAGCATGGAGAGGCCGGTTTTAAAGGGTCCCTTCCTAGCATGGCCTTTTTCACATTTCTAAGAGAGTTTTATGAGGGGATGGTTTGTGTTTGTGAAGGCAAATATGGAAAAATGCAGAATAAAACCCACCCCTTTTTTTGACCAGCTGCATGAATGAAAAGAGTTGGATTGAAAGGAACAGAAGCAGATCGGTGGCTTGTGAAATGTCACAATGCAGATAATGTCAGATAATGTCCTGAGTCTTCCCGCTTCTTTGGCTGGTAGAAGACGTGCACATCACTGAGCTGATGTATATCCAGCCTTGCTGTAAGGTGCTGGGGTACGTTACTCACCATTTCACCATGGTTTTACTGGAGGTACTTTGCTTGCCTTCCATGACAGACCTTATATACTGCAGCGGGT
This sequence comes from Vanellus vanellus, assembly GCF_965231255.1. Classification (NCBI taxonomy): domain Eukaryota; kingdom Metazoa; phylum Chordata; class Aves; order Charadriiformes; family Charadriidae; genus Vanellus; species Vanellus vanellus. The sequence goes on from NC_138906.1 coordinate 104,518,872, forward strand.
GCCGCTGAATGGAGATCCAGCCACTTCTAGCTGATTTATTCAGACTCCCTTTCTGGGAGATATGTTGCCAGTGGTTCTGCAGGGACTCAGCAAGGGTAACACATCTGTGACAAAGGGGGGAAACAGATGGGATTTCTTTGGTTCAGGCAACTATAGTGCTTAATCACTCCTAAGGAGGTGCAACGCAGTGACTCGGGAGGATGGGCTGGGTGGCCGACAAACTGAAGCATCCTCTCCCCTACCAGGAGGGTTATATATTGTAAAAGGGATCTTGGAATGGGACTGCCATTCAGAGTACACTGCAAAAGGATAAATATGATAAAATGAGCATGCTGTCTGTCAACACCTCTGCCCAGAGCTCACGTCATTTCATTAGCCTAGTTTATCCATGGAGTTACCAAGGTCTGTTCGAATTTTTCTAACTCATAACATTGCAGTATAGACACCCAGCTCTCACATTTACCTTCTTAAATATGGTTTTGTCATGAATTGAACTCTAGTTTGCCTTTCAGATTCAAAATATTACTGGTAGATATCAGAAAGTCTGCTTTTCCTAGTTGTCAGTTGTTTAGTTGCTCACTGGGTTTAGATGCTTGCAGCTTTGTGAGTATTTTAGTGTGGCACAGCTTTATGGTCGATTTTTTAGTTGTTAATGGAGCAGACAAAAGAAGCAGTTCTGTTTCGTGTCTACTTAGGATTACCTTTTCCATTTGAAGCTCCCTACTCCTTACAAATATGCATTTGGCAGATAGTTGGGGAATGTATATGGAAACTCCTTACCGCAACATTCACTTTAGACATTAATTATCCTGTGAATACATATGTTATTCAGGCTGTCCTCTGAGTTAATAAGAACTACTGCCAAATGCATGCAGCACCATTTAGCTCAAGCTGTAAGAATGGGAAATTTGAGAACTGCAGATACTCTGAATAATTGAAGGAGGTTTCTTTGGTTGACAATGGTGCTATCTTTGCATATCTCTCCCAGCCCATCTTTTTGTCTTGCCTCTGGCTTAGGGAAACACTACAGCACTGAAAAAGTAGAAAAAGGGGGATAAAGATTTTTTTTTTTTTTTAAATGCGTCTGAAAAATATCAATCAGTTAGAAGAGTGTTTGTTTGCTTTGTTACTAGAAATAACTTCTGGCATCTTTAATTAGATTGCTTTAGCCTGCATTGGTGAAGGAGCCTGGCTTTCTGTGACCTGGCGTGGCCGTGGCTGGTGCTGAGGCCAGTCATGAGGGTCTGCTCCTTACGAGTTCCTCGTGCTCAGACTCAGCTTGTCCTCCCTAGCTGCCTTCTGCTGAGATGCTGCAGCAAAACTGCTGCTATTACAAGAGGCCTGCTACTCTTCTGTTTATAAATGTGCAGTTTAGAATTAAAAAAAAATAATCTAGTAAAGAAACTACTGCTGGCTTATTTCCGAAGTTGCTGTGAGCACAGACTGTCACTGTACCTTCTTGTTAAAGCAGTTATTCAGAGGAACAGCCGGAGGACTTTGCAGTCCTTCTGTGCCTGCCCTTCTGGCCCCATTTTACAGCCGAGTCCCTGAAGGAAGCTCCCTACAGGCACGTGTGCTCATGGCAAAAATGCTGCTTTGAACAAAGGCATGTTTTCAAATGGAGAGCAACATTTTCCTCACCGCCTCGCTGGATGTGGCTGTCCCTCCGGCCAAGGGAAAGCAACTGCAGCTCACACCAGAGAAGCCCCCTGAGAGGCTTTTGACATTCATGAAATTGACTCTCCATTTTCACGTCGCAGGGAGGGCTAGTTCCAATACTGTGGGAGACATTGGACAGAGAGTGTAAGTTCATGATACTACTGTAAAAACCAATACTGGAACTAATGGATTCTGCTTTCCTGCTAGATGGTCCTGCAGCCACACAGATGAAAAATGTTGTGAAGCTTTCCTGGAGTGGGGCATCCACTGCATCTTCCTCTCCCTGGGCTCTCTGGGGTCTCATACAGATTGACCTGCTTTTTCTTTCATTTCCCTCGGCCCAGCCACATATGGTTCATGAAATTTTGTAGGAACTTGGGGTCTCCAAGACTGCTGCCTGGCTGCTAAGTTTGACTGAAGCTGGCCAGTGGGTTAAAAAACGTTAATGATCAGAGTATCATCACATGTACAATGTTTCCTTAGGAAAGCAGGCCAGGGTTGGAAGCTGAGTTTGAATCATGCTAGTATTAACTGCATGGAGCAAGTCTTAAAACTGTGTTTGGAAGAGTCTGAAAAGCAGCTGTTCACTGCTACTCCCCGAAACGTACTTGGCTTCTGGCCACCAACACATCTTAAAGCCCTGGGGATCTGTGGGGAGGAGCTTTCTCTGGGTTTTCCTGAAATTTAACAGATGGGGTTTGCACAAAAAACTTAAGACTTCACACAGAGAAAAAGGATTGTATGTCCGTGATGCAGGACAGCAAATTGGGAAATTCTGCTGGGTGTATGGCTGAGGAGCATTTTGGATGGCTTTTGCTGGCTTGCCATGCCAGCCCACTGCTCAGTGGTTGTGAGGTCCCCAGTCTTGGGTGGTCTTTACAGCTATTCTGCTGGATTGGACCCATCCGTACCACTTCACGTATCACTGCAAGCATTTGGTGAAGGGGAAGAGGTGGGGAGGCTGCAGCAGAAATGTTAAGTGGCTTGTTCAGAGCCATAATCCCAGATGGGGCTGGGAGGCAACACACCTGGGGCCTATCTGCACTTTCATCCCACAAGCCCCAGCCACCTTCAGCACCGTGCTGGTTCTGGGTCTGGGTCCAGGTCTGGGTCCGGGTTCAGGTCCAGGTCTGGGTGCAGCCCTTGGTAGCACCGCCTGTCACCACCACAAACCCGTCCTGGGGCATTGCCAGGCATCAGGAGTCCAGTGTAGTGTTTGCCTAGAAAGGGTGGGCCTCAAAAGCGATATCCTTCTGGTGCTAATGTAGCTTTCACAACCTGTAACCTTTAGGGCAAAGAATTGATGGTGAGCTTTGATCTCATCTCATTAAGTATTCATTGTTAGGCACTTTTTCTTTTTACCAGCAAGGACTACTAGAGTAATGTTGTGAACAGCCCTTTATTATTTCTGCTCCAAACTGGCTGCACAATTTAGATAGGAAAATGTCTGCTGTGTATTTCAATTTGTCTCCAAGTAAAAAAAAAATAAATCAATTGCCACCAAAACGAAGAGAAAAGCAAGAAATGAGGAGCAAAAATGTCATCTGGAAAAGAAAGAAAAATGGAAAAATCTCGATTTGTACATGAACTGCATAGCCTCATGCAATATCAAAACTACCGTATTTCATAGTACATGTGATTTGTTCACAGGAAAAAAAAAGTATTTATACAAGTCACTGGTGTTAGGAAAAGCAGTACAGAAATATTGTTCATATTTGTAAACGGAAACAATCTTCTATAAGCTAATAGATGAGCCTGGCTTTAAAGTACCCTGAAATGGCAATTAAAAAAAAGTGTGCTGTTTGTCCTGCTCATTCTTGGTAATAATGTAGTTTTAAATGGTGGTGTTGTTTTGGGAAGGGAGGAGGAGATTGTGTTCCTGCAGAGGAGTAGACTTCATGCAGTATTGAATACAAGAGCTATATTTTGCCTCTTACCTCAGGGAAATGTTCTTTGGAAAACATACTGTAACGTACCCGACAGCATGATGCCCCGTGCAGCGCTGTGATACTTGCGTGGGCAAAAAAGCCTTTCCACTCGGAGGGGTCTATTCAGGACCGACGGAGATTGATGGATTTCAAAACCATCCAGGGCACAGCTCTTTGTCTGCTCAGACCTTTAACATGTGGAAAGAATATGCAAGTATGACTAATGTTCACCCATCGCTGTGCAAAACCTCTTCCCACCGAGCCTTTGTTAGCGCTGTAGCCGTGTGATGCTTAGACTCGATCCTTCAGTGACTGGAAAATCATAATGGGTTTCTAGGTACGCTTCGAAAACCAATTAAAATACTGAGTATTTCACATCAATAAGTCTTTGAAAACAACCTCAAGGACATTTGCATGGTTTGATTTGTTTTTCTTAATATCACACCCCCAACCATTCATTTTTAGGTGTGTTTCAGAGAAGCTGGAACTGCTTTGTCATTACTCATTACAGCCAGGGAACCTGACAGCTTAATGGTGAGGCTGCAGCAGACCCCTGCAGTAGGGCAGTTGGCAATGAAAATGTAGTAGATGATGTTTGTATAACATGTAATAATTCACAGGTGCCAATATTAAAAATTCCTAGCAAATGGGTGATAATTGCAATTGCCTGAGCAAGACAGACAAAAACTTTTTAAACTTAAACCAGTAGCAATAGTTATTTTGTTGGTTGTGTTTTTCCCCTTCCTTTGGAGGGTTCTACTCTGCTTTATAGTTATAGACTTAGCTATAACACCCTCTCCGTTACATACTTTTGGATACAACAAAATTTTAGGCATTCTCAGCTGAATTATCAGCAAATCTGATAACTCTCATGCAGAGTGATAGCGGTCTCATGCTCAGCGACAGTTAAAAAGTGTCATGCTGATGCAATAGCTCTCGTCGTCGTGGTGGCTCTACTGCTCCTCACTCAGGTGACAACGGCTGACTGAAGGGAAGGTGTTCAGACAGTAAACTTCTGCCAACACTCGTGGGACTTGCAGCGAGTTTCATCTGAGCATAAAACAATACTTGCCAAAAACTAGGGGCAGTGTAAAGAAATAACTTCGTCCAACAGCTAACTGTTTTTTTGTTGGTTTTTTTTTTTTTTGCATTAAACCCATTATGTTCCTAAAGCGAGGACTTCGCCATTCTGCTGAACATCTGAAAAACCCCCATAAGCCCCTCATCTTCAGAGCAGGCTACATTACCTAATGCCTTGCACTAAATAGCTTTGGTAACTGCTTACATAAAATCCAAAGGAATTAAATCCCTGAGTGGGCCTAGGGCCAATATCACTTAAATCCCACTTAGCCCATACTTTGAGGAGGTGCATGAGCCTTGCACTACATGGGGGAGATGGGAACTGCCCCACAGCATCTTCTCCCAAGCAGAGACCGCAGCACGACCTTCGCGTCTGAGCATAACACCCTCAGCTCCTGCTCTGAAGATGAAGGGAATGGAGCAATCTGGACATTTTGTATATTGCTATACCACTGCCTCCTGCTGAATTACCCCTCTGATGATCCTCAGTTCCTCCACTCTCCTCTCTAAGAACAGTACAGGCTTAGGCTAGTCCCAAAACTTGATTGATAAAATTAGTCAAGATAAATCCCCCTTGTAGTGATTTTCTAAAGAGGGTTTCAATCCTAAGTTGTTTTTTTTTTTTTTTTTCAAAATAGATAAGGGTTTAGCAGTCAGCTGAAAAAAATAATCAGCTCTTCCAAAGCTGGTCATTTAAACAGAATGGTTACAGTGTCTGCAGCATAGGCACTAGTCAACCTGTGCCAAATATAATGACTGCTTTACTTAAGCTTTTTAGCTCTGTTAATCCTTTCGATCTGAGTAAGGAGTGACATGTTGGAAAACTAAGCTGGAAAGCAAAGGGAAAGTGATGAAAAGGAACAACAGATTCTGCCTGCGCAGAGTGGAGGACACTGGGGCTAAAGAAATGCAAAAGATGCGTAAAAGCCTTAAAGTCCTCAGTACAGTTACTAGGCATGGAGTGGCCACTACTCTGAGCATCTGGTTTGAGAAGTCCAGTTAAAAGCATGTAACATATTTTAAAAGATCAAACAGAACCAAACTTAGGTCATGTCAGATGAAGAATTAAACCCAAGCAGGATAAATTTGTCATCGGGGTAGACGCTACGGCACGGTGTTTATGATGAAATGGTTTTTAATCCCTTGCAGATTATGATCCTGTGCCATAGGCAGCAGCCGCATTCATCAAAGCTTCTGAGTGCTGGTGACAGCTTTCCATCAAAGCCACCGGATCCCAAAGTCGTCTTTGCAAGTCACCTTCAAAAGCTGGCGTGGGCTGTAGTCGCCCCTGGCTGTAGTACCTCTGCAAGAGTGGGGTGTTTCTCTTGAGGAGAAACCGAATTACAGAAGTATTTGTAATGTGTCTGTATTAAATAATGGAAAGCAGCTGCTTTCTAAGTGATGGACAGCTTAGGGAATATCAGTATGCATCGCACAAATTCTGGGAGGAATACAGACCAACAGAGAAATATTACCATTGCGCTAATAAAATTGAAAAATGCTTTTCATTTAACTTAGAGTCGCCAATTTTTTTGAAGTGAGCTCTTCACTTCTACTTTTCATATCAGTTGTTCTCCAACATACCCACCAAAAGGTGCTTTCATGTATGTGACAAGCAAAACTCTCCACTTTCAAAAATGTTACACCACTTGCTCTCAGGAAGAAGTCAAACTGCTGGGATAAACTCTTTGGATGCAAACTAGCATACTCAAAAATGACAAAGCAATTAAGCTCAAATTTTTAATTTTGTTTTCAACATCCTGAATTTAGACCACTAAGACAAAACTGACAAAAGATGAACATATCCAAGTATTAAGGAAACGGCTTGCAGTAAAATAATAGCAATAAGTTTGTCACCGAGTTTGCAGAACTGCTCAGCAGGAATATCCGTTATATACTTTTACATAAGATCAACAGCCTTATAATGCTTTCACACAACTATGCTTCAGTGAAACTAGGCCCTTTTATTTAATATAAAATCTGAGATAAAACTTGAACCCCTATATTAAAGAATCTGTCACATTCGCCAAATCACGGCACGGTAGTAGATAGACCCATTTACAGAGGAGAGCTCCGCAATGAAGAATTGCCTCCGTTTCTCACTCCTGATTATCTACCGAGCGTGAGGAGGTCGGTGCCTCCCATCAAGAGAAAAACACAGCCAGGGACCTGAGAGTCTAGCCAGGTCAGGGGAATCGCCTCATGGAAAATATCGAAGATAAATTAGCTCCCACAACCAGCCTTACCCTACTTATCCTTTCTATTTAAAACCTGTGCTGAAGGGAGTTCAGGATCTAAGAGGGTTTAGTTTTGGGGAAGGGGTGGGCTGATGCATAATTGAATCATGTCTTGTTTGGAGTAGCAGTACAAAGCCGGGCTCCCACACTGAGTTCCTAAGTCTAACCCAAAAATGTCAAATCACCTTGGAGTGGAAAAAAAACTTCTAAGAAAACGTAGACAGAGCAATTCGATTTGCCTGTAATTGCTTGTACTTCCTTTGCTTTCCTAGTACAAGAGCGCTGGATAAATCCAGCATGGTTTAAAACTTAAGTAATTAATATTTTACCTACACATGCTTATGGGGTCTTTTTAATACACCCAGATGCTCTTTTGAAACACCAAACTATTTCAGCAAGTTTTTTTTCAGCAGGAATTGAGAAACTGCAAAATCTTCTTGATGCCGGGATGACTATTAACTGATGATATCTCTGTAATGAAGATTGGCATTATATTAGAAACCCACTCCTTTTTAAATACATGAGGTAATCCAACAGCTCCTGAGTGAACTAATTATTGCTCATTAATGTTCTGCTTGTAGTAATAGGCTTGGTTAAACCATTTCCGATTGCCCGTGTACAATTTCATGAACGTGTGTGACTGCTGACAGGGACGAGCAACGCTTAATTGGGCACATACTTTAGTGGTGCTTCCTATACACCTGTAACAAGGAAAAACCCCAAATTGTTGCAACCCCAAGAAGATGGAGATGCTGAATAATGAGAGGTGTGCTGACACGGCCCTAGCAAGAGGGACCTAAAGGGGGATCGCACAAAAATGCTGTTTCTGTGTGACACACAGGTGGGATGCAGAACTATCAGTCCAGTCCAGCACGCCTGGGCTGCCTCTGACATGCAGCCAAAAAGCTGTAAGCTGTCAAGGGGTAGAGGATAAGAAGAAAAGCATCATGGCCTCATGGACCGCCCCTGCATGGTGACTGACAGCCACAGGGAGGAGTCCCTGTGGGAGATGCTTTGTTCCTCATCCAGACCTGTCCTATGTGAGCCTGCTATGCTGCCCTTCCCTCCTGGCTGCCGGGCCAGCTGGTGGAGGGGAAGAATGGACTTCTCCAGGAGGTGCTGTTCCTCGCTCCAAAGTGGAATGCCATCTGCTTAGGTCGTTTGCTAGGAAAAGTTTTGAGGTGCGTACGAGATGATCCTCTCCCCTCCTTAGCTGTGCGTTTCTGCAGGCTGTGGGGCAGCAGAGACAGGACTGCTGGGTGCTCACCAGGAACATCTGTACTGACACCCCCCTCAAGCAGCTCATAGCTTGGGCAGGTGTTGCTGCTTGGTTACACTCTGTGAATAATTTAACAGTTTACAGTCACAACGGTAAGAAATGTTGACTATATATATAAATAAGAGCTGAGATTGCAGAGAACCAGTTGGTAAATTTTGAGACAAACAGATGCATGTAAAACTGAGTCCCAGCCAGCCTGAATAAGTCCCGACTGTGATATCTGAAGACACACTTGTAGCTTGTTTAGTGAAATTTTCCGCAGTTGGCACAGGTTGCCTGATGGCACAGGTCGGGTCTGATCGCTGAGCTGATCAAAGCCAGCGACCACTGGAAGCTGTGAAGGGAAACCACGTTAGCAGGTTTAGATCCTCAAAAGATGTCAAAATACCAAAGTCTCTTTGCAAATACCAGCAGAAGGTACCCAAATACCTTTGATGAGCATGAGTTTGTGTGCTTCCCCCTCTTGCAGAGCTCAGCAATCTAGGCAAGTCTCACCAAGCACAAGTAAACCATGTATTTAACTTTGTACTAGGGATGCTGAGAAGGAGAAAGGCTGCCTTTCCTCTCAAACCAGGAGCCAGGTTATGTCCTCTAACCCCGCTGAGCTCTCAACTGCTCCACTGCCCCCACAGCTGTCCATGTGTGAAATCCATGTCACGCCCACAGCCCTGGCTCAGGACAGTGGCCCAGAGAAGCCAAGAAGCTTCCAAAAATCCATAAGTTCATCAACAAGAGGTTTCTTTCAGGGCAGAGGACAGCAGTGATCCTCCTCCCATGAAGCGAGGGGCCACCACCTCACCTTCACAGCCACCACCTGCCTCCTTTGCTGTCAGCACATCAATATTTCACATGAATACTCTAGAAGCAAAATGAAATGGTTATTTTTAAAATCACAAGCCATGTTCAAGCATTATTCTGACAAAGGAAGGGCAATAAACCCACTTCTCTTTGCAGCAGGTCTGCATGGCTTCTGAAAGTGAGTCAGATCTGCGCCGGGAGCTTGCCTGAACCAAGCCTGGGGGATCAAGCACCTACAAATAGTACTGTTTCTCATTTCAGTATTTTGTAATTGTATGTCATCAGTGCAGCTACTACCTGCCCTCCAAACTCCAGCTGAGCAGTAGAAATATTGACCCATGTCACTAATATTTTTACATCGATTGGCAAAGTAAGGGCAGCTAAAGTTTAAGTAAGCATTGGTGATGAACACGCCCTTGGTTTGGTTTGCAAAGGCTGTATCAAATCCAGATAAAACAGGAAACTAACTTGATGACCTCAGAAAAGACTACTACTGTGGTTTTTCCTATCCTTTCTAATAGTCCTTATCAACATGTTTGTTATGCCTCATCGTTGTCTAAGGAGAACACAGTCACCTAGTATTTGTCAATCAGATCATTCATTTGACATCAGTCATTAATACTGACATTACTGCTGTCACTATTTGAAAGATACATTTTTATTTAAAAATGCTTTGGTCTTTGGGGCCTCTTTAACCTGTTGCAATCAATTTGATACATGAAAATGATGGGAAAACTTCGTTTTAAATAATTTGGGGGCTATTGTGACATTGCCATTTGTATTCAAATTTGTCCATTCAAGTACCAATCAACAGCATCTCTGAAAAGGTCAGTGGGAGGTCTGGTAGACTAAAATCAATCATTTCCACTGCGCTACCCTGCTGAATTAATCAATTAGAAGTGTTTTCGAGGATCTTTTGTGCCACTTCCAACCCTTGTGTATTGCTAGACTATATATTCAGAGAGTCATGCTGCATGAATTAGCTTTTGTGGAGGATGTGCCTTTCTTTTATTCTTAAAAGACTATTTAGTTTGTTGCAGGAAATCAGTCTTATCCGATGAGTGCTTCCCTGAGTAGATGGTCAAAGATGTATCTATATGAAGGCACCAGGCAAAGAAAACCATACAGACAGAATTACAGATTATATTTTAGCATAAAAAGAAGATTTGAAAAACAAAAGAAAGAGAAGAATGTGAGATTACTTGAAGCTGATTCTTTGTCCAATTGTGTTGCAATTCTAAGAAAAGGGACTGTTGCGAACTCTCTCTGCGTCTTTATGTGACATGGTGTCCTGCGCCATACAGTACACAGTTCTTCTCTCTTATAGGCACATTGAATTAAGCCTTGTAAAAGTATTAGTAAAGCAGTATCTCTTCCGGAACTATGACTGGAGGTCATAATCTTATTTTTCTGGCACGGAGAAATGTGTGCATTGCTTTTGTACTATGACACAATTATTTTGGTATTGCTTTAATTAGCAACCATAATTGCTACTTAAAATGAAAACAACGTACTTTGTATCTCAGGTATTTTCATTAAATGTAATTTACTTAAAAAAAAAAGAAACCCAAAGAGTAGCAACAACAGATTTCATGTACCCTCTCAGTTTAAGTTTTCTTCCAGCACAGGCCCGGTGTGTACGTATGACAGCAACGTGAGCGAGCTGGACGCGCTGGCAGCAGGCGTTGTGTGCGTCGGAGGGCTGGCAGCGTGCTCCAGCGGATACACCCATGGGAGTGGGTGCTCTGGGGGGTGCTGTACCCACCACAGGAGGGGAACGGGAGAGCTGTCCTTCTGCACAGCCCCAAAGAGTCCCTCTCCTGAAATTGCTCTCCACTCTGTAAAATAGCCCATCCTGCAGCGTACACACCTGTGGAAGGCTTTTGCTCTGATTTTCCTTCTTTTGCGGGTTTTTCTCTTGATGTTGTTGAAAAGCAGAAGCTTAAACCCCTCTCGCTGTGGTAGCAGATGGCTTTTGGGGAGCATTTATTCCTTGAAGGCAAAAATGTATGTCCAGCTTATGATTTCATTAGTACGGTAACTTTACAGTGTGGCTGGAGCAGAGATGCTGAGTTGATTACGCCAGCCTCCTCTAGTCAAGTTATCCATAGAAAGAAAGTGTCAAAAATAAGGGGTATTTTTTTTTTCTCCATTACTTCATGAGGACTGCTCACACACATAGAAACAAAGTATGTCTGAACAGAAATATTCAGTTTGATATTGCACATATCGAGTTGGAGGCAGGATAAAGCTCAATAAATGCAAATAAATTGTGTGCCTGATAAATCTACATGTGCTGCTAAATCCACTTGCTTTACTAACACAATATAGAGTAAGTCTAGTGGTCACAGCTCTTTGGTGGCCCATTTTTGATACAGCAAACACTTAATCAGGGGTTTGAGGGGTCCATGGCCCCTGCCCTGTGAGATAAACCTGCCTCCTTTTCCTTCCAGACCCCATGGGTCCCACCAGAGACTGTGACTGCTCATTTTCCCCAAGAAGGGATGCAGAGCAAATGTCTGCAGCCTCTCCTGCCCTCCCTGCAGCTGTGCATCCCCTGAAACAGGGCCCAAGTCTCCTCTCCCAGATGCTGGGAGTGAGGACCACCAATGGACTTGCAATGAGTTCGTCAAAGATGCAGCATGAAGTCCTAAAATCTCCCAAGGGAAAGTCTTCCTCTAGATCTCCTGAAGAGAAGGTACTCTGGAGACTGGGGCTTTCAGCAAAGTACGTCTGATAGTCAGCTGCCCCCAAATTATGCAGAATTTGGTACAATCTGTCAGGCATTCATGGCCTTTAATGTGAAACAACCCAAACCAAACAAACCACCCTGTAAAGCTGAGGAAGAGTGGTGTGATTCTCCTGTCCTTGGTTTAGATGACACCGTAAAAGGACTAAGGAGTACAACATCCTGCTCTGTCTGCCAAAGGTTAAGCTTGCTGTGACCTCCTTCTCAGTAATGATCACAGTCATCCCCTTTGAGGCAGTCTGTGCATTGAGCCCACCAACAGGAGAACCAGATCTTCTTTCAGATGAAGTCCCGTCTGCAGTCTTTTATTGCCAAGGTCTCTGCGCTCCATTGGGTGTATCTCCTGTGCAGCCACATCAAATAAATAATTAAAAGGAAACAACCCCTCTCTCAAAACTTACATAGACTCTCCTTTTAGCAGTAGGTGTCTAAGACAGATCACCAAAGTTTGGCTCCTACAGAGAGCACTTTCATTACAGGCTCACACCCTGTTGGGCTCAAAACATGTGCCCACTTACTTACAGATGGCGTGTCCTCCTACCTGCTAGTTCAAAGGGACAAATTAGTTTGTCTCTACGATGCTCTTCCCAAGCAATTACGTCAGGTCTAGAGAAACAGGTTTGGGGAAAACAAGAGGACAAGCCATTTGCAGCCTTATCAACAATGACTCTCCAAGCTACTCTGCCCGGGCCGACCAACTCCAACTCCCTCCACCTAAGTTTCCTGAGTCCTGCCATATTCCCAATGCCTTCATATTTTCTTGCTACAAGAAAGGCAGCTGACCATCATCACAAAAGCATTTCCTCATAACATTTATTCAACGTTTCTGTAATACACATCATAATGCATCCGCTTTTTCCTACTAAGCATAGTGTGGTTTAATTTAGATGGAAAAATTAGCACAATTATCAACTAAAGCTGAAAAAGCCATCCTCAAATGCTGCAGCTCATAATATTAAAATGCAAGATAAGATAAATGTATATGTTTTTATTCAGATAATACAGCAGCCTGTAAGGAAGGCATTTCTCATAGAGTGTGAGGTGTTTTTCTGTGAGCTGTGATTTTTATAAGATAACAGCTCCCCGCCGGAGAAGAAGCATGGCTACTGCTGGCACCTGCAGCGCAGATGCTCTGTGTTGGCCCCGTACCCATGCAGGTAGCCAGGCAGGTACCCATTGCCCAGAGACTGCTCACATGCCGGCAATACCCATTTTGAGAAGGCAGAAAAGGAGAAAAAGCATGAGGGAAGAAAAATAAATTGCTTGGAGCAGTGAACAGCACTGGATACTGGGGAAAAGTCATTCTCCTGTCAGCATTGGCCTGATCTTGCACAAGGAGGAGTTTTCTGCAAAGGTGGAAAGTAAGTGCACCAAGGTATGCAGCTGGAGGGTTACCTAAAGGGGGCCTACAGGAGAGCTGGGGAAGGACTTTTTACTAGGGCATGTAGTGACAGGATGAGGGGGAATGGCTTCACACTGGAAGAGGGTGGATTTAGATTAGATATTAGGAAGAAATTTTTCACTCTGAGGGTGGTTGCCCAGGGAAGTTGTGGAAGATTCATCCCTGGAGGTGTTTAAGGCCAGGCTGGATGGGGCTTTGAGCAACCTGGTCTAGTGGGAGGTGTCCCTGCCCATGGCAGGAGGGTTGGAACTCGATGATCTTCAAGGTCCCTTCCAACATAAACCATTCTATGAGTCTATGATTTGTGCCTCCTTATTACAGTGTTTAAGCTTTGGCATGATCTGGAGGAAGCTGACTTCGGCCTCATTACCTTCAGTTCCTGATTTCATGCTAATTAGCCACAATAGTTTCATGCAAATTTTAAATGGTCTAAACACCTCCTTTTCCTGTCTTTTTTGGTTATTAACTTACCACTGTTGTTCCTTTGTTAAATATCCAGAGATTCTATAAATAGAGATGTTGATAGAAATTAATTCTGTAGCTTGTTTGAGTGATGATAAGTACCTGTGACATTCATTAACACCCAGCTACATTTCCCTTTACAGATGGGGCTGCTGGCACCATCCAGCATTGTCTGCAGGCCCCTATAGCTATCATCTAGAAGCACTGAAAGTATTTTGAACATGTTGCTAATTAAAGCCCAGAGCGACAAGAGGATTTAGGCGTGGCCAGCATCCCTGGTAATCGTAAATGTTGAATAATAAAGTGACACAGCTGCTTTGTGTTGTGCCAAACCACACGCTGGTGTGTATGTTAGGAGTATCACGAGCACATCCAGGAGACCCAGCTGCTTGGGGCAATTTTTTTGTAGGTTAGGTTTTCCTGTGTGAACTCCATTAAAGGGCTCATGGTGGGAGTAGGTAAGTGCTGGTGTCAACAGCAGGGTGGATGGGACCACCTCAAGGCCCACATAAGTGGCTTTATCCTGTGAAGAAACCTTCTCCAGCTGCCTGGGGACACTGGGCTGCTGCATTGAAAACAGTCTCAGGTCTGAGAGGTGCTGAGATATTTGGTACCCTCTCCAAGAGTCAGTAGTGAAACCTTGTGTGTGTATGCTTACTGGTGAAAATCTTGATGCCTATGACCTCTGAGGAGCTTCGGCTAGTTTGAGTCTCCATGTCACCAGTGGACTGAGGTGGCCGGGTTCCACTAAAGTTGCAGTGTAGGTGCAAACATGCTTTGTTCTTTTTCATTTGGGTGTGGGGTTGGTTTTCTTAGCCTGTCCATTATGCATAAGCACACAGGACCACACAAGAGAGCAGGTGAAATTCTGGTTTCGCAACACTTCCCGAGATCTTTGTGATAGGTTTCTGCTGTGCTTCATTCACTGTCTTTTAATGTGTCTAAACTTATGTTTGTTCCAACTCTTGTAATTCTGGAAAATATTGTCCTTCCTTTTTGTTCCCTCTGCAACTTCATTAGCATTGCAGCAATAGTCATGAGGGATTCAGGATTGGTAAAATTACCTTTGGACCCTCTTTCTCTTTGGAGGATGATATAAAGATAGTATAATTGGTAACCTGTGTATTTTCTAGTGACCTACTACACGTACATTAGTTTTTGCTAAAAGATATTTTTAAGGTGTTAGGAATAAGATGAAAGATTTGTTTTGTATTGGAAGGCATCCTGCTGGAATATCCGTTATGTGAGAGTTGTTTTACTTGCTAACTGCTGACATTTAACATTTAGCAATAGGAATACTCAGAGAGGAGAACCTGGAAAAGCTATGAAGCTGCAGTACATTACTGGAATCTGTGGGAGGACCGGATGCCAGATACAAACTACTAACTTTGTCATTATGTCCAATTATATAAACTGTATAATGGAGGGGTCAGGAATATAAACCAGTTCTTCTGAATTTCAGCATCTTCTAAGCCTGTTCTCTCGCTGCAAGGTAGCTGTTCTGTCTGAAATAAGACTCCTCACAGGATATATGGACACACACGCACTCACCAGTTTCCACATTAAAACTGTTCAGTGCTAGCAATGAGCCTAGTCAACAGGTTCAAAACCCTCTGTTGTTAGTGAGCAGAAGTAACAAATTAATAGTTGCAGTGATACAAGACCAAAGGAGACCTTCTGTTATTCAGCTGGCAGATATAACTGAAAATGCAAAGGCATTTGGGCTTTTGGGCACAGAAGCTCTTCTTCGGGTTGGAAGCAGCAGACTTTAACTCCAAGTCATGTGTACTGGGAGTTAAGGAATATCTTCAGAAAAATACTGAGTTTATCCCAACAATACTAATAATTTAGACATCTGAAGAGAAAAAGGTAGCTTGTAACTATGGAGTAATGGGGAATACTAGACAGAAAAAGGGTGATGGAGTCATTAGCCCCTGTAAGAGTGACAACAAGAGAGAGGTAGTTACCGCATTAAGGCATTAACTGGGATAAGACATGGGAGAATTATTGTGTGCCATGAAATCAATTTCTCTGCTGCACTTATTACTTTTTAATATTAGTAGAGTTATGAATTTTACTTCCAGGTCTAGTCTTCAGAAACATTTTTGTGGGCCTACTTTAGTTTTTCAGGTTTAGATTATGTCATGACATGCAGCAAGAAAGTCTCTGCAGGATGAAAGCAGAACTCAAATGCAGAGAGTGCTGATAGTGCAGTCTTGGAAAGAATAACACACCACCTTCTTTCTGTACCCTGGGCAGACACAAGGCCTTTGGGACACTTCTCTATTTTAGGTGATGTGGTGGGCACTCATGAGAGAGGAACTGATAGTGCTACTTACCACCCAGCAACCTGGTTTCAAGAACAAGCTAGCCCACAGAGCAAGAACAGTTCCTACTATGGCTGCATCCTTAACCTCAGTCTCAAACGTCCTCAATCCCAAAACTGTCAGAAGTGGATGATTAAAACCAAGTTGTCCTCTCTGAAGAGGCCGCTGCGTGCCACTGTCTGAGAGCCTAGACCAGTGACAGGTGTGTGCTACCTTAATGGGATTGACCAGGAATGAAGAATGAAGTAAAGAATTTGTAGAAAAGCAAAAGAGGAAAGCCTGCTACACTAGTTAGACCCCAAAGAAGCAATCACTGGCAGCAATGGTCTTGATGAGAAGTTTTTCTACTTGGCTACAACTGGGTTTCTGTAAACGCAGATTGCTATTTGATAGATTCAGGGAGGAAAATGATGATAAGGGAAGAAGCGCCTGCAAATGTCTTCTCTGAGCGTTGAATTCTACCTCTATGTATCTTCAAGCAATAGGAATATTTCCTTTCCCCCCCCCTCTTTCTTTTCTTTTTTTGTAACAAGGGTGTTGCCAAGGGGTGTGCTATGGCAGCAGCATCCTGCAGTATGTTATTTGCTTCCTTCCTAATCAAAATATTATGGAGTTGTTATTGCATATCTTTGCTGTAATTTTGGAAATTTGATCCCCAGCATTTGGGGGATCACACTCCTCCCTGCCATGTAAACTTCCTAAGCAAAGTCTCTGCCAAGTTTTCAAGTGTTCCAATTTCAAGTTATTTTGATCTTATCTCAGTTGTGTTTCCTTAATTTATCTTGTCTTTAAAGATTTTCTATCGCAGACAAACATTACATACAGTTACACTCAGGTTCTGTGAACAAAGGTGATGCAGTCCAGAGCTCCCACGTTTCATGAAGACAGAGCAAAAAGTTACCCGGGCTGCTCCAGTAACTCAGTTTGTGGAGAGGTACAGACTTCAAGCTTCAGTTGAACTGCTGGAATTTGGCTCACCTAACTTTAATAGACCATGTGTTACAGTCTAGGTGGCCCCTCTAACTTCAGCTAGTTTGGAGTATAAATCTTAGAAAAGATTGCTATTATTTTCTAGTTGAAGAGCCCCAAAGTTCTGCCAGTAGAGCCACACTAACATTGCTATAAAAATGAAGTTTTGAGCTAGTGTCCCTAAGTGATGCAATAACAAAAATAGGTAATAAATGTCCCTTCCTGATTCCTAAAATCCTTCTGTAGAGCTAGGGTGTCCTGAGGGAATTCCCCTGGCAGCTGCGTTTCAGCAGTTGTTGAAATGCCTGCCGTGCGTATCAAGGGCGTTGATGGTTTGGGCTCCCTTCACACAAATTTGCCCGTCAGTTGTCAGCTGTGCTGCTAAAGACGGCTTCTGATGGTGCCTCCCATCCACACGGCTGGGAAACACCAGCAGCAGCTCTGGCATGGCTGTGCTGCCTTTGCTCCTCACATACAGATTTGTCCAGAGCTGAAGAACAGCATGTAACACCCCAAACCTTTATGCTGATCCTGGGGCTGTTTGCCTTAATAGTGAAGAACTTTGTGTATTTTCGGATGATTTCATATTTGATGATTTATTATTTTTTTAAACTTATTTTCTGAACTGCCTGCTGTTCTGACCTTTTCTGGGACACCCAGGCTCTCCCAGCCTGGTACTCCTGCAGCAGCACAGAGCATTGCATGGCACTGGGAGGCACATTTGTCCTGGTGAGGCTCAAGTGGAGACTTATTTTCACAACAAAATTTTCTGGGATTGGCATACTTGATAGGAAGCTTACCTTCTACTATGGCTGTTTAGAAACATCCATAGCATAACTTGGGTCAACGAAACACTTCATACACCAAAATGATGTATTATGCACAAAGTACACTTGTGTAGACATGTTGAGGTAGATGGAGGCAGAGACTGTAACCAAGAAACCTACAGAAAAATGGCTTTAGGAGAAGAGCTTTGGCACCTCTGACCACCCCATGGAGCAGGCAGGAATGTGAGGTGCTAAGGTCCCAGAAAAAAGCACACAGGAAAAGCAGAGCGCTTCATTTATCTACCTTGGAACCATTTGAGCTTGCTGCTCCAGAGCACTGATGACACTTGACCATGGCAAGGTGAGCACTGCGTGTTCAGCCAGTCACTGAACTAAAGAAATTACTCATACACAGTAAGACATCAGTAGCTCCACCGTACCACACGCTAGTGAGGAAAAACCATTCGTATCTCCCGCAAAAACTGGGCATAGCACCCTTGTGAAGCAAGCAGCCACAGAAATGTCCACATAGACCTTCTGAGTCCTGCCTCTCATTGCCATCCAGAAACAGCTTTTTAAAAGTTTTTAGAAACATTTTACCTCAACCATGATCTTGGTAATGCCCAGAAAGACTCTGTTTGTGCCAAAGCCTTCCTGTGATGCTGAGGAATGAAGCCAAACATTCACGTAGGAGAGTTTTTCTCCCCTGGGGGCTGCTAGGGTTGCTGGACCATACTTTGCAATCTTGGTTAAGCGTTCCCCTGTTTACACCCTGCCCTCCCTGGGATTTCAAACCTTGTGCAAAACAGCGTTCTCCTGCTGGGACAGTCATGCAAATAAACAACTTGCTGCTATTTTATGACTTTCCTTGATTTTCTCAGTGAGATATTTCTAAGCAGCAATTAATGAAAGCAATACCACATAGCATCGTCTATTTGCACTGTTAGTCGGAGTGCTCTAGCACTTGCAGCTGGGCACTGCATACGCCTGAATGTGCGCTTAGATATGAACCTCTCTGCCTTTAATTTTTTTTTATTATTATTACTGGTTTTAATAAGCCTTTACTTAGGTGAACTATTTCCTTTGCTTGTGAAAACTACCAGCGATGGATGATGCGTGATGCTATTTAGATAGCTACCGCAACAGATGATGCGTGATGCTTTTCAGCTGAATCACCCCATTCGTTCTCCACCACAAATAAGTTTTGCCCCTCTTTGTCATGCACAAAAAGAGTTTTCCCACCACCAACAACTCAAAACTGCTTCACCCAGACATGGTTTTTCTGTACCAGCAGCTTGTTTCCCCGTTACACCTCACGTACAGCGCAGTATCAGATGCTCGCTAGCACGAGTGGCCGGCAACAAGCAGAGCTGAACCGGTGCCAAGCGTGAGGGCTGTGGCCGCACTTAAGCATCCGAAACTTCCCCTCTTGGCAGCAACAAGTATCAGGTGTGGTTCAGTCTTCTCGTGCAAACCCAGCTGTGAGGTCAGCGCAGGACAGTGCGGGAGGAGCCCCTGGTGGGGCACAGGGAGGCAGTGAGGAGGAAGAGAGGTGCTTGTGGGATACCAGGCAGCACCGGGCTTGGGGGACCAGGAGCATCTGTGCCTTGGTTTCAGCAAGGGGGCCACTCACCCACGGCAGTCATCCTGCTGCCCACGGGGTTGGGGTCCCAGAGCCAGTCACTCCACAGGGAGCCCAGCCAGCCAACCCATCACATCCACCCCACAGCACAAGCCCAGCTGTTTCTGCTCTGCAGCCCGTCACTATTGTAAAGCTGAGGGTATGACATGAAACCGCAGCACTCATTTCACTTCAGAAAGGGGACGTTAGACTCAGAACCGTAAGTCTTTTTGATACATGAATATTTTTGCTTCCTAAATCAATCTTAGCTTTTGTGTCATCCCTTTGACAAGTGACTGTCAACAAGGAATTCAGGGGAAAGACTTGAGATTATTGCCAATAAAGGCTTCCTGAATATCTTGCTCAAGAAAAGTAAAGAAAAAATCCCTAATCAATGTATTTGCTTTAAAATGTACATAAATTCAACGTATTTGCTAAAAGGTAAAGGTTGCATTGATGTCTGGTCTTAAACTGCATCTGGACAGATCTGGGTTAGACTTTAAGCAACCTTTTTAAGGGTGGAGACCACAGAGCTGTGGGACAGGCTGCTGGGAAAGGCTCAGATCCCCATTACCAGAGGTCTTGAGAACAATTTAGCCAATATCTGTCTGCAGTGGTCTTGCCTTGGGGCAGGAGAATGAACTTCTGCAGGTGTCTTCCAGCCCTATTTTAATTTTCTACGTGTCTAGATTTTCCCTCTGTACCTCTGTCCTTAACTGATGTCCTGGTCAGTGGTGGGTGGCAGCCCCCAGCAGCTCCCAGCCTGATGCCGAGGGGGAAGGCAGGTGCCCCGTGGGGTTTGGGGGGAGCCAGAAGGGGAGTTCTCAGGCATTCGCCTCCTCCCAGAGCAACAGGGATGGCGATGAGTACGGAAATACCATCTTCTGCTGGGGAGATGTGGCTGCTCTGTACCACTCATCGCAGGCTCGGAGACCATCCCAGCCAGCACCGAGCAGTGTCTTCACCTCCTGGCAGGGCTGCTTTTATAATCAGGCATTTGATATGCTAAAAAATGAACACAAACATCCAAACCACTCTCCATTTAAGTTATTCCATGAATAAGACGGTCAGCTTTTAGTGGCACTTCATTTTCCTTGGCTGCCAAAAATCCACTGACAAGGAAAAGAGCTGAGGGTTTATTTTGTGACGAGAGGGCACAAGATGTAGACCACACCCTGGGATTTGCATAAGGCGACTGAGCACATGCTGCAATAATTTGTAATTATTTTATTGTGTCATATTTCAACATTTTTCCTGCTCTTTAAAGACCAAGTTACTGTCAGGAGGAGCAAAGTATTTTCCATGAGGCAGACTTCTCAGACAGGAACCTCATTGACAGCCATATTTCCAGCCCATAATCAGATTAAGTGATTGCATAGCCAGTACAAGCTGGTGTTTGCCTAACGAGAGTGCACTAACGTAAGAAGCTGTGCTCACAGCTTTCTTCTGCTGGGACGGTCCGCTTGCCCAGGAGGCTGCCAGAGCTGTTGGCAGTGCTCATAGCCCCCATTGGCGGTGCCATCGCTCACAGGACGTCATAGCCAGGGTGTTTAGCAAAGCTCTGCCAAACTCCCCACTGTGAGAGCAGGGCACAGTGATGCCATGGGATTTCATTCGCTCTCCAGTGCAGTGGATTTGTATTAGTTACTTGACATTTTTTAAAGAAAAAATATGTTTTGTATGCCTAGATGGAAATATTAACTGTATACCGAAAAGATGCACAGCTCTGTGTTCCCACCATGGGTATTTTGGAGGTCCTTTTTTTGTTGTTGTTTGTTGGGCTTTTTTGCTGGCATGGTTTTAAAGCTAGCAATAGAAAATTTGTTGTTGGAGCCCAATTCCTACTGCCAAAGTCAAAAAGCAACTCCCACTGTTTGAATAGCAGGGGAGGGAATTTGTACCAGTAAAGATGTGCTCAGAAAGCTATAGCAATATATTTTTATTTCTCACACAGTTCAAACATCCACTGCTTTTAACAGGGCTGTTCCCCAGGCTTCATTTCCCAATTACTCTGGGGCAATTAAAGATATGCATATCCCAACTGTTTGTGCTCTCCCTCCTCCCTTCCCACTATAATGAGAGCCATAACAGGCAAAGCTATTTCTACAACCACCTTCAGTCGGTTGTTGACCATGAGGCTGTTTCTTACCCAGTGGTTGTGGATGCTCCAGTTAAGGGTGTGATGCTGTGGCTTTCTGCAAGCTACTCTGGAAGTGGCTGAGATCGATGGAGCCTTCATCCTTCCCCCACCCTCAGCAGCCTCTTCTGCTCCTCACCGCTGTGGGTTGTGAGGCTTCACATGGCGACTGTTGCGGCTGTCACCACTGCAGGACTGTCCTGCGGAGTGTCACCAGGACCTTATTGAAAGCCTCCTGCCAAGGGATTTATTTGCTGGTCACGCTTTGCACAGTGTCTGCAAGCACCAGGATGGGCTTAGGGCAAAAGCTGAGGGCAGGAGACCAGGACAGCTTCCTTGCCCTCAGAAAAACCCAAGGAGTCCAGCCCAGAAACAAAATGCTGACAACTGTGTGCACGGTGCATCACCCTCGGTGGGATTAGTGTTTTCTCAAGCCTCATCTTCAGTATGCAGACTTTTGTGTCTGATGGTTCCTTGGCCTGTCCACAGCTTGGGAGGAGAGGAGAGCCCCTAACCCCACCAGCCAGCGTTGATTTTTGGCACAGCAGGCCATTAAAAGCAGGTCTTTCCGTGCAGTGTGGGATGCTCAGCTTGGAGCCTCCAGGGGACAGCTGAGTAAAGGACATGTTACACTCCTGGATCTTCCCATACCAGTTCTCTCCTTGGCACTAAGATAGTCAGCAAAATAGCTGTGCAAATAATATTTTAAGAAACAAAGTGCAACAATTCATCAAAGGGAACATTATGAACACGATCAGAAGTGAAACCACACAAGTGAAGCGGAGGAAAGCTCTAGGCAAAAACAACTACCGCTGAGTCCTTGGCCCTGGGAACGAGTTGCTGCCTGGGGCAGGTGGTGGCAGGGCTGTGGGACCTGGGCAGAGAGGCGTGTGGAGAAGGGGGAGAGCCCAGGCCTGTGCACAGCAGGCTTGAATGGTGGAGGCACTCTGGGCATTTTCTAGCCATGCTTCCAGCAGTACATCCACATAGTCTTGTGCCCCGGGAAACTGGTGTGTAACACCTCCAGCGTCTCTGGGGCCAACGCAACTGATGACTGAATCACCATGAACGCATCAACCTCCTGGAGAAGGACTGTCTTCTGCCTAAGAGGGTTACCATCTTTTAGCTCTTTGAGTCATGCCCATCTGACTGCTTCTCCCATCTCTGTGGCTTTGAGCTACTGTGCAGGTCCTGGTGGTGCTCTGAGCGTCACCACCTTTTTCATTCTCTATTCCAAGTCCAAACAAAACTCTCAGTGCTGGCTGCAGGTGCCTACCCCCTCCTTGCTGAGGAATACCAGTGCTGTTCTTACAATATGTCTGTCCCCCTGCAGTTCCTGAATGCCACCTGCATGCTGGCCTTCAGTAAGGGCTGGCTGTTTTGTCAAGAAGCTGAAGTTTGTGGATTTTTTTTTTTTTTGGTTTGGGGTCTTTTGTGCTAAGGAAAAGGTGAAACTGTAGGACTATAAAGAAACCAAAAGGATGTATGCTTGTTCCCTTTTAAGCCTAAATTAAACCTCTGACCATCTCACCTGGTCATTAAGGTCTGTACTTCTGTCACAGGCAGAAACAAAACCCTGAGTGAGAACATTCCCAAACCAGGCAATTTTGAACTCTAGATTGCCTATACCCAAACCTAATGTCTTCTAACATTTCATTTGCATTTGGGCAGTAGATAGTAGACAGGAAAACAAACGCAGGTCTTTAAGGTAAGGCTCAGATTAGATCTTTCATTTTACACTCTGTGCAGATTTTATCTCCTAAATATCCGATTTTATCCCTTAAATGCATACTTCCTGGCTCTTCATTTTGCAAGTGATGAGAACAGATCTAGTCTAGCAACTGTGTATCTCCTGAACAGATCACATTGTATGCTTGTGCTGGCAGTCATTGCTTCCTGGACGGAGGAAATGAAAGAAATCAAGTTTTTCACCGTCTCAGTGATAAGAGAAATTCAATACCTTCATGGCCTACGCAAGCAGAGAGTTTCCTTTTAATCACATAGTACTAAAAGCAAATGAGTACCTCCAGATCTCCTACCGTGGATTCATAACACCTCCCACATTCATCACGTAGAATAATGAATAAATAATGTATGAAAAATTCCTTCTAGCTATGAGTGGCATCCTTATTACAGGAACACATAGCATTTCAGACTGGGGAAATCTGAGGAAACTCACTGAGATGAGTTCTAAAATAGCTGCCATAAAAATTCACAGTGGGCTGGTATGAAATAGAAATGGCTTTTTCTCACCAGAAATGTCACCAGGCTATTAACAATGTGGAAAAAAGCTATTATAACTATCACAGAAACAGCAGGAGTAAGAGCAGGCTGGTACTGAGAGAGCACCTCGGCTGCAGCTTTGCTCCTGGTGCTGCTGGTGGATTCTCTGGGCGATAGGTACAAGTTCACCCTGTTCCCGCAGCCACTTCTCTCCTTGCTGAGTGGCAGAAACCCGGCCGCTGGCCACTAGTCATGCAGTGGTTAGGTCTTTATTACTATGTTTTAATTACAGCATTCTCAGCAAAGGGGAACCTCCTCGTTTCTAATTTCCACGCCCTCTGGATAAACTGGTGAGGAGATGCCAACCTCACGTGACATCTTACCAGCTTTAACCTCAACAGTGGCACCAGGAGCTGGTGCGCCTGGCTTTTATGAGTATTTTTAGGTCGTGGCCTGGGGGCTACGCAGCTATTGCAGCTTTCTTTTGCCTCTCTCAGCCCCTCAGAAAGCAAGCGGGTCTGCCCATTGAACATACTGCTGACGGCTGGTCTGGTGGGACAGAGCCAAGGAAGAGTGCTGCAAGGAGATGCTGCCTGTGCAAGGATGGGCTGCCCTGTGGGCTGTGCCTCTCAACCCACTGCTGAGCTCCTGCCTTGGAAGGGTTTGCTAGGGATGACAAAAAAAGTAACAGAGTGGAAGTATTATAAAACCCAGTCGCAGAAGAAAACTTCATTAGTATGCTGCATCGGGTTATTCATTTATCTGCTGTTGGATTTCTAGCAGTGAAATTAATAAAGATAACAAATGAAGAGTAAAATTTAGTATAGGTGGTTTATAAGTCATTCAGTCAGAATCCCGTACACCTTTGTATTCGGAAAAGTACTTGTAGCAACTAGCTTTGTAGCACTTCCTTACTCATGAGGGTTTTGTGTGTCTTCAGCAAATCTCTCCTCTGTTGGTTCACCTCTTAAACTAGCTATGCCATATAGACATTTCATCTTCCCGACACAAGCATAGCCACCTCACTGCCTCTGCCACCCAAAAGTTATTTGATCCCAGCTAGGGTTATTTGACTTATTTGTCCCAAGACCGAGTCCTTCATGAGCTTCTATTTGTATTTTGATAATTCATCAAAGGAATTATTTAGCTGTTCACAATATATGCAAAGTAGCAACAATATAAGATAGTAACACTTCCTGCCTTAATATGCTTTAAATACCCAATTTCCCAACTACCAGTGGGCTGTATATGAGAAGGAAGCGACACCGCAAACGAGCAAAGAGATCACTGCTGGTGGAAACGAGTGGGGTCATCCTCTGGGCTGCTGCAATTCTGACACTTTGGCAGACCGTTTCTAATCACAAAATAAGAGGAAAGACTGAAAAGGGATCTGCTGCTTGGTGGATTCTGTGCTTCTGTTACTGAGAAATAGCACTGAGAATTGCATTTGCTCCCAAATGGAGCAAGGATTTCACTGCATGGGGATCAGATCATGTTGGCTGAGCCTCTTTCACAACAGCCTTTGGATTGAATCGTCTCAGCTTTTCCCTTACAGACTGTGAGAATCCAAAGGGTTTTTATGTCGTTCTGGTTGAAATAAAATCTTCTCCTTGCTGAAAATTAATTATTGAGCTTTCTGCCGCTTTATAATATATTTATGTGCTCTTGGGAACCTCTCTCTTTTAGGGAACAGAAAGCACCATCTAAACACAGCTCAGGCAAGAGAAGTGCCCAGCTCTGCTTCGCGATGCCTTTCCTGCAAGTAGTTCAGGAGGTAAAGCTGTCCACAGACAGTGCTAATATACCCATTACCAGACCTTCTGTGTGTGGGCTATGAAATGGAAGATAACCCTGATGTTCAGGATGGGCTGCTCCTCTTAGGCAAAGCGCTTTGCTCAAAGGGCTTTCTTCAAATTAGGGTTCAGTGAGCGCTGTGCAAGCCTGCAAGGAGCTGTATTCCATTTTCTGCTGAGGTTCATGGCTGGGCTTGTGCCTGCAGCAAGTGCACTCTTTCTGAGGTGTGACTGGCATCTGCCATAGCTCCCTTATTCTCTTTTCCTGTCCCCAAAGGGACAAACGTGTGCCATGGCGTGTTTTGGTTCAGTGACATGCTTGCTTCTGGCTTGTGAGGGTTTTTTAATGGATATAATTATACCGATGCACGTGTGTTAGGAAAGGCCAGCTAACGAAAAGCAGTTTGAGCTGGCGACTGGGTCAAGGAAGCTCACCGTCTCTTGCAGTAGTCCTCTCCACCAGCATGGGCCAGCCCCTGAGGAGCACGCATCTCTGTCTCAGGCAGTTTAGCTCCACTCATTGGGCTGTGCAGCAAGCAACAGAGGGGTGAGAGCTCACCTGCAGTCAGGTCTGAAAGGCTGTCCTGCACAGCACAGCTTTGGTCTCCCTTCCCTGTTCTCAGAAAAGAGGGCTTGAGCAAGCAAGGGTTTCTCACTCTTGCTTGCTCAAGCTCGCTAGGGTCAGGCAGAGTCACTTGTCTGTGGCTGAGGGTGAGACTGAGATGAGGAAACAGGAGAGCATGGGCAAAAGCTCAGGGTATTGCTGTTCTGGTAGCTCCCGAGAGAGAAAAGCAATTAAGAAAGTAAAACCCATAAATTCACAGGGCTGGGTCAGTCCTTCTGTTGCTGTTATGCTGTTAACATATTTTGTGATCCTCCTACACTGAGTTACTTTCTTCTCATATTTAACCTTGACCACCATGGAAAAAAAAAAAAAAAATCTAGCAACTTCAAATTCGGTGATTCATTCCACAAGTTATTGCATCCTGTACTCTAAAGGCTTAATTGCAGGCTTATAGCATCCCTCAGAAGTTTAGTTTTGGCCTTGAAAATGGAACCAGCCTTGCTGAGGCACAGTGACAGAGCTAGGCCTGCAAGCACAGCAGTGACGGATTGCTGACCTACTTGCTAAAGTAAGTGGGACCTAGAGGGGATTTCATTACAACCTTCAAGACAAGACCGTTTGCGTTGCTTTAATCAATCATGTGTCCCCAAACTCAGCGCAGGGGCCAGTGGGCACTCTGGGAAGAGGAGTTTGCATGAGTTGGTGTTAGGCAGCGTCTCAGCCTTGTGGAGCAAGGAGAGAAGAAAAAGAGTCGGGCTGTCAGTCAGACAAGGCACTCAGAGGGCAAATCTCAATAAACATGTAGAAATTAAGACAAAAACTCTTTGGAGATTTCAGTTTCCTAAGCCCTCATGTGAGGAGGCTCCCAGGTGTTTCCTTCCCACCTCCAGCTTCCCTGCTGCCCCCAATGACATCTTCCCTGCACGCCAATGCCTCACCTTGTCTGCTCCACTCATCGGCTCTGAATTAGAACAGCAAATTTTTTGGGTGGAAACAACATTGCTTGGATGCTAAGAGAAAAAAAAAACCACCATCATTATTTCCTCTTAGGAAGGAAAACACAGCAAAACCAGAGGGTTTGGACTCACTTGATTCTTTATTCAAGGGGGAAGCCCTGAATATCAGCTCATGAGCGTAACCAGGTTTGGTCCATGACCAGCTGCGTACGCCTGGCTGTGTTTCAGCCGGGGGTCTTCGCCCGCTCACCCCGGGTGCGAGCCCCGCATGGGAGGTGTGCAGCGCTGGAGGGGATCACCCCACGTTGCCCACAGCAGCCTCTGGTTTCACAAGCCCAGTTTCCCTTCCCAGGCACTGCTGGCCACACCTGGAAACCCTAACATAGATTGGTCTGCCTAGCATCTTTCTTTAGCCTCTTTTAAGTCTTAAATTTACCGGAAAACTTGCCAGCAAGATTCAGAGACCAGATTGAGATTAATTTAAAATTTGGCTGATGAAAGAAGGCTCAGACAGAGCCAGCGCTGCACTGAATATGTCACCAGCTGCCTTTCTTCTCTGCTCCGCTCTGCTCCGAAAGACAGTCTATCTACTTCAAACAGGCAGCCTTCCTTCTCTACCTTTCTTTCTCAGATGTTTTTGAGCAACCTAGTTTCACTGGAGAGCAGTCCATGGGGGTTGGGGTTTTCTTACTTTGAAAATGTGAGACCTTCTGGGCATCAACCACCAGGAGAGCGTCAGTCACCAAAAGCAGGTGGGTTTGCACCATTACCAAAGTGGCTGCGGAGGCAATTCTCCACGGAGAGGAGAAAGGTTCAGAAATTGTTCTCAGACAGCTCGGTCCACACGGCGAAACCCTTGCGAAAAGGAAATGGGCTTCCTATGTGTCAGTTTTGACATCGCCGTCCTGTTTCTTGCCTGTATTTCAGCATGCTAATTGCTTGGAAAGGTGGGGGGTAAAAGATCTTATACTTAGATCTTCGTGTAGGTGCCGTTGCTAAGATGCATGGTGAAAAAAAAAATTAAACTTTTTTCTTGTGTCTTTATATTTTTTCCCCATCTTGCCTGGCCTCTGCAGAGGAGCAGGGAGGAGGGGTACCATCCCCGTCCCCCACCAGCCTGGGGTCCAGCAGGAGGGCAGGGTGCTGTGGTGGGGGGCAGCCAGCAGGTGAGAGGTGGGGAGAAGGTCTCCCTGGGGCTCTGCCCCCACACCGCAATGATGGTGAAGGGGAGCTGCTGCATGCAGGGCAGTACCCACTGCTGCCCGCACCCGGGTTCCTCCATCCCTGCCACCCTCCCCGAGTGGTAGCATCTCTCTGCCAGTCTCCAGAACCGGGTGGGCAGCTTGAAATAAATTTGAGATAAAATATAGTCCTTTCTCCCCTTGCCCCTTAAAGCTTTTTCCCAGGCTGTAGCACTCTCCGTGCAGAGAGCATGAAGTAGGGCATGCCGGTGTGTCTTCCACAACAGCTGCTTTGTCGGTCACTGTAATTCACTACTTTGCTATCACCAATTTCTTGTCTCTTCTGCACTAGCGAAGCCTGTATCGAGGCTGTTAGATCAACCACGGCATCACTCCGTACTAGAGCAAAAAGTCTGCTCATGGAGGTATGCTAGTTTGTTTCTCATTTTGCTTTTGGCCAGCTCATGCTATTTTCTATCAGCCATGAATATTATTTCTAAACTGCCTGATGTGTAAAATACTAAAGCCCATTAACACCTGTAGTTCAGACTGAGCCATTTTTTTTGTACTTTGAGAAGCTAACTCCATGTTTCGCCGCCGTTTAGGAGAGCCTCTGACTAGCCTCAATATGTGTGTGAGGGGTGGTCTCTACAGAAGAGTTAAGCTTGTTAGAAAAAGAAAATTCAGGAGAAGCAAGCAGGGAGAAAAGTAATAGCATGGAGTGCCACATTTTGCTGAAACTCTTGTTGCTATTTTTACTTTTCTGTGTTGTACAGCTCTCTCTGAAGTAGCTTTCTCAGCAAACAAGGCCAGGATGAAAGACAGACTGATTAACAAAATCAAGGCTGCTGATGAAACACTGATGCAGTGGGTGGTGATCTTTTCCTGAGCCAGCTAAGTATTAGTGCAGCAATGCAGCAGGAGGGGACCAAAATCGTCACCACGTACAGGCAGTGGAAGGTTTTAGGTACATTTTACGAGTGAAATTTGTTCAGGATACCACGGTCAACAGCGGCCAGTTTACGTACATCCATCATTTGAAGGTGGAAAAGATGCTCTTTACTTCCCGTCTTAAGCTACTGTACCTTTGTGGGGTAGGGAACTGCAGATGCACATAAACATTTACAGGGATTATTTCATTCTAAGATACTCTATGAATATTATCATTGTTTGTCCACCCAGCTGTTAGAATTTATTCCTGGAAGATATGGATGTGGCTCTTCACTTCTTTCTTTTGATGGGCCCCAAATCCACATCCCTTCTTTTGACCCTCTGTCAAGGCTTTGCAGGGAAGGGAGAAGTGTTACTCTTCAGTTAAAAGCAACCAAAAACACAAATGCCAAATCATTCTTCTATAGTCATGAAACCGTTTCTGAGCTGCTAATCACTTCAACAAATTGCAAAAAGTGAGACACTGTGCTCAAAAAAAAAAATTTAAAAAATCCTCTTTTCTGCCCTACTTCATAGGAGTAAAAATGAAGCAATCCCTCCGGGAGAGCTATTACCAGCCCTGTGCACATCCAGCCCCCACGCATGCCCTGTACCACTTGCTCAAGGAGGAAGGCAAGCAGGGCGGGGATCCCTTGCGGTGAGATTTCCTTTACCACAGGTTCCGTTCTCAGCTATGCTTTTATTCTAGGGCTTCAGAAAAAAGAGAAGTAAATCCTGCTGTTGCAATTATTCGGAGAACTTGATCCCAGAGTGGCACCAATGTACCAAGAGGTTGCAAATACAAAGCGGGGACATTTTTCAGAAAAGGTTCTCAAAAAGTTGCCTGAAAGCCAGAACAGAATAGGCCCATCTCAGCTCGGCATCCTGAACAAAAAAAGTTCTCTTCTGCTATCACATGCAAAACAGGCAATAGAAGAGAGCTTTTCCAATCTTTGCAGCCAACTGTTTGTTTATTTTTCTGAAACCAAGATGCTCCGCTTTTAATACAACTCCATTAATAACTGTGCCATGGTCACGTGCAGTGCATGGGTTGGAACAAGCAACCGGGGAAGGATCAACAGCTTGAGTGTTGGTACTGCCACTAAGTTTGGGCTTAAATGCTCAGAACCCCCTGGGACCTTGGTACCAGGTGTGAGTGACAGGTAACCTGAGCGACAGCACCTAAGTCAGGAGGTTTCACAAAAACCAGACTGGGCTAGAAACCAAACTTCCTCACTGGTGTCTCCAGCCTGTGGTGAAGCTGGTGTCACACCAACTTTGCAGCTACCTGTGTGAGCTAGACTGAAGTGATGCCATCCTACAAAATAGAGGAGGTTCAAGGTTTAAGGCTGTCCCAGCTCTTGCTGGAGTCTGGCAGAGGAAACGCTGCAAGAGAGGACCTGTGGTGTTTGAACCTTCTCTGTAACATGGTTTGGAAGGCAAAGGCATGGTCTGAGTTTCGTACTTCTGCCTGCAACATTATTTGCAGCAGCAATTCCTTATGTCTGCTAGGCCCTGCTAAGTGGTGCTCTGCAAGAGAGCTGCAGAATCGTGCTAAATGGTAATTTATAGGATTTTAAGGGTCCGATGGAGAGAATACATTGTGGGTGAGGGGGAAATGCTGACCTGACAGTGTCCCAGTATGGAAGCAGCTAAGTCAGACTGCCTTAGAGAAATGCGCGCTTGCTCCTTTTGCAGCTGCCCCAGGCAGGGTCTGAGCCATCCCACAACTGAAGCTGCCCATCTTACCCACAGTTTGTGGGAATACGGGAGAATGTCTTCAAAAATTCCTTCAGCAGAAAAAAAAACCCAAATATTGTCTTGCAAAATGCCTGGGGTCAATACTGTCAAGAACCGTCGCACAGCAGCAGAACAAACATTGTGCTGGTTGGAGCTGGAAAAAGGAGAGAAGACTAGGGGTGAATGCCAACTCCTGAACTCCTTCCAGCAGCTGGAGAAACTGGAAACACAGTGTACACAATGAAGAGCAATAAAGACCCCAAAACTGAATAGTCTACAAGCAGCAGAATTAGTTTAGTGTGAAGGAGAGGTGTTCATCTACAGGCACCGTTTGTTTGACAATGTGGCCTGGGAATTTAAAATATATGATCCAGAGCTTTCACTCCATTTCTAATAATCTACCTTGAGGGAAAGAAAGGGAACTCCTGTTTTTATGGAAATATTAGCAAAATAGTGCTGTGACTCAACTTGCAATGTACTTTGCAAGTTGTTATATGAAGACATACAGCTGAATATAGAGGAGTTTCTCCTCTGTATTACCTCCAACACCCAAGAAAATTAGAATTGGGGAAAAAATTGTTTGATTAACAAATGCCATGCTAAAGAAAATTGGGACGGTCCTGTGGCTTGGGCATAAGCATTAGAACATGGTATAGACCTCTCTGGTCAATTTTAGAATATGTTCAAGTTGGTAAAAAGATTGTATAATCGATGCGTAACCCTTATTAAGACATAAGGTTTTGATGCTTAATGGGGTTGAGCATATTTGTTGGTTATGCTGGGGACAGCATCAGCCAGTTTGCATGTTTTTATGGTATGCAGACTGCTTCTCTTTAACAATTTATGGAGACAATCTGGAATACTTTGGAGAGAAACCCATGGGGTTTAATCATCAAAGGATGAAAAATCCATCATCTATTCTTTGTTGATGACAATGACCTCACTGGATCGCAGAGGAATAGGTGTGAAAAGAGCTAGGAAGGAAGAATGAAGGCAAAAGCAACCAGACGTGAAGATTTCTTACAGAAGGAGAAAGATAGTACGGATACTTAAACTGGTTGGAACAGCAAAGAAATTCCCATCCCAGCCAAGAGCCACTGGAATGTGCTGAACCCCTCAAGCAGTGGAGCAACTTCGCACCCGGCTAAGTGTCACTGAGAAATAAATCTAACAAGTAGAAATGCAGCATTACTCAATAGCTGCTCTAGCAAAACCGCATTGAGCCTAACCTCGAGAGATCCCCTACTCCCACTGCCCTTCCTTAAGGCAGAACCAACCATTCTTATATTATTCCCAGTAGCTACTTGTCTACTTTGTTCTTCAAAAGCTCTACGGATGCTTTGTAAGTTAAAGCAGCACTGATTCACTCAGCACTGACTCATCCAAGCACTCGCTTTTGGGGCTTCACTGTTTTGGCTGTTGGAAAGGTTTTTTTTCCTAACTTGCTTCTTCCTAGTTTCTGCTAGTTTGCTACCTAATTTGCTTCACAGAATCACAGAATAGTCAGGGTTGGAAGGGACCTCTGGAGACCATCTAGTCCAACCCCCTGCCAGAGCAGGGCCACCTACAACAGGTCACACAGGACAGCGTCCAATTTGCTTCCTCCATTCTGCAGTCCGATTCCATGACTCCTTGGGCACAACAGAGGTGGAGAACAGGGCTTGAGGACTGCTTTTATCTCCTGTATTCATCTTCTCTCCCTCAAATGAAGTGGCTCCAGTTCCTCCTATCTTTTCCTTAATTTCCCGTTTTCTAGCCCTCTGAGCAGTCTGGTCACTCCCTTCAGGACCATCACCAAAGGGTCCCTATCCTCATTGAACTGAGATGCCTGAGAGCTGTGTCCTGCCTTGGCAGAGGCCTCGCTAACCCCAACCACAGTGACCAAATTACTTCATGTCTCTGCTTTTGATCAAGCCTAATGGGACCTTCTCTGCTGTTTTCAGGTGTTATTGCTGAATGCCATTCGGCTGCCTCCAGCCTCTTGTGCTGCTTAAGTAGCCATCCCTCAGCCTGCATTTATGAGGTTGATTATTCTTGCTTAAGCATAGTACTTCACAGTTCTCTCTCTTGCATTTAATTTTTTCCAGACCACTTCTATAGTTTGTCAATATTAGCTTGAATTAGCTTGAATAGCTCCTCCAGTGTACGTACCCTCCTGGGCAGCCCAGTATCTGCAACTGTAATGAGTGTGATCATATCCATTTTGTCATCTAGGATATTAAAGGATATATTGCATAAGACCAGATCCAAGGCTGAGACCTGCAAAATCACACTTGACCATTTTCTTCTCTTTTGATGATGAACCACTGTGAACTACTTACTAAGTATAATTTTCAAGATTATAGTCATTCTGTAGGGGTTTCATCCAGGATGGTTTGCTTCCTCCGTTTGAACTGAAATAGTATTTTGCCACGAGAAGGTAATGATTTACTTTCATAGGCCAAGTGATACTGGGATGAAAAGCGGCTCTCTTAGCAGAAGAAGAAAGCCAAAGTCACCTTTGATGGGCCTGGTGGGATGTGCTAGGTGTTGTGGACTGCAGTGACACGCCTGAATGGACACACATACAACTCACCTCCAGGACATGTGGTGGGTTCACTGTTCACAACATGGCAGGGGACATAAAAAGAGACAGCAGAGCACCAGCAACATGTGTGTCATGGTTCCTGCTCACTGTGATGTGCATGCCCGCTGGGTCACTAAGTACAAGGCTGCGCACACACCTCCCCTCAAGCCCCCAAACTGAGGTGCCCAAGATGGGCGTAGACACCAGCTGGGCTAGGGGAGCCAGCCTGTGGTTCTTCAGCCACTATGGCTTTTGCGTGGCTCAAGTGTGTTGAGCTACATCCCAAACTAGCACCATAACCTCCCTGGCACAAGAGAGCAGTTTTCCCAGAGGCCAGCTCTTACACCTGCCTCATCTCCACCATCTAACGCAGTAAGGGGGTCCTCAGGAACCACTGTCCTCTCTGCTGGGTGAATGGTTCCTTTTTTCAGCTCTCCAAAACACATGGTGTGTATTTTACAGCCTCATGAAGATTTGTGCACAGGGCTCCTAAGGTCTGTGAAGTTGTGTGGAGTGAGTCATGTCTTCTACCGTTCTGGCCTGCTGGCTTTCCTACCACATAGTAAGAGGGAGAATTTCTCTCAAGTTTTCCCTGGAAATGAATACCCATATTGGGGGAAAAAAAAAAAAAAAAAGCAGCTTAGCTTTTGGGGAAAAAAAGTGCAAAAAGTTTCAAGAGTTGGCAAAAAAAATAATTATGCTAAGCTCAGTCAGTCACTGACACAGTCTGTTTAAACATACTAAACATAATTTAAGTCCCTGGAGTCCCTGTAACTTGCAAATGAGTTAAGAACTAGACAAGTTACTGTAACTCCATTCTTCAGGTTTCTGAGGAGGATGTTTACTGGGAGAACTGAAGCTGCAGCAATACTTTACAAGTACTCTAAATCCATGTGGACACTCCCTTTCCCAAACTGACCAGTAACTGGTGTCAACCACTTTTTCTTATGTCCTCCTTCATACTGTCTCCACCTTATGGTGATCTGCCCTTCCTTTATCTCTTTTTCTTTCCTCCTCATTTTCCACATAGGTTATCCCCCCCAAATGCAATCTTCACCCCCAAAATTGCCCCAGCACAAAGCAGGGCACTAACTAACCCTCTGACACACAACTTTCTGTATCTTGGGAATCCTCCTTGCACTGGAGCAGGAGGAGATGTGAATGGAGCAGAAGCTGTTTAAGACACCTCCCTTCTGCACCAGCATAGCAGGGCAGAAAATGGCCAGCTCGTCTCTCCTGCTGCTTGTGGAGGTGTTGGTAATTTAAGGTAAGGATGAATTAAAACAAACCCACCCAACACAGCTCATTTAGCTCATTTAGCACATTTTTTTTACACTTCTTTGACATTAAGAACGTCTTGGCTTTTAGTCCTCTATCTGAAGTTAAAACATCAGAACACTTGATTTTTCATCTGGGTCAGAACTTCTAATCAAATTAGTTGCAGGGGAACTTGCACTTGGGGTGATTTAAAGGAGCTTTTCTAAAAGCTGCCTCCTTTTGCTTGATCTGCCCTTGTTTTTGACATTTCCCCAGTCTCCCCTGCTTTTTGTTGACAGGTTCTTAGAGGATGGGTGGTGGCTCTTTCTAAGATCAGCATCAGATGTAGTTACATGAAAAACACACACGTGAGAGCTTTGCAGTGACTGTAAAATTGATTTTTTTTTTTTTTTTTTTTTACGGTGTGAAGTCGGGCTTCATTCGCCAACAAGTGAAAAGAAAAGTTACCATGTTTTGGAACAGGTCAACAAGAACGAGATAAAAGTACTTCTTGTGGGTACAGAAGGGAAAAAAAAATCCAAGATGCTACAAAATAAAGCAGGGAGGAAGCCACTTTGTTAGGCTGGATGGTTGAGATCATTAAACAACAAAGATATTGCCATGCAAACTGGCAGGGCAAAATTATGCTGCCCCAAAAGCAAAGATGGATGGGGGAGTAGGAGGGCTCAGGCATCCATGCAAGGTGGGCTGGTTTTGTCCATGTTAACTTGTTCCGTCTCGAGGGAAAGAGCACCATAGTCCCCTAGGGGACAGGTTTCTGGAGGAACATCACATCCTACAGGCGATGTAGGTGAGGCTGCCATCAAGGGACGATGTGGCAAACGGGAACGAATCAAAGCGACTCCTCTATGTGTATCTGCAATGAAGGCTGAGTCATTACCATTCATCACCAGCCCGGCTGGTGTGTTCATTCTGGTGACAGTTGTTTTCGGGAGAGAGGACAGCTTTTGATGCCTTTTAATTCCGGAAAATAAAAGAAAAAAGGGCTGTCAAGGTAACAGGCATCCGGAGAGGCTGACTGAAAACAGTGGGTGAGGAAATAACTTTAAGTCCCAGGGAAATGCAGCACAAAAGGGAGCTGCCACAATAACCAGGACAGTGTGGCTTGCTCCTTCATGTTTCTGAAGGAAGTGGTAAAAGGCTAAAACTTCCCATGCTCGATTTACAAATGAGCTCCCATTGCAGGGCAACACAGGAAAGTTAGCATTGCTATTGTAGGGTGTTTTCTCTGGGTTTCTTCCTGCTAGGCTGGCTGGCTGTTTTGAGTCAGTCACATCTGTATGTGTAGCATCGCTCATCTTGCAACTTACTCGAATCAAGCCCAAAATCCCTCCTCAGCGAAGCCTCTTCTGGCCCATGACGTTCCTCAGAGACTGACTTGCTCCACAGCACCCTGAGGCAGTTTAGCCATTGACTTTATAGGGGGTCAAGATTTCTCCTACCCACCTCCTGCTGTTTCAAGGAAACGATACTGCAGCGGCTGCCCATTGCTGGGAGAGGCTCTTGCCAGGAAGTTTTCAGGCAAGGTACACCCTGTGACTGCCTTTGCTTCAGCACTTCTCCTTTCCCTCACCCCCGGCAATCTTCTCACGTGTTGGCCCTGCCAGGCTCTGCAAGCTCAGAAGTTTCCATCTCTGACCTTGGGAGGCAGCACCCGGAGAGGTGCCATCCCCCTGCGTCGGCCTCCCCAGATCGATGCTTTTCCTCTGCAGCTTTCACATCTCCATCTTTTTATTCCCCTTCTCACACCTCTCTCTTTTTTTCTCACTGACCCCTGCTTCTGCTCCGTTTCCCTTCATCACCCGGTAATGATGTTTCTCTCCTTTTACCACTGTCTTTATCTACTCACCACCATGGCAGGAGGACCTTGCTGAGGCACAGGGAGTCTCCTGTTGAGCACAAAAGGGTGCAGCTACCAGCTAATCAGAGATGGTCCTCGCTTGAAGAAATTACTTCAAGTAAGCAGGGCAGGAAAAAGGATGAGAGGATGTCTAACCTAAGTGAATATTGTCTGCATCATACACAGTTAATTTCAGTAGTTAGAGAAGCCCAGCTAAGAAGCGAAGTTACTCAACAAAATTGGTTCTGTTCTACCTCAAACCAGGACAGAGAAGTGACTTCCCCAAGCCTGTCCAGTGGGGCCAGAAACAAGTCCTCCCTCTCACCTGTTGGGCCAAACTTTTGTCTTTTCTTCGCAAGGACTTAAACAAGTGTGATTTTAAAGCAAAGCAAAGCACAGAAGGGGCCTCCTATGAATGGAGTTCCTCAAGGAGGCTCTCTGCTGCAGCAAAGGAAACAGCCAGGCAGTAAAACCCCACCGCCCCACCAAAAAACAGCCCTAGGAGGCTCTTGGCTTGGGGCACAAGCAGCTGGGAAAACACATCTTCCCACCCTCGGCGAGGCAGCAGCCCCCTGGGAGAGCTCGACTGAGATGCCCAACGTGACAGCAAGGGAGAGGCGTGAGCTTCACAGGATCCAGCACCACTTTCCGGGGACCGGGAGGCACCTTACCCTGCATCCAGGGGAAGGCTGTGCTTGAGCTGGGAAGGGGATTTTCACCTTCCTACAATGACTGAAGTGATGCCACAGGATTTGCTAGAGGAGCTGACGAACATGGCCCTAAGGCCTGGGCTAGAGTTAGGTCAGGTGCTCCAAATGGACCTGTCCCGTCCTCTGTCTTGTCTTCTCCATCTGGACTAGTTCAAGTTGTGAATTTTCTCACTGCCTAGGAGACCAGCTGTCTCCATTTTCAGCCCTGCAGAAACCCACTCTGAAAAAAAAAAAAAAAAAGCCATAATAATTGGAGATGAGCTCATTATACCTGCTTATGACTCATCTACCGGAAGCCGTAGCGAACACTGCTGCTGTGCTGGGATTCTCGCTTTCCAGGGTGTGGTGACACATCCAATTACTAGACTGAGTAATCAACACTTGGTACAGCTTTACTGTCATTACACACTAACTTCTGGTAGCAGAGATGTGAGGGACTACCTGTGTCAGGCCCCACACCTGTAGGTGCACACACATGCACGTGAATATCCCTGAGTGGTCCGGTGAAGTCAGCAGGACTATGCAAGGCTTAGACATTACCTGAAGCCCAAATGTATTTTGGTGGAAGTCTAGAGTAAGTTAGTCTGTAGGCATGGTCCTCTCATAAACTGAGACACCTGGCAGGAGGGAGTCAGCTTGCTTTATCAGATTCAGAAAATGCCTCCCCTGAAGGGACCAGTGTGATGCAGAATTAGTAGTGACAGGGATGCTCAAATAATATGCCTACTATTGACAGAAAGCAAGTTTGACTTTGATGTTCTTCTGTTGTTCACCTGATTGTCAGGAAGGTCCTTAGGTTTGGTAACGCCCCAAAGATGGTGACTCGGGAAGGCCTAACTGCAAGAATCGTGTCCCTGCCAGTGCATCTGCCCATGAGACAACTGGTGTCACCTATGGTTCTCCAGCTTGTCCACACGCCCATTGCTGTGGGTCACCCCAGTGTGGGTGAGAACGTGCTGTCACTGCTGCCGTGCTAAATAAAAAAATAAAATCCCGTGAACGCATGGCACTGAGAGAGCCCTGGGGGAGGTTACCCTGGTCAAACTGTCCCTGGGGTGAAAGCGAGCTGCTCTGCAGACCCAGCAGGGCAAGTTGTTCCCTGGCTCTACCCCTGCCACCAGAAAGGATTCACATTCATATGCAAAACCCCTACACCCTGGGCTGACAGAGCTGCCCGCGCAGCGGCATTGGCGGCGGCGGGGCAGGGCGCGCTTTGAGCCCGTCCTGCCTGCCTCTGCTCTCAAAATCAACTTCTCTCTCAGCGGTAAGGACACCCCACCTCAAAACCCATCTCAAAGGCTGTCCGTAAAAACAAGAAGTGTTATTCATATGAATGAGGCTATTTTCGTAAGTGCAGATGCGGAAGCTGTTACCACCAAAATGTTTAGGAAACCGGTGAAAGGAAATAGTCGAGCGGTAGCGTAGGAACCAGTTCAAGCACTCGGCTCTGGCTGCTCCCTGAGCTGCGTCCTCGCCACGATGCAGCACGCCCAAGAAGATCCGACTGCACCCGGAGAAGAAGATGATGCCTTTGGGGAAGGTAAAGTCATCTTTTATTAAACTAATCCTTCTCCTACTCAGACTAGACACTGGTTTCTAGCTTGGGTGGTATTTCTTGGGTAGATCTGAAGTTTTCTGTGGGCTCCAAGGTCATAGGGTGACCAGACTTTCTTTTTCTCCTAAGAGAATGGAGAACAAAAGCACCCCAGATACAATAAAAATAACTTTCACACTGGCTCAGCAGCTTGCTTCCTCAGCAAGGAGGTTACTGCAGAAGAAGAAAGCTGGGGGGACACCGAGTGTGTTTTCTACAGTGGCGGCACTATGCAAAGTAGCACATTCGGCATTCAACACCGCAGGTGCAGCTGTCATTAAAGTAGTAGGGGCTCTTTACAGGGGCTAAAGGCGACTTGCTACTTAAATTATCTGAGCAAAATTAGCCTCCTCCTCTCTGACTACCACAACCCAGGGCACAGGGGCAGTGTCATAGCTTCTTACCCCTAAAACTTTCTGCCGGAGCTCAATTCCTCACTGCTTGCGTCCTGTGCCGCCATTTACGTGTGTACCGGGTGCTACCAGGTCAAAATAGCAGAGGGGCAGAGGAGATGACCCAGAGGAGAAGGAATAATCTGGCCCCCAGTGTCTGTTTTCTGCCGCTGCTCACTGCTCCCCTTTGCACTCGAGCAGGGGCCAGAGGGAGAACTTTTGCTCATGCAAATCTTCTCCCGGCCCCCAGCCCTCCGCAGTTTCCAAGGGAGTTGAAGGCACAAAGAGCTGCCTGGATCCACTCCAAAGACTGTGAACCTTTAAACTCACTTTCAGCACAGCTTCAGCAAACCTCATTTAAACAAAGCTCAGCTGCGGTTGGTATGGAAAACTTAGCAGTGAATAGCGCCAAATCAAGTTATCTGAGCCCCAGTGAAAGGCATCAACACAGAAAAGAAAGCAGTTTCAATGATGTACTGTCTGTACTCAAATACATTTCTCACGTATATATGCCCCCACTCCTCACCCTGTGTCCCAGTCCAGGCTCAGAAGGGCAATGGATTTGCAGAAAGGAGAAGTCAGAGCTTTTGTGTTCAGGAAAAAATCCTGATTGTCCAGGGAAGACCTGATATCACTGGGTAAATCACCTGGCATTGAAAGTACCCTGTTGCATTCCCTGCATCCTGCTCTTACACAGGTAGATGCTGCTTCCCAGAACAACCAGACGTGTGCTCTGACTCGATATGGACATTTTCGAGTGCTCTGAAAAGCCAGCGCAATTTAGGCTTCATTGCTGTTTCTGAAGCCTCTCGCCTATGTCCTTAATCAGAAACGTGGGAGGGAAGGCGAGGAATGTGTGCAGGTTATTTGACATTTATATTGCATTATCTGAAGGAAAAGATACAGTGCTTAAGAAATCCTTTCCAGCCTCTCAGCTAAGTTGTTTCTGGCAGGGCTGATCCAGCAACAGCTAGAGGAGGCTGGCTTTTCAAAGGCAGGAACGTTTTAAAAACCTCTCCATGACCCTGCTTGGAGCAGGAGGTTGGACTAGATGACCTCCTGAGGTCCCTTCCCACCTGAGTTATCCTACAAGCCCATGAGTTGGTGACAGCCTCTTTAATTCATCTGCATGTAACTGGGAACAAATCTACCCCAGCTGCTCTCCCGGCCAGAGGGTCTGTTGGCTCCCAAACCTGCCAGCTGGAAAGCCCAAACAACACAGGCACAGCGCTAGCCTTCCCCTTCAGCCCCCTCTCCTCTCCTCTCCCTTGCACGGCTTAGCAGGGAAACGTTAACTTTTTGGCTGCTATTTCTGGAGCGCCGTTGACCCTGGACAACCCAGCGCGCTCCCCGGGGCTGGGTGGGATCCCAGTGGGGAGGAGCGGGCGCCTGTTTCGGTCACAGGGCAGCCCCCACCCCGCTCACGCTGCAGAGCCCGAGGCGCCAGCCAAAACTTAGTGGCAGATTTTCAGGCCAGATGGAGGCGTTTGTCAGGTGCTGATCTCCGGCTCCCAGCTCAGCACAGACCACAGCTCTCAGGATGTGGGCTATTTTTTATTTTTTTTGTATTTTCCACATCCGGCTTGATGTGGAAAGCGGTGATGGCAGATCTCCTGTCCACCTTTTCAGCTTGTCCCAGTGCTTAGCTATGGTCACAGTTAAAAATAGCTGCATCTTATTTCTTCTAGTGTTGATTTGTCTAGTTTTTGGGAGTTTGTTGCCCTCTTGTCCAGGAGACCAAAGAACTCACTATTGCTTGTACATATAAATGTGTCATACAACTATCCACAGGTCAGTCACTGTTTAAAGTTCCCTTTTAGGTCACTGACATAAAAAGAGTTAAATCCCATAGGGACGGAACCAGTCTGTGCAGGTCCTCGCTAGAAACTGGCATCCCTGATGATTCCTCAGCTGGGTTACATCTGTCACTCATACTTGTT
The DNA here is from genome assembly GCF_965231255.1 of Vanellus vanellus. Lineage (NCBI taxonomy): Eukaryota > Metazoa > Chordata > Aves > Charadriiformes > Charadriidae > Vanellus > Vanellus vanellus. The sequence goes on from NC_138906.1 coordinate 104,559,995, forward strand.
TCAGATCCATTCAGCATGTCTCGAATTGATCTACTCTATTTCAAGTGTCTCAGTCAAGATTTCATGCAGTACCAAGTCTTATGTCTTACAAAAGTCTAAGTATGCTATCAATACAGTTATTTTCTGTAAAACTAATAAGTGTTGCTGATTGTTTTCCATCTTCTTTAATTTTGCTTATATGACTCCTACATCAGCTATTCTGTAACGAGGCCAGGACCACTGCCAGGCTGTCACATCATTAGTGACACAACATTAACTCATAGCTCTCTGGAAAACCTCTGGTGTTTCCAGTTTTTTGAAAAAATCAGCAGAGACTTCCTTGGATAGCTCTTTTCAAAGCCACAGTTTAAAATCCTCCTTTGGGAAAGATAACGGGAAAAATATTTTCCCATTGATACAGACCATAAGATGGCACATGCAAACAAAAATATCTGTCGCAAACTTCCGTCTTTTCTGCAGTTTGATAATTGATAATTGATAATTATGCCATTTTCATCTACTTATGCTCCAGTAGCATCATTTTTCCTTATTGTACATTGAAAACCCAAGTCACAGAGCACACCCAAGTGACAAGCTCTGGGTGTGATATGTATATGTATGCACATCTTCACAAAAAAACAGGCTGTCTCTTGCAATAGATATTCAAAGCTTGAAAATGTTCATCCTCAAAGAAAATCTGTTAGCTGATTTTCTTGTTTTCTAATAACAACCTTGCACTTACATTGTGCTGTCTCCTTCAAAGCGTCAGCAGAGACTTTGCGAATGACTGTGCTTAGGTTCAGTGAAGAGCAACTCCTTCTCCTCTGCAACACGGCCATCGTTTAACAGGGCACAGCTGTAGTATACACAAGTTTCGAGAAGGAACTATTTTAGCCTCTTGAAAGTACAGGCAGTGATATGTGTCATGTCTTTTATGGCCTTACGCACTGTGTTGATTCAAGGCAAGTGAATTCAGCTAGTCTCACATACAGTCACCTTCTTTGGGGAAAATGCTTCTTAATTTTCAGTGACTCTAAGTGCCTGAGATTCTGAAACTATATTTCATTAAAAAGAAATCACTTCCACTAACACAAGGCTTCCCTGCATCACTGCAGCCAAACAGGCGTGGGTTTTCCTTGGGTCTGTCTAAGCTGAGGAGCCAGGAAGGCTCCTGCGGCTCCCAGGCCCAGGGAGGGAGGGAGATTTGGGCACGAGTCAGCTCTCTTGGCAGACCCTGGTTTCCCCCGGGAGGAGAGCTGAGTGCTCACACTGAGGCACGACGCCACCACCCCAGCGCAGCCTCAGACAGGGGACAGGGGCTTGGCACAGCAGGAGCCCCTCAATCGGTGCCAACGCATCCATGCACAGGGTCTGCAAGCACTCGGCAAACACGGCAAGCGTGTGGGTCCAGGTGTTTTGTGAGCAGCGATCAACTTATCCAAACTGAGAATGCACTGGAGAAACAGAAATTAGACTGTGATTTATTGCAGATCTTTCCATACAGCTGCTCCACGCCAACCTCTCCTCACATCTCCACATCCTACCTCCTGTGTGTGCCCTCTGGTTGTACCCGCAGCAACCACGACCGTCCCCTCAGGCCAGAGCCCACACAAAATCCCATCCCGGTTTCCAAACTGTGGGGAAAAAATGCAAAGCTGTCTTTTTCACAGTAAGTGCATGCTCCAGTTCAGTAGACCAGAGCCCCACTTTAGATGGTGCGCTGCACGGTGTCAGAGTCCCAGGACTGACGTGCTGCTATGGCGCACAGACATGCTCCAGCACTGCTGCCCATCAAGGCTCCCAGCAGAGCAGTGACTGCATCAAACTTTTAAGGTATGCTTCAAAAAATGTACCAAATGCCTTTAGGTCCTTGTAAAGCCTGCCTGCCCTTTTCAAGAGAGAAAAGTTTTAGCTCTGGGGTTTGGGATCAGCTTTGAGGCTTAGCTGAAACGAAAGGTAGCTGCTGTTCATGGTTATGCGCACCGCCTGGTGTATTGTAACATCGCTGCTGATGTTAGAGAAAAATGAGGGTAAAGTCTTGGATGTCAACTTAAAGTTGACACACGCTCTTTATTCAGCAACAGTTCACGTTAAGCAACTCTTCTCTTCCCCTAAAGCAATACAAGACACTATGCTCTCCTCGGACATACAGCTGAGTGACTTGTCGAAAAGTCCTGCGGGGAGATCAATGTCAGAACTTGTCCATGACCCACTGGGCCAGGCTTCTTCCCATGCTGTAGCTAGCCAGCCATTCACCCGCCACCGCCAGCCCCACTCTGGTGACAGCCAGCTCAGGTACGTCCCCTCCCCAAGGAGCGCATCGGACTGATGCAACTTTAGGCAAATTATGTCTTCTAAGGATATTCACGTGTACATATCAACACGGTATTCTAGCAGGTGTCTACCTCAGAGATCTACAGAGGTACCGTTTTTCCTGTGTTTTCACCCCAAACAGGGTTTGACATGTCTATTTTGTCCAGCAGACGAGTGCCTGTTATCTGAGAAGGTTGTAGTAGAGACGAGCAGCCTTGCAATGTATTAAGCATGGGAGCTTCTCCTCCTTGATGGCTCGGAGACTACGGATCATTGTCCTGAAAAAGTTTATAGGTCCCACCAGCCCTACCTGTCCTTTCGGCTTATCTCACGTTCCCGGAGACGGAGAACGCGTGTGCCGTACTCACTGCAGCCCAGAGGGAGAGAAGTCCCATCACTTCATCACCAAGGCAACAGTGTCTGCTTCAACCAGATAGATCGTAGTAAGAGATGTTTGGCCTATAAACTCAGCTTGAAGCACCTTTCTCCAAGAGCATGGGCAGACCCACTTAGCGTGCAGGACAAGGATGGCGTGGAAAAGAGGGTGTGCTCTCATGCAGCGTTTTTGCTTATTCCTGTTTACGCTAAATGCTCTGCTCACCTGTTTCTCACAGCTGCTGCTTTTTGGTTGTGGTCCACAGGCAGATACAGAGTTATGCAGACGGGTGAGAGAGCTCTTTGTGGTCGGAGGAGGCAGTGCGAGATGCCCATCCCCACCCCGGGCGCCCCCACACCCACCCACCCGCGGTGCTCCAGTCCCTCGGCGCTTCCAGCTGTCCTGGGCAGCTGGAGGGCTATTTTTAACAGGGCATCATGCTCCGTATCTGAAGAAGAAACAACTGAGTCCATGAGGCCCAAAATTTAAAAAAAGAGTGAAATGAGAGACACTCTCTGCTTTGTTGTCTCCCTATTTTTTAATTAAAGATCTTTGATCTTTTTGTTTTTTCTTTCTCCGTGTCTTGAAGGCAACTTGTTTGGTTTGTATTTGTCGACAGTATTTCTAGATCACTAATAATAACAACAGTAAGGGGAAAAAACCAGCTCGAATATACAAGTGGCATTTAACCAGCCCTCAGAAAAAGAGGTATGTACAAGCCACAGAGAAAGCACTGATTAGGTGTGCTCCGGCCACCTTCTAAGCTTGCAAAACAAGTGTCTCACCAAAGGCTGAAGTGAAATTGCCTTCATTTTCACCCATGTTTTCCCTCCTGTTTTAATATAGCGCCTTTACAAAGCTCCGTGAAACACAAGCTTTTTGTCGCCCAGTCCCACCATTAAAATCACAAAATAAATGTGGCTTGGCTAGCGTGAGCTGGTGGCGTAAACAACTTCTCCCCTTTAACAATTCGAGGCACAGCTCAGCTGCCTCTGAAATGAGCTTCCGCCCGCCTGGATGCTAAAACCAAAGCCTTGTGGTCGGTGTACCAAGGGTGTGACAGTCACAAAACAACCGGGTCAGGAAGTGCAGAGTTAAAAGGCGAGGAGTGAAAACAGTCTGAGAACATGAATTGGAGAGAGAGGGGAGAGTAGTCAAGCACTTGACAATGTCACAGAGGCACTAAAAAGTCGATGGCGGGATGATTTGCCGACAGCAGGATTTCTCCTATATCTCAGCATCACTTGGAGGGTGAGGGGTGTTGTCAGGCCCCACAGAATTTTAAGCCATATTGCCTTGATCTGGCATCTAAGAGCAGGGAAATGGTTTGAAGAGGGGTCCCACTGCGGCTGCCACCTACGCAGTCCTTCCTCGCTGCCGAAATTCACAGCTTGACCTACAGACCTTCTGCCAAGGGGTGTGGGGGTGTGCGTGTGTGTGCATTTGCACACCCCAAAAAAGATTGGGTGGGGAGGGTGCAGGAAAACATTTACGCTGTGAAGAGCCACTGATATTCCTGTGTCTTTGGCAACTGGATAACAGGTGAAGCAAAACTGCTACAGAAATCCTGAGCACAATAGGCTTAATGCTGCATAACTTACGATGGCTGACGTTGGCTTATTCTTGTTTAATTGCAAGTAGTCTGGGAATTGGAAAGTTCAGAGACCCAGCACTTGGATATGATGCCTAGAATTTAAATATCTGGTAAAAAGATGGAAAGACGAAAAGTGAAGCGGCAAGAAAGGAAGCAACAGAGAGAGAGAGTGAGAAAATAAAGTGGGATTTTGGGGAAAGCCGCCTTGTGACCCAGCATGCACATCCACAGGGGTGGCTGGTCCCCAGGCGGTGAGATGGGAGGCAGATCCACTGCAGGAGCCAGATAGCCTCATTTTTGTGATAGTGAGTCCCAGCTAGGAAGCCCTGCAGCAACCACTTACCAGTAAAGTGATGGTCTACTTGTACTTTGCCTCTAAATGGGACTCAATAGTGCGGGTACTGCCTACACAGGTCCAGGGTTAGTGTACAGCAGGGCTTTTAGTTTTGCTCCACTGTTAGTGCTGGAAAAACTGCTTACGCTTAGTGCTGCCCTATTCACTGTGGTGCGGGAGCTCAGCGCCCAGGTTGCTTGCTCCTGCAGCACCACTCACCAGACCCGTGCCAGGGCAACATCTGGTCTTTACTACCCATGTCACGGCATCGCATGAGCCTGTCTATAATTAATAACGAGCCATCCCACAGAGAAGAAGAGACACTGAAAATACCCCAGCCCCACAAATACGCAAGCCTACAATCCCCTTCCTGACCCAGGTGAAAAGACCGCCCTGGCAAGCAAAACCCCAACCTGCCCCAAAAACTCAAACAAAACCGTCTGAGGAATGTGTAGCATCACACAGGAGGGCTTGCAACACCTCCCCTTTCATCATGCCAGGCTCCTCTCAGGGCCAGCCCTGCCTTCCTGCCCAACCCACTTGCATTTTTTTGATCCTCTCTTCATGCTGTGCAATACCAGAGTAAAAAGCCCCCCCTGGGCTGCCCTGAGGAGCACGCCTATGGTTTGGGAATGGTGGCAGCTGGGCATGATCTGGGAGCTTCCCTGGAGGGGTGTCAGAGCCACCTGCGGCAGAAGAGAGGGGGACAGTCTCTCTGAGGCTCCATGGGTTGGCTGAAAGCTCTGTGAATATATTGTCATTACCATAGACATTAAGTTTTTAAGGACTCCCGTAGAACCCTCTTGGAGATGAGCTTATAAAATCTCACATCTTTCCCCTGTGGGTCTCCAAAGTTTGCGATTAAGATGCCGGTGGCTAACAAGCCTGGCCAGTGTTCAGGCTCCACGGCATAAATGAGGCTTCCTTCACATCCTTCTCACTTTGTGGTAGCTCGGGGCAGTGGAAGAGCTCTGCTGTGAACGTGGTTGTGACCCACAAGGCAGCACCGTGTTCTTTTTAGCAGGGTGGTTGTGACTGTGTAGTGTGCCAACTGAGAGCTCCCTGTAAGTCTCGGAGTCCCACTCGCTGGGTTTTCTCGCTCAAGAAGGAAAAAGCAAAAGATAGGTCAGGGTCCAGGTAATGTCACGGAGCTAAGAGAACTAGCACCGAGCAGATGGGACCTTTTTCTGTCTCAAACATCACCAGCAGACCAGAGGTCACCGCAGTTTCTTAATGGAGATGATGTAAAGAGCGGAGAGAACACAGCCTGCTTCCCCTAGGGATTCCTTGAATTATGGGGTGGCATCTGGACAATCGGTCTGATTTATAAATGGAATGATTTGGGGAGTTTGGATTACATCAGGACTGATGGATCAGGTCATAATGTGCAGCCTTTACACTGAACTAACAGATTTCCTTCTCTTGAACGTCTTGGAGAAAGGAGAGATTTTATAGATGTAGCTAGATTTGAAGCTAAATAGTGTCTCTGAGATCCGCCTACAAACTCAAGCGAGGAGTACCCCACTAGCAATGCTCACATACATTTAACAAGTGAAGCCCACTTTTTATAGGGGGTGGGAATTTTGAAAAGGGTCCATATAAAAACACGCTCAAAGCGAAACGAAGCTACAGGAGGAGCAGAGCCCTCCAGCACTGCTGAGCTCAGCTCTGGAGTCGGATGGCTATAGCCTTTTTCTTTTTTTTTTTTTTTTTAATTTTCCCATGGAAAAGCAGGCAGTTTGGGAGGTCCTGATCTGCTCTGCCTCTTCTGTCGCTCTGGGGAGCTTCCTGCCCTTTCTATTCCTGATGCCTGTTGTGAGCCAAGGAAGAGTTAGCTTAATCAGCAACACCAGCCACTGATTAGTGCCAAGCTGTTGTCATTAGTCACTTCAAAAATCACTGCACTGAAAATAGTACCCAGGGTCAGATGTTCAAAAACTGGCGTGGTTTAACTGGTGTCATTTAACCTCAGCCACAAAGCCAGGCCACACCCCTAAAGAAACACTATTTCTTTGCTTTACATTACATATTATTTGTGATTTTTCAATTCAAATCCAGTCACAGCTTTAGTGACGTGGCACGAAAAGCTGCTCTTCACCTTTCCTAGAGGAAACAAATGCTGCGAGTGGTTAAGCACCTCCAAGCGAAAGGCAGGCCGGACCAACAGGAAACCTGCATCCTCCCAAAAGATGCATAGGGCTACTGGCCTGAAGGTTTGGTTGTGAGCTCCTCCATGCTGTGGACCCCCCCTCTCGTTTGGAATCTCGGTCCAAATATTTGGCAGATGCGCTTGGAGCTAATTACATTACAGCGGCAACATGTTCATTGCGCTCCCCCGAATGGCATTTCGTGTGCGCTGCACTTGTTTAATATTTGCTATATTTAAGCCACAGAAATATGCGCTGATGAGGAAAAGAGGGCTGTGGCGGTGTCTTGGAGGCAGGAAGGAAATGAAAATCATTTCTCAAAGCTGGAATCCTCTGTGCAGAACTGTGGCCCAGGAGAAGGAAAGAGGAGCGTGATCAGCTCGGGCCGCTGGCCGCACTGAGGACCCGGCTGGGTCACCCATACTGCTCTCCATCTGGAAATGATTCCAGGGCAACTCTGGTTTCATAGTAGAGGAACTGAGGATGGAAATTGCTTGGAGTCTTTGCCCCAGAGGACTCTTCCTGGGTTTCTAGTCTGAAACCGCCACGTTAGGAACATGCAGGAGTGCAGGTGTGCAGCACTGAAGGGTTCGTAGATGGCATTTGATTTTGAAACTCGTCTGGCATTATTCGCTCCTTTCCCTCCACCCCTGGCATTTGCATCCTTCTCCTATATGACCATCATTTTCCCCAGACCATGTTCTTCATCCCTGCAGCTCCCTTCCTTTTTGCCATGACCTGTGGGACACGCTGAGCAGGAGGAAGGCAGAGGCTGTCTCTATGCTTCTCCCGGAGGGCACAGCAAGGCAAGCCAAAGCCCTGGGTGCTCCCGACCCGCTCTTTCAGTCATGGACCCAGAATACCTTTGGTGATTGCTAACAAGTCCCACAGTGTCTCGTCCCATGTAACAACTATCCTTTGTGATCCTTGCTCCTTCCAGGCCAATTGCCTGCTACATAGCATGGGGTGAACGAGGATGGGGCTGGCCCAGCCATGCCTGGGACTGTTAGCCAGAGTGTGCTTGGGCATGACCAAAGAAAGTTTTTCTCTTCCCCTGTGCTTCTGAGCTTGCCCAAAGTTTGCCTCTCAAGTGCAGCTGAGGCAGCAGGACAAGTCCGGAGTTGAACATGGTCTAGGTCCACATTTTAACTCCAGTCATGGTGTAGCCAGCCAGTTTCAGCAGCATCCATTACTGCCTGGTAACATGGGTAGAGATGGCATCAATCCCTAAGAGACCCCCAAACGCAGCGGGTAGCTCAGCTCGCTGTCGCGACAGAGGATGAAGTTTGTGGCAGGGAGCCAGGTCTGGGCACATGAGAGCCAAGAAACAGGAAAGAGCCAAGATTCAAGAGGATCCCAATGAGGAAGCTGGGATCAGATTGACTTTCTGTCTACAAAGCTGAATCCTTTCCTGGAGATGGTCTAACAGGGCCTTCTTGATCTTATACATGTTGGTAGTACTGGGAAAGGCAGCCCCGAGCAGGTATTCCACGTGCTGCAGACCCGTGGGAAACACTCTGTCCCACTCTCTGCACTCCTCCGGGCAAGGTGGGAGAGAGGGTTTCAAGGCTGTCCAGCAGCAGGACTTCAAACCAGCCCATCACCAGTAGCATGGAAGAGGTTGTCTGACAGCCATGCTCCCAAAAAGCAGACCGACATCACCATACCTGTCGCTTCAGATCTCTGATCACTACCATAGCTTTGATCATCGCACTGTGTATCTGACTTCCAGCTGTCCAGGAAAGCAAAAATAAGTTTCAAGCAGTTTTTCGTGCGCCTTAATTAGAAAACAAGGAATGCTTTTCAAAAACAAGAGGGGAAAAAAAATAAGGCTAGAGCTGCAGTACTAGACATGCCATCCACACACTTGGCGTGCACTTAAGAGCGGCTCAGCCGGCCCTGGTTGCTAAGCAGTCTGAGAAACTGGAATGTGCTGCTCTCTCCAACCCTCTCCATGAATGCCTCCCCATTGCCACCAAAAACCTGCCCAGAAGAGGCATCGGGGGATGATTTTGATAGGGAGACAGTTCTGGGGGAAAAAAAAACGCAATCGGTGGCTCCTTTGTCCTGCTCCCCCAAGTTATATACGTGAGGGCAGGCGGGGTGTACGTTTGTGCATATGCCCCTGAAGATAACTTGCTCCCTTCAAATGGTGGCAGAGGCACAGACATCGGTGGGAAATGTTCTTGCTCTGAAGCTATCTCAGACCACCACAAACGCAGCAAGGTGAGACAAAGAAGAGGTAAAAGAAGGATTACCTATGCAAAGCATTATCTCTTGCGGTGCATTAAAAGCTAAAGGCAACTCCCCTTTCTGTCCCTAGCTCTCTTCCTCTGCACCCATAGCTGTCCCCTGGTACACCAAGCGTGTCCTGACCGCTGCACCACAGGGCACAACCACTGCGTTGTATTTCAGTCATTCCCAAAGATCCAGCTGTGCTGAGCATCTGGTCAGAAGTCCCAGAAGCTTGAATCTGTTCCTGAATCACTGCAGAAGATCAGCGCAAGTAACTTTTTCCCACAAAGTGCCCCGAGAGCTGCAGGTGGAAAGCTTTGCAAAAACAACATCAAGAGAAATGAGGAACTTGAGGGTGGGGCAGCAACACAGCGATGAAAAGTAAAACGGGGGAAATGGTTGCACAGCGGTTAGAGGATGTCAGCAGTGAAAAACAAGTGGGTCTCAAAACCCTTTTAGGAGAGCAAGAAGTGTTGCAGGGTGATGATAAGCACAAGCCAGATGTACTGGGCAGGCTCAGCTGACAGAGAAGGTATAAATATGGGAACAGAGGCAACCCAAAGAGCAGCATGGGCATAGTACAGAGAATAGGAGAGTTATGGCAACACTTTAATGTGTATAGCTGGAAAGAGTAATGGTGAACTTGTGTACGCTCAGCAAGTTAAAGCTCATGTCTTGCCCAGATTGCTCATGGCAGGGGTCAGGCTCTTGTCTTTTACCTCTCCCCTGAAAGCCTTTCCAAGTGGTGGTTCTAGCACCTGCTGTGGTCCCCGCTCTCAAATCTGATCAATCACCTCTTTTTTTGGACCAGGTTCTCCGGTAAGAGCAGTCAGGTCTGCTGCCTGTGTTCCCACAGGAGGCTTGCCTGGGTGTCATACCTGCTGGAGACATCCTGTGGGGCGTGTGTCAGCAATCTGAAGATGCCACATGCTTCCAGGCACTCCCTTCTGAGCAAGGGAGTTACACAGCAATGAGGAGCTACAACAGAAAAAGCCCATAGACGAATTGTCTTCCTCAAAGGCTGGGGCAGGCCTGATCCACCTCAGACTTGCAAAGCTCAAAGCCATGGTCTGCCCACCCATCCCCCCGCCTCCTTTGGTCTCTTGCTTATTTAATGTGATAACAAGAGACCGCCATGAGAATTGCTATCTGCACAGTCTCTTGAGCGTTGCCACCCACCACCAACCTTTGCTTTCAGGTGATGGAGTCACCTAGGACCAGGCTGAGTCTTTGTGTCTGCGTAACAGACATATATTCCCACAGTAAGCAGGGAAATTGCAGCAATATCCCACATTTTCATGGCAGTCCTCACAGAGTCCTCCCTCAAAATTTATGTACGGGGAAAGAGGGTTCCTCTCAGACCGCTATCGGGACTACTGGGTCCCTCTCTCCCTTTCCAGATTTCTCTAGATGACATGTCTGCAATGGACCTGAAAGCCAGGGGGTCCTCCTGCTCTGCTGGTTCAGGGGATTCAGTGGGCTGGAACCCGTGGGCGATGGGAAAACCAAAGTTCTTCTCATTGTATCCACCCCCCAGGCCGGTGTGTAACTGATGCATATCAGCCAGAAAATCCTGCTCAGCCCTTGCAAGAAGCCTTCCGGGTGCCTGGGAAGAGCAGAGCATTTAGGTATTCTCAGACTATAATCTCTTCTCTGATAATCCTGATTTACCCTTTGGCCTGGGAGCAAAGGCTAATAGAAAGCAAAGTACTCCAGCAAAGCCCAGCAGGTAATTTAGGAACTCTGGCTTAGTTCTCTCAAGTATAGTGTGGGGTTTACCGTTGCTGAGAATTAGCGTTTGTGAAGGTGCACTGGAGCCTGCAGGGAGATGGAAGTGGAGCATAATTGGCGATTACTGGTTTGGAGAGGTCACTGTTTTCTAGAGACAAAGCTTGAATCAGCTGTTGTCACTTAGAAATTTCACTGGGGACATTCATGCTGACCTATTTTGAACATAACAGCAGATTACACTGCAACAGAGTGAATAATTTATAGGAGTAGTAGCATGATCACAGGCACAAAACAGCGGCAGCTTTGGTTCCTGCCTAATTATGGAGGGAGGCAGAGCTCTCTGGCATTTTCCAGTGAATTAGCAAAACAAGTCACACGTGGAATGACTGACCCGAGCATTTCAAAAGCATGTGTGTCAGGACGAATACATGTCCAGGAGGACTAAGTGGGGCAAAGATTTTATCTAGAGCATCCGTAAACCTACTCAGTCTCCTAGGAGTTCCGGCAAGCTACAGCACTGGGAACAGAGAAGTGGGAATGTGTGTCGGGTTGGGGGTGATGGAGAGGAGGAAATCAGCTTTCTGCGTTTGCTATGCAAAACTGTGTTGAGAAACCAAGAGAAACAGCTCATACATCCCTAGCACATGTATTTGCATAGGATAGAAAATATTTCCTTGAAAGAGGAGGCTGCAAATGAATGAGGTATTTGCATCTGCAACCTTAAGTTCAAAAAATCTTCTGCAAGATAAGACCAAAAGGGCCAGAGGGAATTTCTAACACGGGTTACACATAGAGTAATTGCCAAGAACTACTGTAGGAGGCTCAAGGTTGAAGTAAGATGCTGCAATTCTTTAACAAATTAACCAGGCTTCCACAGTGCGAGCTGCCACCCCCTAAAAGGCTGAAATGGAGTCAAAAGCATATTAAGTATGCATGATGAGACATTTATAGCTTTCAGCATTGCCACAAATATTCCCCTCTCCTCTTCCCCTGGCATTCCACAGCCCGAAGCGCACAGCTGCTTTTTCCAGAAAGCAACTTCTCCGCCTTGGCCTCATAGTTCACGTCCTATGTGAAACACATGAAACGGGGGCGTAGCCGATTCAGTCAGAGACATAGAAAGGTCACCCGAAAAATTTCGCCTTGCAGCTACAGCGGTAGCACTGTGTCGGCAGTGGCCCCTATGCTTTTTCCACTGGAGAAGCGGGTGCCTCTGGAAACGCTACCGCTGCGATAGCTGCGGAGCCCATCTGAACTCAGAAACCTTGGAAACAGCCCGCAGGCCCCAGAGGTCTGCACGCCAGTGTGAAGAGCATCCATTTCTGCTTTTACAGAATCTGGAGTAGTTTCCTCTCGTTTCTACTTCTTAAGGCTACAAAGTGCTGTTTATTTTCAGTATACAATGTAAATAACACATGTTCATTATTACTACTGAAAATTACTTAAGATGATAGGTCAGCAGGAATTGGCAGCTTGGATTTTTTCTTCAGTGAGGTTTTTGGTTTTTTTTTTCCATGCACAATGCTCTGTGAAACCCCAACTCTTTTTCTTTGTTGTCATTTCCTAAACTTCTCCATACGGTATCATCCTCTGTGTGACAGGTCTGTGCGCTCCATGGACAACATATGCATTTGAAACGGTGAGTCTACCTATCCTGACCCAAATGGGGAAAGACACAGGCATATAGGGAGAGTATCAGTATTGCCTTCTCAAGCCACCTTCCAAATTGTCTCTATTTACCAACCCCAAGGACTTGCCAGGGATTCCCTCTGCTGCCTCCCCTACCCCCCCCCCCCAAAAAAAGAAGCCCTTCCAGGTGTTTAAGAGGCAGAAGGGAGAGCTTGTTGAAGGACTCTGCAAAAATGCTGGAAGAGGAATAGCAAATCATACCGAAAATATGACATGGGTGTTTGGTACTTCTGTTGGTTGATGTAAAGTCCAGTATGAAAAAAAGCTGCAGAAGAGAAATGAAGAAGTCTTAAGGACAGCAAGAAATATATGTAGAATCCTTACCTCTATGGAGAGATATATTTATAGTAAATAGGACTATACATTTTGGAAGGAAGACTGAATTTGAAGAAAATATCCCACAATCTCTGGGAAAATACAGGTTCCTGCCTTTTTTTCTTTCTCGAGGTAATACAGGACAGATGCTCAGAGAAAGAAATGTAACCTCCATCCATTGCAATGTTCTTTCATTCCTGTTCACCTTTAGCTGCTGCCTTCAGCCCTCCCAATATCCAAATTTAGAGCCTGCTTTCGTACACACTACTGAAGGCAACCGAGGGAGTAGTAGCCCACCGGCCACGGGGGGAAAGGGAAGCGGCAGCAGCCCGTTCCCGGCACCATTCCCCGGGGACGGACCACGGGTATTTTTGCGGATGTTCCATCCTTTGCCCAAATCGCCCCAAAGCCAACAAGCGCCGAATGAAAAAAGGGAAGAGTCCCGCCGCGACCGCTGCCGCCGCTCCCAAAAAAGGTGCGGAGCCACCGCCGGGACGAGCCGGGGGGGGCGGGGGGAGCCCGCGGGGGGATCCGCGCCCCTCCGCATCGCCCGCGGGGGATTCCGCACCCCTCAGCACCGCCCGCGGGGGGATCCGCACCCCTCAGCACCGCCCGTGGCGGGGTCCGCACCCCCCCGCACCGCCCCTGAGGGGGGTCCGGACCCCTCAGGACCGCCCGCAGGGCTGTCCGCGTCCCGCCGCACCCCTTAACACCGCCCGCGGGGGGCTCCGCACCCCTCCGCACCGCCCGCGGGGGCGGGCCGCGGCCGCGCAGCGCCGCGCAGTAGCAGCACCTCCTGCTCCTGCTCCTCCTCCTCCCTCTTCTTCTTCCTCATCCTCCTCCTCCTCCTCCTTCTCCTCCTCCTCCTCCCCCCTCCCGCAGCTCCGCAAGGAAAAGCCGGCAGCCGCTGCGCTCGCTGCCAGAGCGGCGGTGCGCTGCGACCGGCGATGGGCTGCCCCCTCTCCCCCTCCTCCGCCTTTTTATTTTAATTTTGACAAAAAGATTTTATTTATTTATTTATTTATTATTAGTTTTGCGGCTGCGAGCGCTGCCTGCCGCCGGGGATGGGGCTCGGCGGTGCCCGAGGGGCGCTGGGCGGCGGCGGGCGAGCGGCGCGCCGGGGCGGGCTGTGAGCCGCGGCGGCAGCGACAGGTACCCGACAGGGCTCGGGCTCGGGCTGGGGGTGGGTGGGCAGAAACCCGCGTGGGAAGTGGGAGGAAGGGGTGGAGGGGGATCCCGCTCCCGAGGCGGGACGTGGCCGAGAGGAGCCCGAGGGTTGCGGGGCTGAAGAGCCGCTTGTCGCGGGAGAGGGTCCCGTCCCCGCTCCTCCGCCCCGGGGGCTTTCGGGGGAGACGGGTTTTTGAGGAGGGAAAAGGGAGTTCTGTGGGGCTGCTGGTGGATGGTTTACAGGCTGGGAATGTGAGGAAAATCTTGGTTGTTGTGGGTGTTCGTGGAGGGATACGAAAAGCTGTGCGGGGGAACTGGTTTAATGTTTTCTCAGTTTCTCAGAGCGCGTGGAAGCGTTTGCCTTGTTTCCATAAAAAAAAAAAAATCTCGGAGTTTCGTTAGGTCTTGTCTTTCTATTTCCAGTGAGCTTTTATGGTATTACTGGTTGGAGGAAAGCTTAGACCCTCTTAAGTTTTCCTTTCAGTCACTGGCTCATTCCCAAAAACTGATGTAAACATATTACACACAGGCATTGCACTTCAGTTTACCTTTGAATGCCCTGGTTACAAAAGGTCATCCTAATCCTGTGACTGGTCTTTCTGTTGCTGTATTAACTGAGCATTTTGCTCTCTCTCATTCAAAGTTTCTAAAAGCTTTCTGGAAACTGTGGGTGTGCGTTTGTGTGCGTGTGGCCATTCTGTCTCTGCACCCTTTCATGCGTCTCGCTGGGAAGAGCTGAATGTATTTTTAGCGTTAATTTCTGCATTCATTAATCTGGCCGTGCATTCTGCCACGCTCATCTTAATTACCGTGTTTGAGCTGCTGTCACGCAGCTGGAGCCCGGGGCAGGGAGCACACTCCCAAACAGAAACATTATCTTCATCTTCTCCAGTGGCTAATTAGGTTTCACAAGCATCCCTCTCCTTCTGAACAAACAAAAAGTGGAAGCATACCCAAACGGGGGGCTTGAGGAAGGAGGCAAGAGGAAGGTGTCTCTCCTGGAAGATTTCTGTGCTCGCTGCCCAGCCGGCTCTGGGATCTTTACGCACCAGAAAGAGATAGAATGGGATCTGGTTTATTGTGGCCACGTTCAAGGAAGGTATCCCCTGGGATGGGTTAGAAGCTCTGCTTTATAACCGTAATGGGCAAACATGACAGATTGCTGCACACTTAAATAAGTATGGGTGGGTATATATTACACCATGAGAGTCTAAAGGCAGCAAAATCTCTTTTCTTCCGTAAATTCAGCATTTTATCAGCCAGTAACTAAATCACTAGGACGGTTACTTAAGATGGTGTCTGTGTTGCTTGCAAGTGCAGTTAAGCACGTGTGCAATGGGGACTTTTAAAATCCCAGCACCCATAACCTGATGCTGGTTTAACTTTTGGCATCCAAGCAGCACTTCCTTCACAGGGTGTGGGCTTTGGGTGTTTTTTTTTGTTTGTTTCTTTGTTTTTCTTTTTAGGAAGCAACAGGTTGAATTTCTTTCCAGGATTTTGCCTAAGGAACAGAGCAATTAGCTTTTCCGTGTCTCTACTCCTCTCTGGAATGACAGTACAGTTACATCTTAGAGGTTTTTCTGTAGCAGAATTAATATTTCTTAAACACTTGGGAATGTGTAAGGGGAGAAGTCTGTGGTTTGTGAAGGACCATCCCTAAGTGAGAAAGTTCCTTTACCTTCTTGTGGTCTGAAGGCACATGACCATTTTGTTCACCTGTATCACAGAACAAACACTCGGGGTAAGAGCGGTACAAAGCACGGCCTCAAAACTCACAGCAGCACGTTCACACGCCACACAGGGTTACCTTTCACTCTTTGATATTTTTAAACCTGAGCGAGCAGAAAGGTAACTTCCAGACAAAGCATGCTTCCAGGAAAGGTCTGGTTCTGGGGGAAACCGCCTTGCTTCCCTGCTGGGAAGAACTGGGAGTGAGAACTAAAGGCAGCATTGGCTTTTTCCAAAAAAGGGATGGCTGGTCTGACTTTTTTTTTTTTTTTTTTTTTTTTTTTTCCTCCTCACGCTATACATGTGGCCGTGACAAGCTGCTCACGGACAACCCGCTCACTGGAGTAGTTTTCATCAGTCAAGCCGAGCTGCGAGCAGCGGGGAGATAGGCGGCTTGTGTCTGTGGCCGTTCAACCAGCACAGAGCATCAGCTGAAAGCAGAGAGGGAAGGAAGTGAGGAGGGCGATGCCTGAACACACGCTCCTGGCACAGGCTCATTAGTGAGGACCAGGACGTGAATTAGTATCAGACAGGGGCCTGTCACATTCCAAGCTATGTGGTTCCTGGATGACTCTATTACCAAAATGTTAAGAAAGCTGGTTATTTTCCCACTTAGCAGGAGCTCGGAGGCCACTGTTTTGTTCACTCAACTTCCAGTGCTCACTGCTCTTCTGGCGATGTGTGCGTGTGTGTGTGTATGTGTGTGTGTGTTTGTGTTAGAGAACTTTCTCGATAAGAGATTTTTCCAAACAATAATGACCAAGAGCACGCACTGACTAGTTCCACCCCCCCCACCCCCACCCCAAGATCTATGTGTCACTGACTCCAAGGTGTGCTTGCCCTTTAGAAAGTTGAGAGAAAGAATTACTGTGAACTGAAAATCAAATTTAAAGTCTTTTTGACACCAGAAGTAATTTTGCTGGGGGGGGGGGATTCCACAAACCGTGGTGGCTCCGCTTTGGATTTGCAACGCTGTAAAGTAGAATTTAATTTCCTCCCTGTAGCTGAGTTGCCAACATCTTCATTTCCCTCACTGTCCTTCAGACAATTTAGTTTTACCAGAGCAAAGCAGGAAGGCAGTCTGTGCGCAGAAGAGCCGGGCAGCCAGAGAAGGAATGGTGGGATGGGCTTTGCCGACTCCCCGTGAGAGGGCTGGGAGGAGAGCGGCAGCGGGAGCCAACCCTGGATGCAATAAACCGGATCATGTTATATATCTCTGCCTAATGTCAGGAATGGCTGAGCTAAGGCTGGGCAGCCAGCTCACTTTGAGCCCCACGACCGTCCTTCCCTGCATACCCCAAAGGAAAGCAGGAACTGCGTATTTTCCTGGCCACAGCTGCTCAGCAGCTTTATGTCTGCTCCTTGGTGAAAACGTTGCTCTTACCCTCACTTAGCCCAGCCCGGCTAAGCTCCTGTTCCACAAAACTGTGTCTCTTGTTGCTGCTTCTGGAGAAAGAAAGCAGTAGGTACCGGATAATCCTCTCCTGGAGCTGGTTTTACCCCCATTTGGCAACCGAGAGACAGCTGCCATGCGAAAACCTGGTTGAGCATCCTCCTGAGGGCAAGCACGGCTTGTTTGCTCCCTGGAGCACCTTGTCCTCTTGTTTCATTGCAAGTAGGCAGCAGTTTTATCTCAGCTTTCATAGAATCATAGAATGGTTTGGGTTGGAAGGGACCTTTAAAGGTCATCTAGTCCCACCTCCTTGCAATGAGCAGGGACATCTTTGACTAGATCAGGTTGCTCAGAGCCCCGTCCAACCTGACCTTGAGTGTATCCAGGGATGGGGCATCTGCCTCCTCTCTGGGCAATCTGTGCCAGTGTCTCACCCCCCTTATTGTAAAAAATTTCTTCCTTATACCTAGTCTAAATCTTCCCTCTTTCAGTTGGAAGCCATTACCCCTTGTCCTATCGCTACAGGCCTGCATCCAAGGGATGTGGATTCAATCCCCTGAGTCTTGTCTCTCCAGTTCTAACTTTGACGTATCTTTGCTGCTGGGTCTTGTGCTACTGGGAAGAAAGAGGACCCCCCTCTCTGACCAGGTCCAAGTTAATTAGGAAGTGGCAGTGAAGCTCCAGGAACAGGCTGTATCCCAGCTGTGATCAAAAAGCAGGTCCCAGTATGCCCTGCCCCGCTCACTGGGAGGCACAGAGAAGAGCAGGTTCCTTGGCGCTCTTGAGTTGCTTTTTTGCAGCTACAAGCACAGACCTTGCCTTGGTCTTTGCATCCAGGCTCTGCACCCGGTGGCCTCAATAAGAAGCAAGTCCTCTAAGCGTGACGCAAGGACTAACTGTTTTTTTTTCCTGAAGTTGTCTGTTTCTGCTGTGTTTTTATGTTACAAGGGTATCCTGTAATTTTTACCCCCCAACCAGCACAAAAGAAATGAGGGATTAGCACAGAAGTATGTGAGCATCTTTCTTCTTTTCAATGGGAGGAACAAATTGGAGCTGACAGTTCCCTGGAACCAGCGCAATACATGAAGTAGTCACAATAATACATTTTATCTTCCAGCCCTTTTAAAGCATCAGAAGCTCTCCGGTCTCTGATGCCTCCAGTAAGCTGACCTTGGCTGGCAGAGCCGGCCACCTCATTACTGCTGTCCCACTGCTCACAGCCACCCTCTATCCCGGCCCTCACACAGCCCGATTAGCGGCGGCAGCGAGAGCTTCCCAGGTCAGGCAGCCTGCTGGTAACCCACATCTCTTTCAAATAATCCCTTCTGTAAGAAACCGTTTTTTTTTTTTAAATTCAAAAATAACATTTAGCTGCAACACCCAGAGATTTGTCAGACGTGATTTTTTTCCTGAAGGCATCGCCAACAGGAAAACTTCAAGCCATCCGTCAACTCCAAAAAGTAGTTGCAGCAGAGAAAATCTATCTAGTTGTCATTGAGGTTCTGGATTTAGCTTGTGCCTTCATGTCTACAAAAGACCAGGCTAGACCAACCCTATTTATTACTATTTAAACCTTTCTATTTGAGCTGACCAAAGGAAGGAACTCATTTACAGCAAAATCTGTTGGAGACAGACAGGCAAATAAGCACCTGCAAATAGCTGCGGGAGGTTTGTGTTTCAACAGACAGGGCAAGGCTGAGCACCGCAGCTTCCTTTCTCTTTCCCCGAATTATCATCTTGCTGTCTGAGCTTGATTTGTCCCTCAATGAGGTGTCATCTTTGTCGAATTTATCTCGCATCTGCTAGAAGACTGTGGCGAAACAGGGGGGAAAAAAACCCCCGCAGTTTGTAGTGAATGCACCCCTGGAAGATGCCTCTGAAGTCTGGGGGAGCAGGGCTTGCGCTTGGGGCTGAGATGGGGGCGCTGGTCCATGGGACTGCCTCAGGCAGGCAGGTGGGACGGTCGATGTAGCTCTGTGTTCAAAGCCCGAGGGGCATTTTCTAATCGTATAACATGAGGGGAAGGGGCCTTTTCCATTATTAAGCAACTTGACATCCTCCGTTGGTATTTAATTTAAAAACGTTTGGTTTTAAAACTTTAATCGTGGAACAGAAGTAGGGACGTATGGTATGTCTTTGTGCAGTAACATCCCTGCGAGTAGTCTTTGGACCGGGAGTCTCCCCGGGTATGGAAACACCTTTTTCTCTCCTCATCCCTGCGAGCATCGCTGGATTATGGCAGCAACAGCTATCCTTGCGCACTTTCCCAACCATACAGGCACGTCTGTGGGTGATGATGCTGTTGAAAAAATGCCACTGCTCAATTAAGTGTATAATGTGCCATGTCCTGCATGACTGACTGTCCTTTCCTTGTCTCATTCGGTACATCCGCAAAATACCACCTTTGTTAGTTCAAAGCAGGACTTTGGGTTTTGCACAGGGATGATTGCGGGATAGGAAGCGATTTGCTGTGAGGCGCTCTTTGAACCATGAGGCATTTTCCCGAATTCAGTGTAACACCCACAGGCCACATCTACTCAGATATACACAAAATCTTATTAATAAGGATAGACATCCGCTAAAGTAAACAGAGATGCATGTTTAGTTTATTAGATGTTCAGGTTAATAAAACCAAGGGCTGGAAATGCTCACAAAGTCATCTGTGCTACACAAAGCCAAACCAAAGCCATATTAAAAATGCCGAGACTTCAGCTGAGGCTGGAATAATCAGCTTAAAACACCGTCTGCATATACCAAGGTTTTGGGTTCTTTGAAATTAGATGGAGACGTTGCCATCATCTCCCCAGATGGCAGCTGGACCACGAAGCCTTGTCTCCACGCGCGCAGGTGCTGGACTGGAAGAGCTTGCAATATATTTGATTTCCATGTTGTACGCTGAGCGCAGAAGCTCCCTGAAGGTCAGATGGCTTTTCATCTGCAGTTATCCAACAAGGGGTTGCTTTTTCCCCATTCTTTCCTGGCTCTACCCTTAGAAAGAAAATAATCCTCCTTCTTCCCGGTAGAGAAGGTGGCACCGGTGGATAACAGCTTCTATGCGAGCACAAGCCGAATGCTGTGTGCATGGTTTCTCCAGCCACTGTGTTTCCTGGGAGCATGATGTTCTGCCACCAGGTGAGGAAGGCAATTGCTTCCCTTGGCAAAAGGACAAAATAGTTTTCCATCATCATATAAAACCATTATGTCCTCCTTTTCGTACACCCGGAAAGATGGTCCATTACTATTATGTGAATTGGAAAATGCAGAAACCTCAACAGAGAAGCAAAGGAGAAAAGAGCGGGAGGGCAGTGGAGGACAAACTGTCGGGGTCATCCCTATAAGTTGTTCATTAGCCTGCGATGGCCCCGCTGGGTTTTTCTTTTAAATGGCAGACTGTGGAAAAGCAGGGCTGTGCCGAGATGCGTGCAGCCTTAATTTGTGCAATGAAAAGTTACGCAAGATAATTACCTTGTAGTTCAGCAACAATAAATGCTGTCAGATCTGTTTAATCCATGCTCGGTTTATCCTTAATGTCTCTGTATCTAAAGACTCAAATGGTAACTAATCCTATAGCATGGCTGGAGCGTATGACGTTTTAAAATCAAGATTTCTATTTTAATGATGTTCACTACAGATTAAATTTACCAATTTAACCTGACTAGATCTACTTACCATATATTGAAGGGTTTCATCAGGTTTGCATTGGATGTGTCTGTGACAGTAAACTGCAGGCATTTGGGGTTGTTCTCAGGCACTAATGGCAACAGGCACAGGCCAGCCTGTAACTGTGTTATTAAACTCCACTGTCCTCCAAAAGAGGGAAGCACATGAAGACTGCTTTGGGAATGGTCCTCGGCCCATGCCACTTCCTAAACCATCCCCAGGAGGTGTGTGGGAGAGTGCTAATTGGCCCGAGCCAAATCTGTGCCAGCGATTGCTCAAACAGTGTAACCTCCTTTGCCCCAAGGAGCAGAAAGCCCTTGCAGATTCAAGAGGGAACAGCTTGTCTGTACAGAGAAACTTAGAATCATAGAATAGTTTGGATAGGAAGGGACCTTTAAAGGTCACCTAGTCCAACCTCCCTGCCATGAGCAGGGACATCTTTGACTAGATCAGGTTGCTCAGAGCCCCGTCCAACCTGACCTTGAGTGTTTCCAGGGATGGGGCATCTGCCTCCTCTCTGGGCAATCTGTGCCACTGTCTCACCCCCCCTCATTGTAAAAAATTTCTTCCTTATACCTAGTCTAAATCTTCTCTCTTTCAGTTTAAAGCCATTACCCCTTGACATATTGCAATAGGCCCTGCTGAAAAGTCTGTCCCCATCTTTCCTGTAGGCCCCCTTTAAGTAGTGAAAGGCCACAATAAGGTCTCCCCGGAGCCTTCTCTTCTCCAGGCTGAACAACCCCAACTCTGTCAGCCTGTCCTCCTAGGAGAGGTGCTCCAGCCCTCTGCTCATTTTTGTGGCCCTCCTCTGGACCCGCTCCAACAGGTCGATGTCTTTCCTGTGCTGAGGGCTCCTGAGCTGGGCGCAGTACTCCGGGTGGGGTCTCACCAGAGCAGAGTAGAGGGGCAGAACCACCTCCCTTGACCTGCTGGCCACGCTTCTTTTGACGCAGCCCAGGATATGGTTGGCCTTCTGGGCTGCGAGCGCACATTGCCAACTCAACTTGATAGCTACTGAAATGAAAGGTATTTCAGAAAGCAGTGGCGAGGAGAGCAGTTCTCCATGAAATTCTAGGTATTTTTTCAAGCGGTTCCTGTAAACACTTGTGTATCTATAAAGCTGTCCTGCTTTTTTGTGCTGGTGGGCTGAAACTGCTCGGTGTAAGACAGCAGTGTCAGACAGGGAGCTGAGGTACCTCTGCTTTCTGGTAGCTGCACATAGCAGCAATCACCTTCCCAGTTTTGCTCAGCTGCCCTATTGGTTGTCAGATCTCTTTTCCAGTACCAGCATCATTAATACAACCTTTTCCAAGAGAGACTCTCTACCTAGCACAGACTCCTCTCCCCCCTTTGTCCTGCATCAAATCTCTTTCAGCTCCTTTAATGATCCTGGCTAGAGAAGAAGGTGGTGGTTTGGGGGGAAGTTTAGGCTGTTTGGTGGTACTGGATATGCACTGTTGTCTCCTACACCTTTGAGAGTTTTTAAAGATTAAAATGCTTTAGCCAGAGGAATCATAACTTCAGCCATAAATTTAAAAAAATTTAAATTTAAATTAAATTTAGAAAACTTCTAAAAGTCTTACATATCTGAAAGATACGTATGATCTTCTCTAGCACAAGATTCAAGTTTTGAAGTTAAATGAACTGAAGCCAAGAGATGAGTTACATCAGAGCACACAGCCTCTCTTTGTGGTGCATGGACAGTGTTCAACTACTTGAGGTACTAGAAGAGAGCTTCAGACACATGCTATAGCCAAATATAAATGAAGTAACACAGGACTTTTATGGCAATGCTCTTGAAATGGCCACACTTGTGAGGTGTCGAAAAGATTAAATAAATCCATTGCTGCAATGCTCGTATCTGGGACAAGAACATCCAGCTTGAAAGATCTGTCCTAAAACGTGTAGCGATGTATCTTCAACAATATTTTAGTGAGCCATGTGCCATTAAGACACCCCTTGAAATAGAACAATCATATAAACATCCAAGTCGTTTTAAGTCACCCTAATCCTGCGTATTTAAAGAGGAGCAGCAAAGCGTTGGTATCTCATTAGGGACTGAAAGGATTTGACAACAATGATGTTTTACTTTCCTTTCAGGGATGAAAAGCCTATCCTATCTGTTTAATTTAGCTCACTCTTGCTTATATTAGAGCGTACCTGGAATGGATACTGAGTACAGCTACAGCTTGTCTGTCTTGCCTGAAGCAAAACAAATAATCTCTAGAGCAGCCCACTGGTGACCTAAACCGTCCCACGTGTATTTGCTTGATGCATTTACTTTCCTGCAGATGCAAAGAGGCAGTAGCCCTGGCTTGCTGTCCTTGCCCGTGCTGCTGCCATCTGCGCTAAATGAGTGTTGTAACCAGCAGAAATACTGGTGCAAAGTACTAAAAGAACACAGCACTCTTGAGGATGATTTTGTATTAAACACTGCTAGGTCATTGCTTTTCTCTCCTGCCAGTGAGAAGGTTTTTATGTTTGTTGTTTACACAGTCTGAGAAAGTGAAGCCACTCTACTGCGTACACTTGACACACAAATTTAGGTCACTGCTCAGAGTCATCATGGATTTTGCCAAAAGACCCACTGGAGTCACAGCTATTGACATCAGGGCTGGCTTACCCAACTCGTTCTCAGGTCTTACTCATGGGCTTGTCCAAATTTTACTGATGGTCAGTAAGGGACAAGGGAGACCACCAGCACCACTCATGGTTTCCGAGACCTCCCCTACTGCTAATGTTTCCAACAGTGCAGAATAGGTGGTTTGCTTTTTGTGAACTGAGCAGAGAAATTGAAATTCCCCCCAACGCGTGTGGTCAACGGGGCAGTATTCAGTGGCATATGCCGAAGAGGTAGAGAAGTAGCCAGGCTGCTGCTCGACAGAGTGATTCCCACAGCCCGTCTTGCATCCTGCTAGTCTTACTACTTCTCACAAGGTGACTCCTTGTAGTTTATCTCTTAATGTAGGGATAGACAACAGAGTAGCATAAAGCCTTCCATCTTTACTACTGTGTAGTGCTGCCAAAATGACAGCATGATCCCTTATGTACACAGGTCACTTGCGCTGAACCGCTGTTACGGGTTTGCTGCTGGGTGGGTTTAAAGCATGAGAAGATCATTCTCAGTTGATTTTCAGAAATGCTTTTTCTTTAGATTATTTGCCGGCACTTGAATGGCAGGGGGGCTTTGTTTTTAATTAAATCTTTAATTGACATAAACAATAATCAATGATGAGTAGGATTGGAGTTGACTTCTAATCAAAGACAATTCTGCATACCGGCTTGGGTTTGAAATGAATGAACGTCAAATCCAATTAGGCGGCTGGATTCTGACCCCTCAGCCACACTCATACATACTGTTACAGACCAAATTTTGCTTATCGACACAAATGCTGGCTGAATATGATGGCTCCGTGTTCCTAGTGCTGCTGTAAGGGAACGGCATTAGGGAGGGCACCGCTTGGGGTTCGTGCGCACACTCACTCCAGCTGCCAGCGCCGAACAAATGTTGGAGCTGCAAAAAATGAGGTCAGCCACCACGAACCCATCTGTCGTGCGCGGGAGCCGTTTCGGATCAAATTTATTTTCCTTGGGTTTATTACAGCGAAATAACTCATTTGCATTTCCCTCTCCTTATGTTTTCGGCACGTGCTGTACCAAGGGTAAGGAGCGGTGCCGTAGGTGTTTCTCTGAGAGGGGCTTAAGCAGAGGAAAGGGCAGTTTGTGACTCCCCAGTGCGTGTACCAAGAGCTCTAGTGAAAAACCAGCTACAAAAAGGGCAGGAAGAAAGCTAATCGTGGTACAAGACAGAAGCCTTAGCCACCATCAGTTGGTATTTCTGTGCTAGTGAGGTGATGAGAGTTTGAGCCAAAGGCACATTTTACAGTAAAAATAAAAGATGAAGTTAAAAGTCTCCACCTTGACTTTGGCTGGTGTGAAAGACGACCAGTGCTTACTGAATTTATGGAGCTATATTGCTGTGGGAGCATCAAGTATCAAGTCCTATACATTTACAGCCAGAAATTCCTTACCATTTTGCTATTGACCTGGATTGTTAGTTTCCTTCTTATTACTATTCTTATTGCTTTTTGGTTTATGTACTTCATCCAATTTGGGTAGGAGGAGCAGAACCAACAGCGTGAGCTATTCCAGATGGTAGACAACTTGTGTTTCTGCTCAGGGTGTCTAGTGATGAGCTAGCAAATACTGTAGTATTTGAGTTGAAAATGTCCTTACGTACCACATAAAATATGTTCTTACGGAAATGAGACCGTAAAGTACAAGTCTTGCTATTAGGATCAAGTCTTGGGAAAATATTGTTTGAAACAAAAGCTAAAATTTGATACCGAAGTACGCAAGGATAATGTTTTAGCTTATTAGGAACAGGTAACGGTGGCTTGTACTCGCTCGCAGGGATTTTGGCATGACAAAGTAAAGCTCGCAGCTATGGGCTTTAAGTAGAGCTATAAAAAATGCATGAGTTACATAAACACTTCTTTGTGCATTGTAAAAACTGAATCCACCCAAACTGAAGGTACTGAAATACAACTAATAAAAGAAAGAATCACTGCAGGCGTCACGAGCGCAGATAAAGCAGTCAAGTGAAAAGGGAACACGAGCCTTCAGAGAGATCCCGCTGGGTAGGTGACAGCACGAGAGGCAAGGCTTGGGTGTCCGTGGTGGGGGAAGAGACCCGCCTCAGGCTGCCAGTGAGGGCAGGAGGAGCTGTGGAGGGTTAAAGTAAGATTCTTTTTGCTGCAAGAGCTGGAGCGGAAGTTTGCCTTCTTGTGCTGCGGCCGGGAATATGTGGCTACCAACAGCTTTGATGCCTACCCAAGCATGACCCGGGTGCTCCCACCTCTCCCATTTGAAGGAGAGGCAGTCGTCTCGGCTATAGCTCTGTCTGTGTGCAGTACTGCTCTCCGCAGCCATGGTGGTAAGCCCATGTGGCTCTTTTTCTGAACGCTAAAATTAACGTTTGAAGCTCACAGATCTGCTGGCCTTTCTCCGGCTGATGTAGGCTTGGGAAGTGTGCTTGTCAGTATAGCCATATGCTGCTATTTAGGAATATCTCACAGCCTTGGACTTTGATGGAAAAAATGCACATGATTTTGTTCTGGCAACCGAGAATAGTTCTTCAGATGGAGCTCACATGTGTGTACAACTCTGACAAATGCTACCCGGCACAAGGAAATAGCAACCCAGTCACTGGGAGCATAAAATGTGCCATGAAAGTCTTAATCCATGTAATCCAGTCACCAATAGAAGACACCTTTCTACAGGTGCTTCCAGGAGATACCATCCCACGGAAATGTTCCTGGTACATTCAGTACTTATGAGCTTGTGCACTAATACCTAAGAGTTTTTGTCCTAAAAGTATAAAAGCTCATATGAAAGAATTAAATTTCCTGAAAGAATTAAATGCTCCTGAGAGCTCTTACCCATATATTATTGTCAAAATTTTATATTAAAAAAACATCCACAAGAATGTCTGCATTATCATCCAAGATGCATACCTCTGTGCCTTCTAGGAGTCTAGGGAACATGGAAACCATAAATTCCAGGTGGTTATTTGGGCTACTGGCCATGCTGGCCTCATATTGCCAGAGTGATTCAATTAAGTCAGATGGAAGAAGTTGGAAAATGAATATTAAAAATGACTACACTTTAGGCAACAAAAGCAAGTAACACCAGCTGAAGGCATACTGAATGAGCTTAGCATTGAACTGAGCCCGAGTAAGTTTCAAATTGAATTGTGCTCTTTGGGTTTATGAGTGCAGAGCAGAAAGAGTTGGCTGGCTGGGAGGAGGACGTGACTTCTAGGGTATAATTAGTTTCTTCCTATATTGGATTTATTCTTTTGAAGATACATGCTCTTAAAAGGGATCTTATTGCAATTAAAATTTTTAACTTTGTAAGCTGGCCAGCTAGTCTGACAAGCAGAACATAGACCTTGACACAGATGAGAGAGGAACATATTCACTTCTTTCATTATTCAAGAAGATACCGGTTCATTTGTTGGACATACCCCAGGTTTGCAGGTAGGAAATGTTCCTAGTATGCAAAACAGAATCAGTTGACTTCTGTAGCAATCCACTCTCATCAGTTTAGTGGACCACCGTGTCTTACCTTACCCTAAATAATTATCACCAAGTTTTAAAGGACAGCCTGCAGACCACAGCTCAGCAAAGGGAACAACATACAAACTGTCTCAAACCATCTCACTGTAGGGATTGCAGCTCTTTAGAAGGAGAATGGGCCTTGAAACATGTCACACAAAAAAAAAAATAAGATAGAAACAAAGGACTATCAAGGATCTCTTCAGTCATTGAGTCTTACCCCCCATTCCCATTTAATCAAGGATTATACATAATCCCAAAGTATCCTCGAAGCCTCTATTCCATGAACCCTCAGCTGCAGAGGGCTCCCTAACACCCTGCAGCAAACCCTAGACCCGAAGCCATAACTGTAGCTGCTACAAGGAGAGAACAGGAGGAATCACTGGTATATTTATTGCAGCTTTACACGATCGCTAGCACACGTGTAGCAAAACCAACTTCCCCTCATCATGTGGTGAACAAAAAATATCACCTCCAGATTGGTCATGGGGAAAAAAATAAACCAACAAAAAGGGACTGTGAAAAAGTCAGACTAGATTTAGCAAATGTGTTTCTGACTGAATTTCCCCTCGCTCAGCTTAGATTGAAGTCCACACACTTTATCAAATCTTTCAGCACTATGGGAGATTGGAGGTCTATGCTGCGGGTGATGAAGAGGGGGCAGCCCTGTGAAAGTAATGGGCTCGAAGGTTCCCTTCCCTTCTCATTAGCTCAGGCTCAGCTGTTTTCCCATTTCCAGAGTGAAAGGAGAGCTGGGAGAAGGGACTTTTATTTCCTCAGGGACAGAGACATCATCAATTATCTGCCATCCCCTGCTGCAAGCTGACAGTGAATAGGGCAGAGAAAGAGTGCTGATAGGATTTCACCTTATCCTTCGACTCTGCTGATGGGCTCATCATTCATCTGCTGTGCACTTAGCGCGGGCAATACTAATTATATTAATTATGCTCCTACACACACATGCTTCTATTAGCATTAAGCAGACTGGTGACTTTTTAAAAGGAAACATCACTAGTTCATTAGATATATAGATCTAAAAATGTAAGCGTACTCATTGCATCCACTCCTGAGGTGGATCTCTCAAATCTCAAAAGCATTGAATAGCGTTTTAGATGTGTAATATGCTTTATATTGAGAGCAAAATGCATACTGTATCTAGAAGACAGTAGGATTATATCAGGTAACTACTAAATGCAGACTTAGAAAGTTGGTCACTTCATTGGAGTAGCACCAAAATCCCCTTGGTAGTGTTCATCTATAGGGATACTGGTCAGGTCAACGAGAGACCTGAGTAAGTCCTTGTGGGCTGAGCCTTATTGAAATTGTACTAGTGACTACATCTATGTGTGTTATCAGAATCCAACTCTATTATTAAATTCAGAGGTAAGTTTATTTAGTCGATAGCACAGAAGCCCATGAATGGTTTAAAAGGTAGGAAACTGAATGCCCCTCTGCACCTTATATTACAACAGCGTGACAAATACTCATCACTCAAAATGTATTTGCTAGATGTAGGTATCATAAATAATCCATCAACGTGGTGCGTGTACGCAGCCGCTGTCTGTGTGAATCTTGGGCTAAGGGGCTACGGCTGCTAGGCGGAGCCGGTGTGATTTTGTGAGGTCAGCTGGAAATATCTGAGATGTCAGCAGTATAAGTTTAACTCTTAAGAACAGATTGTGTTTGTACAATAGAGTGAACCTCTAACCTGAAAAACCAAAAAGTGGCTGAACTGGGAGACTTCATCAGTTCTGACTCTGTTACCTTCTTTTATCACAGTTTTCTTCTGTACAGAAATTAAACATCCATTGATCACCAAGATTATATATAATATAGAGAGCACAAGCCTATCTGGGCTCTGAGTTCTGACCATTTTATGCAAAAGTAAAGCAGAAGTAGCTTCAGGCAGGTCTTCAATTTGCATTTCAATTGCTTTTCTTCCACACTTCCTTCTGGTATCTTGAGGAAAGTCTTAGCTACTAAAGCATTGCAAAGCCAAAGCTTGAGCAAAATAAATAAAATAAGTAAATAAATTCCTTTTCCGAAATTATTATTTTTTTTAAGTTTCCCCAAAGCAAAAGAAAACCTAAACACTTCCAGTACGTGTGTGCATGGTCACATATGGACACAAAGATTTTGTTCGGAGCAAAACCTGTGCATCTTTCATCCACATTCATACAGAAGATATTCATCGAGTGGAAGGTGTTAGTGTTTTGGCAGGAGTTTTGAATCTAAAGTAATTACATTTTTATTGCCAATGTGGTCATGACTAGGCCCCAACTTCAAGTTCGGTTTTATTCCCCTTATTTTCTGAGGAACAGCTCATGTTTATGCAGTTAAATCTCCTCTGACTGCCGGTGTTGTTTAGCTTCTACCCTCACCGGTCTCCAGATGCTGTCCTGGGGGAGTGTTAATCATCCTGTCAAACAGGGCAAGTGCTGAACACTTGCAAGGGATTTTCTGCTCCTTGGCACTCTGGACCCAACTTTTAATGTGAATCCTTGTAAGCAAATGTGAGCATACAGCATGCAGCGTAACTGTCTTCAGGTTATTTGCAAAACCAAAGGGAATTTGCTGCACCACCACCACCACCACCCCCCAAGAGTACTGCGGTCGAGGGGTTTCTGCTTTGTCTTGCGGGAGCTGGTTCCCGGCGGGGTTTGAACTGTTGGACATCAGCTGGCACGGGTAGGCGTTGTACTGTCTGCAGGGATGCGAGATTCGACCCTGGAAGCTGCAAAGTGGCTCCTGCCAAGTGCTGGGTATCGGGAAGCCTGAGCAGAGCTCAGCCCTGCAGAGGTGAGCTGAGAGCTTTGAGGAGATAGGGATGAGTTTAGGGCCGAATTTGGGCTCTCATTGCCTGAAGCCTCAAGTACCTCCGGCTGTGGCTGGAGCATGTTTATCGCTGTGCGAGTTAGCCAAAGCCTGTCCTCACTCCAGTTTCTCCTGGGCCTGCGAGGAGCAGCTGCTCCCACCCTCTCCCTTCCCTCCATCTCTCCTGGCCGCGGGTTTCTGCCCAGCGTAGGTGCTCATGGCACTGGTCTGCCTGAGAGAAACTTCTTTATCCCACGGGTTTATCCTCGCTGTAGATAAGCTGGCACGGCTCTGAGCTGGACGCGCTGCGTCTCGCCTCAGCCAGGGACGTGAACGGTGGAGCACCGTTATCTGCTGGCCACAGTGGAGGAGAAAACCGGCCTTAATTGCATCCCAGCTGGTGTCTCTGAGGGCTGTCCAGTCACAGGGGGCAGCTCTTGCTTCTGAAATGGAAAGATTTACGCTGTTTTGGTTGTGCAATAGAGAAAACTTCACATTACCAGTAGCGCCGGCAGTGCTGGGACTGGGAGAAATATTTCTGGTGGAACTCTTGCAGAAATATTCCTGACAAAGCAGCTCCTCAGGCCACGCAGTCCTCTCCACGGAGAAGCAGTAGCTCACCACGACGCCTAATGTCAGCTCAATGAGTATTTGCCCAGCTTGGTGCTACAAATTAAACATAACTGGACAGCACACAATGTTTGCCCATGTATTTGCTTTCTGCAGTGAGTGTTTGCCATGCAGGCATCGTGTAGCTCTGGTGCTTATCTTTAATAGATACGTTCGGTTGCGAAGGCTTACGTCGCAAACCTGTGGCCTTCACAAGTGGCTGCTTTTTTGGGCGCTCGTGATCGTTCCTCATCTGTGGGGATGAGAGGGTGGTTTAGACTCGCTGCCACCCCCTCGGCCCTGAGGTTGTGGTTTCACAGAGCATCAGCTCCAGCCGCTGCCACGCCGTCCTGCCTCCGCACCAAGCTCACCCCTCAGCCCAGCTGTTGGAGCGAAATGAACTGGGGGCATGGGGCGTGCCAGGTCTAGATTTTTAAAAATAAATGGGGAAAAAAAAAAGTTTATTAAAAAAACCTCTTTTTCATTTTTTTGTCAGGTTATTTTTAAGCTGGCCTAGTTTCTCAATCCGTTGCACGGTGCAAGGGCGTTAGCAGCCGTGCTGGCACCCTGGGAAGGAAGAAGGCGGTGAGAGGACGGGTCTTGCAGGATGGAGGAGCCGGTCCCTGGCAGCACCTGAGGACCAGTGCCCTCTTCCCCAGCATCCCTCTTCCCCTCCTGCCCCCTGCCCTCCTGCGTGGCCTCAGCTGGCCGTAAAGCTCCTCAGACAGCTCTGTGGGAGCATTTCACCTTACCAGAGCAGCACAAAAACAAGGCAGCAGAAAAATCTGTTTCATTGTTTGCCGAGGGCAGCAAGCACCGGGACTGAGACAAGGAAAGCAGAGGATCAAGGAGGAGAGGAAAAGGGAATCATCCCCCTCTCCCCTCGTGGCAGCAGCAAGCTGATGGAGCTGCTGTGAACCACTGCACTGGTTTGCTATTTCCTTGCAGGTGGATTGAAATCACCTTAGTTGGGTGCAGAAGGTGAGCTTGGCATTGAAAATGAACATGTACACAGAGCAAGGGCTCCCTTTCGGGGTGCTGAGCACCCCTCCCACCCTGGACACATGAAATGCAGAGCATATGGTGCCTGGAGCTTGTTGTGGTAGGGAGCATCCCTCTCTCATCACGACATGCCGTGGCTGCACGTACACCCACCGCATCTTCCTTCTCAGCAGCCAGGCGGGAACAGCCACGAGAAAAGCAAGCAAGGCTCAAAGGGGAGCTGCAGGACTTGGTTCATGCTGAATGAACCCTCTTCTTTTTATTTTAATATATGTAATAACACTTCGTGGTGATGGTGAGTGCCCCTCAAGAGCTCTGCACACTCCCAAAATAATCTCTGGGACACCTCGATGTAGCAGATGGGGACAGCAGGGCTGGGGGAGAAGCATGCCAGGCACGGCAGAAATTGAGGATGGCGTTGGGATTAGCACGATGAAGCATCTGGTTTCTAGTCCCACATCCCGACCCTCTTTGTGTCTGGATGTCTGTTTTCAGTAGACCCTGCGACATAAGTCAGAAGTGAAAATAGGACCATTTTATTTTTGAGGTGGGACAATTTGGCAATGCAAACAGATTTGTACCCTGGCTCGCGGCCCCCTGTGGGGTTTGGTTACCCCTTACCGTGCCTGATGGACACCAGGCAGTCCCTGCCTCGCCGCCTGCCTCTTACCCACCATCGTCACTGACCTGCTTTCTGTTCTTTTTCAGGAATATCTTCCAGGCTCCCTGAAATCATGTCAATAGGATCGCATTCATTCTCTCCAGGAGGTCCTAATGGGATTATTAGAAGCCAGTCCTTCGCTGGCTTCAGCGGGCTTCAGGAGAGACGGTCCAGGCAAGTGCTCTGGTCTCTAAGGGGAATTTCCAAATCAGGCTCTAAGGGAGGGTGAAGGTGGAAAAGAGGCGAAAGAGAACTGCCCTCTCTCTGATTGCAAAAGAAAATCTTCTAGGCTAAAATCTCTTTCTCTATTGTTTGTATAATTAAGCTGTTGCCCTCTGCCTTAGCTACCAAATGCCTGTTTGTCTCTCCTCCATTAATGCAGGGCTTCCTCACATGTTTCAGAGCTGTGAGAGAATTTCAGAGAATCATTTTAATTTACTAACTTATGCAGTGACCTTTTCAACATGTGAAATGTGCAGGAACATGGTACATTTCCCACCACCCCCAATTTAAGACTGTTGATACCCAAAAGACGGTTTTCTCATTGCCATGCTGCTATGAATTCGAAACAACTCTGTTTCCTTTGCGGGGCTGCCTTCAGGTCCTGCTGGAAACAGGGCAGAACTTGGCTGCAGAGCTTTTCCTTGCACCACCCTTTAGCTAGGGCTTAGGGCTTTGAGTCAGGTACCTACCAAGTCAACCGGTCCCTGATGCCCCCAGAAGCTACTTTACAATTAATTTTAACTTGTGTAAAGTCTCCCAGTGCCAGACCACCAGTTAGCAATTGAGGAGAAATGGCAGGCAAAGGGTCATCTCCCATCATCAGCTCTTCAGTGATGATTGTTAGATGCTGACAACCCCCCAGCAGAGTCACCAAAGAGGCACCTATACGCAGCACAACTATCCTCCCTTTGCCATACGGAGCTACCTACAGTCCATGCTCAAGACCAGCGAGATGATGCTGTCCTCCAGATACGCTCTTTGAGCCTCAATCTTCCTTAGGAGCCACCAGGCTTTACGCCTGAGATTATCTGGGCTCCCCTTTGTCTTTAGCACCTGGATGTAGCTCAGCCCTTTTGTGACTGTGGCTGAGCAACGTGAGGCTCATCACATCAACGTGATGAGCCTCAGACTCAGCCCAGCATTTCCAGACCAGCACTCAGATCTCGGCCAGGCAACTGGCACATCAAAAGCTGACAGCATGTGTCCCAGTCTGCTCAGACCTCTTAACCTGTAAACAAATGCAGTCCTTTAACTAGCAGGCACAGAAGCAGGTTTGTTTCTGCTAGCAGAGGTAATATCAGAACATTTTTTCATGCTGCACTCTTTTGAGATCGTTATGATTTATAGGGGTTTCCTCCTCTTTAATGTTCATTTTGCAGGTGTAACTCCTTTATTGAAAATTCCTCTGCACTTAAGAAGCCCCAAGCAAAGGTGAAGAAAATGCATAATTTGGGCCATAAGAACAGCACCACGCCCAAAGAGCCCCAGCCTAAGAGGATGGAAGAGGTCTACCGAGCCCTGAAGAATGGCCTGGAGTAAGAGCCTTTATTCTGCTTGTTGATTGAAGCTTTCTGTGACATTTGAGAGCCTAGAGAAACATATCACAGGAACAGGGATACTTAATCATAGGAGAGGAAAATATACCTCTTCAGGCCTGTAACACTTAGGACGGGACATATTTGTATGGGAAGCAGGGCAGAATCCCATTTCCACTCCAATTGCTAGGAAAGCTCGCAAAAGCTAGGATTTCAACATTTTTTCCTCCGAATTTCCTAGAGTCCTATCAGAGGCTTGTATTGCCCTTAAGATAACATCCCAGATGATAACGGGGCTTTTACCAGCCGGATACAAGAGCAGCGATCGGAAGGCACCAGCCCGTAAACTAAGCAGCAGATTAGCTTACTTGAAACACCGAGCTCTTAACACACAGCTAAGTAAGTGGCTGCTATTTATTCCCAAAAAGGCAGCAGGGGAGCTGCTTTTAGGGCAGATCAACGTAAGTGATTTTTTGTCTGAAAACGGATCCAGTGAGGAAAGCCATTTGTTGCGCAGCTTTTCTTTCAGGATGGTCGGCAGCCAGCGTGGTATGTGCTGCAGGGCTCACGCATCCCTTCTCTGCTTTGTGTTTACAGCGAGTATCTGGAAGTTCACCAGACAGAGCTGGATAAGTTGACTGCTCAGTTAAAAGACATGAAAAGAAACTCACGCCTGGTACGTGTCACGCTTTTTCATCGTGTGGATGTGCAATAACCTCCTGGAGGTGCTGGAGCAGCCAGGGGGTGGGAGCGGGACGTAGGGAATTGGCATTGATGCTCTTCTTTCCTTCCAGCCCTGGTCTTGTTTGTGATTTCTATTGACTGACAAATATCACTTTCTCGTGGTGCTGTCACGTTGCAAAATTAATCACAGTTTCATCTTCTCTGTTGCAGGGAGTCCTGTACGATTTAGATAAGGTACGTTACCCCTTTTGACACAGGTTTTGCAAGGAAGCATATGTACCATATCCTATGGTTCACGTAGCCGGCATGGGAAACCTCTCTCAGCCGGATCTACTAGTCAGGCCAACACCACCGAGGGAGAAATTACCTGTCGATATGGTCTTGCAAAGGAAGAAGTCCCACTCCCCTCCTCTTACTGGGGGCTCTGGTATTGCCCGGTGCCTCCGCCAGCCGGCTGTGCTCATTAACCCGTCATCAAACTTACCCCATCAGTCCTTCTCCGGAGTCTGTCTTGTTAAACTGGCTCTGGGACGGGCACAGGGAAGGAAGCAGACCCGTGCCAGGGAAAGAGGGAGGCGGAGGAGTGAGACCTCCTATCTCTGTCAGCTGCCAGCCATTAAATCCATTGCCTCATCCCACTTCGTCCTGCCGGCTCCAGGCGGGTGGGAGCCTGGTGGGGGCACGGCAGGGGTGGCTGTGGGAGTCGGGTCAAACCCCAGCTCATCCCTGCTCCTGCCAGTTCTGGGGAAGGAAAGATTGAAAATATTTTTCCCCGCAGGAAAATTTTGGGTGAAACAAAAGGAAAGCTTTCGAAAATGTTTCCTGAACAAGCCTAGTGTTTTGGGGTTTTTTTCGGTGAAAATGTCAAAATGCAGTGGTTTTGCTGTCAAAAACAGTTTGCTGAGGAAGGGAACGGATTTTGAAATGCAAAACCTGAACAATTTTAATACAGGTTTTCAAAGTACTCAAAATATTATATTTTGCGCTAAAAAAGCTCTGATCTTTTTTTTTTAAGAATTCAAAAAACTAGGGAAATCCCATCAAAAAAACCCTCTTTTTTGTTCAAAAATACATTAGGTGCAGAAGTCAGTGAGCTCCATATTCAGCAGCAGATTAATGCTAGTAAGGTGGGACAGCTGATTCCAGATTCATGGGCAACGAAACCCTGAGTGTTTTAAGGAGGAGTTTCTCAGCCTCATGGGGACTTGAAGACCCAAGCAGAACTCGCCTGGCAATGTCTTACTGATTTATTTAAATGTGCCTCACCCTCTGCCTCTTCCTTTCCTTCAGCAAATCAAAGCGGTCGAAAGATACATGAGAAGGCTGGAGTTCCACATTAGCAAGGTAACGAGCGCTCCTATCATCTTTCTTCTGCATCTGCTCCTATGTTATTAGGAAAACAAACCCTTGGCCTCCCGCTACCCCTCCGCTCCGAGGAGGCCGCCTTGACGAAGCCTCTCCCAAATTCGGTATTTTTACTGTGAGGGGCTGGTGGCGGAAGCCAAAGAAAGAGTTCCCACATGGTTTGCAGCCCCCGAGGTCCACCCGTGCCCCATTGACACTACCACCCGCTTTTAGGTACAGAGAGAACATAGGGTCAGACACTTGCTGGGAAAAATCCATCTCACCGCATGCTTATTGTTAAACTATAGGTAGAAAGAGAGTTGCATCTGAAAGTAATTTAATTTAGCAGTTGTCTCTACTGTACACAGCAGCTAGGTTGGATTTGTTCCTGGATTTCACTGCTAATGCTTTTGCTGCGTGGTTTGGGGCCCACATCCACTTGATTACATCGGTGAGAATAGTCAGTAGAGGTACTTGTGATTTATACTAATACATTTTAGAGCTGGACAAAATCCATGGTGTGTATTCTCTTACTTATAAACATATCTGCTAGCTATTAGTTGCTTTTCTGAGCCTGACAAAAGAATGAATTATTTTTGATGGATGAAATGTCTTTTGAGAGTCATTTGAAAAGTGTTCGCACAGCTTGAAGTGCTCCAATTATGACAACCCATCCAAACCTTTTAATTTCAGTCGTCTTTTACTCTTGGAGCTGAAAAAAAAAATATAAATCATCAGGCGATAGACTGAAATTTTGTTCCCCAAACCGCCTTCTCTCTTGCTGGCAACATGAATGGCAAAATTAGTGCTTAAAGAACATTTCCATTCAAGTTCTTCCCACTTCAGCCTGCTCAGAGCTAATGGTTTCTGAGCTTATAATAGGACTTAAAAGCCCCAAACGCAAGAGGTAACACCGGTCAGCGTTACTCAAGCTTGCCGAGTACATTAGTTCACTTTCCGTAACCCACAGCAACAGAGCTGTGCTGCGTTAAAGCTTACGAGCTTGGGCAGGTAAAGAAACATCTTTGTTTCTAATGATAGAGAAGGTCTTTTTCAGCTGTACTGAATCAGGGCCGCAGCGATGCCTTCTGCCGTCTACGTGCTGCCGCTCCGTATGGGAAGGGAAGCGAGGAAAACGGGATGCGCAGCAGCAGACCCTACATGTTTAGGGGGGCAGATGAGCGTGCTGTAGCGGCGCTCGCGTGGGCCGGGGCAGGACATCAGCCCCGGGTTAGCGCTGCACCCCGACGGCAGAAGTAAATACCAAGTGCCAGCTATTTATAGTGGCTGTCTTTAGCTGGCTGACTTGCAAGAGAAATAGGAGCAGATATGACTCCAAGAAGCTTTTTTTGTGACTTTGAAATGGCAAAATGCTACCTGTGCCTCCATTGCCCTTGGCTGAACTCTTTCACTTTGCAAAGCAGTCCCTGTTTTAGTCAGAGATCCCTCAAGTCAGGGGCTTTGGCCACCGGGTATCCAAGCTAGCCTTGTGAAAGTCAACCTAAGGCTTTGAAGCTGTCAGGAAGAACAGTCCCGCTCCAAACAAATAAGCTCCAGCACTTTTTGTTAGAAGTTAAGCAGGCTTGGAAAATGGGATTTGGAACATGCCTGGATCGTCACATCAGGCTCATCTCTGATGCAGCCACACAGAGTCGTAGACTGAGGAAGTCAAGGCGCTGGATGCTTTCATAGGGAGGAACTCTGCTGTGAAAATTCACTACTAAGCAACAAGCACCACAGGGCACAGGATGATCGCTCGATGTTAGAGATAACAAAGGAAAAACCTTATTCTAGGTAAAAAACAAATACTGCCCCATCTTAGCAGGGACATTAAAAGCAGAAAGAAGAGACAGCTTTCTCTATTCATTTCCTTCTCGTCACCCTGATAGAGTCAGGTTAGAAAACCTGCATCTCCTCTGTCTGGCAGATTAAGTTTATAGAAATATGTAATATATAGAGGGAAAAGGGAAACCAAAGCATGGGACGTGTAAATCCTTTGCACTCTGAAGCTAGACCCAGGTGAGACTTTAAACAGTGTGTGAATAGGTTTTGCCAAACTTCCAGGGTGAGTAGATTTTGCAAAACTTCCAGGCTGCTTACTAAACACTGGGTGCCTAAATCATGCCAGAGGACTTTAAGAAGATGACTAGGAAATTATATGAGTGCTTGGGGGCTGAACTTTAAAATACTTACTTAATTTGACATTAGCTGTTTCTAAGCCTTTTACTTGTGCTGATTCGGATTCTGACTCCAAGTTTCTGGAGGATGGGCAGTGAGAATTAAAAAAAAAAATCACCGCCTGCTTCCATAATTACCTATTAGTCAAATATTGCAACGGTCTCGATCCGCGGCTGGCGTTAGCAACACAGAAGACATTGCTGGCCCTATTAAATGTGCCATTTAATGCATCCAGTCCGCTTTGGCAGTGTGGACATTGCAGTTGGCTTTGAAAGAGCTCTTCCACACCAATATATCTGAGAAGCTTGCTGCATGCCTGCCCTACCAGTATGATTGTACATAGTCCAGACAGGTTAAAGGCATGCAGGGCAAGCAGGTGAATTGCTGGCAGCATCTAGTGTTGATGTAATGAGATTTTTACAGTGGAAGTTATTTTTATCTTGTATTTCTTTTTCGTAGACTGTAACAGTATACGGCTTCATTTGCTCACCCTTTCTAATGGATCTAACAGTTTGGCTGAGTTTCCTTGTAATGCAAATTACTTCATTGTTTGTTGGTTTTATTTTGTTGGGTTTTCTCAGGTTTTTTTCAATACACCCTCATTGTTCCCACTAGGTGGATGAGCTTTATGAAGCCTATTGTATCCAAAGACGTCTCTGTGATGGTGCCAGCAAAATGAAGCAAGCCTTTGCGATGTCTCCTGCCAGCAAAGCAGCTCGAGAGAGTTTAACCGAAATCAACAGGAGTTACAAGGAGTACACAGAGGTACATCCACATCCGTTTAGTCTTTTGCTTTCGCACTGTTTGAAGGCCATGGGAACTTTGCCACTGATTTCAGGGAGAATTTCATCCAGATAAAGAATTAAAAGCAAAATCAGCAAAGAGGAATTATTGTTCATCTTCAGATGAATACCTGCTGACTTACAGAGATGGGGGACGTGGGCCCAAAGAGTTCCTTGAAATAATAATGTTTGTTCTCTATGAGAGCAAGGTTATACTCAGGAATTGCTGCACAGGAAAAAAACATAAATTTGCTCCAAACCTACATATATGCTAACTTCGTCCTTCCCACCCTGCAGATTTTGGGATGGCAGGTTGGCTGGAGCCCATGTGTACACAAGACATCTGTTGCATCCAATCCTGTTTTACTTGCTGTGATCAGCATGTATTTTATTAAACAGGCAGTAGATGCAGAAGAGTCTAATAGTGTCACAAACATCCCAGCACATGAGCTGTGACAGCATTCTGAAATCTGAAGGAAGAATTGGAGAGGGTCTGGTACCCATCTCCCACAGTCTTTTTTTTTTCTTAATGTAGACCTCGTTTCTGGGAGATTAAAAACATGCTGGGAGCCACTCTGGCGTGGAGCTGCTGCTGGCACATGTCCTGGCTGGACAGGACTGGGACAGTGACCAGGTTATGCTTCAAGGGCCACAAGTGCCCTCTGCCAACAGGAGGATTAGAGTGCAACAGGAGAAGAGCACAGGGTTACATTCAGCTTCGGGCGAGCAGGCATAGCTGCCATTTTTAGGGCCAGACCTAGCTAAACAGCAAGGATGGCTCTGGCAGATTGACTTTATTGCAAAATATCTTTCGGCTGTCTAGCAGAAACTTCTTTTTCCAAATAGACCTTTAAAAAAAAAAAAGGCAGATAGGGTTTGTCTGACCTCACTGTTCTCTTTTCCAACACAGAACATGTGTACCATAGAAGCAGAGCTGGAAAACCTATTGGGGGAGTTTTGCATCAAGATGAAAGGTAATTGCCTTTTCACCTTTCCCTTCTTTCCCCCTGAATGGTAGCAGTCTCTGCGTGCATTAGTGAGGGCATTGAGACATGCTTTTGTGACATGTATTTATGATAGCTATGTTTTTTCCGCACCGCACTCGTTGCTGAGCCTTCAAACCCCCAACTTAGACCTCTGCCCAGTGGAAAGGATCACGGAGCCGGGAACATCAAAGCTTACAGAGAGACTTTCTGAGATGCTGCTTTGTGTTTTCAAGGCTAATTGCCTCCCACAAACACTCCTGACAGCCAAAGCAATTCAATTTTGAAGGCTGCTGTACCTTTTGTCTCTATTTTCATAATCCTTTGAGAAGATGACTGGGAAATCGTATGAATGCCCATGGAGCTGAAGTTCTAAATGCTTTCTTAATTTGACATCAGCTGTTTCTATGTCCCTTACTTCTGCTGATTCTGACTGCCAGTATTTTTGAACAAATGCAAAAAAGCAAGGACCTGGGGGTAGTTTACCATTTAAACACCTAGATAACTCAGCGGTGGCATTCATCTTGCAGTTTTATTCCTTGTCTTTATGACAGGGGACTTTATGGGTTTGAATACAATAGAATCAGTTTTGCCTGAAGCCTCAGTGAATCACTAGGTATTGTTAATGCTGTTATCGCTTTAAGACTAAATGTCTCGAAGAGGGGGATATCTTTTTTGGATCTTCAATCACTGGCATGAAGATAGTTCTATAAAACAAAATTAGCATCTAAATATTTGTGCACTCTTAATTCTTCACTTGAAATCTTGCCCAGTTAAAAAACGCACGGTGTTGCTGGTGGAGATTTTTAGAGTACACAAATCTCACGCAGGCTTTTGCCTCCCCAGTCACAGCTGTAAGTTAGTTGTGTCCAGGGGCTGCAGTGCATGACACATTATCTAGCTTAGAGCAAGTTAAAATAGTTACTCCAGGCTTCCATACTAGAGAAAACAAGTGCAGCAGCTATTATAGTTCTCCTAGCTCCGTCCCACAGCACCAAACATCAGCTTTTAAAGCCCCCGCTCTTAGGTACTGCAAAGGCAGTCAAAGATGCATAGATGTAAAGTTACAAGGTAGACACACTGAGCCTGAGCCAGATATTTCTATACAAAACCCCACAGCAGAACTGCAGCATGGACACGCCGAAGGAAACACGAGGTCACGCAGTGTACAAAGGGAATTGCATCAGGCCAGGTCTCTCGGAGCCTTTCCTTAACTTGCCGTAAATGCAGTGCGATGTACAGTTCCTGACAGCAGGACACGTTGCAGAAGATGTCATGGCATCCCAAATGACTGGGCTGAAAAGGTCTGACCCCTTCTCTTTTGTGTGCCCAAATCCTCCAGCACAGCTGAGGGGCTCTCGAGGAGCCCTGTGCTGCACTCACATGCAGGAGCAGAGCACAAATCACAAACAACAGCTACTTCTGAACACAGTTCATAACATAAAGAAGCCCAAATTAGAAAATTGGAATGAGAAATGGTGTGTCATTAAGTATTCTCTAATTAGGACAGCTAGGATTTCTACCTAGATAGTTTTCCCTAGGAATGGGAATCCAATGGGACAATCCAGCCGTTGCTATTGCTAAAGCTCGCAACAGCTCTAGCGCAAAAGCCTGTAGATCACATGGCAAGCTTCCCCCTTATGCTATACTGCAGCATATCCAGCTAACTTTAGGATCTAATTTAAAATCAAAGCATTCCTCTCCCCAAAGCTTATCTGTTCCTAGCCATTCCAGTGAAAGTTATTTTTATTTTGTGCCCTCTGTCACTTAAGCTGAAAGCAAGCCAACCTACACAGTACTGTCAGGAAGCAGGGGACCCACACTGTGTTTTTATGATTGATTTTTTTTTTTTTTTTTTTTTTACAAAAAAGCCTAATCATTTTTCAAAATAGAGGTAATAAACTTGCCAGCAGGCTTTGATTACTGCTTAGGATTAATCAGCTGTTGAAATTAGACAGGGAAACACAGAGTGGAAATTTAGAAGTTCCTGCATGGAATCTGCATGTCCTGTTATGATGTATAGGGGAGTGCCCCTATACCTTTTGGAAGTGCCAGGACAGCAGGAGGTAAAACACTCAGCTGTATCACTCAGGGAGAGCCATACACTCTCCTGACGCACCGGGGGCTCTGCAACACTGAACCCAGCACCAGCATCTACAGTCCGTGTGTCCAGCATCCTGCACACGAGCAGAGGCGTACATGCTGCGTGAACTTCAGGTGGCCCTGCCAATGAAGGACACTAGTGTCTTGCCACCATACCACAGCCACATAATGACCCTACCCCCTAATTACTTATGCTGACACCCCAGGAGCAACCTCCCGTCTGACCTGCGTTACGAACCCAGGACGGTGCTTTTACAAAGGCGTGATGTTTGAAATGGTACAATAGAGCCATTGGGTCCTGCTGTGTGTTTGGTCCCCCAAGAGCCATTCAGTTACCAAAAAGTTGTGTCCTATGAAAGTACTCATCCCCTGTAATCAAGTCAGCGCTTAGCCCCCTCTTCATCAGGCTGAAGACACTTGACCAGCCTGGTTGAGCCAGTCACCACTCAAAGACCTCGATGCTGGACAACATCCATGCGGAGTTTTAAGATGCGCTTCCCTGCCCACCCTATCCACTGAGCAAAGAAAAAACCTTTTCTTTTCCTCAGATACTTTCAGTGATGTCCCAGCAGAGATCAAATTCACTTATAAAAGCGTGCCTGGGGAGAGGAGCAGCAGTGGAGTGCTAGTAAGATTAAATTATTTATAAACAGTAAATAAATTAGAAAGGAATTAGTAATATGAGCTCTAAGCAAGGGCCTCTCTGTCCTGCTACACAGTAAGTGAAGAAAACTCATTTCTGGTCAAAGAAGTGGGAGAGGAGGATGAGCAGATTGCGGGGACAGGCCATGACTGCATGCAGGGGTCTAGTTGCTCCTACAGTCCAGCTAGCAGGACTAATTCAGCCCGATAAATAAAGCCAACACTAGGGTTCATTATACTTGCCTTGATTTTAACATACCCATGTATTTTAAGCCACGGCATTTTAGGATAAATACAGCCCCCAAGCCCTGGAAATTTTGTTTTCATGCCTTTCTCTGCCACAGACTTTGTATGTGTCCTCAAGCTGGTTTCCTTGGGCATTGCAACACTAGAGGCATAGTTTTAGGTTTACCCAGGGGAAGCTGGGTAAATTTTTATACCAAAACAAGTGCGATAGCTAACTACTGAGGAGATCTGAGAGAAAGGAGAGGTTCCCTATGTGGAGTCAGATAATTAGATTAATAGAACCCAACCAGTTGCATCTGGTAGAAGAACAGGTCACAAGGCCAGGAGGGGGATGGTAACGTCATTGGGATTTCAAGATGGTCGCAAACTTCAGGAAACTTTCCTGTTCATATGCACAGTGTCAATATAGAAATAGCATCATCATGTCCTACCTTTAAAAAATAATTTAAAAAAATTGAGCAAATGTATACCACAGGTGTTTTGCTGCACTACTCCTCCCCCTCTGGGGAAAGATGGAATAAATCTCGTATTACAGATGTCAGTCGTATTTCTTGATGTACATACTATTTATTGAAAGATACTCAGATTGTATGGGAATGATAATGTTATCGAAAAACCAAACAGAAGGAGCCCCTCTTGTGTTTCTATTAAGATGTCCAGAGGAGAGCCACGAGGATGATCCGAGGGCTAGAGCACCTCTTCTATGAGGAGAAGCTGAAAGAGTTGGCGCTGTTCAGCCTGGAGAAAAGAAGGCTCCAGGGAGATCTTATTGCGGCCTTCCAGTCCCTAAAGGGGGCCTACAGGAGAGCTGGGGAAGTACTTTTTACTAGGGCATGTAGTGATAGGATGAGGGGGAATGGCTTTAAACTGGAAGAGGGCAGGTTTAGATTGAACATTAGGAAGAAGTTTTTCACTTTGAGGGTGGTA
This sequence comes from Vanellus vanellus, assembly GCF_965231255.1. Classification (NCBI taxonomy): domain Eukaryota; kingdom Metazoa; phylum Chordata; class Aves; order Charadriiformes; family Charadriidae; genus Vanellus; species Vanellus vanellus. The sequence continues at coordinate 104,603,288 of NC_138906.1, forward strand.
AGGCACTGGAACAGGTTGCCCAGAGAGGTTGTTGAGGCCCCATCCCTGGAGGTGTTCAAGGCCAGGCTGGACGTGGCCTTGGGCAACCTGGTCTAGTGGGAGGTGTCGCTGCCTATGTCAGGGGGGTTGTAAGTTGATGATCTTCAAGGTCCTTTCCAACCTAAACCATTCTATGATTCTATGTACTAAAAATGAATCCATGTTAAAATGTATAGCTCAGCCTGATTAGTGTTAAGCAGCAAGCAGCAGCAAGCACTACATGGTAATCATCAGCTCGCCTACGCATCATGATAGTAAGGGTGCTAAGCTCGGTTTCTGAAGCCAGATGACATCAGGAAGCTGTTTCTTCTTTTTCTGTAATTATTATAGAATAATGTGAGCTGTTGTAGGAAAAAAAGGTGCGTATCTTCGATATGCAAGAAACCACAACCCAATGACTTGTATACAAAGAAAAAAAAAAAAAGAAGAGAAAGAGAATTAATATGGGGGGATGGTGTTAGTGTTGGTTTGGAGGGCTCTGAAGCAGCAGTAAGGTGGGGGTTAAAAACACCTCCCGGCAGAGCGGCTGCTGGGGGCTGCCGCCCTCTCCCGTCCAAGCGCGGCAGCAGCACCCCCGGGACACCCCCAGGACACCCCACTGCTGCACCCCGGGGTACCCCGGGCCCTCCAACAGCCCCTCCATGTCTTTCCTTCTCAGGTCTGGCTGGCTTCGCTCGGCTGTGCCCGGGAGATCAATATGAGGTATGTCTGCGCTGGTTTATGGTTTGTTTAATAGCAAAAGAATGGCAGATTTGTGCTGCTTTTTACATCGCGATGAAGAAAGCCTTTTCACATCAGCACCCCAAGAAACAGCTATTATTTTTCCAGTATATGCTCTGAAAAACCTTGCAGTTCTCTTTATGTCTGCTGGGTCTGGACAACTGTCAGAAGCCCTGAAAAGTATTTGATTTGAAGAACTACAAGTTTTGTGTTTGTTTGGTTTTTTTTTTTTTAAATCTAAATTAAAAACAATCAAACAAACCCACAAGCAAACCTTCCTTATTTTTTAAGTGTCTCCCAGAGTGAGGTCTTATTCATGACAAACATTTCTAATTCCCCTGGAAAAAAGCATATGCCCCATCACATGCATGCAGAGCAAATGTAGCAAGTCCTTGCAAGCATCCTTTACGGAATGTTTAGACTTTACTTCATAAAGCAGAGTAGAAAAAAGATACATTTCTTGAGACCCAGATGTTACCTGCTGTGAGGCTGTGTCAGGATCTCCGGTCACTGCGGTGTTCCAGTGGTGAACATCAAAAGCAGGTTAATTAGAGATGGATTAAAATAAAAGCCTCCAGCTCTATCCAGAACAGAGCTTACCCTGCAAGAAATTCATAAATTGATTATGGATTCCCCCCAGCCTGTACTTCCCAGATGTCCTGATCATCGACTCATGTGTTCCTGCTCTTGTTCCCTGTGACAAATCTCTCCTGGCCCTCTCACGCCTGCAAGCAGCACGTGTTTCCTCCACGGGGACGAGGAGTTGGTGCAGGTCTCTCTCCCAGTCATCCCTGCAGCCCAGAACGGGCCTGCTGCTCTTACCGCTCCAAACTGTGTTGTTGCACTGTGGGGTCTCATTCGTTTCCATCACCAGCCAGCCAAAGTCTCGCAGCTGGGGGGGCCTCTAACGGGGGATGGCCAAAAGCTCACCTACCCTTTCCGCTGCCTGGGAAGGCAGCGGATCCAACAAGCTGCAGGTCTTAGGAAAGGCCACAGGGGCTTTCGTCCTGCCCTCCCAAATCTTTCCCCGCCCCCGCCGCTTTCCCTGTTATAGTGTTAAAACTCCCGTCGCTTCTTTGTTAGGAGTCATCTAGCTATATGAAGGTGAAAGCTGGGGTGAGGGGTGCCTTGCTGAAAGGAGTGATTAGGAGAGCTGAGAGGCAGAAATCCTGCAGGATAGTCCTTTTCCTTCTGGCTTTATGGGAAGCGGAAGGGCAGCACCTACACCACTAACTTTTCCAACCTACTTTAGACCCTTTCCCCCATTCTGTTTCTGATATTTGTGCATCAGGAGAGTGGATTTCTCAAGATAGTAAGAGGGTTTTTCTTTTTCAGATTTTCATGCGTTACGGTCGCCAGCGGTGGAAACTGAAAGGCAAAATAGAAGTGAATGGCAAGCAAAGCTGGGACGGAGAAGAAATGGTTTTCCTCCCTCTCATTGTTGGACTGATCTCCATTAAGGTGCGCACGCTAACCTCTTTGCCTGCAAGCAAGGCAGGAGTCAAGATGCTGCCTTCTCATGCACCACCAGCAAAAATGCAGCAGCAGATCAGTAAACTCTTTGGAAATGAGCCATCATTAGTATTTCCAACACACCTGCTCGAGTGGAGTGCTATAGTATTGTCCAATCTAGATGCTACAAGACTAATCACTTCGGGAGTCCTGTGGGAGAGGTTGTCCTAACTCTCCCCAGACTGGTGGCATAGCCATACTAACACGACTCTTGCCTCACATCGCTCTCCAGCAGCTCAGACCGTTTGCACCAAAGCAAAGGAACACTGGAAACCTGTTTGCTAACAGCATTCAGGAAAACAACCGCAAAAAAAACCCCAAACCCCCCAAAATCCCCCTTCTGCTGAGTTTGGTGATACTGCTCAGATAAGAGAGCAGCATCTGTTGATCTGGAGAAATACACAGTTCTCTCATTGCAACGCACATAAGGGCCAGCTGTGCATAAGCTGGAACAGTCCTGAGGTCCAGTCCCGCCACTCTGCGCAGAACAGCAGCGCTGTGAGGTTTCTGCTCACAGTGAGATGGGGGCCTGTAGAAAAAACATTCCGACTTTTTGGCAGCTTCCTAGAGCACAGCAGTCCCCCAGATTTCTTAATGCCTGCGAGCCTTTGCTTTCCTCTGACTCTGTGCCCCATTCCCCAGGGAAAGAGCAACTTTTGCAACTCCTAGCTGTCAGCCGCAACTTTTCCTCCCAAACCAGAATCTTTCCACCACTGCTTCATCCCTTCGTTGCCCTCGGCCTCCCCACACCGTTTTCCGCTGGCTGAAAGTCCACGTGCAGATGTGCTTTCCTTCCAACAAACCTCCAACCCAGAGATACCCATTCCCTGACCCCCGCCTAGAAATTGCTGCTAATAATTACGGCAGGTGTCCCCGCTTAGGCAGCTTAAACAGGGGAGTGTCTTGCAAGTCTCACGGGAAACGTCCCATTTAGACACTACAAAACCTTTATGAAAAAAAAAAAAATGCAAGCAATTACAAAACCACCAACAAAATAACCCCAAATGTGTGAGACGCTAAGTTTTCATACACAGTCAAGTTGTGACACAAGGTGAATCACTCTTCCCAATCTAACAAGACAGTTTTAAGGTGGAAGTTTAGGAGAGAACCCTTTCTTGTAGTACACGAGAGCTACAAAAGACAGTCCCAGTACTATTAAGGTTAATGTATATATTTTTACACTTTTTGGGCTCTCTCCAAAGACTTTCACATAAAAGGCTCAAGAACTGACTTTCAAGCAAATAGCCAAAGGTTTCTTTGTGTATCAGACCTGTATATATAACTCTCCCTCTGAATTTTCAGGCAGATATATATTTAAGTCTAAATAGTGCCGTACTCTACTCTTACTATAAAAACATACGGAGGTAGTTCCTCACCAATAAGACTGTGGAAGTCCTCACCAAAGGCCATTGTAGATGCAAACTACATGGCTTCAGAATTACAGGAGGCAAATACATAGAAGAGCACTCCCTCAGGAATCGCTAAGTAGGCCAGCTACATCAGGAGATTGCCTGTCATGAAAATTGTCTATTGCTGAGAGAGTATTAGACGGGAAAACATCCAGTCTGCTCTCCCTGTTCTTACTCTTCTCCTGCGCTCTGCTTATGATCACTGCAAAAGAGCGAGTACCGAGGCTAGATAGCCCCTTGAGCTGAGCCAGTACGGTTGTTCTCTCCTGCCACCCAAAAAACCATAAAGAAAACATAGAAGCATGATCATACGCAACTACACACTTATTAAAAAAAATAAATCTGATTTTTCCCTTAAGTAATGAAGATGCAACAAACACAGTCATATTTTTGAAGCCTTTTAGCAAGGGGTCCAGGCCAGAAAATCAAAACCATTGCTGTGTAATTAAGGACTGCAGTGCCTTGTGTGGCCTTAGATACCTTGTTCTTTTCTCTTACAGGTCACAGAAGTTAAAGGACTTGCTACTCACATCCTTGTGGGAAGTGTTACCTGTGAAACAAAAGACCTGTTTGCAGCTCGGCCTCAGGTGGTTGCAGTAGACATTAACGACCTCGGCACAATAAAGCTGAACCTTGAAATCACCTGGTAGTAAGTAGAGCTGGCTGGTCGGTCACTGGGTGAAGCAGCTGTAAAAATTCAACCAAAAAAGAAAATGTCTGTATGGTGTCTTCTCTCCTTTTTGCTCCCTGCTGAGGCAGATGGGGAATGAACTGTGGCCCGAGTTTGGGAGAGGAGAAATAGTTCATGGTCAGCCACAGGTTACCAGCGACAAATGGGTTTGTGCCTGGGTTCTTAGTTGTGCTGAGTTTCAGCTGTTGCCATAGGTGTGGTGAGTACTGACATTACGAGCCATGTGAAACAGATAGTGATGAGAGATCATGGAATTGCCTAAAGTGTATACTTCTTCCCCAAGCTGAAGAAAGAGGCATAACCGAGTCCTCGTATATTCATCAAAAATTTTTAATGTTAGTGTAAAGTTCAGTGAGGTTGTTCTGGATTTACATTAGCATAGCCAAGTTCAGAAGTTGGCCCATCTTTAAAAGCTGGCTTTTAAGGTCTTTGTACACCATGAGTGGTGGGAAATCTGGCATTGGCCATTGCAGATGTGGTGCTTAGGGACATGGTGTAGTGGTGAACTTGGCAGCGTTTAGGTTTGTGGTTGGACTTGAGGATCTGAAGTGTCTTTTCCAACTTATATGAGTCTATTATTCTGTCTGCATTGGTCAGCACAGGTGAGCTGATGGTGTTAGGATTCAAACCGAATTTTCACGGTACTTTAATAAAATTGGTAAGTGTCATTTCTAAAGAAGCACTGATGCTTTTAGCTTTTACAGCCACGTATGCTGTTTCTTGTAATGCAATAAACACGAAGCCAGCAATAACAGCCACTGGCTTCCTTTATAATGCAACCGCTCTATTAATAGTAGAGCACCTTTCTCATTAGTATGTGTGACACTTGTCAACTCAAATCCAAGAATACTTTTCATGTGAGAAGAATAACATCGGGCTATGCTACATAAATGATTTCTGAGAGTAGAACACTTTCATCAGAACCGAAAACCACACTTCTGAGCCTGCTGTCTAATTAACAATGTTTTCTTTTTAACACTTCTGTTAAAAAACCCTGCTACCTCTGGGTTTTGATGTGCTAATAAACCACCTTTTCAAAAGTCCTTTCCATGGACCTGACATTCCTCCTCACTCAGCCTAACAACTGTTTTTTTGCCTGCTTGTGTGTCCGTAGCCCCTTTGATGTTGAAGACTTGACCCCGTCCACTGGAAATGTGAGCAAGGCATCTGCTCTGCAGAGGAGAATGTCCATGTACAGCCAAGGCACCCCCGAAACACCAACCTTCAAGGACCACTCATTCTTTGTAAGCTCCCTTTGGCCTCATGTTTATGTAGTGAGAAGCCCTAGAGCAGTTCAAACGCTGCAAATGCTTCATTGCTTTACACGTCTAAGCTTTTTTCCCCCTGGTTCCAGCAGGTTACCCTTACAAAGACTTACAAAGCAAGTGCATTCCTGGCTGCTAATCCTAAAAGAAGGTGACTGTGATCCTGGCGTCTTTAAAACTGTGTGGCCCATTATTGCATACTTATTCTTCTTGCCTTACTGTTAGAGTACTTGAATAATTTTTATAAGATACGTGTTCATTTTGTGACAGTAACAACCACTATAACACTAGTATTTTTAATGTATCCATGACAAAATTTGCCCCTGTACCGAAGGTATTCACAGGGTGCATGAATCACATTTTGCATGAATCAAATTCTGAATGCTTAATCGGAACTGTGTATAAACTGAATAGGCCATCTGTACAGATATGAATTTTACAAATGCTGCATTCCATGCCTGTAATTTAGTACTCTGCTACACAGCATTCATTTAACTTGCCCTTCCTCACACCCTCTTTGCTTTAACTGTTGAAGAAATGGCTGCATCCCCTGCAAGACAGGCCAAAGTTGACAATCTTAGATGCTCTGCAAGACACTTTCTTTGACAAGCTTCGTCGCAGTCGCTCTTTTAGTGACCTGCCATCGCTCAGGCTAAGCCCAAAAGCAGGGCTAGAGCTATATGTGAGTCCTGGTTTTCGTTTGGTGAAGGATTTTTTCGGTCCCCATGTGGCCTCTCCATTCCCACGCATGCTTCACGTGTTGCTCTCTGTTGCAACTCGCTCATTTTGCTGACTGATTAGAGGGGAGAACATGACTGTGAGCCCATGCTGCTCGTGTTAAATCAAAATTCCTCTTGGTTTCTACAGGGATAATGATCAGAAGCCAACTATCTGTGGGTAGAGAGCGGGGCAGGAATACAAGCCAACATGGTATTGTTAAAAATGGGCTGCTACACTGACTGATGTTATACATTTGCCTAATAACTTGACTTTCAGATGCTAAAGCATACCCGTTTCAGGGGAAAGAAGAAATGAACCTTTGAGTGTAATTATGTTTAAGGAAAATAGCTGCTAATAGTGCTGGGAAAAAGATGCAAGTTTTGGACACTTTAACCTTGTGCACCTTAACAATGTGTTCTTTCCAGCAAATCGTCAGCAAAATAGTAGTTGCCTTTCATCTGTGCTGTGCGTTTGTGCGAGTTTGCCACATAACACAGCAAAATTTGTAGGTCAGATAGGCAGGTTGTGATTCCTGCAGTGATTGCTCCCCTTAGATCAGTCAGAGAGACGAACGTTTGTATGTGCTGTGATCATTTTGGGGTCTGTATATGCTGGTTTTGCTTCCTAAATGATCCATGTCCTGGTCGATACACCACCACGCAAATTCTTTGTCATTGTGGCAGAAAATCATGTTGAACAGGACTCCTGTGTAACTCATGTTCAATAATTATTTGAGATATCCATGCCACATGCAGAACATACTTTCAACAGAAAAGAAATAGCATAGTAATATCACCATTAAAATGCCATGGCACTAGAGAAACTTTTGGAGCAAACTGTGTTAAATTTTAGGGATTGCTACTTTAGAAGTCAGAAAATAAACACAATGGGAATCTACAATGGGTACAAAAATTCAGCCAAGGTGGCTTAAGTACAACCCTATTAAAAAGAGACATGCTGCAGGAACTAGAACAATGCACTGGAAATGCTGTATGAGGGAATCTGGTACGATCTGGACGAGCAGAATTCAGGTCTCTGTTCTGGGCACTCGCTTCCTGGAGCTCTCAGCTTGCCAGAGAGATGCTGAGCCCAAGTTTTCCAGCAGTTTTCCTGCCAAAATCAGGAGCCGTGCCAGATGAAAGCAGAAGTTGGATTTGAAATATTTTTCCCATCTCTCAAGTCTTGAATGCTTCTTTAATTTCTTTCCTTGCATTTTTCTTTCCCAGGCATACACTGTATTTTTTTTTTCTCTTCCCAGTGCTGCATGAAAAACATTTTCTCTCTTTCTCTATTATCTTTTCAGTCGAATTTGCCAGATGACGTCTTTGAAAATGGAACGACAACCACCGAGAAGCGGCCTCTTTCTTTCACTTTTGGTGACCTGCCTTACGAAGACCACGTGCCCCCCGCTAACTCAGCAGAGTCCGCTTCTGCTCACGTCAGCTCCAGCCCTGACATCACTGCGACCCCCACCCAGCACCGAGCTCTCAAGTCCTCCAACAGCTCAAGCCTGGACTGTAGCAGCAGTGACTCCCGCAAAGACTCTGTCGCTGAGCCGAAGGACCTCCCATCCCAGGCAGAGGGAGCAGTGGTTGAGAGCAAGGCCACCCCAAGGCCAGCTCCTGAAGTTTGCCAAAAAACCTCTGATGCTGGGAGCGATCACGTCTTTATAGAAACAAGCGTCCCCGTGTCTCTCCTGCAGGACACGGATGAAGGTTCAGAGCTCAAGCCTGTGGAGCTGGATACCTATGAGGGCAACATCACGAAGCAGCTGGTAAAAAGGCTTACATCAGCAGAGGTACCCATGACCCCAGAGAGGCTGCCGTGTGAGGGATCGATTAGTGGGGAATCAGAAGGATATAAGTCTTATCTCGATGGAAGCATTGAAGAAGCCTTGCAAGGGCTTCTCTTAGCTCTTGAGCCACATAAAGAGCAGTATAAAGAGTTTCAGGACCTGGACCAAGAAGTTATGCATCTAGATGACATCCTAAAAGTGAGTACGTTTTCAGAAAATACTACCCTAGCGAAAATCTGAGCGGGTAGAATCTCCTCCCAAACATCAAAGTAGGGTTTTGGAGATCAGTAAAATTCATCAGTAGCAGTACATTTGCTCCTGCTTGGAGCATCCTTTCACAGTGTTGCATTTTTAAACTTTTGTCAGCAATGTGCTTACTGTAGCCTTGTATCCTCAAGCAATGGATCTTTTAATCTGCTTGAAACCTGGGGGAAAGAGAAAAAGGTGCCATGGCAGAGGGGTAATTAAATTATGCCCTTCTCTGCAGAAGCCACTTGTGAACCCATTGCTTGTGCCATACTGGAGGTCAGATTGTAGCCAACCTTCTGCCTTTGAATTGTACGGGTCGCATCCTCAGTGGGTGCATTTTAGCATACTACCCCTGAACTCCATGGAGCTATGCAAAACTACACCAGCTGAGGATCAGGCCTTGTAGCTATAGAAGCTGAATTTTCTAAATTGCCAAAGGGATTTAAAAGCACAGGTCTGACTGAAGGCTGCCAATCCCATATCGCCTAGGATTTTTCCAAGCCTTTTCCTTTTTCCCCCATCCATTTTTAAAATGAGAGACATCCTGTCATTACATCAGGATGGACAGAAAATGTCGAAAATTAGAAAGAATAAAAGGGTTTTGCATGTGTGTTGTTAATACGTTCACTGCTGATCACTGTGACTCGTATCTCCCCCATGGATAATAACTCATGACGCATTACTGTGCAAAGAGTATTATACGGGAAACAATCATTTCAAAATGCTTCATATTCATATGCAAGTTGGTCTGCTAGTCATTTCAGCCTCATCATTCAAAAACACGGCTGAGGAGGAAGGAGGGAAGCATTTATCCTTTGGCATTATCTTTTTATGAAGAAACTTTGTTAACATCCTTGTTTCCGTTGGTGTTTGCAGCTGCGTGGTACTTTCCCGAGTTAAGTGCTTTTTTGACAGCCTGCAGCCCCTGTTTCCTCCAGGAGGTTCAAGCAGGCAAAGCTACCATTACTATTATTTTTTAATTACATTATTTTAATTATATTATTTTTTGTACAAAGAGTTAAACTATCCACACAGCAGAGGGACAATGGAGACCGTTTATTTACACGCCTTTTATCAGAAGTTACAAAGGGACAGACATGGGATGGGCAGGAGAGAGGACGGACATGTGCAGACAGGATTCCTGCACGCTCGAGGCGGAGGCCTCTTCCAGATCTGCGTATGTCTGCATGTCGCCTGTTGATCGGCTCGCAGACCGACGACACTCGGCATCGCCAGCAGCAGTGCCGGGCTCCCCATGCGAAAAGGTTGAGCTGGAATCCAGCTGTGGCTGAAGAAATCTCTCTTGGCCATATTAGATGGGCAGAGAAAAGGAGAAGCCCACATGTTGCTGTCTGCCCTTGCCCGAAGAGGCTGCACTACCAGCCCTGAAGGAAATGGTCGCTAAAACCGTCGGTGCCGCAGAGGAAGCGGGATCCAGCTCCCACCTGTGCCGCAGATGTGTTGGGAAGTGTTGGTTTGATCAGCTAATGACACTGCGGTCAGTTTAAGGAGTCAAGCATTGTAAGTGGTAATGTATAGGATACAAAACTCCGGTTCCCCTCAGCTCTAGAGGAGCTGGTGCTGAGTCTGAACTTGGAGGGCAATGCATTTCTTTCTACAAACTGAGACAAAGTCCTGGCTCCTGCCTGGGACTGCAAGACGCAGCTTGTGTAACGGCACCGGTGGCTCCTGGCTGTTTCTGATCAAATAATCACATAGTGCTAAAGGTCTTGAAGTCATTGCACAAACTGACAGAGGTGATCCCTCAAGTTACGTCTGATCCTGCAAGGTGACCCTGGTAGCAACTCTATGGGCATGTCTGGATGAATCACCACACGGGACCAGGGCCTTTGATATTTCCTACGACAACAGCAAGGTTTTATAGAATCATAGAATGGTTTAGGTTGGAAAGGACCTTGAAGATCATCGAGTTCCAACCCCCCTGCCATAGGCAGGGACATCTCTCACTAAACCAGGTTGCCCAAGGCCATGTCCAGCCTGGCCTCAACAACCATTCCGTCGCATTTCTTCCCAGTGATGAGATGGGAATTTCTGAGTTACAATTCTGCCTTTCTCTGTCACCTAGGAATCCAATGGCTTTTCCTTGATAAGCCAAGTGGTTTCAAAGGCCACAAAAGTCCTCTCATCCCATGAATAAATCTGCAGATATGGGACCAAATTCATTCCTGGTTAAGGTCTGTTGGAGTTACATCTGGAATAAATCTGATAGTGCCATTGGATATGTTTAAATTGGCTTCTGCAGCTAGAACAGCAATTACGGAATGTGCCTTCCCCTTTCAACTTCCAGTGCGTTAATTGCTGTCTCCCCTTTTGCTGAAAGCTGCGTCACTTGGATTCAAGATGTACTTCTTGTTTCTATAAAACGCATCGAATTTTGCCTTTGAGGGTTTTCCTTTGGGGAAGAGAGGGGGTAGGATGGGGAGGGGAGGAGCAATGGAAGGGTTTTTCCAGTTCTCAGGCTTTGATTGTATATGCTATGAATATGAAGGTTTGAAATGAAACACCCAATAAAATGACATTTTAAAAATAAAATGAAGAATTTGAAAGTTTTAAGCTTTATCCTTTTTTTTCTTTTCTTTCAGTAGTAGCTAATATCTGGGGTTTTCATTGGTTCGTTCTGCCTTTGCAGTGCAAGCCAGCAGTAAGCCGAAGCAGGTCCTCCAGTTTAAGTCTAACAGTTGAAAGTGCTTTAGAAAGCTTTGATTTCCTGAACACCTCTGACTTTGATGATGAGGATGGTGGTGGTGTGGAGGTTTGTAATGGTGGAGGAGGTGCAGACTCGGTATTTTCAGATACTGAGATTGAGAAGAATAGGTAAGTTTGTAGTAACTGCCAGCTGTGCTTACGCCAAACTGATACCCTAGCTCTTTGTCGCTAACAGGGGATCCCGGTGCACACATTATTCAAGGAAGACTGACTAATCCTCGATGAGTTTATAGGGTCAGAGGGTTCCCCGTGGCTGCTGCATACAAAAGCTTAGCTTCCAGGATCATTTTTTTCCTGCTCAAATATACGCAATCTGTCCTCCAAAGGAGAAGGGTAAATTAAATTAAGCTGACATCAATACTGGCAGAGCCTCTTCCTTGACATAGGTTTGGACCTGGCTTTCCTTGGATGTAATTACTAATTCCTCTGTGGTTTTTCCCCCCTCCCTTTGTCTTTTCTCTCTAGCCGAATGAGTCTTTGCAGTGGATTAAGCTTGTCAGTAACAGTAACACAGGGCCAGATTTAAGCAGCATGGTGTAGGTTTCCTTTGGAATCTAAGAGTGATGACTGGTACTCTGTTCATGGCCCTGCGTGTTACCTGCCCTTCTTTCATCACTTTTGGTCTTTCTGAGAAAAAAAAACAAGGAAAAAAAAAAAAAAAAAGCTGTGGTGTTTGTGGCGTGGTCTGCCATTGTCGTGTGACCTTAAGATGCTGTGTTTCAATCATTAGATCCTAAAAGCGTGTTTGCATCCTCAGAGCTGACACAATGCCCAGCAGGCACATAAGTGGCACAGGAGCTGCGAAAAAAGAAAAGAACATGGTTCCCTAGGAAAAAAAGAAAAGAACATGGTTCCCTAGGACCCCATGCTTTCCGACCAGGGTGCTATACTTCTCGCAGCTTATCATGACCCGTTTAAAACAATTTTGAGTACCAACAAGCAACGACCATTCAGTTCTTCAAAATGTGACTGCGTATCCTCTTTCCAGAATAAGACTTGGTGGGGAAAAAAAAACTCAGAAAAATGTGTTGCTTGCTAAACTGACACTCTGAGCTCAGTTCAGTCTGCATTGATTTAAGGGTCTGGCTTTAACCAAGCACTTTGGCATAAATTTAACTTAAGCAGCAAAAATTAAGTTGGTTATAAGCTAACTTAGAAAGCAACTAAAATCTTTTAAGTTAAAGTAGAAGTTAAAATTTCATTTTTTTCCCCTCTGGCTCATCCCCGGACAGTGTAGATTCCCGCTTCCATTTTTAGATGTGTAAGTGTGTGACTCGGTGTAAAGATTGCAAGTGTTGAAACTTCTGAACTTGCAGCCAAACACACTTGCCATCTGGGGACTGACCTCGGGCTTCGCGTTTAAACACGGGGAGGACCATTTGTACAACAAGGCAATGTTGGAAATAATGATTTAAAACACAGTGAGACTAGCTTTACGCTCTTGCAGAAACAATTGGCAAAGCAAGCTGTACACATTGTGCCTGAAACAGCGTATGAAAACATCATGTCTCTTACTTCAGCAGTGGAGTGGGTTTCCTTTCCTTCTGCAACGAGCATTACATTTGGCAGCAGGAGGACACCAAAGGCGCAGAGCTGTTCTTAGCAGCTCAGTGCTCGGGATGACACAAATTGTCATGGTGCTCAATCCAGAGCAACTGGGGAGATGATTCACCAACAGATGGGAGAAAACTGTCACCAGCAAGCGACAGTGACCGCGGGTTAGAAAGGCTTGCTGGTGAGACCATCGCTCCAGGCAAACCAGTCAGGGGACAGAGACCTGTCCCCTCGGTGGGACAGCCCTTCCGCGGCCGGCCAGGGCAGCACTGCTCCTTTGCGATATGATGTCTTCATCGTGAGGTTTCTGGCTGCTTCCAGCTCTTCTGCCGTGCTCGTTGCTCGTCACCCTGAGTGAGCCCTGTGTGTGTGTGTGTGTGTCTGCCATGGCGGCAGCGGTCAGCCCTGCACTGACCTCCCTCCCTCATCCCTCCCCAGTTACAGGTCGGAGCACCCAGAAGCCAGAGGCCACCTGAGCGAAGCTCTCACCGAGGACACGGGTGTGGGCACCAGCGTGGCCGGCAGCCCTCTGCCCCTCACCACAGGGAACGACAGCCTGGATATAACCATAGTTAAGCACTTGCAGTATTGCACGCAGCTCATCCAGGTACCAGGCCCAGCTCTTTTGGGGCATATATTTTAAAATTTTCCCTGCGGGCACCGGTGCGCCCGAAACATGGGGTACGAGCAGGCTGGCAAGGTCAGCGCTGCTCCTGGGAGTCAGTGGGAGCGCAGGGCTGGGACAGCCGCCACGCTGGGGTGAAGGTAACACCCTTCGCCCCCGAGCAGAAAAGCCTCCATCGTTTTCGTTCCTGGCCCCACCTCGGAGCAGACCCGATGCACAAACCGCGGGGTGCTTTGCAGCAGGACTGACAGGTGGCGCAGCAGATGACAGGGGTAGCCCCTGCTCTGGGTTACAAATGTCCACTGGCTTTGCCAGGAGGTCCCCACTGAGATCATTCCTCAGCTAAGGCAGCCCATGTCTTCAGAGGTAAAACAGAAGCCCATCACCCCACTGTTTAACCGTACCCCAGACAAGGCTGCCCTGTTCAAGAGCAGAAATTAATTTCTGCATGTGAGGTGCAGAGATTGTCTGCGACACTCATGGTGAAGGCAGCGTCTGACAGCCCTCCTGGGACATCAAAATTGTCTGTTCGTACTCACGAGTAACTAGCACAATATTTTGGAGGGGTTTTTTTTTCAGAAGCCAAGCACAGCAAATGTGGTTTTAAACCTCCAGCAAGCCACACCAGCAAGCAAGGGAGGGCATCAGGGTCTACCTGAAGAATCCATACTGCAGCTTCCTCTTTACAATTGTTTGATTCTTCCATCTTAGATATAATTAGCTTTATTTCCCCAAAGGCCCAGTGAAGCAATACAGAGTGAGCCCTATTCCAGCACCCTGAGTGCTGAGCTGGACACTCTGCTGACTCACACATATGAGAAAAAAGGAGCTTTTTTGGCTTAAATAAAAGAGTACATGGTAAATATGCAGTTTGGGAAGGCGAGATTGAACTATATCCACACACAGACCAGATTTGAAATGAACAATATTTACGTGGACTGCTGAAGAAAATGCAGATGTCAGCAGCAGCTGGCAAAAGCAAGGCAAAGCAAAAGCATCAAATTAATAAAGGCACCTGGGTAGTTAATCAGAGCTGAAATGGAGTAGAGGAAGAGTGACCTGTGGTCTGCCTCCAGGCAGGTAGATCCTGAAGGTCCATGGCCTATGTTACGCCTAAGTCAGGCTAATATTGTTTTCCACCTTTAAGGCTTATGATGATGGATTCCTTTAACTTCACAGAGCATATAAATCAGAAATTACTCATGCAAATGGCTGCTTGGATACTCAAGTGCCTGGGTCTGGATGTAGATGTTAAAGATATAAGCAGCAATGCCTATCAACCAGGACCATAAAATATCCCAGAGACAAAAAACTTTTGAAGTTAAGGAGAGCCCATAGTTCCAGGCAATGAATTTCCCATAGCACTTCTTCAGGTGCCAGGTACTTTGGAGTTTTTTGTTTTCTTCTGAGGTTTTTTTTTTTTGGTTCAATGTCTCCTTTTCTTCTCTTCCCATTTGTCTTCACCAGCAAATTGTGTTCTCCAGTAAAACACCATTCGTGGCAAGAGACCTCCTGGATAAGCTGTCCAGGCAGATCCTCGTGATGGAGACTATCGCAGAGATCAGCACTGAGAACTTGGGAAACATCACCTCCCTTACTGATGGTAAGAGACAAGTTAGAGGATTTCCTTCTGAAAAGTGTTCTTTTGGGCATGCCTTCCTGCTGAAATAATTGCTGTGCAGAGCTCACCTGTCACTGCAGGAGATGCCACCATAGTAGGGGCCAAATCATGGTTACCAGCAGATGCTGAAGTCACAACAGCGGGGCAGGGGCCTTATTCTATCTTCAGCGCTGGTTTCCAGAAATAAGCAGGTGAGAAGAGAAAGAACTTCTTATCCTGCTTGATGTGCAAAATATGGACAGAGGTCATTGCTGCGGTGGGGTGGGGATGCTGCCACCTCTGAAGAGCCAAATTCTTCCTCCACCTCTCTTTCCTGTGGAAAGGCAGGATCTGCCTTATACTATCAGAGGCATAATACAACTCCTCGAACATTTTATCCACTTTAGTTTTAGTCACCTCTGTGGAGAATTATTTAGTTATTTTTCTTGTTGTTGCATCTATTTTAATACCTTGGAAGAGTTTGACAAACACGTAGTTACTTACCCTTACGAGCACTCTGGCAGGATAGGTAAATACAACATGGTGTATTTACTTTATTTATCAGAAAAGTGAGGCAAAATTGAGGACTCGCCCAAGGCCACAGAGCAGTGCTAGGACAGGGACCAGTCTTGTGCAGACCATTTGTGGTGCTCACCTAGTATTTCGTGGTATTTAAAAGGATGACACATCAGTGCCCAGAACTGGTTCAGGAGCAAATTTTCTCACATCCTACCATGGGAAACAGAAAAAAACATGTTACAAACTTGAGGTGAGCACATGATCATGCTCTGTGAAGGTAGCGGCACAGGGTGACCCACCAAAGAGTAACTGTCTATCAGTGGGCTGGGGTGAGATTTCCTCCACTCTTGCCATCTTTTCTCTTCTGGAAGATGATGCTTCCAGCACGGCTGTGTTTCATTGTTTATTTTGTCTTCTCCTCCAGCAATTCCAGAGTTCCACAAGAAGCTGTCGCTGCTGGCTTTCTGGATGAAGTGTACTGGCCCTTCAGGAGTGTATCACACATCTGCAGACAAGATGATGAAGCAGTTGGATATCAATTTTGCCACCACTGTGAATGAGGAGTGTCCAGGACTTGCAGAAACAGGTACCAACTGCTGCTGCAAAAAAAAAAATGTATCGGTCATGAAATGGAGAACAGTTGTCTACTGGGCTTTACTCAGCCTTCATTGCTTTGTTTTCCAACCCCTTGAAGGTCTGTTTGGCCACAGCTCTAAGATCTCATTTGAAAACTTATGCTACAACTCTTGAAACAGTTTTGGCCCAAAATAATCAGATCAGAATAGGAGAATTAAGGTGAGGCCAGTAGAAAAGAAAATACTGTTTTAAGGTTTATGAGCTAATCAGAAAGTAAGTCTATTCCCAAATACAGGTTTATAAGTGATTCAGTGAAGCAGGAAGCCTTGCACTTAATTTTACATGTCTGTATAATGTCCATGCCCCATTACAGTGCGCTGGGATGGAATTCATACACATTCAAGTGAGTCTGTCTGAACACAGGTTCCCATTTGGAGTGGGACGTACCGCATCTCAAACTCCAGCTACACTGGCTAGCTCTCCCTGGGGCAGAACGGGGATGTAGGGTGACTTGCTCAGGTGTGGGCACCTGCACAGTAGATGCCTACCCAGGGCAGTGTTTGTCCTTCCTGCTCCATGCTACAGCTCTCACAGACAGTGCCTCAGACTAGCTTTCTGCATGCCACACGCTCACACAGGAATATAAAGACGAGCAAAGCCAAATCCTGCCTCTGTGCGCATCTCCCATACTTCAGTGGCATTGCGGAGATGTAACTGGCAGTGCATGCACATATGTGGTTAGTCATGCAGGATATCATTTGGGTAGAAAGGATGCTGTAGTGGACAGGAGACTGCATTAGCCATCCAACAACTTGCAGAGGTTCATTCTTAGAAATATGTCTGCTGGTGATGAGAGCTAGACAGGCAGAAGGTCTGTCTGGCTTCTAACCTAACCACAGTTGAGATTAAAAATGTTGGGAAGTACCTGGCTTTGCAAAAGCGGTTCTTTCTGGCTTTGAAGTGAACTGTGGCAGTTTATCAGCAGCTTTTGCTCTCACTAACGTGTCCCTTTGTTCGTGGCTGCCTGCAGTCTTCAGAATCCTGGTGTCTCAGATCCTGGACCGCACAGAGCCTGTCCTCTACTCCAGCATGTCCTCCGAGATCATTACCATCTTTCAGTATTACAACTATTTTGCCAGCCACAACGTTAATGACCTTGGAAGCTATTTGCTGCAGCTCGCAAAAGAAGGTAGGGTATATAAATTCCTGCAACTAACAGGGGAGTATATCAGGTGTCCTTCTGACCTCAGCACAAAACAGTTCAGCCCTGAGGCTGATTTTGCAAAAGAAGGGGGGAAAGGAGACAAAGAAGTGCCTTCAATACTAAGTCTGAATGCACCTGAACAGTTGTACATATCAAGGGAAAGGAGTTAATGCAGTTGGACGCCCAGTCGTTTCTATTTCCATTTTCAAATGGGAAAAAAGTATGTTGAAAGAGTTAGTTTTTAGGAAGTGGCTGATGGTGGTGGGCTGGGCCCAAGGTCTGGGAAGTTTTCCATGCCCGCAGCTTGGATGGCTTTCCAGTCTTTTATCACCCTCTACGGAGAGATCTTCTGAAGTGCTGAGCTTTTCTCAGGAGCCAAGAGATCACAGCACCTCAGTGTTTGGCAGGCTCTGCCACCGAGAGCTAAAGAGTGAAGCAGACGCTCCACAGAGGGTGCTAGATGGCAACCCCTGGCAAGCCTTCTTCTCTATTTGAGAGGGCGTTTGAGGAACCTTGCCTAGTTTTCATTTTTATTTGGACATACTGGGGAGCTTTTGCTCAAAAGCCCGGAAGGAAAAAGGCATTTCAGCCCACCTCTGAGGCACATTAGCCCTGGCTCTGGGTGGCAGACATCAGTCTGCCTAGGACAAGCTCTCACAAAAATGCCCTGGAAGGCAATACACTGACAATATTGGGTTTCACTTGTTATAGGGAGGATTTACATCTTCCAGCAGAAAGTGAAGATTTGACAGGTAGGCCCTTAACTTGGGGTAGGCATAAGTGCTGCAGTGCCGCACGTAGCCCATCTACTTACCTCTTCCTTTGGAAGAACATCTGAGAAACTGGCCCAGCTTAAAGCCCAGACAATTCCCCATGCAGACACACCACAATACGGATCGATAGCAATCGCTCAGATGGGGATTTTTCGTGTCCGTTATGTGCATAGTAAAAATTGAGGATTGCTAGCAGGGAAAGGAGCAATCTGAAATGTCGAGAGGATAAGATAAGTAATGAGGACCTTCCTCTTGTGCTTACAGCCTCTGTGGTTCAGGTGCTGCAGTCAGTAAAAGATGGAAAACTGCAGCAAAATGTGGCCAAAATAAACTCCAATAACCTTCCACCACAGCAAGAAGTTTTGAGAGCTTTGGCTTTACTTCTCAATGAAAATAAAAATGAAGTCTCTGAGACTGTGGCATCGCTTCTGACAGCTACTGCAGAAAACAGGCACTTCAGGGAGAAGGTAAGTGGCAGAAAATCACCTATCGCATAAGAGACCCGTATCATCATGACATTTTTTCTGCCTGAGTGTCTCAAATGTCTATGTGTATAAAACAATTGCTCCGAGCTTGATATAAACTGATCCAGAGGGATTTACTGTCTAATTTTCCTGCAAATCTGCAGGGCTGTTCCTGTCGTTATGCCAGTCTGCTTCTACCTGTCATTACACGAAACAGGTACTAACCAAAATTCTGCAAATACTTACTGAGTGCTGTGCTCTCCAGCTGTTTTCCACACTTCAGCATTTCTGCTGGCCTGTCTCAGACTTGGCTTCAGTCCAAGGCTTCAAGGCAACAGTCCCCAGCATCACCAACACGCAAAGACATAGGTCTGAGATTTTGATTTTATTTTTTTTTCCCAGAGGAGGCTGGCATCTGTGGGACCTCCCACTATTTCTAGAGGGGACGGACTGCTTTGGGCAAACACAGCTTGGCTGTGAGATCTAAGATTGGACTCTATCACAGATGCCAAAGGCAACAAGCAGGGCCAGATTAAACATAGAGATTGAAGAGAAGGGAGAAGAGGAAGAAGAAGAAATTAGGGGTTGGCTTCTACCCTTTCGTGGCAGACCTTTCCCTACTATCCTTCTTGTTGCCTGTCAGAAGAGAGCAAAAGAAGAAGCAGTTGGAAGAGGAAGAGTGGCAGAAGGAAGGCAGAGGGAGGAGAAAGAGGAGCACTCTTTGCTGCTCTTCTCTGTCGGTCCAGTCCCCTCTTTGCTTGCCCTCCCACTTCACCTTCCATTTTTGCAGCCTCGTGGTATCTCATACCATTCTTCTCCATCCCCAGCTTCATGGAGGCAGCATCTCAGGGAAAATATAAGCACCTCCTGGAACAGGCCTGCGTCACTGATACCTGGTTGGCTGCCTGCAGGAAGGACCACGGGCTGCCTTGTATGAAGGCGTTATGCAGCTTTATGCTGCAGATGAGTTCATTGTACAGCCGACTGCCACTGAGATGTGCTGCTCACACAGTAGCTACTAATTTCTAGAGCCAAGCAGTAAACTGATCTAGCAGCTCATGCTAACCTTGTAATAGTTATTTGCAGTCCCCCTGGGGTCCCTCACAGGCTGTTCGTTACTATCCCTCCATCAGAGAGACCATCTCAAGGGTCAGCTCTTGAGCTATTTTAGACTCCAAGGCCCATTTAAAACCTTTTGGCGATTTATGCAGAAAGGCCCTTAAGGCTGCCAGATTCTGCTTCTCACCTTAATGTGAACTTTTCCTCACCAAAAGCTGGCCTGGGACTACTAAGCTATAACTAGTGGCCTGGCCTGGATCTGCTGTAGGGAATTATCCCACCACGTTACCTGTAGCAGGGGCTGCGCCTCTCCATCCCACACGCTCTCTGTCCGGGAGGTGGGCTGCAATCCCTCTCCCTTTAGCAGGGTAGCAGTGCCTCCACGCTCCACCCTTCTGCTCCACACAGACGCCGGCATTTTCATCGCTGCTCTTCTTTATCTGTTTTCAGGCCTTGATTTATTACTGTGAAGCACTAACCCAGCCCAACCTCCAGCTGCAGAAAGCAGCTTGCTTGGCTCTAAGATACCTCAAGGTAAGAGACACAGAATTCACAGCGGGACTTGGCTTTACTTTAAAGAAAGGACATCTGATAGGTACAAAGAATAAAACAGAAATTACAATAGCAGCAGCAGTGGTGTTTTTGTTTTGCATTGCTGCACGGTATCCTTTTACAGATACTGTGCTGTTTGGGAATGGGTTAGAAGCTTCACTGCAAGAACAGCCAGGTTCCGCGACAATGACAAAGTTTATCTTTTGCATACCATCTTTTCCTCCCTCTCATATTGACTTTAGGAGATTTACTTCTACATCACAGAGAAAACAAATGCTAATCCATAGAGTACTGACTGAGAGGGGAAAAAGAACATCCTTTCCCAGGATAAAATTAGCTGTAATGCATGTGGGTTGCTGCAGTAGAAGGGAAAGGGAGAGACAGGTCACAGCTGGTTTTGTGACAAATAGCTGGTACATCTGGGCACTTCAACTAGCATATGGTAACATTTCTGCATTCCCTCCCATGACAGAAGGGAAAAATGCACTTTTGTTTTGGCTGTATAGAGCCATGGGAACCAGCAGCCGCCCAAGCCTGACTTGTACGGGACACTGGGTCAAAAAACATGTTCTGTGAGACAGACCCACCGTGGACTATTTCTGCCTCAAAACTGTCCCCTGAAGAAGGCAGCTCCAAAACGTAACTTCATCCCAGACAGAACTGATGCCATCCAATACATAATCCAACATTGCTTAAATATAAAAAAAAAACTGTTTTCCCTTAAATGAGATGCTAGCAGGCATCCCTGAGAGGCAACGGTAAGGGGCGTTACACCTCTGCTGCACGCGGTGTGCAGTGGGGTTTTTGATCTCTCGAACAAAGGCGAACTAGGAACCAGTGGTGGAAACTGGAGCTAGACACATTTAACTTGAGCAGCGTGGCTCTGATGCATCTTGAATAGTGAGAATGTCAATTGCTGGGGCAGAAAAATACTGGGGGTAATTGTCATCATTTGGGATCTTCAAAGAAAAAGCTGAAGCCTTTCTGGAAGATAGTATTTCAGAGACGAGAATGCTAGAATGGATAGGTGGCTGTGGATGAGCTAACCCAATGGCAGTCTCATCCACATCAAACCACACTGACCACACAAGGTCCCACTGTGAATCTCTGAGAGGTTTTGAAGATCGCAGCGTGCTCGGTGTTGCTGTGGCCCCATCACGCATAAGCATTCGAGATGTAGTCACCATCATGCACCCAGCGCAGACTTGCCCTGAGTCAAGCACAAGCAACCATGTTGAAGATGGGTGGTGAGATTTAACGGCCGCAGACTTGCCCTGAGTCAAGCACAAGCAACCATGTTGAAGATGGGTGGTGAGATTTAATGGCTCTGGTAGCTAAGCCCTCCTTCAGAGCATCGTAGACCTGACCTGTGCCCCTCAGATTGACGGGGCTCAATACAAATACTGACTCTGTGGCTCAGCGCCTCTTCCATGCATCACACTGGGGTACTACCTGCCCTTTCTGTCACTCGTCTCCCCAGTTGTATTAAATAGCCTGCCAGAGACACTATGACAGCTGCTGTCCCCAAAGGCCTGACGTTTTTGGAGCAGATCAGAGCAGGATTATTCCTTGCTTTCTTCCCAAACTAGGACGGGCAAGGCAAAAATGTTGGTGAGCGCAGGTGTCGGTGAGGAGCCTGCGGTGAAGTGGGTGGGCTGGCCAGCCAGCGTGCCCCCAGAGACACAGTCAGGCTGGTGGGAACAGCCTTCTTGGACCTAGCAGGTTTGACATGCTCAGTGTGGAACTCATTCCCCTGACGCCTGTCTCCCATTCGTCTCCCTGCCGTACCCTTCCCTTGGCACTTTTATGGCCTCAACCCATGGCCCATCACCCAGACTAAACTCAGAAGTGGCAGACGTAGCCAGTCAGCCAGATTTGTGCATGCAGCACATAAGGTAGGAAAATTAGAAAGGGTCCACACTGACAGCAGAAAATACGCCTTCTCCTAGATGCCCCCCCTCAGGGGAACCCCATTCCCCGTGTCCCCACCAAGGCCCTCTCCTTGGAGTAGGAAGGGCAATGCAGAGGATGGTCGCTATTCCCACACAAGGCCGTGAAATACAACCAGAGTGTACTGTGCCATGTTCACGCGGTTCTTTTTGCCCTTCCCAGGCTGCTGAGAGTATTAAAATGCTGGTCACGCTCTGCCAGTCTGACAACGAAGAGATCAGAAAAGTGGCGTCCGAAACCCTGCTCTCACTTGGTGAGTTGCCTATTTTAAAGCAGTATTTAATCTTCTTTTTGAACAGAGCAGCATGTAAGACACCTGAGCTATACAAATGTGAGACTCTTAACTGAAACAAAACTTTACACCTAGAGACTCAAACACGTTAGAAAATATATATTCATATATATGAATATATATATAAGAATATATATTCATTTTAAAATTATGAAAATGGACTAAAGAGAAACTGAATTGTATGAGGGTCTGGAGTGGAGGGGGAAGTAGGAAAGGCAAAAAAGCAAAGGAGAAGTTGACAAACAGAAACGATATGTAATGAATTTGAAAACCAAGCGGCCTTGAGGGGGCAGGACTGGCACACTGCCTGCTGCATCTCATACACCCTCCTCTTGGGGATCCCCTCCTATCCCCCTGTAGTGCCATTACCACACTCAAGTGCCATTAGCACTGCCAAGTGTTCACTGAATCTAATTTATCTTTATATGCTTATTTGGACAGACCCTAGCCTGCAAGTCCTCCCTCGCGCTGTACCTCAGGCACCTTGCGTTGACCCTCATTTGTCCTTGAGCCCAGAGATACCCCTGTTCATTAACCTGCAATCTGGCTGCGCAGCAGCGCATGACCGCAAGTGTGGCTGCAGAGTTTCAGGGCACCAGTACTTCAGTGGCACAGAAACATTTTCTTTTTCTGGCCTTTAGGCTAGGCACGAATTTCTACTCCAGGGGTCTGTCTGTGATTTTAGTTACCCAAACTCGTCAAATTTACTCTCTTTCATTCACCAGTTCAGCAGGAATTCACTCTGCTCTGGGACATGTTATGGCTCAGGTCATAAAACAACAAGCCTGGGGACACTTTTGAAAACGCTGGGAGATTGTAGCGCCATTCTTCTAGATGACATACAGAGGCCACTTTGGTTCCTAATGGCCAGTTCAACACACTGGGCTCAATGCTGTCTTCAGGTGCATATAGATGACACTACCTAAGAGAAAAGGGTTTGAGATGCAAATTAAATTTAGCGAACATGCTGCTGCTTCTTTTTCAGCAGTATGTAAGTAAAGCTGTGGCTTGACTCACTTCTGTAAAGTGCCAGGAGGCGAGAAGTGGGTAAGCTTTATATTGTCCAAAGTAGAAATGGATAAACGTCATCTGCCTGAAGCGTATCACAGCTGCAGCTGAGATCTTGACAAGCACCACAGGTCATTTAGTAAGACAAGTGTACAGATACTGTCATCTAATCATACAAGCCACGTCTGCTTCTGTTTTGCTCTAGATAAAAGCAGCAAATTACATGAGAAGAAAATAATAAAATTTGAACATTCAGAGCACACTTAATTTTTCCAGGTAATTTCTGAAGTTGCTTTCAGCAAGATAAATTTTAAGAGCAAGAAGTTACCGGCAGATCAGCATTTTCTAACAGCAGAGAATCCAGTATTTTAAGTGTTGTAGGGCAATGATATAATACATTATTATGCTTTAACATTTTGCATTCAGGTGAAGATGGGAGACTGGCATACGAACAGCTGGACAAATTTCCTCGGGAATTTGTTAAAGTTGGAAGCCGCCGTGGAACTGAAGCTGCCACAGCTTTTTAGGTGGAAAAGAACCTGCCTACATTTAATGGCCATTAAAGTAGAACGGAGCTGTACTTCAGTGTAGGGAGCAGAAGGAAGACTTTGAAGAATTCTATGAGAACGTCCCAAAATGTAGCAATTTGCAAACTTTTTAAGGAAAAGCAAAATCTAAAATCCAGCTAAAGAGTTCCTATTGGCTCCACTTTGCAGCTCATGATGGAACGGTTGGATGCTGAGGAACAATACTTTGATTTGTAACAATTAATGTAATTGCAGTTATTCAGCCTCAACAAACTTCTGTGAGTTTTTAGACTTTGGGATCTTCATATATTTTACCGAGTATTACATTTACTTCCTTGAAGTTGTCGTGAAAGCTTGAGACATGTGATACTGTATCTAACAAGGACAAGTAGGGGGCCACCTGAGCAGGACTGCAAAGAAGCCTTCTCTTCAACCCCGAGCTAAGCCTCTGCTGCTGGGCAGTGTCCCCAGCAACACTCCAGCGGCAGGGAACACCGCTCGGCTTTCTCAGCTTTGTCTCAGTAATGAAATACAGAGCAAGTTTCTTCAAGTTTTGCCTCCAGAAGCAGCATGATGTAAACCCTGGGAGGTGTCACTTTGGTGACTCACTCTAAATGCCTCTGCTGGTCTTTTATTTCCTTTCTCTCGCCCTCCAGCAACGAGCCATCATTAATACAGAGATTTGTGAGGGGGATCAAACAATCATGTAGGTTTCTGAAAACTAAATGAAAAGGTAAAGTGCATTTATTTATTCCAAGAAGGAGGAGTGAATACAGCTAATTGCACAAGTCCTCAAAGCCATTTGGTTCTGTAAGTTGCAGGCAGGATTGGATTTCATGCACTCTAATTAGTGGATCATAGCTTCTATAGAGTGATTTCAATATAAAGAACTAGAACAAACTAAAGTGGACCTCGGAGGCAGTAATAAACAGAGGGTGAAGTGAATGCGTTCCCTCCTCCTTCCCCACCCCCCCCAAGGATGAAAGGCAGCGAGTGCTTCAAATAGTTGATTACGAGCCTTAAGTTAACAGAGGAGGTGAATAGAATTTAACAGAAGAGTGTTCCTGTACTGTGTTCATTATGCATGAAATGCTGTTTAGATGTCAATTAAAGTATCCAAATTTGCATAGACTACGTAGAAAAGATTGCAAACAATTCACATCGAAAGGAAGCCTCCTGAGCCAAGCACATTGGCAGGCAGAGGTCGTTTTGATTTGTTCTTTTTTTTTTTTTTTTTACTGTCAATGTGACAACAATGTACATATCTGTATATTTATAAATATATATATTCTTCCTTTAATTAAAAAATTACATTTTGTACAGTTCAAAATGCTTACTTGTTTACCGAGGGATATAGCCTCTTTTTGCAGAAGGTGAAATAACCATGTTATGGTTTTTATACCATGCCAGTCCCATCAGCTGAATTCTTCCAAGGTGTCCTTTTGTACCGACTTCTGCTTTTTTTTTTTTTATTTTTAAATTTTTTCCTTTTTTTTTTTGCTTTTGGTTTTGTGGCATTTGTACTCACCATATTTCCGATCACATTTAAGTTATAATAAAGATTATTTTTTAATTACTAAGCACATCAGCCCGTATGTACAGTCACTCTTTCTGTCAGCAGCCTCTCCACTGTGAGGCTCATACAACCTTCAAACATCATGCAGGTCAGCTCCCAGTACAATAAGTGACTCAGTAAGACCCACCTACTTGCAGCTGGATTTGGGGCAAACCATTAGGGAGTTGTTTAATCATATTAAGGGAGAAGACTTGTGGGGAATATTTGTCTTTTCAAGCCTGGTCACCAGGACAAGACTTTATGACTATATCTCAAAAAGTTTAGCTAAATTATATGAAGTCACCTGCTAGATTTCTTACAGCGTAGAAATAATTTGTGTTTCATACCTTATCAACTTGGCTAAGGCTTAGAAGAACACTAAGATCTTACAAAAACATCTCAATTCGAGCAAGTGAGCAATACACATAGCAAGGACTACTGCCTCAGAGTGGACAGAGAACTGCAACTTCTTGTGCAGCAGGAGAAATGGTGTAATATTGACTTGTGTTTTAACATGCACAACTCTCGCGTTTTCATCTTTCTGCTGGCCAAGCAGGGGGGCAAGCGGCAAACTATTTTAGTAATTGAAATAAACACAACCCACAAAAGTAAGAAAAGTAAAGAAGAGATGAAGCTACAGTGAAAACGACTGCTCTTCGTTGTACCTCTGTGCGGTGAAGCAAAGCACATTTTAAAAAAGTCGGTTTTAAACTAAAAATCACAGAATGGTCAGGGTTGGAAGGGACCTCTGTAGATCATCTAGTCCACCCCCCTGCCCGAGCAGGGTCACCTAGAGCAAGTTGCACAGGACAGTGTCCAGGCAGGTTTTGAATGTCTCCAGAGTGAGAGACTCCACCACTTCTCTGGGCAGCCTATCCCAGTGCTCTGACACCCTCAAAGTAAAGAAGTTCCTCCCCATGTTCAGGTGGAACTTCCTACGCTCAAGTTTGTGCCCGTTACCTCTTGTTCTGTCACTGGGCACCACTGAAAAAAAGACTGTTCCCATCCCCCTGGCACCCTCCCTTTAAGTATTTATAAGCATTGATAAGATCCTCCCCCCAAGTCTTCTTTTCTCTAGACTAAAAAGACCCAAGTCCCTCAGCCTTTCCTCATAAGAAAGATGCTCCATCATCTTTGCAGCCCTTTGCTGGACCCTCTCCAGCAGTTCCCTGTCCTTCTTGAACGAGGGAGCCCAGAACTGGACACAGTACTCCAGATGCAGCCTCACCAGGGCAGAGTAGAAGGGGAGGATGACCTCCCTCAGCCTCCCATTGATATTTTGGAGGCAAGGGGAGGACTGTGCCCTCTCAGTCTTCCATTTCTGGTTGCTTCAATGTGCATGTTTAGGCCCTTGCTCCTGTCCCAAGGCATCAGTAAGATGCATGCACTATTTAGAAAGATAAGAATATTCTTATATTTCCACATCTGTCAAAAACTCCTACCTGTAATACATACTGTATGTCAAAAGCTTGCTTGTATTTTGTGTGTCACAGCGTGTAACGTGTTTTTGTTAAAGCAAAAGCTATGATGAAGTCATCAGGGTTGCAGGTGCTACGTTCTGAACTGTCGCTTGGGAACGCGTGAGATGAGTTTACTTTCAAGCAAGCACTAGCACCCTACGTTTCCAGCTTCTCCTGGTTTCAGTTCATAGCAAACCAGCTTTGTGTGTCGGTCAAGATACTTCTCAAGAAAGGCTCCATGAGGACTAGCAGCAAATATGCTGAAGAGGCTGCAGGACTGTTACCCGACTTTTGCTGATTACTTCTTCCCCCCTGCGAAGGCAGGCTCGTCTCCGACAGAAGACGCTCCTTTTCCTCTTACAAACATTCCGGCTTGTGGCGCAGACCTGGGGAACGCAGAACTGCCCATTGGAGCAGAGCTCCAATGCTGCGGAGAGCAAAGCGCTGCTCGCATCTACAGGCACCATATCAAATGGAGCTTATATCTACTTTCATCTCGTAGTTTGAATCCAGCCTTTGAGAAGTTTATTAACCTAAAGCTGATCTGCTACACCGTTATAACCATTAAAAAACACATACACAGCTCACATATAGCTCCAAATGGGAGCACATCCTACTCTCAATAAAGTCAATGAGGAAATTCACAGCAATTTTAGTGGCATAGAGATGCATAAAGGCTAAATTTCACTGAGCGTTAATACTATTTTAGAAAAGTAACTAAAACAAAGAATCACATCCTAACGCGATTCATGATAACACATGAAAAAAAAAAAAAAAAAATCACTCTTAGATTAAGAACAAAACCAAACAAAATTCTGTAAGTTTCTGCCCTCAGGATAACAAACCCTTGAGAAAGTGAACAAACCTTAGAGCTTCCAAAACCAGAAGGTGAATAAAAAGGAACAAACTACGTATTTGTCACCTAACTTACATGTTTTTACGCTCAGAGAGCTGATGAAGCTGCCCTTTCCTACCATGTTAATGCAAGAGTTCTCCTTTGTGGAGTAGGAAAAACCAGTTGCATGTAACAAGACAGACACTTACGGACAAGCAAAGAAGGACCTGGCAAGCACTAATTATAAAACCTTTTTCTTAGGGCTGCAGCAGGTGGACTCAAACAAATTTAAAGGTCTGGGC
The DNA here is from genome assembly GCF_965231255.1 of Vanellus vanellus. Classification (NCBI taxonomy): domain Eukaryota; kingdom Metazoa; phylum Chordata; class Aves; order Charadriiformes; family Charadriidae; genus Vanellus; species Vanellus vanellus. The sequence continues at coordinate 104,631,270 of NC_138906.1, forward strand.
CAGCACAGAAAAGTACGTTAGGAAGAAGTTCCTGTAGCAAAATAACTCAGCAGTAGTATGACTTACCCTTACCGCACGCTTTTCATGAATTACAGTGGTTTTCACTACCTCTGCCATGCTGTTGTTGTCTCTCTGCATTCCACCAGGTAGATAGGAACCCATAGTGCCACTATACAGCTCCAGCTACAGCAGCAACTTTGGTTAAGTTGCCCAGAATTTCACACTGCTATTGGTAGACTCCTCTTGTACCCAGTATACCTTCAGAAGAGGTATGGAAGGACAGAATAGTTTGGGTTGAAAGGGACCCCATAAAGGTCATCTAGTCCAAGCCCCCTCCAATGACCAGGGACATCTTCAACTAGATCAGGTTGCTCAAAGCCCCATCCAACCTGACCTTGAGCGTTTCCAGGGATGGGGCATCTACCACCTCTCTGGGCAACCTGGTCCAGTGTCTCACCACCCTCATGCTAGAAAATTTCTTCATTACATCCAGTCTAAATCTTCCCCCTGTTAGTTTAAATCCATTACCCCTTGTCCTATCACAACAGGCCCTGATAAAAAGTTTGTCCCAGTCTTTCTTACAAGCCCCCTTTAAGTACTGAAATGTCACAATAAGGTCTCCCTGGAGCCTTCTTGTCTCCAGGCTGAACAGCCCCAACTCTCTCAGCCTGTCCTCCTAGGAGACGTGCTCCACCCCTCTGATCATTTTTGTGGCCCTCCTCTGGACCTGCTCCAACAGGTCCATGTCTTTTCTGTGCTGAGGACTCCAGAGCTGGACACAGTACTCCAGATGGAGTCTTGCCAGAGTGGAGTAGAGGGGAAGAATCACCTACCTTGACTGGCTGATCACACTTCTTTTGATGCAGCCCAGGATATGGTTGGCTTTCTGGGATGCAAGAGCACACTGTTGGCTCATGTCCAGCTTTTCATCCATCATTACCACAAAGTCCTTCTCGGCAGGGCTGCTCTCGGGGCTTCATCTTCCCGCCCATATTGATACCAGGGGTTACACCCCCACCCTGGGTGCAGGACCACGCACTTGGCCTTGTTGAACCTTCTGAGGTTCACACAGGCCCACTTCTAAAGCCTGTCCAGGTCCCTCTGGATGGCATTCTGTCCCTCAGGTGTCTCAACTGCACCACTCAGTTTGGCATTATCTGCAAACTTGCTGTGGGTGCACTCTATACCACTGTTTTATTGATGAAGATATTGAACAGTATTGGTCTCAGTAGAGGTGCCTGAAGGACACCACTTGTCACCAATCTCCATCTGGCTATTGAGCCATTGACCACTACTCTCTGGATGCAACCATCCAGCCAATTCCTCACCCACAAAACTGTCCACCCATCAAATCCATATCTCTCCAATTTAGAAAGGATGCTGTGGGGGACTGTGTTTACTATAGCTTTACCCTATGCTGCAGTCTGCTATATACTGATTGTTGCTGACTTTAAGCATTCAAAACTAGGAATCAATAGCACTGCCAGACTGCGTATTTAAACTATACGCCTCTGCTTTGCAACAAAATTCTTCTGACGATAGGATCCACAGCACCCCCTTTCAAATGGCCACAGTGCCCCCGAGGGTATGACAGAGGTATCATCATACCCAAGAGTTTGACCTTGAACACAGCTGACCACATTTCATTACAGGCAGTTGTTGGCAGATCAACAAAGCAGCAGCAAATTGAAGTCTCTTAGAACACCATTATCACTTGCTGCACTACTTTGTGTTACTACAAGAATGAAAAGAAATTAACAATATACAGTAAACATTTTCTGCTGAAGAAAGTGTTGATGATGATAATGCAATTCAGTCTGGAGAACAACAGAGCACTGGAAACACACAGCCTTAGCAGATTTGCAAACCTTCTGATCAAAACAAATCTCACATCTAGTTCTGGAAAGAAAACCACCTCATATGGCCCTTAAGGTAAAGTAAATGAATATGCATCATAAGTCCTCGTGAAAATGAACGACCAACTTTGTTACTTATGCACAGACTGCAACACATGACAACGCTGTAGGCCCTCACGTAAGCAACACAACGCCAAACACCAAGTGAGTTTCAGTTGCCCAGCCAAGTAGTTATTATGGCTCTAATTCACTTCTCTATGCATTGTCTTAAATACAATGGGTGTTGAAACTAAAATTGTTATTTTTTTGCTAAACCAATTAGAAGTTCTCCCTCACACAAACCATCCACCCAGCCCATGGTTTGCTTGACTCTGCTAGTGCCTGCACAGCTCTTCCTCCTTGAAGCATTCAGCACCTGCAAACAGCCTGTGTCCCCACACTTTAGTCTTGCACATCTGGAATTCTTTCCCGTTAGGACATGCACATTTTATACGAGAAGTGCTAGGATGCAGTAGATGCATCCCTCTTCTGAGTGGCCTTAGGATAATTCAGTGAAAGACGAGATTGTGTCCACAGCCTCTGCAAGGAAAAGGAGTCAGCACACTGGCCAAGCTGGTGCACAAAGGCATTTATGACTTCTTGGAATCACATTCTGCAGTTAGGTTCCAGAACTGGCAATTTTATTCTGCTAGAAAGAATGTTCTCTGTAATTTAGCTGGATATGAAATATCTTTGTCTTTAGTGATGTTAGTTTCCAGCCATTACATAGCTATGTTTCAGTGGTAAAAGAGTTTCCCTGCATACTTAAATAAAACTAAAAGGTCAGAGATGGTTGAAGCAGAACTAATTACACAAATCTCTACACATTTGACAAGTCTTTCTCACATAGACACAGAGTTCCTGTACTTACTATAAGATCGTTCTACTGCATACACATTTAAAAAAAAAAAAAACAACTCTGGAATTTTCAGGACAGTAAGTGAAACTTGACCCTTCCAGAACATTTTTAAGTAGCAATTAATGCAGCATCACAAAACTTCTGAAAACACTTTCACACATTAATATTTCTGCTATAATAGGCACAGGGAGATTATTTCATCAAGGAGCAATACATCTGTGACAGAGATAGGGCATGTATATGGGTTTTATTCCGATGCCACAATTCAGCTCTCATACCCAGTCTTCTCCTGCAGAATTTTTTTCTTTTTCAGGAGTTTATATAGCAAACTATTCTCTCCGCTAATGAATTCAAGTCAGTAAAACCATAGTAGCTTGAAGACTTCTGGTGCAAATGTGTCTATTATTATGTGGCCCATGTCTTTTTGATGTAAGAAGTTTTTCTATTACAGGTGGGCCAAATGCTGCAACACACATCAGCCCACATGAAGAACTTGCAATTTATTTTGTACACAATCCATTTCAACAGAAGCAAGGATCCAGCTACTCAAGGCACTGTCTTGTCTTTGTTATTTAAAATAAATTAAGAAAAAAAAGCACAAGATTTAAATCTAATAAGCATTCTTCTTGACCATCTTGATGAAAAGAAGGAAGAGACAGATGCGGATAATGCATCCAAATTCTGGATTTGTTACTGTCTAGCAGGTCTTTGTTCTAACAGCAGCACCTGTGTTACAGCAGTTCACAGAGCAGGAGGTGAAATGGTGGCGAAGAAGTCGTACTCGCTGTCTCACTTGGATCAGTCTGCCTGGCCAGCTAATAATGCAACAGCACTTTCTTCCCTTCTGCAGTCTCCACAAATGCAAAATACTCCTGATGTTCAAAAATAAAGACACCTCTGAAGAATGACTGTTAACTATGAATAACAAACTAAATCCCACTGCATAAAGACTGTTACAAGTTTTATGTGTTTCCTCATTTACTATTGTTGAAGAACTACTTTGACACGAAAATTGCTTAGAATCCGAGAGGAGACATTTTAAGTCACTCCACAGTATTACGTTTTGAACAGAACACCAAGGTTTCTCCACAAAGCAGGTATCCAGCATCCATTTTTTTCTTAAACACAATGTCAGTGAAAGTTAAAGGACACACCTTTGTCACCATTTCTGCACTGTGATAGAAAGGATCACACCTAAGCACCCTCTAAAGCACAAATTGGAAGGTGTAACATTTTGTTTACAAAGTTCCCAGGAAAATAGGATACCTCACCTTGTGGTTACCAGATTCAAGGTGAAATGGAAGCCAGAAAGAATATTACTTTCTACAACAGTTCTGACATTCTGAATGTCACAGCTGAAAACAGTTTTGACACATCTAACTTACTGACATCTACAGGGAGAGAATAAGATATGGAAGGAAACTAAAGGTGTCAATCTGATAGTGCCACAGGTCTGTTCACACATCTCCTGAAGCACCTGTTTTGGCAAGGCCCAAAAGATCCATAAAACAGAAACCCTCTGATTATCTCTGCCTCCTGAAAGCCATTCAGCTTTAAGCTCTTCACAAAATATTGCCATGGCCACTATCTTTTAAAGCCTATCCTTGGAAGAGCTTGTTACTTCCAGAACAACTGCAAAATTCACTCAGGACTGGAAAGCCTATATTCAACTGCAGACATTCTTCCCCCAATATGGATGCCAGATAAGATGCTCAAAGTTTTAAAGAGTGCTTTTTATTCCTGTAAACCCTTCAGAACATTACTATCTTGGTAAAAAGGTGCCTCATGTCTCAGTAAATACCAGAGCAATAAAAAAAAAAAATTCAGACATTGAGTGTCCTTTCAGAGTAGCTCTGAAATGTAGGCAGCCTTGTCTCCATCTAATTTTCAGTACAGCTGCTATTAGGAGCAAGAACACACCACCTTTTCTTTACAAGCCAATAAGTGTATTTCTAAAATAGACTGTCTAATACTTACTTCAGCTCTCATCTACACATCTTGGAAAAGGCTCCCTTAAAAGACAGACAGTTATTTTAAAAACCCTGAAAAGCATAAGTCTAACTAAACTTTACATCTTGACTCTTATTACCCATTCTTGACTTCCTGAAGCACACATTTTATTTTGCTTGCCATATCCACCAAAACCACTCTGTTCTCTGGAATTCTGCAAATCTAAGGAGTTAAAGACTGCCCAGGCACTCCCCGTAAACTTCAAAGCTTTCATCTACAGTTGTCACAACTGACTTACAAACCTAGAACAAGCCATTCCCCACTCAAATAAGAGGCTGTTTTGGAAAGGCAAAGATTTATTTATCAATTTTCATGTATCATGTCATACCAACTGATAAAGATATTTACACAAGTTTGAAATACACAGTATTTGCATTTTATACAAGCAACTAAGTGCAGCCTGTAAGGTCTTCTATGCAGTATCCGGATACTCCCACTGCTACATAATTCCAGTTAAAAACCAACACCTGCAATGATCCCACAACAGTTTCTATACCTGAGAAGTTTTAGTATATCCTTTCAAGAGGAAGTCTGCAATTAAAAGCCACATACATAAGCCTATTTAAAGGTTGTCATTCCAGTTGCAAATGACATGCTTCCTTTGAAGCAAGATCTGATGGACTCTCCCTTAAGCCACATGATACTTCTGATGGCCCTTCTTCAGAAGCGTTGTCTGCATCATCTCCACAATTAAGCTCTTCATTTTCTTGTTTGGATTCCTCTAGAGCCAGACTCTTCAGTGTCTCAGGATTGTCAGGTGCTTGCCCAGTTAGCCTCTAGAAAGAAAGAGGAGACAGTGAACTTAATTCACCATGTGCAGTTTTATCTTGCTGGCTCTTATTAAGTAGAAAACGTATTAAGCAAACTAATTATCTTGGTTCGGAGATCATTGATATAATTAAAACATTCCTCAGTCACAAAAGTCTTGGACACTTGAGTTCAACTCAAATTGCTACCTCTAATGCACAGACCACATCTGCTTTGTTGACTGTTAAGTCTTCCTTAGGCTCTTCAGGACAGGTTTTATCTTGCACAACCTAAAATATGGGAAATATCTTCCCAAGTTACATATTACTATAGTACTATATAGGTTTAATTTCAGAAAAATTACTATTCAACAGATTAAGTTCATAATTTTTAATCAGAGATAATGAAGCTACATCAAGTCTAGATGAACTAGAAGACCCAGTTTCTAGCACTTAAACTAAAAGTTCCTCACTTAACCTGATCTAAGGAAGGAAAAACAGGACTGTAAGAGGCTGCTTTTGAGTCTTCCGGTTGTTCGATATATCACTTAAAGCTCATTAAAGCCTCAGAAGTGAGCAGCTTACAACCACTAAGTGAATTTAACAGTTGAGGAACTGCAGAGAAGTTTCCAACTACATTAGTTCTTTAAGTCCTTAAGTAATTTAATTTCTGCCTGTGGGTTTATCACTGAAAAGCAGCACTCAACAAATACCAAAGAAATATAAGTTTAACAAATTAGTGGAGTCTTGAAAGACTCATCTAAATAATTGCACGAACTGAAGGTTAACTTGATCAAATTTACTTCTTGATTAATTGAGTTTCTCACAATAATCTTCCATTTTGTTTCCATCTCCTCAGTTTAATCGGAGGATCAAAATATTTGTCAGGCAGCCAGCTTTGTATCCCAGTTGAGAGCTCAATCCCTACAAAAACAATGTAGCTGATAATTTTAGTATCAAGGTTACGCAGTTATATATTTATAACACCTTCAGAGGCTGTCACAGACAATCTGCTCCTGGTAAAGTATTCATGGAATCGGTGACCCAACTGCCTGTCCCCAAGAATTGTCAGAGGCAGCTGTTTTGAAATTTACAAGTTTATGAACCCGACTGACTTTGTGCATTAGCCCTTTTTGGGTCATAGAACTAGCAATTCCTCAGTGAAACCTTGACTTTAAAGAGCATAAGTGCTCCGTTCTCCCTCTCGCTGCTCCACTTTGTGTTCCTGCTGTTTCAAGTTTAGTTCCTCAAAGAAAATGGCCAGTAAAAACACTTTGTTTAGCCAGAAGCCTCACACAAGCTAATAAGCACCCAAACTTAAGTCATCCCAGAAAAGTGAAAATGAACCTTTCCTTCCCTTTTCATCACCTCTAACATGCAAAGCCTGTTCTGTTAAGACAAAGGGTTGAATCTTCCCCTCTGAAAACACACCTCAGTACTTTCTCATTACTCCTATGGACCAAGCTGGAAAAAGCCCTAGAAGGGGCTTTATGCCTCTGAACTAGAACAATCCCACAGGAAACAAGTTAAATAGTAATTTAAAATGATGTTATGTGAACACACAGAACAGAAGTCACGATTCATAAAAAAAAGAAATCTGCTTGTTTTTCATTCCACAATGTTAACTGAAAATTCAAGTACCTCAATCATGCTGGTCATATAATGCACATGTTCAGCAAGTGACATTAGCTCTTCATTTTCTTCTTTTAGGCGGGCAATTTCACCATCTTTCTGTTCAATTTCTTTGTGCAGCTAAGTTCAGATAACAAGATGTTAAAACAGGAAGGCAATATCCAGTAATCAAGAAGTTAGTTATCTTTCACTAGCTACCTTTTCATTTTCCTGAAGCACTTCATACAGAGCCTTCCTCCTTTCTTCAGCCACTTCTTTCCAGTATTGAGATGAAGGGCTTCCTGAAGTAAGAAGCTACAGTAAGTCTGTGCTAAGGCTGAATTCTTGAGATCACCTTAAGGTATCTAACTTGTATACAAGTGTTGTATAAACTGTGATAAGAATTCTCTCCATAAAGGGTTTTCCCAGACACTAATTGTAAATTTACAACTAGAGACATAAGCTTACAGAAAACAGAGATCCCACGCTGTATTAACAACTACACAAGCAGAGTCTTCAAGAGGCTGCCTCAAGCATGGCAGCAGGCTTTGCAAGATGGTCACATTTGCAAGTGTCAGTCTTAATGTGTACTTTGTGGAAGACAGAAGTCTTACTTGCAAGTCACTGTCCATATTGGGCTTAATGGTTCTGAGATACTGTACAAACTAGTCACTTCAGAGCTCGTAGCCAAGCCAAAAGTAACAAACTACAGGACTTCTTAGTACTGCAGCACACAATGTTTCTCAGCTACTGGTTACTCTCTTAAACATTAAGTATCTATACTGCATTTACTATACCATAGAGGATAAGTATCATTAATTCCTGCTAGGCATTACATAAAAACACAAAGCCCTTATCTAACTGACAAAGGAACCATGTTTCAAGCTATATTCCAATGGGAGCATAACATTTTTAAGTGCAAAAAAACATTTCAGAAATTACCACATACCTTTTATCATGAGATCTTCAGCTTGAATGACATCATTCACATTCTCATTTTCTTGCTCTTTGTCCACAGACACCTCAGCTTTACAAGCCTTTGAGGTGAACTTGTTATTCCAGAGTTTCCTTTTGACTGAAGATTTCTTCTGCAGAAAACACAGGCAGGTTTAACTTCAGAGCAACATTTCAAGTTGGTGTTTTTTTTTTTTTTTTTTTAAATACAAACTTGCAAGTCTGCTCACCAATGACTGCAAATAAGTCTTTAAAAGCCCCAGTTTCTTCACATTATAGTTCTGATTTACAGACATCATCCTTGACACCCATAGCTTTAACACAAACTGCTAGTTTTTAATAGTTTATTACTAAAATAACAGTAAGCTGAAGTTGTGTCACACAAGTCAGCAGATTTTTTTTTCAAATATATTAGTTTTGAGTTAAAAGCTCAGAAGCATTTCACTATGAGTAGAAATAATTACACATCTACAGGTTATCTTCTAATTCATACCTCATTACGTCTGCCAACCAGGCAACCTGCTGCTGAAGGCTGAATCATTTTAAGAGTTTGTCTTGGGGCAGCACTGCATGTAGTGTCTGTGAGGTACTTCTAAAAAGACAAATATAACTTCAGATAGTTGCCACTCTTCTCTATGTCAAGAGAAACTTAGAGATTTGTCATGCTTCCATTAAGGTAACCCATGGTTCATCTTGTCAAGACAAAAAAGATGATACTTTAGTATAGGCTTGTGCAAAGAAGGGGATATAATTATCTGTAGCAGAGACAGACCTTTATCACATGAAGCTATGCTCAGTTCCTGCCTCTTAGAAAACCCATTCCCTTCATAAAGGGACTTGAACAGGTCTTACAGCAGAAGTATTCTGACAAGATTTCAAAGCTAGCTACCATGCAGTGACACATATAAACTTAAACTGAAGCTCCCAAACTTGTATTTGACAACAGCAGTATCAGACTCCAGTGGAAAGACAAAAGTGATGCAATTGCAAGTTTACTTGGCAAATTCATACACATCACTTTAGGCAGTACCTATTTTTGTTACCTGTAAGCACACCTTCCAGTGGTGTTCACTTAAATAGATGTGTTACTTCAAATTATCCATCAAAATGGATCTAAAGCTTTCTTGCTTCAATACAGACAGGCTATTGTTTTGTATAAACTGTATGTTTATCACTTTTCCTGTCATGCATAAATACCCATTTCCTTCATTTAAGCCTTCTGATTGGGTTGGTTACATTGCCACCATGGGACAGCAAACAATGGCAGACAACCAAGCAAGAATAGCCAGAATATAATGCCACACCAGCGTGAGAAAGTTGTCATACAAAGTACAGTGTGAATCGGTAAGTGTTCACCTTTCCCACGGTAGTTTCTGCCACCAATTATCCTACTGTTGAACTCAAGGACAAACACTAACTGCTGTGGGAACAAGAATCACACTGTGTCAGACACTGCTTGCTGCTATTGAAGGTTAGAGCTAAGTATACTCCGCCAAGAAATTATTGACTAATACTTGAGTTAACCCATTGAAAGTGCAAAAAGCTCCACTGAGGAATTTATACCCTGGAGCCACTACAGGACAAGATTACCATGTGTCCAAATCAGACTTGTCAATTAGCAATTCATTAATACCAGAAGTGTTCATTACAATCACTCTATCCCTCCTGACAGAGGGATATATTTCATACAGTATTTGTACAATTTCAAGTAGGGCCTACATTAAAAGGTTTAACAAAAGTGTTTTCTAACAGTGGAATAGGTATCAGCTTTAGTAACTTCTTATCAGTTACTTCTTAAAAACCCGAATCCTTTGAGCACTTCCACTAATTCCAAGGCAACCATGGTTCATGAGCATGACTTTAGAAACAGATCTACATGCATGAATACTTCAGCTGAAGCATACTCAAGTCAAGACAGACTTAACTCTAAAGTTCAGTCGTATAAAGGACAGGCTACAGAACCTACTCTACAACCCCTGAGCAGCCAGATTGATTCATTAACCAAACTAAGCCTGACAGCACCTAAAAACAAAACAAAAAAAAAACACATAGGGAAAGACGGCAAGTTCAGTACCAAACTAAAAAGGACTTGCTGAGCAATAAGAAAGAAGCAGTCATAAACATATCTGCTCAAGCAGGACAGAGTGTTCCCAAGCCACACTGACTGCCAGGAGGTTACTCAAGCCAAGAGGACATAAGCCAGGTAGGCGCACATTGCAACAGATCCCTTTGTATTCCTTCCGTGGATATAAAACTTGTGTCAGACAGAGGGACCATTTCCCAGAGAACTGAATGCAAACCTCTGAACAAAGCAAATTCTGTGTTAAAGACACTCTTGATAAATGTAACCTTCCATTTTCTATCCCTTACGTGCTCCCATTTTCTAGCTTAAAGAATTTAAAGCCTATACCTGCAAAGATCCTGATGATTGTTCCACGTTCGGTTTCTGTTTCATTTTGGAATTCATCGAACGCCTAGAAAAAAAAAAAAAAAAAAAGTAAAACCGTAGTAATACCTGCTTGCAACGGAAGTTCAGGGACACTAGTTACAGAAGATTACAGTTCCACTTTGTCAACTTCTACGACAGCATTAAAAATTCAGTCGTGAAACGACGGTCAGCAGGCTCTTCCAGAGCCCCTGGAGGGGTTCGGTGCCCCCCTTGCTCTCCTCTCCCCCTCCCGCCCGAGATACGAGCTGCAAGTGCGCGGTGGGGCTAAAAAAAACACAACGCCTTGAGGAGACACCTCGTGTCGCGGCCACGCTGGCCCACCACACACTACAGCCCCATTAAGCCTTTCCACAGGGGACCGCGTGGGGGTGTCACAGACACACACTCAAGATGGCGGGGGTGGGAGAGGGGAGGGGGATGATACCCACCCACTCCCGCCAGCCGAGCCCGCAGCGTCCTTCCCCCGCTCGCCGGCGCGGCCAATGGGGAAGGTAGGCAGAAGCCCGCCAAGACCCAAAAACACGGCTATGATATGAAAGCCCCCGGCCCGCCCAAGCCTAGCGCACGCCGCCGCCGGCCCCGCTCACCACAGTCGCTCCCGCTCTGCTCTGCTCTGCTCCCCTCAGCGCGCGCACCCGACCACCCCCTCGTTCCCGCCGCGCACCTATAAGGAGGGCCGGGGCCCACAGTCACGTGGTCCACCGGCCGCTCTCCCAAGCCAATGGGAGGCCGCGCTCGGCCATGCCGCCGGCGGAGCCACGCCCCGCAGGCCGCTGGCGGGAGGATGGAGGGGAGGGGTGAGGTGGGCGGCCTGAGGGGGCTTGAGGGGGGCCGAGGCCCGCAGGAGGTAGGGCGGAGCGAGTGCCTGTGGCAGTGGTGCGGGGAGAGGTTTTTCACCTTGAGGAAGGTGAGAAGAAAACCGAGAGTACAGCACCTCAGCTATCCTGTCCCTGGCCAGTGGCTCTGGGGGGCACACGGGCCTGTCTGGTGCAATCTGCCCCCAGGCTGGGGTACATGAGCTGAAGCTGAAGGAAATGGCTATTAACACCTTATGTAGGAAGTCAACTGCTTCCGTATTCAAAATCTCTCTGTAGCTCAAAACTAGATACAAAGTCCCTCTGACTGCTTCCTCTCTCCCATAACTTGTTGTATTTTATAAAGACATTGTACCAAAACAAATTTAAATCATAGACTCATAGAATGGTTTGGGTTGGAAGGGACCTTGAAGATCATCAACTTCCAACTCCCCTGCCATAGGCAGGGACACCTCCCACTAGACCAGGTTGCTCAAAGCCCCATCCAGCCTGGCCTTAAACACCTCCAGGGATGGGGCCTCCACAACTTCTCTGGACAAATGATGTGTCCACTTTATTGTCACCACTTCTATCTAAATACAGTACAATCTGCAAAACCGGGGAAGAAAATCAACATGGTTAAGCCAAAACAACGGATTTACAATAATTTTACATACAATATAGACTACAAGTCTCAATTATGCATAAGGTATGCTGTTAAGTTTGTTAGAGGCCACTTTACAATTATGTTCTTGCAACTATTTGCACATTTATCTTATTTATGCGAAATAGCATGTTCTGCTGACTTGCGCATAAATGTTTTTAGAGATAAGGACACATTCCTTGCAATCAAGGTCTCATAGCTAGCCCAGAGCAACTATCAACATTTTTTCCAGGGAATATGATGGAGCTATTAGAAATTAGGATAATTACAGAGAAAAGTATTTATCTAGCATGCCACTCTGTCAATCTTCTGTTTGGAAATAAACTGTCTGGCACTTAAGAGAATATCTTAAGAGGAATGTCATGGTCTGACGAAAGAAAGAAAGGCAGAACATGAAAAATGATGAATTAGGAAATCGTTAAACAAGGATAAGGAAATAAAGCTGATCTCTCTTGCATAAACTTGTTCAGTCTCCCATTGACCCATTTAAACGTTCATTGTCCACAACATCCTTCGGCAAGTAGTTCCAGAGCACAAATACCCATTGTCTGAAGAACACTCTCTTTTTTTTTTCTTTTGAACTCGATTCCTATCGCTTCATTTGATGTCCCAAGGCCCTGTACTGGAACAGACAACAAACAATTGGTCTTCATCTAGGCCATTGTTACACAGATTCTCCTCCAGTTCTCCCTCCCAGGTCTACTTAGCCATCCCTTACATGAAAGCTGTTGCACCTTTCTGCTCTTTTGTTAACTATATGCCATTTAATTTGCCTTTGTAACCACTGCTGAGCATCGGGCTGGCTAACATTTTTGTGGAAACAAAATGTTTTGATCATAACTTTGATCTTGTTCTTGAATGATGGTCAGTTCAAAGTCTGTTACTTGATATGTGAAATAAAGATTTTTATCCTATGTATGTTCTTTTGTATTTATCTATATTGAATTTCATTGACTGCTGTACTCACCAATTACTCAATTCCATAATGCCCTTCTGAAGTTTTTCAGTCAGCTCTGTTCCCATTATTTTGAATAATACTGTCTCATCAGCAAGCTGTCACCTCAATAAGCTTTGTCTTCTATCAAGAAAACAAAAATAACAAAGGCAGAAATGTCTATCTAAATTACTATTGTTCGGTTACATTAGTAAAAAAAAGTGTTCATGCTTTTAAGTTAATTTAATTCTTGTTGATTCTAGAAGAACATTTGACATGTCCATATTCCAAAACACTAGCAGATATGCTAAACTCTGATCAAACACACACATAAATCTTACCAGTGTTAAATCTCCTTTCAGAAAGATCTGGGTACAGGTAATGTGTACATAAACAGAATATCAAAACATTCCTATTTTTATGTTTTATGTATTGTTGTATAGAATCATAGAATGGTTTAGGTTGGAAGGGATCTTGAAGATCATCTAGTTCCAACCCCCCTGACATAGGCAGGGACACCTCCCACTAGACCAGGTTGCCCAAGGCCACGTCCAGCCTGGCCTTGAACACCTCCAGGGATGGGGCCTCAACAACCTCTCTGGGCAACCTGTTCCAGTGCCTTACCACCCACAAAGTGAAAAACTTCTTCCTAATGTTTAATCTAAACCTGCCCTCTTCCAGTTTAAAGCTATTCCTGCTCGTCCTATCACTACATGCCCTAGTAAAAAGTCCTTCCCCAGCTCTCCTGTAGGTCCCCTTTAGGTACTGGAAGGCCACAATAAGGTCTCCCCAGAGCCTTCTCTTTTCCAGGCTGAACAGCCCCAACTCTCTCAGCCTGTCCTCATAGGAGACGTGCTCCAACCCTCTGATCATTTTTGTAGCCCTCCTCTGGACCCGCTCCAACAGGTCCATGTCCTTCTTATGTTGGGGACTCCAGAGCTGGATGCAGTACTCCAGGTGGGGTCTCACAAGAGTGGAGTAGAGGGGCAGAATCACCTCCTTTGACCTGCTGGCCACACTTCTTCTGATGCAGCCCAGGATACGGTTGGCCTTCTGGGCTGCAATCGCACATTGCTGGCTCATGTTGAGCTTCTCGTCAATCAGCACCCCCAGGTCCTTCTCCCCAGGGCTGCTTTCCAGCCACTCCCTGCTGAGCCTGTATTTGGGCTTGGGATTTCCTTGACCCAGATGTAAGATCTTGCACTTGGCTTTGTTGAACTGCATGATGTTGGCTTGGGCCCACCTTTCCAGCCTGTCCAGGTCCCTCTGGATGGCATCCCTCCCCTCCAGCGTGTCTACCTCGCCAAACAGCTTGGTATCATCAGCAAACTTGCTGAGGGTGCACTCAACCCCACTGTCCATGTCGCCAACAAAGATGTTGAACAGTCCAGGTCCCAGTACCGACCCCTGAAGCATGCCACTCATCACTGCTCTCCACTTGGACATTGAGCCATTGACTGCAACTCTTTGAGTGTGACCGTACAGCCAGTTCTTTATCCACTGAGTGGTCCATTTGTAAATCCATGTGTCTCCAATTTAGAGACCAGGGTATCGTGTGGGACAGTGTCAAACACTTTGCATAAGTCCAGGTAGATGACATCGGTTGCTCTTCCCTTGTCCACTGCCACTGTAACCCCTTCGTAGAAGGCCACCAAATTTGTCAGCAATATAGCAATATACATATGCAATATAAAATACATTATACAAAACATTTAAATTGTACGCATGCATAGATTTATATACATAAAATAGGCAACATGTGTATTTTATGGCTGTGATAAAATTTTTGTAATACTGACGTTTTCAAGTGAAACTTTCTCAAAGATTACCTTTCAAAAATTCAGCTTTAATTTATAAAAAGTTTTCCAGTAGATTTATAGTTCAGAAGTGGAACAACTGCTTTTGGAAATGTTGATAATTGGAAAGGGCCCGAGGTAATGGGAGATGGTTCTGATGTGACAGTTCTGTTTGATTTTCCTTTTAATTTGTTCCTTGCTGGAGGCATACGATCTGGAGTTTATTACAAAGGTGCCACTACTTCAATTTATCCATCTGAAGAACTTGTCCTTTTATGAATCCGTGTGTCTCAGAGTTTTCCTTCAGTTCAGTTTCTTCAGTTCGAGAGGTTTGTAAAGAATCCCTTCACTGTGTTATAAAGAACACTGAGAGCTTATTATCAGAAGCTTATTCATAGTCTTAATCGTGGCAAATCAGTACAATTATAAAAAAATCTCTAAAAGGTTTCAGGTTACTGTAATAATTCCCATTTTTGTGGCTGGAGGTTAAATTAAAATTAGTGGTTATAGCATTTTTACATGTAAAAATCTGTTAGTCCACTACTAGCAGAATCTGTATCTTCAGATTGAGTGCAATATATTGCATTTCAGATTGTTTGTTTCATAAAAAATAATACTTATGACTATTTGCACTTCAAGTGAGCCTAAGCAAACATGCTGTGGTTTCCCATAGAGCTCAGCCAATTTGTTAGATTATTCATGGCAGTAGACAATGTGTACTTTTTAGAGCTTTTATACTCCACTGCTATTGATAAATGTTATCAGCTTTTACAGCAGAAAAAAAAAACTTCTTGGTGGATTTCATAGACTCATAGAATAGTTTGGGTTTGAAGGGACCTTTAAAGATTATTTAGTCCAAGCCCCCTCCGATAAGCAGGGACATATTCAACTAGATCAGATGGCTCAGAGCACCGTCCAACCTGACTGACCTTGAATGTTTCCAGGGATGGGGCATCTACCACCTCTCTGGGCAACCTGGTCCAGTGTCTCACCACCCTCATGCTAGAAAATATCTTCATTACACCCAGTCTAAATCTTCCCTCTTTTAGTTTAAAATCATTTCCCCTTGTCCTATTGCAACAGGCCCTGATAAAAGAGTTTGTCCCAATCTTTCTTACAAGCCCCCTTTAAGTACTGAAATGCCACAACAAGGTCTTCCTGGAGCCTTCTCATCTCTTGGCTGAACAGCCCGAACTCTCTCAGTCTGTCCTCATAGGAGACGTGCTCCAGCCCTCTGACCATTTTTGTGGCCCTCCTCTGGACCCGCTCCAACAAGTCCATGTCTTTTCTGTGCTGAGGACTCCAGAGCTGGACACAGTACTCCAGGTGGGGTCTCACCAGCGCGGAGTAGAGGGGCAGAATCACCTCCCTTGACCAACTGATCACACTTCTTTTGATGCAGCCCAGGATATGGTTGGCTTTCTGGTCTGCGAGAGCACATTGTTGGCTCATGTCCAGCTTTTCATCCACCATTACCACGAAGTCCTCCTTGGCAGGGCTGCTCTCAGGGCTTCATCTTGCAGCCTGTATTGATACCGGGGGTTGCCTTGACCCAGCTGCAGGACCCTGCACTTGACCTTGTTGAACTTCCCAATACAGAACCCTGAGGGACACCACTTGTCACCGATCTCCGTCTGGACATTGAGCCATTGAACACTACCCTCTTGATGCGACCATCCAGCCAATTCCTCATCCACCAAACTGTCCACCCATCAAATCTGTATCTCTCCAATTTAGAGAGAAGGATGTTGTGGTGGACCGTATCAAAGGCCTTACAGAAGTCCAGATAGACAACATCCATAGCTCTTCCCTTGTCCACTGATGTAGTTGCTCCATCGTAGAAGGCCACTAGGTTGGTCAGGCAGGACTTGCCCTTGGTGAAGCCATGCTGGCTGTCTCAAATCACCTCCCTGTCCTCCATGTGCCTTAGCATAGCTTCTAGGATCTGTTCCATGATCTTCCCAGGCAGAGGTGAGGCTGACAGGTCGGTAGTTCCCAGGGTCCTCCTTTCTACCCTTTTTAAAAATGGGTGCAATATTTCCCTTTTACCAGTCACTGGGGACTTCACCTGACTGCCATGACTTTTCAAATATCACGGAGAGTGGCTTGGCAACTACATCAGCCAATTCCCTCAGGACTCCGGGATGCATCTGATCAAGTCCCACAGACTTCTGTATGTTCCGGTTCCTCAGGTGGTCACAAACTTCATCTTCTCTTACAGTGGGAGGGACTTTGTTCCTCCAGTCCTTGCCTTGCTGTCCATCCACTCAAGAGATGTGGGGAGACAGGTTGCCAGTGAAGACTGAGGCAAAATATTTTTTGAGTACCTCAGCTTTCTCCTCATCCATTGTTACCAGTTTGCCAGTCTTGCTCATCAGGGAAGGTACGCTTTCTTTGACCCTCCTGGCTGACATACCTGCAGAAGCCCTTCTTACTGTTCTTTGCGTCCCTTGCCAAGTTCAGCTCCAGCTGTGCCTTGTTCTTCCTGACCCCATCCCTACACAACCGGGCAGTGTCCCTATACACTTGCCAGGATACCTGTCCCCGATTCCACTGCCTGTGTGTTTCCTTCTTGCCCTCTAGTTTGACCAGCAGGTTTTGACTCAGCCATGCCGGTCTCTTGCCTTCTGTTCCTGATTTCTTACACCTGGGGATCAAGAGCTCTTGCACTCTGTGGAAAGTGTCCGTAAAGATCTGCCAGCTCTGTCCTGCTCCCTTGCTCCTGAGGGCAGCTTCTCAGGGAGTCCTATTGACTAACTCCTTGAAGAACTGGAAGTTTGCTTTCCTAAAATTCAGGGTCGTGACTTTACTGCCTGCTCCATATCCCTCAGGACTGTGAACTCCACCATTGCATGATCACTGCAGCCCAGGCTGCCTCCAATCTTGATGTCACCAATTAGCTTACTTGCGTTGGTAACCAACAGGTCCAGTATCACATCCCCTCTGGTGGGGCTGCCTATTACCTGGCCTAAGAAGTTCTCTTCAATGCACTCCAGGAGTCTCCTGGATTGCCAACAGCTCACCGTGCTACTTTTCCAGCGGATGTCATGTCAGACTTCATGTGCCTGGGAACATGGGAATAGGTGGGAAGGCCCTACCCAGTCTTCAGTGACTCTGGGGTCCAGTCTTGCTTAGACTACTGTGTGTGGAAAGTTCCTACGCATGATACAGAAAGCGTTTGGACTTGGCTTTCTGAATCCAGTACTGGCAAAACAATATTTCTACTTGACAGTCACATTGTGCCTTTTGTCAAGGCCTTTATTGTAATCCACAGATAATTATCTAGCTCTGGGGTGCTAAGGACTCTTTATTTCTACCTGCTACATTAAGTGCAGGTAAATTACATTGTAATTTTTTATTTTGTAAATTACATTATTACATAAACATCATAAATGTTTTCATATTTATTAGTATTTAATCTAAGCAACTACTGTAACTGTTTTAGATGCAAAGAACTACTGTGGGCAGGGTCAAGCAACTCAGTGCGGTGTTGCACCTCTGAATCGCGTGAGTGTCTTACCTCAGGTCTGCTCTGGGTGCAAGCCCTGCAAAAGGGTCCCGGGAAGGAAGCCCCGAGGCTAGGTTTGGGATCTCTGAGTCAGTGAACAGGAACTGCGGCTCTCAGAGTCCCCTTCGGCTGTTCTTTTGGCCCTTCTGTCCAATGAAAAGACCCATCAATTAATTTAAGGGATAAAACGGCTCCCCGCAATCCGCCGGGTGACACTAGGTGGCAGCGTGGCATTACGTTGTCTAACGCTTCTCCTCCGTCAGTGTCGTTGTTTCTGGGGTATTACGTTGTACATCGTGTCTAACCGACAAGAAGTGCATGATTTGCCTTCTTTTCCCTAGGTTATTCAGCACGGAAGGCTGCATGCTAATGAAACTCTGACAAAGAAAGGATTATATGCACAGCACAATCCAGGTATAATTCAGAATGCAAGCCGGTTTTCAATGATGACCCCTGCTATTAATTAAATCTCTCCACAGAGTCTGCAATTTTCATGTATTAGAATAAAAGATTGTCCTGTGAATAGTAATCTGTAGCGCTTCAGAGGTGAAAGGTTAAAAGAAAAATCTACATCTTCCCTTCTGAATTTTCCCCTAGTTAAGTACTGTGACCAAGACATCCCTTAAAACACTGTTGCGTTCTAACCTTCTCAGCTATGGATTTACCTTGAAAAAAACATCATTTATGTAGTGCTTTAAGACTTTAAAATGAAACATTCTCTATAAAGGCTCAGAATTATTAGTCTAAAGATAATTCTAATTCTGTTGGCTACAAGTATTTAGAATATTATATACAGACTGAAAAATAAAACAAGTTTTTTCAAATTTTACCCTTATTCTTGCAAGCACCTGCTAAGCAAACACAAAACCTACATTGGAAAATCACTATCTTTCATTTTGATAGATCAAACATATGCGCAACATATATACACTTAAATACACATACTCAGCATTCCTAAATGAGTCAGGTAAACACATATTGGACAAGCAGAAAATGAGAACACACATAATCAAGTGTATATATATACACACACATAATTATTAAGATGGAAAAAACACAGCAAGACAGTAAGTACAGTTCAGCCAAAGTGTAGGATCAATACCCCACATGCCTAAGGATGTATGGCCCATTTTATGACCACAGCCCTACAACTAGAAGGCAGGACATAGAGAAGTGATGAATGAAGCTTAATATTGCAGCAGTAGCTGTACGTTGGATATATAGTTGTCCACAGCATGATGTCAGGAATGTTATACACATTAAATACTGTCATTTCCCTGCACAAAAGCATTCCTGTTATGTCTTAGAAACTAATGTTTTCTCTAAAGGCAGAAAAGAATGAATCACAGTATATTCTGAAATATATGGAAGAGCTTTAATTGCCACCTAATTTGTCTCGTTTGAATTTAGAAAGAATACGAATTTATTTTTGTCTGATGCATAAACATTTGGCACTGAATTAATCATAGTTCTGTTTTTGAAGCAAGTAGCTTCAGGGCTGATACTACTTCTAACACACACAGTATGCATGAAAAGTATAAACAGAAAGATAATAGAATCCATCTCATCTCTTCCTAACTATGTCTGTAACACATATGTCAATCTGTTAAAGACTAATTATTAACTAGAAATTATTAAGTTTTAAGTAGCTAATTATTAAGCTGGAAATTAAGAACAGAGGCATTAGGGTACAATCTTGCCTACATGCTTATGAGTAAACATTCAATTCTGAAAACAGGAGTTAGACTCTGAAATCACATAAATTTGGGGAAAAAAACCCAAACAAGGTGTTTCTATAAAGCTATCAATCCTTTTTAATTTATGGAAAAAAAACCCACAACTTATTATGCAACTGAAATGTGAAAAAAAAAAAAATCTACAGTGCTTAATTTCACTGAAAACAGCAAGGAAACAATAAAATGGTGAATAGAAAATACAAGTTTTCCAGAGCAGAAAAGAAGAAAATATACAAGCAGCCAGACATTCCAAACTTGTGGTGCTTCTCAAAACTTCATTACTAAAACAGTTTCTGTCCCACGGAATATATTCTTGTGATGAGGTACTTTCACACGGGCTATTGCCTACGCTGCCTGGTTCTGTGTTTCTCCAGGGTGATGGCTGAACCGTGTCACACCCCCTCCCCCCCACCCCCCCTTCCTGCCACAGAGACTGAAGTTCCTAGGGATGTGCATGCATTTGATTCCCCAAAGATTACAGGACCGCAGCTACACGGTAATGTACAAAGTTCTCCTTACTTTGAGTGGGAGAAAGACTAAAGGCCACCAGCTTATGCGTCTGTGCTGTGTTACCCAAGCAGGAGCTGACCCACTCTACTGACTGTTTTGCTCAGCCTGGATTTAACATGCACAAGAAACACATTTTTTGCTGTGCTAATGGGATTGAAGCCTAAAAAAAGAACTATTACGTATTTTGCATATACTGCCACAACCTACTTGTTGGGTTTGTTTTGTATACCACACACATTTCTCTTCTTAATGATAAAGCTTATATCGTTTTAAACTAGATTTGAAGAGAGGCAGTCCATGGTTCGACCAAGTGTTATAATTGCAAAACACGCACCAGCTTCCAGGCACACAAGCCTCTCTTATAAACAATACAACATTGCATAACCAGGAAGAATCAAAACAACAATATACAATTACTTGGTTAAGAGAATTATGGATCAATAGCATATAAATATTTATTTTGCTAAGTCTTAACTATCTATTCAATAAGAGACGTTACTTAATAATACATATTTTAACTAAGATACTGTTATTTTTCTACTATATGAGCTTTGTCACTGTGCACCATGGAGGAAAAGCGGCACAACTGTATAAAAGCAGGACAAGGCTCACGATTTTAATAGTGCAGATATTTCTGCACATATATGTATAATAAACATACTTTGGTTGGTTGATGTACTTATTGGTTTAAATGTTGTCAGGACATCTTTACTAGCCAATGAGCAAAAAGTAAAAAAAAATCTTCTCTGAGTTTGGTAAGGGAGGTAGTTGCCTATATAAGGAGGAGCAGCAATCTATACGCAAGGAACCTGGAGTGATTTCAGTTCCCCATCCCCTTCTGACATGTTGTGAAAGGATTTGAGCAGCCTGAGTTTGCAGAAGACAGCTGGTGGCTGCTGACACGTAATACTCTGTGCCCGATCTCCCATTTCCTCTAAGTGTATTTATACATATATATATATTCCTCTCCTCATAACTCTTCTAGAAAGTCATCCAGAAGAAAAACTGGTTTTGTGCCAGCACTACATTTGACAACAGTTTTTGGATGCATTCCTCAACCAGGGGCTGGGCAGCTGCCCGACCCTTTGTGACAAAGGGCAGTGGCTGTGGCTGCATCCCTGCACTAGAGAGGGCAGCTGGAGTTACTGGGCTGGAAGAAATCTCCTTCCTTTCTCCTCCGCAGGCAGGCAAAGCGCCAGTTCCCTGGGAGGGCCTTCTGTGCCGGGGCAATCCCCGCGTCAGGCAGCAGCACTGCATCGGGCTGTGCCGGCACAAAGAAGGTCAGAGGCCAAGTGTGAGTCACGGCTTAAAATAGCAGCAGGCGCGAGAGGGAATTTCAGACTGCCGCACAAAATGCCGTACAGGGCAGCTCGGCAAACAAGCAAACAAAACCGCTTTGACTGAAAAAGCGGGTATCTCAACACAGCCCTCGTTAAGGCCAGACTGATATTACAGTTAAAAAATTACGGAATTTTGAAATCATCCCAGAGCTAATGTAATACTCCTGTTTAGATATCTTGCTTTTTGCCTCCAAAGACAGGGTTATTTTCAACAGGCATTGCCATTAAAAGTGAACAGTAGTCTTTTCAGTGGGTAATAATTACCTGTTTCTGCTCTGTTCCTGTTCGAACAAGTGTTCTGGGTAATGCCTGTGACAGGGAAGGCAAGGTGAAGTGTTAGCATCGGAGGGCCTGACTAAAGCTGGGTGAAGACAATGAGGTCTAAGAGCTGTGACACGGCAGCTGCCTACAAGACAGGCAGGAGGAAAGTCAACAAGGTGTCCAAGGGAAAGTGTGTAAAGGAAAGGTGTGCCAAAGGGAAATAACTGGTCAGGAGAGAACAGAGCAAACCAGCAGAGACAAGTATGATCTCTTCACTGTGAGGGTGGTGAGACACTGGAACAGGATGCCCAGGGACCTCCCTGGAGATGTTCGAGGCCAGGCTGGATGGGGCTTTGAGCAACTTGATCTAGTGGAAAGTTACTTGCCCTAGTGGCAGGGGGGTTGGAACTAGATGACCTTCAAGGTCCCTTCCAAGCCAAACCATTCTACGGTTCTATGATTCTATGAAGAGCAGAGACCAGAGGAAAAATACACTGAAATCTACTGAAGTTTACTGGAGAGTGCCAGCGCCATGCGGCAATGAGATAGATGGTGCCCGCACTTGTCTTCTCCTTGTAATCTTTTAAATATTGTTGCTGTTCTGGTGAGTCACAGGCACCAGCTTCCAGGGGGAAGGTGGGAGAGAAGCCCTCACCCATCCCGGCGGCCTGTGTCCAGTGAGTCACCATCCCCTCAGCGTGCTCTGGTGTGGCACAGAGTGAACCCCTCGCTGCTGGGCACTTTGGAAGTACCTCCAGTCTGGGTGGTTTTGGATGGCGAGGCTCTCCCTGGCACTCCTGAGGGGAGAGACAGGGGGTGGGGCCACCAAATGCTGCAGATGGCAGCTCTTCCTGCAGGCCTCAGGCCTGCTGGTATACAGAGCCCAGGTAAAAGTGAGCTGCGCGCTCGCTTCTCTGTCATCGCAGGGAAGGCCAGAGGAGGGAGGCATAAGCCTTTCCTTGTGGTATAGCAACAAAAATGCTTACTTTGCTCCAAAGAGTAGGTTTGCTGCTCTGGGGCAGCCATTACTTCTCTGTAAAAACCAGCCGGCCCCCTCAGGAAGTGCCACCAGAACCACAGAGGGAGGCGTGTTGTCACCCACGGGGTGTGCAAGATCAGTACTGGAGACAGACCATCGCCATGTCACCTTTTAGTAAATGTTGGAATTTTGTGGTTTATTTTTTTTATTTACAGTTCACTTCACATACATATGACTGGCTGAACACAAACCCCAACAGACGAAATTAAACAAAATGCACCACTACAAGACTTAAAAGCTGTTGTTTACCAACACCATCACAACACTTGAGGTTGAAACCAGTTGAAGTCTGCCAACTGTAAACGACTGACCCACTCTGGGGCAGAGCTGTTTGCCGGGGGGTGGTGTGTGTGCCTTCCCCTCCTTCCCCTTTGCCTTCCTGCCCTATCCCCCCTCCCCCCCCGAGAACTACGTTGAGCAACTCCATCCGGGTCCTTGTCCCGCGGGCTGCGCCCCACTCAGAATCACGTGGGGCATGAGGGCGGTGACACGGGGCGTGGCAGTGGGGGAGTGCGGGGGGAAGGAGCAGGGAAGTACGACCCTAATTCTCGGCGTAGTGGGGGCTCAGGGAGGCTCCGCCGCTGTTGCCCTCCCCTGGGTGTCTCGTTAAAAAGGAAGCGTCTGTGTCTAGCGAAGTTATCGCTGAACCTTCCAGCCTGGAGCACAAGATGATGTTCTCCTCCCCCGGGGACCCGAGCACTTGGTACGCGCCGGCAGAGCGCGCATGCGCGGTGCGGGCCGGGCGGCGCCTGTGTGACTCAGGCGCTGCCATTTTGAGTGGTGGGTGCTGGCGGCGCAGTTCCTCTCCGCGCTCGCTCCCTGCTGAGGCACAGGCGCAGACCCGAGGCGCTTCCGCTCGCTCCGGCCCGCGCCTTCGAGGACGTCCCGGCACCGCCTGGGCGAAGAGAGGCGCTCCTCAGCCCTTTCATCCTTCTCCCAGCCGTCCCTATCCGTCTCCGCCGCCGCTCCGGGATCTCTATGCCCGCCGCCCTCCGTAGGAGCCACTAGCGCAGGAACCCGCCGCCGTCTCCTCCTCCTCCTTCCGCTGCTGCCACCGCCGTCGCCTCTTCCTCCTTCTCCTCTTCCTCTCTCCGCCACCATTTCCCCACTCCCCGGCACCGGGGCGCTGAGCTAGACTATGGGGACCAGGTTGGGGCCGAGCAGCGGCAGAGCGGGCGGCCCGGTCACCGTGTCCACTGCGGCAGGGATGGGGGGGCTCCGCGGCTTCGTGGCTTTATCTTGACATGGCTCCTCTCCGTGCTGCTAGCAGCGCCGCCGCCTCCACTGCTCCTCCTGCGCCCGCCGGCTGCGGGTAGCGAGCGGGCCACGGTCTCGGCCTCTTGCCTGAGTCTCTCAGTCTCTTGCTTAAGTTGGGGGGGGGAAAGTTTTGGGAGGGGTTCTGTTTGGTTTTTTGTTTTTTGGTTTTTTTTTTTTTTTAATTTTGTTTCCCTTTTTTTTCTCTCTTTTTTTTTTTTTTTGTCAGGAGAGGAAGGGGGAATACTTTTTCCCCTCTTCTCAGCCTGATCCGACGAATTTGCTAACCTAAAAACTTTTTAACCCCGGCTAATCAAACACCTGGGGGGGGAAAAATGTCTGGAGAGAGGAAGAAAATAACCTGATAATTGGGGATTTGCTTTTTGGGGGGGGGAGGGGGAAAGGGTGTGTTAGAGATTTAAAATTGCAACCTAGACTTGCAATTAAAAAAAAAAAAACCTCTCAAAATTTTTTTGACACCGAAAATCTGTTTTGGGGGAAGAGCAGGAGCAAAGGTCTCCATGTTTTCCAAGTTGTGACCATGAAGTGAGAGGGGAGACGCCGTGCGACTGCGGGTGTCCGTCCCGCTGCCCTGGGCACAGGCCGCCCGCTGCAGCCTCTGCCATCTCGCGTAGAGAGAGGCCTAAGGAGAAGCGAAAAGCACTGGCCATGCACGGCCTCGGCTAACCGTGCTCGCTGCGGAGCGCAGCAGCAGCAGAGAGAGAAGGATCCCCGGGGGATCAGCAGCCCAGGGAGCGTGTGAGGTGTTGGGGGATGTAGGGCTCTCCCACTGTTAAGGAGCCCGGGTTTGGGGCACTGGTTTGGGTTTTAGTCTCGAGGTGAGATAATACTGTCCGTTGAACCCCTGCCCGCCCCTCGTCTGTGGCCATCATGATCCCTCTTCTCTTGGGCAGCGGTAGCCTCAGGGCAATGATGTGCCTGATGATGAGCAGGATGAAGTTAGAAATGACTCTGCTGTTTTTTCTCTTTGCTCCCCTGCAAACCAGCACTGTGTTGTCTGTAGTTGATTTTGTTGTTGGCAGAGAAATCTATCTCCCAGGATGTGCACTCCTCCTTTGCACCCTTTTCTCTGCCCTCCACCAAGTGTAATAATTCTAAAGAAAAAAAAAAAAAAAGACGGGCAACATAGCAATAGTGGAAAGCTGAGAATAATAATCAGTAGAGTCATGAATCTGGCTGGGGTAAAACGCAATTTGTAATTTCAGCTTCTTTTTTTTTTTTGTAAGCAGAGCAAAAATACCCCCCCATGGATTGGGCTTGTGCCAGCTGCTTTTTATTGTACACATAAATTGTGATAAGATTTGTTTTGGGTTTTTTTTTTTTTCATTCTTACCCACTTATTCCTGCGGCTAAACAGTTCAATTTTTTTTTCTTCAAAATTCTTAGTTTGTTTTTTTTCTCTGGGTTTATTGTAAAATCTCTTGTCCAGCCATGGCTGGACAACTACTTACTTTGTTTCTTGACCCATCCAATACGACATTCTCGTAAAATATTGCCTGAAGTGTGGTTTTGGGTTACATTCGCGTTTTATCTATTCAGTCGTATTAGCAGGAATAAAACGACTTGTTTCTGTTGTACTTGAGTCTTACGAAAAGGTGCCCATAGTTTAGCGACAGTTTCCAAAGGCTTTAGTACCACCTGTATTACAAAATGGGGGACCCAAACTCCCGGAAGAAACAAGCTCTGAACAGACTTCGTGCTCAGCTTAGAAAGAAAAAAGAATCTTTAGCTGACCAGTTTGACTTCAAGATGTACATTGCCTTTGTGTTCAAAGACAAGGTAACTTGGTTTTAATGTTTCTTGGTGCGTTGTCTGTTGCAATGCATGTTAACTGTGCTGTGCAAAATCTTGCTGCCTGATTGCATCTTATGATTTATCCTTAGTAGATTTCATTGACTTTTAAACTTTTTTTTTTAATTGTGAATTGCGATAATGTTTACTTAGTTAATGTTTGTCATTTTGGCTTTTTGTATGCTAATGGTTTTGTAATGCAGAGGGTGCCAGTGCCTCATTAAATGATGACTGGGTAACTTCTGTATTGGGTAAATATTTTTAGAAGCTAATACTGTAATTTGTTAAGCCTAATTGAAGTCTGAATTGCATAATTGTTGGCTATGAACAGTTGAGTTGAAAAGGGAGACCTGGCTGGAGCAATTGCTAAAGTTACTGTGTTTATCTGGTTAAAGCAGAAGGGAAGGGCAGTTGAAGGGAGGAGTCACAAAATGCAATATTGAAATGGCCCAAGCACACAGGCATATGTGAAACTGCTGCTACCATTTTGAAAGGGAGCAGAAAGGGGATGGAGAAAGTCTTCGTTGGCTTGCTTGCCTTGTCTGCTGCTGCTGGATGCTGTGCATCTGGGCCAGGGTTGGGGAGCCTGGTGGTATTCCTAAAGCTGACTGTAGACCTGGAATTGTAGGAGAGTTTCTGTCCACGGAAGGTGGAGTAAAGTAGGTGCTTATGGTAGGTGAATGTGCTGAACAAATGATGAGTAAGTGAAGATAGAAGCAAATGGCAACAGAGTACATAACACAGAAAATGCATGTAGGTGAACACTGAAATTGATTAATCCCCTCAGATGTGTAGTTTTGCATTGCTGTAATAGTTATGTTTTTTAGTGAAGTCTCTGTTCTTTGAACATTTTTAATTGAAAAATTTCCTTGAAGTTCTTGAGTTCAATTTGCTTTTTGTTCATCAGTTCTATTGCAAACAGATTGATATAGTGGGAGTAATTTCTTGGTACTGTCTAATAGTAATAAAGAGAAATAGGAATGTTTAAGCAGTGATAACAATTAGATTTTCTTAGATTATGACTTTAGTGGTTTTTAGTTGGAGCATTCACACTACTTTTTGGTTGTTTTATAGAAATTCATTGCAAATGCCTGTTTTAAATCCTATCCTTTGTTTCTATCACAGTGAAGATGTCCAGCCAGTACCAGTTTGCTTAAAGTAGGAGTTTAGCTTAGCCTAGCCTAGCTTGCTCAGCAAATAGTTGCCTGCTATGTTTGTTCTGGCTGTGGGTGTGGAAGGTTATTTGATAAAATATGCTTTGTCTGTCATGTAGCTCTTAAATAGATCAAGACTTTTCATGAGCTATAAGAAAGCTGTTAGAAGCAGACAGACAACTTTAAGCGATTTTATGTACAGCAAAAACTGCTCTTCCAAATTCCCCATGATGTTTTGTCCTTGCTGGAGAGATACTGAAATACCTTGTATTGAGTATGAAAGTTTTGTTTAGCAAATTAAAATAGTCCTTTGAGGAGGTTATGACTTGTGGCTAACTTCAGATTGGATCTCGATCATCCAGTGCTACCAAATGTGGCATTGAACAACTTCATGTTTCATAAAAAGCCAACTTTAAAGTATTGTGAAGGGGAGAAAAAGTGTTACTGGATTAGGAAAGAGGAGCTTGCTGAGGGCTCTTGGTGAGCGCAAAGTCGTACTGATAAAAGGGCAGTTCTGTTAATGTTTAGATACAGCTTTAATGTTTGCAAGATTTGCATGTAAATTTGTATCTTTGTAGAGTACAAAACCATGTTCAACTTCTTTTTATAAAAAGTAGTTGGGCTGATTCTGTTTAATTTATAAAATTTTGCATGTCAATGTGTGTGGTTTGCATCAAAGTCCTAACTTATGTGATGTGCACTTTATACATGAATGCTAACAGAAAATCACAAATTCTGAAGTAAACTGTTATTTATAATTGCCTAGAAAAGATTGTAAGCTTAATGTAACTTGTGCTTTTTTTTAGAAGAAAAAGTCAGCGCTTTTTGAAGTGTCTGAAGTGATACCAGTCATGACCAATAATTATGAAGAAAATATCCTGAAAGGTGTGCGGGATTCCAGCTATTCTTTGGAAAGTTCCTTAGAGCTTCTGCAGAAGGATGTAGTACAGCTTCATGCACCCCGCTACCAGTCTATGCGCAGGGTAAAGTTACTCTATACACTTGTTGAATTTTAGTTTTTCTACACTCGTGCTTTTCTTCATTAATGTTAAGGCTAATCCTGCTGGTTTTATTTTCCTCAACTCTTCTTCTGCTGCACAAGTGTTCTGAGGGCATGTATTTATGGGATCTAGTTTGAAGGGTAACAGCATACGTATTCTGAAATTGTTTAGATATGTTGCGCTCAAGCTTTTCCTTTCATCTGTCTCATTTAAATATGCCTTGGGAATTACATCTTCTTGCCATCCTTGTCCTTTAGTAGGCGTGTGTTAACTCTTGCAAGAACTCTTGCTGTACAACTAAGTGGTTTTGCTTTATGAATATTGGAAAATAGAGAGTCTTTGCTATTCTTTTCTTAAAGATGGAATTTGTAGTAACTGGATAATGATATTAAAACTCAGTGGAATGCAAGGAGGACTTTAGTTGTGCTGTGTGTAATGAAAATGGAAAATTACACAAACACAGTAATAAGTACCACCTTTAAATGACATGCCTGTATAGATAAGTTGCTTGTCTGTATCTTTGACTAATGGAAGGAACGTAAGTACAGAACTTCACTACTTACAGGATGTGATCGGCTGTACCCAGGAGATGGACTTCATTCTTTGGCCTCGTAATGATATTGAGAAGATAGTCTGTCTCCTGTTTTCTCGGTGGAAGGGATCTGATGAACCCTTTAGGCCTGTTCAGGTATTTTTATTTTTTTTTAATGTCAATAAGTAATTCACACCTGGAGGGGAGGATAAGTACTCTCTCTTAACCTATAAGCTGATAAGGCATGGGACTTCTGTGGATGGTAGAAAGTTCACTTTATTTATAAAGCAGTCAGTGTTTTCAGTGCCAAATTCTGCTTCCTGTCTTTATGCACTGTTATATTAGCACTTCCAAATTTAAACATCTGAAGGACCTTTGGAAATGTCATGTATGTATAAATACATATATCATGTTAGTATTTGTAGAATTGTATTAGATGTGGCTCTTAGTACAATTGGATCTTTGTCTCAGTATGATGGTGTCATTAAGGTTCCGTGAGTATCCCAAATTGCTGTATTTTGTTAAGGTGAAAGAGGGTCTGAGATGGATGAAATTTTTGCATTATTATTTTACCTTGAAATAAATTACAAACATCTGAGACTATTTTAGACCGCTTTAGCTGTTTACATTCAGATTTTTTGAACAATGTTATATATATTTTCTGTGCTGGTTCTCCAGTCATATTAAGTTATTGGAAGAAATGTGCTGCATTGTTGAAAAACAGGGATGTTCTGACAGAACAAGCTAAAACTGGTTTTATATATGCAGTTAAAGTTGTAACCTTGAATTGTTAATATGTCATTGCAATGACTAATGTCAGTGTTGGGAGAACGAAAGTAGGGAATTCTTTAAACTGTGCAAGACTCAAGTGTGGTGTTGTTGCTGTGGTCTCCAGTTTCTGCTTTTCATAGATGAGAAGGAAAGAAACAAAAGTGGTTGTAAAGCCCCGGATTGAAGGAAATTAATTGGTTAAATGTGAGCTTTAGCTTAATATTTTATTCCTCTCCCTCACACAATGCAGGCCAAGTTTGAATTTCATCACGGTGATTATGAAAAACAGTTTCTGCATGTTCTGAGCCGAAAGGACAAGACTGGAATTGTTGTCAACAACCCTAACCAGTCAGTGTTTCTCTTCATTGACAGACAGCACTTGCAGGTAAGCTTATTTCGTCCCTCTTTTAACAAGTGTGTTTTAATCATAAAATGGTTTTTCTTAAGAACATTGGTGATTTTATTGCAAAATACCGGAATAGAAGAATTAGTCATGCATTCATGCTTGCATTTCAGCAGTTTCAAAGGAAACATGCTATAAATAGGATTCTCACATGTAAAAAACCAGCCATAAGTCACATATGTATTCACATAGAATTAATTTAATAATAGAATCATAGAACAATTTAGGTTGGAAGGGACCTTAAAAATCATCTGGTTCCAACTAGGTGTTCTTGTATTAAAAATTGAGTTAAAATAGTGTTTTGGAAAAATGAAAACATTGTCTTAATTTGGGAAATTATTCAAGTGAAGAATGAATAGGATAATGAAGATATGTTAGGCATTGTAGGTCGCATGCTAATTTTGAGTTCAGGCTCTTGATATGGATGAAACAGTGGCTTTTAAAAGTGTACGTTGTTCCTCCACAACCAGCAGCAAGCTAATAATTGGGCTGGATCTGCTGGAGGTCTGCCTGTTAGTCTTGAGTTAACTTTCATGTTTAATAGTTGTTTTTTTTCTGGATTTTCTTTGCCTCTAGACTCCAAAAAATAAAGCTACCATCTTCAAGTTATGCAGCATCTGCCTGTACCTGCCACAGGAGCAGCTCACTCACTGGACGGTTGGTACCATAGAGGATCACCTCCGTCCTTACATGCCAGAGTAAGGTACTGGCCAGCAAAATGGGGAAGATCACAGAATGCAGCAGTGGATTTTCACTTTCCTCACCACTTTATTCTTTCAGAATTTAGAAGAAAATGGACTCATGTTCAGAACACTATACATTGTGAAACTTGATCATCCTGGATTTTTTTATCATTTGTATCTCAGAACTTTACAATTTTTTTTAGATGTTTTCTGCATGGACCTTGTGAAAGAGAGGATGCTCTGCAAGCTTCTGCACTGCATCAGCATCTTACTAAAATGTGAAATGAAGGGACTGTACACTGAAACAAATGTATCCGAAAGCACAAGGTGATCATTTGTGGTGGTGTTCCCATTTGTGCTGGTCATGCCCCCTAACATCTATAATGTTAAACATCAGTATTTGGAGGGTGAGAAGTGAATGTAACGGGTATAAAAGCCTTATAGCTTTGCTGTTAATGATTGTATCAAAGAGCACTATCATTCATTTTAATGAACAGAAAAGTGGCTATTACAATAGGAAGTAAATGCGGGAAAGAAATCTTTCTTTAAAAAAAAAAGCATCTCATTTAATGTGTAGGCATTTTTTGCCTCTTTTATTTTGCTGGGCCATGTCTAAGTTTACTGGCACTTTTGTTTTGGATCTCTTTCCCCAAGTTGCTGTATAACTGTATGAAAATATTCTTTTGAGTTGGATGCATTTATGCAGATGAGGCAGACCTGGAGTCTGAAGTCGCTAAAGCAGCTAAAAATAAAGTAAAATAATAGCTGCAGAAACAATGTTGGTAGAGGATTATTTTTTCTTGAGAGTTGAGACTTGTAAACTTGCAGGTGAACTGTGCAGGAAATACTGGTTTCTAAAACATTTCTTACAGAAAACCTATTGAGGTTTTTTTTTTTCTTTTGGAATAGACATTATAAAACAATGTAAAATAGTGTTTGGAGTGTCAAAAGTTGGTTCTGACAGAACATTTTAAGATTGTGCAATGATAAAAGAAAGACTACTGTATAGTTTTGATGACAAAGAAGGCTCTGCTTAAGGGTTGAGTACTTTACTGGAGTAAAACTGCATAAGCCTGCTCCCTTTGGATAAAAGTAGTGCTTACCTGTTTAAAACTTGTATTTAGCTTTTGTTTGGAATTGGAAAAAATTGGAACTTAAATAAATTAGGTGAAAGATGACTGGCTTTATTTATGGAAATCCTGTGAATTGAATTTTAGTAGCCTTACATCTTGCAGTGTGACCCATTGCAAACACTGAAAATGTACAGACTGTAAAATGGTATATTAAGGTTAACAGATTAGTGGCAAAGGTGTTCTCACATGTGCAGGCAGTATGTTTGTTTTGAAAAGTATTTGTCAGAAATAATCGAATTACTAGCATACTAATTATATTGGTATATGGATATTTTTAGTTCCTTGGTCATAAGGTCCTACAGGTTAAACTGGAGCACCCTAGACAAACCACTTGAAAGCTGCAACTTCACATTAATAAATGCCTTAAGTTACAAAGAAATATCTTGAAAAAGCTGCTCTACAGAATGCAAAGACTTTCTAGAATATTCAGTAACCACCATACCTGCTAATAGTACTTAAAATTTCCCAGCTAAATTTGTGTCCCTTTGTGAATGGCCTGCAAGACACAATACCAAGTGTCCATGTGAAGCTTGAGATAGATTTTGTTAGGGTCTGGACTGTCCAAGTTTTTTGAGTTTGGATTTTGCTTCCTAAGTGCAATCCCTTTGTTTCTTCATAATTTGTCATTTTAAACATCATCTCACAGTAGTGAGAATATGGCCATAGTTACCTTGGTCAGCAAAGCAAATGGCTTGGTAGTTCTTGTGTTAAGAATTTTGCTTTTCTTCGTTCCGGTCTCTTTAAAGAAGCCCCAAGATGTTGGCCTGAGTGGCTGCGTACAATGCTGCTTAGGTGTTGGCAATGGTACGAGCCTTAACTTCAATTCTCTGTATTACAGGGAGCAACCTGTTCAGTTTAATCACTTTAAGTTTTGCATGGGATGCATAAAGACACACAAGCTACTCGTTTGTTATTTGTGACCAGTGATCCCAGAGTTAAATAATACTGTGCTTTCTTGGAAGAAAATAGTTGTGTAGTACTAATTTTGTTAAATGTGGTCTATTCTACCCTGCTAATGAATGTTATGCTTTTGGTGTGTAATCAGATTGAGTTGATAGCCATCTGCATTGTGTAAGTTGGGGGGAGGGGAAGATAAAGGAGAACAACAGGCTTCAGAGCTTGAGAATCCCAGGGAGCATATGAGAAATGTATTGAAATATACTCAATATCTCACCTTAATATGGGAGTTTTACCAGGCTATTGCTTGAGGATTTGTCATGTAAACTCGGCGAGTGCGAATGGGCCAGGGATAAACATGGAGGCAGCAAAATGAAGTAGACAGAGGCCCATTAAATCTCTTGCATCTAAGTGAAGTGTCTGGTGAAGGGAAGCTTGTCAGGTGTTTCCTAGATGGCAAGGAGAAACTTCTTAAATGTCATAGCCTGTACATGGCTGTATAGTTTTCCTTCACTTTTCAAGATTCTTCCATTGCACAAATGTTACCAAAAATATGGTAAGATGGACTGAACTGCTTATACAAGCATTGCACAAATGTAATAGGCCTGTAGGTAGTTTGCAGTTGATGCCCTTTGTCTTATCTGTCTCAAAGCATAAATTGCTTCTCAAAAGCTATTTCGTTACGCTATAATGGCCCTGTCAAGTGATACATAAGGTACTAGAAACACATTTGGATTATTCAGTGTTTCTCTTGGGGGGGGGGGGAGGTTATTCAAACTAGAACAACTAGAACCAATCTTTGAGCATTTGGAAGCTTTAGACCAAGCTACTGGTATCTTGCTACAAGCTGATTTTTTTTCACAGCAAAATGTTAAGCCTATTAGAAACAAAGCTGGTGGAAACATGGTAATTTTGCCAGGTTCACTTTTCTAGACTAAAAAAAAATAATTTTGAAAGACCTACTTAATCTGTATTTACAAAATACAAAACAAGCAGAGGATCAATCACTACAGGTAGGTGCTTTGGTACTTGTGAATGACCACATCTTTTTGTTGATGCATTAAGGCATAAAGTATTAGTTTTAAAATAATTTTAAAACCCGAGACAAGTGCCATAAATTCCTGCTCCTTGTATGTACTTGCAGCTTGTGAGTTCTGCAGGTGTCCTCCCCTGCCCACTTCTGTTTTGCTGCTGGAAGAACACTGTGTTTTTTTCTACTTGTCACGTCTGAGTCATTAGGTTATTTGCAATTAATGAACGCCATCTCATGTTAAATCTAGATTTCTGGCAGTTGAACAGTGATAGTGGTCACTTCAAGGTTTTCTGTTCCTTAAGTGTAAGATTATTCTAATGGACTGTTAGAGGCGTCATTTAAGATTGCATTAAGGTTCCTACCACTAGTATGATACTTTTAAAGTTAAGAATCACTAGACTACATTTATATCCACTAAGCAGATAGACATGTGGTGTGAGTTGACTTAATTGATATTTTCTTTTATTAGCCTGGAAAAGCTTCTCCCATTTTTAGTTTTGCATTTATTGCAGCAGCAAATTCAGCAGCTGTGTAAGCCTACAGGTTCTAGGACAGCTTTCTGGAATGAAGTAATGAAATAAAGGGCTTTAATAGTGTTTTACTAAAGGAAGGAAGCTTATCATGGATGTTTGAGGCATGGCACTAGCCTGAGTTGTTTATTTTACAATTCCTTTTGTGGAATAAATGTACTTTTTCATTTTAGTAACCTTTACATACAAACCCCTTTTTCCCAGACTGTAAGGCCAATGTTATTACTTGTCCATTAGTATCATTAGCACACAAAAAGGACATTGCTCTGTGAGTTTTGGCCTTTGTTTGCACCTGTACTGCTGGATGCCGTGATGGTGGTGTGAGAGTAAGGCCTTTGCCTGTAGGTGTCTTATGTACCTGCCAGGCTGCTTGGCTTTGCTGCAGGAGTTCGGCACGACTGTGAGGTAGAAGGCTTAGCCACAGAGAGCCTCTACATTAGAACTGGAAGTTCCTTCAATTCTTCCCCTGCTGCAGTGCACAGGGGCTGCATGCTTTGTATTAGTTTGGTGTTTAAATCTACCTTATTGTGGTGTTCTTGGAGTACAGATGAACTCTCTGCTGTCAGGAATGCTAAGAAGGAGACCGCAGTTCCATTGACGGTAATGGGTACTCCTTTCTGACCTGTGCGTCGCAACTGGGAGTTCACAAGCCTGACTACAGCACTGGTGCTGCGGAGGGGGGCATCAGCTCTGCAGGTTAACTGAAGCAAGCTAAGTGATAAGCAAGCATAATTTCTCTTCTGTATGGCTGACATGCTTTTTAGGGCTGAAGATGTCTATGACCTAGTTCTGCTTGGAAAGGATTTACATATGGAAAGGTCTTTTAATTTGAGCACAATTACTGTATGCTAGAGCACCCACTCTACAAGCTGCTTTTCTGGACGTTTGAAATCTATTCAAGCAGCTACTGCTTTTTAGCCAAAGAAATCAAAGATCCAGAATCTTACTACAGTGGTACAGCCCTGGGTACTGTATTGTTGAACAAAACTAGGTTTGGTGGTTGTTTTTTCTGGAGGATAGCCGATGTGTCTTGTTTGATTAGAGCTTGCAGGTTATTTGCTGTGGTTTAGGTGAGAACTGTATAAGCTGCAGTGTCCTACAACCATGGCAGCTTGGGACCTGGGGATCTGCTAACAGCAGTCATTCAGTGAATGCATTACAGAATCACAAAGGTAATAACTGTCACTGTGTTGTCTCTGACCTCTTAAGTAGCAAAACAGGAATCAAAGTGCTTTTTTTCTTCATTCCCATTGACAGTGAGGCGAGGGAGAGGTTTTGGGGTTTCTTTCTACTAGCTAAATGGTTTCTGCAGATAAAGAATTCTAAAGTGGTTAGTGATAAAAACACAGTTGGAAATTCTTCCGTATGGCCTGGCAGTGGCTGGAAGCCAGTCACTGAAGCTGAACAGAACTGAACTGTTCCCCAGAACAGTTACTTAACAGCCCAATTCTTGCCCGCCTCCCCACCGCCCTCCCTCCCCTTTAGGTGGTAACGCTTGCCAATTTGAGAATTTTAAAGCAACTAGCTCGTAATTAAATTGGCAGAGTAACCTAGGTGGAGCAGCTCAGCCATGAGGCTCCTGTTGACAGGTAGCTCAACCTGAAAGACAAACAAGGAGTCCTGATAGTTTTAACTCTTCTTTCAGAAGTGATGTCCTTCCATACCCTCTCCTCTCCCCAGTTCATCACTGACAAGTTGCTTCTTCCCGAGAGTTGGAATCCTGAATGACTAAATCCCTTCTCACAGAACCTGAATCTGCGATCGGTCTGTGCCCTGATCAGTATCTAGATTCTTGGTTTTAAATGCCAGTGGGATTCTGTTCCAATTCCTCATTTTCTCAAGGGATCTGTAATGCGCAGTTCCACCATGGTGCAAATACCTGGCTGTCAGTCCGAATGCAGTTGTGCAATAGTAGTGATGTGAAACCAGCACAAAACACTTGGCTGAACAATACATTGCATGAAGTGGAAACCTGCGGTGATTGTCACTTATAAAGACAAACTGTTCCACAATGTGTCACATTACACTATGTGAAAAGTGTGGCCCTCTGTAAGGACAGACCTCTAGACATCAAGGAGTGTGGTGTAGGTGTCTAGAGTGTTTAAAAAAAAAAAAAATTAAAAAAAACCCCAAACCAACAGATGAACTAACACAATGTGGGATAGACAGCCTCATGTGCAGCTGTAAGATACAAACCTTACAGATGTCTGTCAGTTACTGGGTATGTAATCTGGTATGCTAAGACTCACAAGGTGATCTCATCAAGTCACTCTTGCTTGCTTGTAAGGGAATTATGCCTAAATCTGCAGTGATGGAACCAGGTCAGTCCCACAGGAGATCTGTTTGTTCTGATGCCAGGTGGAACCATGTGCCATTTGTCCTCATTATGGTGATTATTTTCTGTTACTTCCTATCAGACTCAGCTAAGGTAAGATACAGATTTTTTTCAATGTGTCGGTTAGGGTGAAATCAGTAAAAAAACACTTCCAAATATTAAGTCTGATGTTTGACGGTTTACTCCCAAAGCTAAGCAAGCTCAATGGTAACAATTCCTTCTAAGATGATCTCCAAGCCTAAGTTAAGTTGTGAAATAGAGGTCAGCATGCTGCTGCTGGTGGAGGGATACAGACAAGGATGTCTTAAAATGATCAAGTTAACGAACCACTTCATTAATATGCAGGCCAGTTATTTTAGATGTCCCTCTTCCTTATTAATTAGGCAGCACTAAAATACTGTGTTGAGTAGTCTGTTATAAGGGAGAATTCACTTTGTTACTTCAGGAAGGGTTTTTTGTTTCCCTCTCAGCCTGCGACAGTCCTTGCCAGACTCCAATGAGAACAGGAGGATACTGTTGTTTCCATATTGAGGTTTGCCACTCTTAATTTGCCTGGGCACTTTTCAGCTGTAATTATGCAGATATGATGAATGCTAAGTGATAGAATGAGACCACTTAACTATGGCAGGTTCCTGAAGCAGCCAGCTTTGATGCGGGAAGGCATGTTAAGTTGCAGTGGGACAGCTGCACAAGGACAGAGTTGTCCCAGCACGCAGACCTGAGAGTGTTCTGAATCTTTTGGTGTGTATTGAATTCAGCACCTCCTTCCTTGTTGTCCTCTGCTTTTTATTTCAGATAGTAGTCAAAATTACTCTTGTGTTTGGTGAGGGGGCTGGGTTTATAGTAGTTGGGAGAGCATTTTTAATCCGCACTTCTATTTCCTTCACCTCTTGCACTCTACTACATGGATAACATGGAATAAAACCGGTGAATTTAAGAATGAGAAAAAAGATGACTGGCAATGCAAGAGCATGTTAATAAGGTGACCAGAACAGGAACTGCTAAACCCACTGGGTGTGTCCACATGCTATAATAGATCCCCTCTGTCTGCTCGTCCTAGTAATTGTAGGGGAGCTGGAGATGCTTAAGACCCATAATTGATGTCCAGGCAGAGGAAGCTGTAAAGTGAGAAACAGTTTAAGTGAAGCATATAGGTCTGCTGAGCAAAGACTTTAAACAAAAAAGGTTGCTCCTGTAAGAAGTGTCTTCACAGAACTGCTTGAGCTAAACATTGGGTTTCTAACAATGGGATTCAGGGATGATTCTGAGCATAAGTGCAAATACTGGGGAAAAAAATCATTACAAATGTACTGCTGAAGAGAGGATGTTATTATTAAAAGTTCTACTAGCCACAGGCATGTAAGCCATGTATGCTTCTGAGACAGCCTTAGAGAAGAAGCTTTTGTTCGGAATATATACACCATGAACAACCGTTCTAAACTTGCAGAAAAAAACCCATGCTGATAGCTGGAGCCTGCTGTAGGTATTTTTTTCCATTGAAGGGTAAGTTATCAGCTGTATGGCTTATTTGAAAGTAATTTTGGAAAGATTTCTGATATATTAGAAATTTGGTCAACTTCATATTGAAAATCAGTCTGCATGAACAGGTCACTTAATTCATTGGGAATTATTTCTTTAGGTTTAGGAATGCACAAAAAACGCCCAAACTTGCACATTTAATCACAAAATTCAAATCACTATGATGAGTCAACTTCCATGACAAAAAGAACTATGTGTGCCCTTTACTAGAGTAGATTAACTTTTTCAAATCTCCTGCTAGGGAAGAAAAGCTAAGGTGATGGCTTTTGTAAACTTGCACTGCATATGTGATAGCTGTGCCAAGGATCGTGTCATCAGTTTGAAGAAAGCAGTTAAACCTGTCCACAACAGCACATGAGGAGACAAGTCTTCAGCTGATGAATAGCAGCTTAATTCTACCACATTCATTCCCAAGTTGAATAACCTACACCCTTCACCTGATGAAAGGTATAAAAATAAATTTGGTGAGCATCTCTCGACTGTCAGCTGATAGTTTTTAAACAAATATAGCCAGAACTTCAGGTAGGTAGAGGTAAAAAACCCTGATGTAACTGCATTTCCACATTCAGGAATCAAAAGAAGATGACGATGAAAACTCAGGTGAATTTGTGTACCCTGTACACTCAACCACTCCATGCTGGCAAGCTAATACTCAGTGCAAAGAGATTACAAAACTCTAAAATAACCTTTAAAAAGGTAGTTTCAGAAAGCTTTATTGAATACTTTTGAATTTGTTACAGCATCAGTAAATTACATTCTGTATTAGCCTGCTGTACATTCTCAAACCGGTTTCACAGTATGTTATAGGAACTCTCTACTACCATCTTACAGAACAAGCGGTTTAGTTTGTAAGCGTTTATTGTATTGTTTGAATGTGATGGTGACGGACCTGACAGCAGGGTTGCTTTGTCACACAATGACACCGCAGGCAAAGAAAACAGAGGTCTCTTAAAACAGTCATGCTGTTAAACCATATGGCTGGTCCAAAGGCTCTTTCCTTCTGCTGTCTTAACCAAAAAAACATGTAAATAGATGCATCCCCATGCTGTCACACTTTGTTGTTCATCCCAAAATAGGCACCAGTTTCAGGCTTGTAGCAATTTTGATGGTAATCAAGAAATTTGTTCATTTATCACAGGAGTGAGATAGTTCGCTTTATATAGACTATCACAACTTTGTGCAGATGATGTATTATTGCATAAGTGAGAACATCACTCTATACGGGATTCTTAAGCCCAACACTATTTTCTAAATTACTTTCTTATATTAATTTCCTATATACTTTGTATGTCTACCTTGTGCAATTAACTTCCCTGTTGCCTTATCTGTTAAATCCACGGTGGCAAATGCAATATTTCTTCCTTGCTTCAAAATCTGAGCTGTAATCAGTATCTCTTCTCCAATCTTAGCAGCAGAAGTGTATCTTCAATGAAGAACAAAATGAACAGGGTAAGAGACTGTACAGAGCACAAAGCCAAGAATATTCCTGCATTTTAGATTATCATGAAGGGAATTAGCAGGGGAAAAAAAAAAAAAAAACCAAAAAAAAAACCCAGATCTCTCTGCCTGCCTGCTTGCAAATCCCTGCTTCTTAGAAGTCCTCGAGTTCCTCTAAGTACTGTAGTGGTAATTCGGTATAAAAGTTCTCTGAGAAAATGGAGGATAGAAAGACACCCATTGGCTTGCTTCTTGGGAACTAAGTTATGTTCCACTTTGGAACAGAAACAATCAGGTATCAAAGATCTCAGTTAAAAGTTCAGCTCCAAGTCCTACTCCAGCCACTGCTGGCTCCCTACAGCCTTTCTAAACCAGTCTGGCTGGTTCAGCTGCAAAATGTCTCTGCAACAAAGGCTCTGGAAGGTCATTTCTGTATGGAGCCTAAGCATAGGTTAACTGCTTTCCCATACCCTGGTCAGAGAAAGTCATGGAAATCTGGGAGGCCTTCAAAATTCCCAGGTTTAATGCTGTTTCCACTCATTAGATAACTCTTTGGTTTTATTTACATGAGTAGGAGGGTGTGCTTTTAAAACGCACTCTCCATGGAATTGGAAGAAATTCCCCCCACCAGATGCCTGGAAAGAATTAGGAGGAACATGATCCAACTGTGCTCTGAGGTAAGGGAACAATATTCAAATGTAGGAATTAGAGGCGAATGTATAATTGCTGGATATAAATCTTACTGAGATAAATTTCATCAACCAGTCCATTTTTATACATGACACTATGTCAAAAGTATGTCAGTCACGCCTAATGCTGATGTAGCACAAGCCCCATTAGTTGACAGGGGGCAGGGTTTCCATCTTCGTTCATTCTCAGAGGCTGCTGCTGAGCCCCTTGTGATAAAAAAAAAAAAGTTTGTTCCTTTCTGTTCTTTCCATTACTGAAATAGCTTTCTCGTGACAACTTTTTAAAAAGCTCCTTCCCAAAAAGGAAGAAGTTGTATTATAGCAATATTCAACATCACTTGTTCAATGAAAGCAGTAGTCTGGGTTAAACAAAGCTATTAATATTGCTTCAGATAACAAGTTTTATAGGTTATGCTACTCAATCATTTTGTGTCACCTCCAGAGGCAGCACTTTCTTCAGATTTTAGCCCTTATGTAATTAGGTAGGCATACTTGATAGTGTAAATAATTCAGATGTTGACCTCTTGTTATACTACTGTAGGGGAAAAAACATAATCATATGAGAATTTCAGGTTTTCACTTCCAGTAATGTCCTGGTCATCACAGTGGTATTATAAAGCTTAAATTAGATGCTCCAGTCCCACCCACCCAGTAGAGAAATTGGAAGGTGCTGGGGGGTAAAGGGGAAATTTGGTAAAGATACAGATCACTCACCACACACTTTTAAAGCTGCGCTTTTTTTTTTTTTTTTTTTCTCCAAAAAGCCAGTTTTCCAAGATTTTTAATGCTCTGTGTGAGTTATTCCAAGAAGGATTACTTATTACTTTAGTTCCAACCAGTCATAATCTCTTCATTAAATGTAATGAAGCAAAGCTGACAAGCTATAATAGCGTGATCAAAGATTGTCTCAGAACCTTTTTTTTTGTTTGTTTAAAGACACTGTACTTTACACTTGCATTATAGTAAGAACTATTCTCAGTATAAAACTGCCTTTAAATGACCTAGACCAAAGGAATCTTCTTCCAGTGAGAAATTCTGATTCAATCTGTAATTCACCCTGTATGTGAACATACAACAGAACTAAACAGTTTTCTGTTTTAGTATTTTTATTGTTAACATTTTATGGACTAGTACTAAAAAAGGGTTTATAGAAAGCTGCTTACCCTAGATTTTGGTGTTTGAGGACACATCTAAAAATCTTCGCAAGCAAAGAGCCAATATCATAAGACTAAAATTTAATGCATCAATATCCATTTACTGAATGGGTACTGTCTCTTAAATGTATATCACAAATAAAGGCTTAAGAAAGTCCAACTCGAATTTTGCAACCAAACGGCAGCATCCTCAAATGCAATCACCCCCTTAATTTATCAAAACAAGACTTCTGAAAAAGAAAACACTTTTTTTAAGCGAGTACTACAGCACAGAAATGAAGTACAATGGAGTCAATACTGCGTTAGGGGAAGAAAAGTTAGTATGTTCTGGTAAACATGGTGGATGATACCTACGTGATATTCATGTCCACACTGACCCCAGGCATTCCTCTTTCTGTATACAGCAATGCTGTTGTTGACACCACATCCACAAGTGTGGCTGTCAGGCCTCCATGTAAGGTGCCACCTCTGTTTGTATGCTCCTCCTCTACTTTCATTTCACAAACAATTTTTCCAGGAGTTGCAGAAAGAAGTTTCATCTGTACAACCAAAAAAGGAATAAAAAGCTTACTGACAACAGTACCAATGCCTGATACTGCCTTGAATCAAATTGAAGGTAAATCTTGTTTAATTCTGGACTCATCACACAAATTAGAAGATGGAAAATATAGTAATTCAACTGTCACATTAAGTATTCCTGTAGATTTTGAGTAGAAGATTGTTGCCTTAGAAAAAATTGTATTTCTAGTGCAGATAAATATTTAAACCAAGTTTAACAAAATTTCAATATTTGCTATGCTCTCAGGAATTGCTGAGGAGATGACATTCTTCAATTTTCCTTTTGTTTTAATCTGTGACTAAAAAGCCAGATTAGAGGGAACACAGAACTGCTCTATCTGTGTGTATTATAGTTGTGAAGGTGTATTTGTTAGCTGACAAAATGGAAATGAGAC
Source organism: Vanellus vanellus (assembly GCF_965231255.1). Lineage (NCBI taxonomy): Eukaryota > Metazoa > Chordata > Aves > Charadriiformes > Charadriidae > Vanellus > Vanellus vanellus. Next base: position 104,673,686 of record NC_138906.1, read on the forward strand.
TGCCAGTAGTTCATTATCATTATGTTAGAGTAACCACAGTAAAAATCAGTATTTCGAAACAAGCACTGGAAATGCTAATCAGATTGGCTTTCCTGAACTGAAATTCATACTCCTGGGTAGAAGTATCCAAGGCTGTATCACACTGTATTACAGCATTGTGACATGCATATATGCTTTTATTCCAGCCCATAGGTGTTAAATAGAAAATTACAGTACATTTACAGTACTGTGCTTCCCCCTGTAACTAACACAAGAAGCTGGATTTTTGAGACCAAGAAGTTACTACATTTCAGTATTTTTTTTTTCAAATTTCTTCAGTTAGTACCACTATATTCAAAATCTAAAAGCAAATGCATAGCTGGGATAAGTTCAACATATGTATTTACACCTACAACTAATACTTTGAAGTACCTTTAGACCATCACAAATGAAATGTGGGCATAATATTTATTATAATTCCTACTAATTTTTTTATTTTTTTTTTTTTTTTTACAAAATTCTTTTTAACTCAGCTGATATGGTATTGGAAACATTTAGTTGACTTAAGTCTTTTAATCTCAAAAGAAATTAAAATTGAAATGGCTCCAGTTTCACTATTGCGTATTTATAATGCAGGGTAAAAGCTCAATTTCAGCCAATGTCCCTTTCTGATAGGCCAAAGTTTATCCCAATTTTGCAGAGAAATGAGACTAAGATAAATGGTGATGTTCAGTTCAACTACAAATGGAAAAAGCTGGAATTAAGCAGAGGGGGAAATCACTAATGATTTCAGTGTCCTAATACAGAAATAGCACCTTGATCAATGAAAATCCCAAGTCCTAAATCAGGCATGCTGCACTGCACTGACTGGAGGTTTAGGTTTCTGACAGAACTTCTAATGAGGACTTTACTGATGCTTGACACTGAGAGTAGATGGCTTCCAGTACCGTCAGGAAGTGCTCCAATCCATCGGCAAGGAAAGCATCTGGTTTCACTTGTCATTGCTCTGATCTGGCACTAGCTGCCTGCTCTCCTTGACAAAAATAGTTCAGTATTTGAACGCTTCCAGGACTTACACAGCCAGAGCTGCTCGTTTGTACTTCTCCTCTCACAGCCCTTCTGTGCTTGTCCTCCCATGCTTCTGTCTCAGTGAACAGTTATGCTGCTTCAGCTTCCAGCCACTGCTACAATGCACTACTTCTTTGGATAAAGGACTCTAAAACCCACAGTCGTTAAACCCTACATAGATATCACATTGGAATTAAACCAGAAACTAAGTCTGATGCTAGAGCTGAAAAGTTTCAGACTAAAATTTGTGTTCTCCAGAACAGAGAAAGTCTTGAGTCATATTTAGTGACTGTAAGAAAGGCTTCAGGTATCTCCCAGAAAGGCAACAGATTCTTTATTTTCAAACAAAAACGTACTTTTATTGTTATTATGATTATGTTCATAGCATCATACTTCTAGAAGGAGACTGCAAAAAAAGTCAAAAACTATTCCAGAGCAAAGTAGGAAGCTTGTCTCCCAAGGCTCACTTCCAGCCTGTTACCTTTACCTTTATGAGATGAAATATGTTCCTGCCTATGGCAGGGGGGTTGGAACTCTATGATCTTCAAGGTCCCTTCCAACCTAAACCATTCTATGATTCTATGAAATACTGCATTTGTTCTCCACTTAGTAGGATTTTAAGGTAGGATTTTTAAGTTATCACACTAAAGAGGTGACGAAGAACTAACTGGACTCTTTATAAATAAATGAACATCATAAACTCCAAGCTTTATACTTTTCATATACAAGACCAAAATGTCTTGGGGAAACAAAATAATAAGAGTTGTTTTGCAAACAGTTACTTTCTATTAAATGTACTGTATCATGGAGCTGTCAATGAAAGCACCACTTGTCTTCTACAATGCAAACCACGTCAATTTTTAAATGGTTGGTTTTCTTAGATGTATTTACTGCTTCTCTCCATGTCATAGTTACACAAATAAATAGAAATCAAATACAGAATTCTAGTGTTGCAAAATTGAATGAGAACACTGAAACTGCTTCACAGGACCACTCTACACAGGAGCTCAAGAACACATCAGCTATGCTATTGCGTGCTACAAAATTTAAGAAAACATCGTAACATCATTTCAGCTTTTTTTGATCATAAAGTAGCATTACATTAGAGCCACACCAGTCAAATACATTTATTTATACTGAGCCTTGCTAAAGGCTCACAGAGCATTTAAGTGCTTGTGTTTTCCATCTGACCTCAAGGTGAAATGTCAGATGTTATAATAAGCTATTTCCTTTATTTTTAAACTGGGAAGTGCTCATTTCATGATTTCACAGTGCTGAACGTTAGCCGAGCCGCAAGTACAAGGAATGAATACCAGTTACTAAGTAACTCATGGAAAGCTATTCAGCACAATCCTTGTCTTCAGGATACTGGAAGGCAGCCCCAGCATTTAAAAAGAAAGGGTTACTGGAATAATAACTGTGGTTTTTTCCACCGTGTGTTACCACCAGGGCCCCACACCCTTGTTGGGAAACCCTGGCTCCGGGGGAACCAGCAGCAGGGGCGGGCCTCGGCCTGGCCCGCTGAGGAAACATACCTCATCTCGGTTCAGCCAAAAAATGGGGGGGAAAATTGGCTTTTTAAGCGTGCAGCTCCTCCCGGAGCGGGCCGCCGCCTCTCCACTCAGAGGCTGCCGTTAACGGCCAGCCGCCGGCGGGAGGCCCTCCCGGCGGCCGCGCCGCCCTCGCCCCGCGGCCCGCCCGTACCTTGCGGAGCACCCGGTCGAAGCCCTGCGACTCCACCATATACTTCATGGCCTCCCGCAGGCTCTCCACCGTGAACCCCATGCTGCCTGCCTGGCCGACGGCCGCCCTCCGCCCAGCGCCCCGGAACGCCAACCCTGGCGGGCGGGGCTTCCCTCCGCCTTCCGCCCGCAGCGCCCCGCCGCGGGGAAGCCATGGAGGCGGCAGAGAGGCAGCGGGAGGAGGACAACAACGAGGAGGACCGGTGCCCGCAGGCGGGGCAGGAGGAGGAGGAGGAGGAGAAGAAGGAGGAGGAGGAGGAGGAGGAAGGAGATGAAGAGGAGGCGTTACACCTCGCCAAACGGAGGAAAGTGATGTGCTCCGAGTTCGCCGCCATCACCAGCAGCGACGCGGCTGTGGCACGCCGCTTCTTGGCCGACAACGACTGGCAGATTCAGGTAGGCCCCGGGGGCGGCGGGCAGGACGCGGGGCTGCCCCGGCAGAGGCGGCGGCCCCTTCCCTGACATCTGCTTTTGTGTTTCAGAGGGCCCTGAATGCCTATTTCGAGCCGCCGCTGGAGAAGGATGAGGCGGCGGTGCCGCCGGCCGGCGCGGGGCCCGGCAGCTGGTAGGTGACCCCCGGGGCGGTGGCGGGGTTGGGCGTGTGTGTGTGTGTGTCTGTCTGTCTGTCTGTCTGGCGGGTCGTGGTATCCCCCCTGGGGAGCAGCGGTTCTCTCCCTGCCTGACTTCGTGTTTCTGCTGACGCGTGGTGGGGCAGGTGGCTGCTGTTCCTTGTATTTATGTTTCCACACCAGTTCTCGTTTCCCAGGGCTTCCCCCTTGGAGGGGAGCAGCCAGCTCCTCTTGAGAGGCTGTCAGACTTGCAGGCTGCGTTTTCCACCTGTGGGTGCTTTCGCCACTTTACTCTGGGCTAGTAGATGGTGAGCCTTTCGGAGAAGTGACGAGGTTATTTTCTCTTCGTGGCTTTGTCTTGTGGAGTAATGTGTATGCAGATTTTACTGTACACATGCAGATTTGTATACGTGTAAACAGTGCGCGTATATCATCTGCTAGGTGTATACATGTTTATATTTCTATAAATAAAGTTGACACATACATGCACACCTTGCTAAACGTACTTGTGGAAGTCAGAATTTGTGTCTCACGCATGCTGATGCACTTGGAGCATACCCATCGGGCATACTGAGGGTATTGAACTGGATGTGAGCCTTTACAGATCCCTGCCATACACAGCCCTGAGGGAAGCTTTTTTCCTATACATTTATTTGTCACAGGCTTGCATGTTATATAGCAGTGCCCTTGTGATCTTTATAGTTATGAATAAGTTGTATTTCATAACAGTATACCTGGTTTTGATTGATATGTATGTATGAAAAAATGTAAGCCCACTGAACATTAGCACTGGTTTCTAGGTAGTCCATGATGAGTCAGAATATATCTGCATCAAATTGGCAGCACCTTTTTCTTTTCCAGCCTCTTTCCGTCTTTGCACTGTGTGTTCTGTCTTGACTTGTTGTATGCAGGATGTGTTGGGAGGGAGGACTATCGGGAGGAACACTGCAGACCACACAGACTTTCATATTTCACCTCATAGTCCTTCAGTTTACGGTATAAATGTATAAAGTCATAATGGAAGTATTGGAGGCATATACCACATTACTTACCTACTTAAATATCCCTTAGCTGCTTCTCCATTGCTTGCTTTTCTTTTTCTGTTCCGTTTAGATTATATATGCATGGTAGCAGGATCTTACATTGTTTGTGCAGCACCAAATACAAGACCAGTACGAAGTTCCAGGGAATAATTTTTTTTGGTTCCAGGCCTTATTTTCATGTGTGCATACAAATTCTGTGTTTAAAAACAAAACCCTAGCACTCCAACTTTTCCAAAATACAGTTTGCCTAGTCTTAGCTATAACATTTAATGTATTTTATTACAGACTTTCCCTTTACTCAACAACTTTACATTGGATCAGTGTTGTGGTTTAACCCTGGTTGGCAGCTCAGTCCCACACAGCCACTTATTGACTTCTCCCCAGTGAGATGGGGGAGAGATCAGAAGGGTAAAAGTGTGAAAACTTGTGGATTGAGATAAAGACATTTTAATAGGTAAAGCAAAAGCTGCACACACAAGCAAAGCAAACAAGGAATTCATTCACTACTTCCCATGGGCAGGCAGGTGTTCAGCCATCTCCAGGAAAGCAGGGCTCCGTCATGTGTAATGGTTACTCGGGACGACAAATGCTGCAACCCTGAGCTTTCCCTCTTCTTCCTGCCCCCGCCCCAGTTTTTATTGCGAAGTACAATGTCATATGGTATGGGATATCCCCTTGGTCAGTTGGGGTCACCTGTCCTGGCTGTGTTGCCACCCAACCTCTTGCCCACCCCAAGCCCACTCACTGGTGGGGCAGCAGGAGAAGCAGAGAAGGCCTTGACGCTGTGTAAGCACTGCTCACAACAGCCAACACATCCCTGTGTTACCAACACTGTTTTGGTCACAAGTCCAAAATGCAGCACCGTATGTGCTGCTATGAAGAAAATTAACTCTATTCCAGACCAAACCAGGACAACTATGTTTTAGCAGGTAGAGTCTGGTTCTCTTTAGCAGCACAATCTGCCCAGACTGAGCACTCAGACTTTTGACAGTGGTGTTTAGCCTTTATGAAATTAACAGGGTAGACAGGGCCTGTGTTTTTGAGGTGCGATTTGGGGGGAATATTTCCCAAGGAAAGGACTATCAGTTTGTCACAGAGTGAATTTGCACATGTACCGCCCCAGGGGATTAGGCAATTGGAAGAATCTCAGCTGTACTACAAAGACAGGCACATAAAAGCATTAGTTCTTTGTTTCTAATATGCTGCGAAGTGTTTCAAAACTAATACACACAGCCTGCCTCTAGCATGGGCTGAATTACAAGACTTGAATTACTCAAGTGCTTTGAGTTACATTGGTCGCAGTCTGATTAACTTAAATCAGAACAGTAAATGTTATCTTGTGTCTATAACCAGGAGGAAAACCTACTTACTTCACCTGTTTACTAAGGCTCTGTATGACTGAGGTCTGTATTTTTTAGCTACTGTGCTTTTAAATTATGTTGAGATCAATACATGCTAACTTATTTGTTGGGAAAGTTTTAGATGACCACCTGTAACTTGTGATGGGTCTAAAACATTTTCCTTTAGATGACAAGGGAGGTAATTGCAGAAAGAATAGTATTATGCATGTTGACAAACAAGTAAATTCTCTCTTTAGTATTGACCTCACAGCAGATGCAACTACTAGTAATGCCAGTGTCAATAGTGCAGACTCAAAGCAACAAGAAGATGACAGCAGCTTCTCGCTGATAACCTGGAACATTGATGGGCTGGATCTAGGAAATCTAAAAGAACGAGCTAGAGGAATCTGTTCTTACCTGGCACTGTAAGTATTGAGATAATACCCATCTTTGTCTTGTCATGTACCCTGCTTTAAAGGAGAAAGCAAGCTTCTTGTTTTAGCTATGTACAAAATCTTCCTGCCCAAATTATCTTAACATTAGATGCAACAATACAATCACTTTATAAATCCTAAATAGCTGATATAGTGATTGAAAGAGGTGTGAACCTATACAGCATCCCAAAGGTTAAATATTTTGCAATGGCTACGTTAAAAAGTTTTTTTATAATGAACAGTATTGTTGAAGTTGCAGTCGTACATCTAGAGCATACTTCATACCTCCATCCTGTACATGAGAGAAGGGTAAAACTGCAAGAAACTTGTTTCTCTCATTCCAATAGTATGAATAACTTCATGCTAGAGCAAACTTTTTGAAACTTCACTAAAAATCTTTTTTGCTATGTGAAAAGTGTCTCTCTTGCCATTACTGTTACTTGTCTATCAAAAAAGAAAATGTGCAAAGTAAGATAAAAGCAATAGAGTCTGTAATTACCTTCTATAGTTCCATATAATAATTCAGCAATTACATACATTGGTTTATCTTAATACAGTAACTTATCAGTGTAAATTAACTTATTTAAACAAGTGATAATTCAAGTTCCTCTTAAAACAGCAGAAACCCCTTAACTAAATCAGTTTTCATGTGATTTTATTAACCTGGGGTGACAGTATTCTCCTGCTGTAATCAAGGCCTTAGGTTTATCTTTCATCTACTTTGAGCAGAGCTATTCAGCAGGGTAGCAAAAATAGGGACAGCTGTAAAGTCATGTCTAAAAAAGCATTTTCAGGTCTTCTGCCCCACATGAACTGTTACTGATTGCACAGCTCTAAGAAATAAAAGAGCTTAGCATCGATCAGATTGGAGAAAATTAATGGCAGGTTACCTAAGGGGATCTGTTGTAAGGGAATGAGGTGGCGGTTGGAATTTCCTGGAGAACTTAGATGTTGCAGAACATGTTCCAAAGCTGCTCTGCAGCTGCTTAAGTTGATTTCCTTGTGTATTTAGTATCTGAAACCTGTGCAAATGTTTGCAAGATCAAGGTAAAGAAGTCATGCATTTTATTATCATGTCAGTTCCATGTCGATAATAATAATTGGTTTTCCCTTTTAACAATGGTGATGTGTCTACATGCTACTAAATAGGATGGAGAGAATTTTTTGTTTTTTTTTTTTTTTAAAAAAAACAGATTCCTACAATATTGGGGAAGACAAGGACAAGATGCAGCTGAAATCTCTGATCCTGCTCCATTTAGCCTCAGAATGTCACGGTGCTACCTTTCAGTAGTTAATTTAAAATCTTGTCTTGCCTGTTTCAGATACAGTCCAGATGTCGTGTTTTTACAAGAGGTCATCCCACCACACCTCTGTCTTCTACAGATGAGAGCAGGCAGTTACACTATTATTCCAGGTCAGAAATAACCCTCGGTTCCTAAAGACAGAAATGGGAAAAACTAAGTTTGGTCGTATTCTATTTGTCTTGCCAAAATCTCTGACCATTTCTAGGAAAGAAAAGAGTAAAGTGAAGAAGGAAGCACTTAAATTAATTTCTGTGTTTTGGTATCAGGCTGTAGTTTGATGCAAGTAATGCATGTGATTAACTTGCTTGCCTGGTGGTTTCCTTTGTATTTTTTCTGCATTTTGAAAGACTGATTGCAGGGTAGCCAAAAAGTGCCATAGAAAAGTAATTTCTTGAATATTTGCATTTAAAAAGTCTGAAAAGGTCACACTACTATTATGAAACTTTTAACTAATGACTTTGTACCTCTTACAAATTAACGTGATTCTCCCAGATCATGGTAAAAAGGTCTCTTTCAGAACCTTCTTTATGGCATGGTGGAAGATATCCTCAACCATTTCTTTCCCTGTTCCTCTGTAGGTAACATAGATGGCTATTTCACTGTCGTAATGTTGAAAAAATCAAGAGTGAAGCTACTGAAACATGAGATAATACCTTTTCCAACAACCTCCATGATGAGGAACCTTTTGGTTGTGCATGTGAGTGAGTCATTATGTACTAAACTGCTGTGGTTCTGACTTCAAAATAAAAAATCCCAGAAAAGGCTGGACTAGCTTTACTCTATGATAGTCGCAAACAGCAGAAAAACATCTCCAAACATAGAAACCCAGTTGCGTTTGGTACTAGCAAACTTAAATCTTTTGTGGAAGTTACTGGCCATACTTCATTTTCAAGTCGCATAACCTCTGAAAACAAAACTAAAAGCTTGACATCCTCCTGTAAGCCACTTGTCTGCAATGTAAAACTAATATTAACCAGAGCTCTGTCATTCAGTAATTTACCTTGTGATTAGATTTTTGTCTTTGAACTTCTTATGGTGTGGATAGTAACATTGCCTCTTTGTTTCATGCACAGGTGAGCATATCTGGTAATGAACTTTGTCTTATGACCTCTCATCTGGAGAGCACTAAAGATCACTCTAAGGAGCGTGTGAAACAGCTGCAAATAGTGTTAGACAAAATGCAGAAGGAGTCTGAGTCCACCACTGTTATATTTGGAGGGGATACAAACCTCAGAGACAGTGAGGTAAATAGAAATAAGCAACCTTGTTATTTTGAGAAGATATTCTGACAAAATCTTCTCAGGCTTTTTTGTTGTCTTTATGAGAAATGACCTGCTTAGGCAGAACAGAGACAGGCAACGTTTATTCTTAAAAAGTGGAAGCGTGACTAAGTAGAAGCTGTGGCATTGCTATAACTTCGGTGGCATTGTTATAACTTCGGTGATGTATATGAAGAGCTTTCCCGGTCTCCAATAAAAAAATGCTTTATTGGCAATATTTGTGTCTGTGAAGATGCAGGCATAGTCGATCAAGTTTCGACTTCAAAAGCATCGTCTCTTTTTGAGAACCTGATCTTCACTCGCTCAACTCTCCAATTCTCAGAGGGCTAGTGCTTGTAGAATAAATGAGAGAAGAGGTTGCTCTGGAGAAAGAGGTCTCGGGAGTTTAAAATTAATCCCCCATCATCAAGACATTCAAAATTAGATGTCGTTTTTAGCTGCTGATATTAAAAGTGAAATTTATGCGTTATTACTAAAAGGTCAGTGTTTTGTCTTTCTCTGTTGTGAAATTCCATTGCAGTGAACTGGAATGACATTGTTTCAGAGAACATTGTGTTGACCCCCATACCTCAAAATCTCAGAGCTGAATGTTTATTTTGTAAGATGTTTTAGATTTAGAAAGTACTACAGAATTGGTCATGCTTTAGAGTGTCCTGAGAAATACCACAATTTAGAAATATCTCCAATATCTTTTTTTTTTTAACAATTCGTATTTTGCAGAAAAAAGTGATACAATGACAACTCAGTTCTGTTTTTGAAAGTAAAATCTGGATTCAGTATCTGGTAGATTTTTTTCTCCCTTCCTACTTTCAGATTACTAAACTGGGTAATTTACCTAACAACATTGTGGATATCTGGGAGTTTTTGGATAAACCTCAACATTGCCGCTATACTTGGGACACCCACTCCAATACCAACCTGGATGCAAAGTACAAGTGCAAGATGAGGTTTGACCGCATATACTTTCGGCCTGCTGCGCAAGAGGGAAATATTATTCCGCGAAGTATGGACTTAATTGGATTGGAAAAACTAGACTGTGGCAGATTCCCTAGTGATCACTGGGGTCTTCTGTGTACCTTTGACGTGATTTTATAAAAAAGAAAAAGGGCTTGCATTGTTAGTTTTTAAGTGTTTTGTTCTTGTTCTTAAAAAATTTTAAATTTTCAACCCTAAAGCATTGTCCGCTTTTGACTTCTGCTGGAATGGCTTCACTTCAAGCCAGGGTCCCCTTTTCCTCATGGTATGCATCTGTTCTTGAATCATGTTTTTAAATTGCTATTTTGAGCAATGTATGCACATACAAAAGCAAATTCTGGTTTTAAAATGGGAGGAAAAACCTGTAAATAAAATTAAAACATATGTGGTGGTTTAAAAGGCACTTTTATTTTGGCATGTATTATAATCTTGTAATAAATGCTGCTTTTTTATTTTAAGAATACTTTTATTATGCCTGCTTTGTTTCTTTTGTAACCGTTTCCGTCATCCTTTACAACCCTGTCTTTTGTAGGGTGTTTTGTATTAGCTTTTGAAGTTTGTGTTGTATGCACATATGCCTTCAGGCAACACGATAAAGGAGCCGAGGAAAGAATGACAGATTCTTACAGAATAAGGGTTTCTTGAGTAAGAATTAAACTAATATTGAACAGATTTAAGAATGGTATGTTTTCTGTTCAATAAGAAAAGGATATAGGCAGATGCAGGGAAGTATAGGGGTGTGTGTGTATATATACACCTTATATATGTGTATATATAAGGTATACACTTGGGATTTATTAACCTGGATATGAGTTGCAGATTAAAACACATTATCTTTCCTCCTGGAAGCTCTGCTAAGGCACATGGAAAATAAGGACGTGATTGGTAGCAGCCAGCATGGCTTCACCAAGGGCAAGTCATGCATGACAAATTTGGTGGCCTTCTACGAAGGGGTTACAGCGGCAGTGGACAAGGGAAGATCAACTCATATAATCTACTTGGATTTGTGCAAAGCGTTTGACACTGTCCCACGCGATACCCTGGTTTCGAAATTGGAGAGACATGTATTCGACAGATGGACCACTCAGTGGGTAAGGAACTGGCTGGACGGTTGCACACAAAGAGTTGCGGTCAATGGCTCAATGTCCAAGTGGAAACCAGTTATGAGCGGTGTTCCTCAGGGGTTGGTACTGGGACTGGTGCTGTTCAACATCTTTGTTGGTGAAATGGACAGTGGGGTCGAGTGCACCCTCAGCAAATTTGCCAATGATACCAAGCTGTGTGATGAGGCAGACACACTGGAGGGGAGGGATGCCATCCAGAGGGACCTGGATAGGCTGCAGAAGCGGGCTCAAGCCAACCTCATGCAGTTCAACAAGGCCAAGTGCAAGGTCCTGCCTATGGGTCGGGGCAATCCCAAGCACAAATGCAGGCTTGGCGGGGAATGGCTGGAGAGCAGCCCTGAGGAGAAAGACTTGGGTGTGCTGATTGATGAGAAGCTCAACATGAGGCAGCAACGTGCGATCACAGCCCAGAAGGCCAACTGTGTCCTGGGTTGCATCAGAAGTGTGGCCAGCAGATCAAGGGAGGTGATTCTGCCCCTCTATTCCACTCTCGTGAGACCCCACCTGGAGTACTGCATCCAGCTCTGGAGTCCCCAACATAAGGAGGACATGGGCCTGCTGGAGCTTGTCCAGAGGAGAGCCACGGGGATGATCTGAGGGCTAGAGTACCTCCTATGAAGAGAGGCTGAAAGAGTTGGGGCTGTTCAGCCTGGAAAAGATCTTATTGCAGCCTTCCAGTACCTAAAGGAGGCCTACAGGAGAGCTGGGGAAGGACTTTTTACTAGGGCATGTAGTGATAGGATGAGGGGGAATGGCTTTAAACTGGAAGAGGGCAGGTTTAGATTGAACATTAGGAAGAAGTTTTTCGCTTTGAGGGTGGTAAGGTATTGGAACGGGTTGCCCAGAAAAGTTGTGGAAGCTCCATTCCTGGAGGTTAAGGCCAGGCTGGATGGGGCTTTGAGCAACCTGGTCTAGTGGGAGGTGTCCCTGCCTATGTCAGGAGGGCTGGAACTCGATGATCTTCAAGGTCCCTTCCAACCTAAACCATTCTATGATTTTTCCAGTGATCTTCTAGAAACAGTGCTCTTATAAACTGCTGTGCAAAGCCTGGGCAGCTCAAGGTCTCACTGAATTTGCAAAAGATGAACAGCCTTTCTTACTCAAAGAACTTTGTAATCAGTCTCATAGAAGCTGGTGTTTTATAGATGTGCAGTGTACTAAGCTGTTTTAATACAGAAAGTCTCCTTTCTGACATGAAGTTCAGTGCACCTGCAACCCATGTCACTGATGCAAAGCAAACATGGAGACTGGTAGCCTGAATTAATTTACTTCTTTTTTTTTTTTTTGTCATTTGTCTTTGGTCTTGAGCCCAAAGCTTACGAACAACTTGTGTTTTGCTGGACTTCTGTGGTCGGTTAGCCATGGCTGGTAGTCAAGCTCCCACCCTGCCTCTTGCTCAGTACCCCCTTTCCCGAGCGAGATGGGAGGAAAAAATGGGGAAAACCAGAAACAAGATAGCTCATGGGTTGAGATAAAGACAGAGAGATCACACAATTACCATCAGAGGCAATATACATTTGGTTTGGGGAAATAAATTGATGGCCAATTAATACATACATTTATTGACTGATCTGGATATCGAGAAGCAAGAAGATGAACTTTGAAACACAGGGGAAACACCTCTCTTCTCCCCTTATCCCGGCTCAGTGTCACGCCAGGCTCCTCTCCTCCCACTTGTTGTCACCACAAGTCATGCTCTGTCCCTTCAGCAAGGTACGGAGCAGCACGGGATGGGGTTAGGGTCACCACACAGCCACGCCTCTCAGCTGCGCCTTCCCTCTCCCACTTCTCCTCTGCTCCAGGGAGGGCCCTCCATGGTCTCAGGCAGTGTGTGCTCTGCCGTGGAGCACCTCCTCAGACCTGGGTGTTCCCTCTGCTGTTTCTCGCACTTTTTTAACCCCGTCCTCCTTTGCTTGCTCAGCATTTTCTGTCATTTCTGACACAGGCTTTCCCCAAGGTGCCACCATCTTGGCTGTGGGGTACACCTCACAGGGGCCGCCCCTGCGGCCCCCCACTGCCAGCACCTGGGTGCCTGCACCCACTGCAACTTTAAAAAAAAACAAAACAGCTTCTCGCCCAGGCAAACAGCGGTGGCACACCCCTGCAGCCCTACCCGCCCAGCAAGGAAAACTTCACTGATGCCATTATTGCTTAGCCTAACATGTCTGCTTGCGTGCTGCCACCAGCCAAGCACCGGGAAAGGAGGAGCCTTGCCCCTCCTGCCTCTGTCTTGCACCCTGAAAACACAGCGAGTGGGGCTTGGCATGATACAGGGCAGCGGGAGGCAAATTTGTGGATTGCTACCGTGACACAGTTGGGATCCTCAACGGGGAGGCCTGAGGTAGACATGGTTTTCTGTTGATTCAACAGGAGGCCATGGTGACCTTACTGAACAAGTAAATAAACCCCGGGAGGTTAACTCATCTTCACGGAAACCAGTGGCAGAAATCTCGCAGTTCTGCTTTCACTTTTTTAAACATCAAACCCCAAATTCCCTTTACTAAACGTGAAAGAGGATGGCCTGTTTTCAGAAGGATGTCCAAATCCTCATATCCTGACCACTCTTCATATATCTAATTATTTTATAATAACATCTTAAAAGGCAAGGAGGGAGAAATCACTGACACTTTTTTTTTTATAAATCGTGGTAGGCCCATGATCTCTTCTTTCTATCCCCAAATAAATAGTTCTGTAAAAAGGTGAAAAATATCCACAACTGCCAGGTTTTTCCTTTGGGGTTTGAAACGGGGCTGGCACAGTCACGCTGTCTGACTCACTGCAGGTTCTCTTCTTCCTCACCAAGAGCCTTTGAAGAAATGTCATGGGGTTTGCTTTGACTTTGGTAGCTACAGCCAAAGGATTTGTGGGGAAGGTGAAGGTGGGGGATAGTGATGGTTTAACTTTCCTAAAGATGTTGGAGAAGGGATTAGCACAATAAACTCACGCTTTGGCACAAGAAGCACCAGTTTATGTGGCCTCCTGTATTATGGCTGGTTTTGTTTATGTGGCTACATCTTCTGGACTACTTTGGAAGATATGAAAAAGGCTGACTGCTGTTGTTCTAGGATAGGTATTTAATGTGGGGAAGAAAGAAGAGAGAAAAAAGGGTTCAGAGCAGAGCGCAACTCAGTACCTAAACTCCTGACGCATTTCTAGCATTTACTAACTGATTCCCTCCTCTGATGCACAGTGTCTCTTAACCTTTGAAATAGACAGTGGGTGGCAATATAATATTTTTATTAGGAACAAGCAAAGATGTAACACTTTGTAAGGGCCAATTCATTTTTCTAATTATAAAAGATAGGCAAGTGCAATTAGTGGTTAGTCATTCTTTCAGAATGTGGAAATTATACATACAGCTCTTCTTGAACTGCAGAAAAAGTGATAATACTTAAATAAATTTAAGACTAAACTGCTAAATGTTTTACTATTAGATGTGAAGCAATACATCTTTAATTAAATATACTTTAAACCACTTAATGAGCATGCAAATTGCTGACAATCAAAAGCAGTCAGAGCCCTTCAATTAATTTACCTCTTAATTTAATTAGTGATGTAAAAGGTGAAATATCTGCTGAATACAGCAACTAAAACTTAAAGGGATAGAAACAACAAAGTTCAACTAAGCGAAAGATTTCTTGGACTACAACTTGTAATTTGATTTGTTTTCCTGATTCGTTAACATAATATTACAGCATCTATACATCCCAAAGGACTTATACAAACACATGAATGTGAGAAAATGCAATAGTTCTTTCCTGTTAATAATCAGCAGCAACAGTAGACCTTGTGGAAATCATATACTATTGGAGGGATTATTTTATTAGTATTTTGATTCATGTATCAAGAGAAGCAATTTCTTCTGAGGATCCAGCTAGTCTTAAACATTTCTACATCGAAAGATCTTGAACTTACTAGAGGAGAAGAGATACCCATAAAATAAAATAAAGAAATGTTGAACATCTAGGGGGGCAAACAATAAATAGATGGATTTAAAAAGCAATTGAAAAAAATGGCAGCAGACAAAACCACAGTAACAGCAGAAGACTACGTTATCATGAATAAAAGTATACGCCTAAAGAATATGTATGCTCTTTGCTGTGGGGAGTAATCTGAAACCATAACTAATAAAAACTCGTTTTACAAAGAGGAAGTGCACGGAAGATGAAAGCTATAAATATCACACATCATATATAGATTTGGAAGTCAATTTGATACAAGAACAGACAAGACATATCCAAAATTACTAGATCAAAATACAAACATGATAACCTGTATTATGGCAACACCTGCAGAGCCTATTGTTAAGGTTGCTGTACAAAATAAAAGATGAGAATGATTACACAGAAACAGATGGGCTGTGTTTTGATGAGCAGATGGCATGATTTTCAGTTGTATCAGCTCAGCATAGTTGAAAAACTCCACAAAGGTTGCGTTACCACTTCTGCGTATCTTAGTGTCCTTTTACCCCATGGCAGCAATTCAGTACAAAATCCTCCTGATGACACAGTGCATAGAATCACGGAATCACAGAATCATAGCACGATAGAATAGTTTGGGTTGGAAGGGACCTGTAAAGGTCATCTAGTCCAACCTCCCAGCAATGAGCAAGGACATATTCAATTAGATCAGATTGCTCAGAACCCTGTCCAACCTCCCCTTGAATGCTTCCAGGGATGGGGCATCTACCACCTCTCTGGGCAACTGGGCCCAGTGTCTCACCACCCTCATTGTAAAAAATTTCTTCATTCTATCTAGTCTAAATCTTCCCTCTTTTAGTTTAAAACCATTACCCCTTGTCCTATCACAACAGACCCTGATAAAAACTTTGTCCCCATCTTTCCTTTGGGTCCCCTTTAAGTACTGAAATGCCGCAATAAGGTCTCCCCGGAGCCTTATCTCCTCCAGGATGAAAAACCCCAACTCTCTCAGCCTGTCCTCATAGGAGAGGTGCTCCAGCCCTCTGATCATTTTTGTGGCTCTCCTCTAGACCTGCTCCAACGGGTTCACGTCTTTCCTGTGCTGAGGGCTCCAGAGCTGGACACAGTACTCCAGGTGGGGTCTCACCAGAGCAGAGTAGAGGGGCAGAGTCACCTCCGTCGTGCTGCATGTGGGTGCTGTCTTGAAATACCCAGTGCAGGTAAACCCCACACAGAGGTTACATGGGTTAACTTCATTAGGGTAAATTTCCAGATTTTGTGTTAAATGAGAGTATAATGAAGACTCATTAATTAAGATTCATAAATAGTATGTTTTTATTTCTTGTAGACAAGGTTTGTTGTGTAACATCAGCTCGGAGAAAACAGACTGCCAGTGACTGAGCAGCCATCAGTGTAATGCTGCCACTTTGGTAACGGCTGAGAAAATAGGAAGCTTAAAAAGGAGATGCAGTGGGCAGAAATGTTGCTAAATTACAATGGAAATTAAAGTAATACTGTATCTGCAAGGTGGTAAAATCACTACTGTTATATTTATTTATCTATTCATGCACATCTGACAAGAAATTGACTTACTAACACAAGGAGATATTGTAGCTTTACAATTTTGACCAAGGAAAAGGATAAAAGTATTTGTCTGCCTTGATGAAGGATAACATACTTGAATGAATGAAAGAAAGGAAAGATTACTCCGTGTCATTCTAACCTTATGCACTATTAGATTTCCTGACGCTGTTACTGGTGGGGCAGAGAAGCTACCAAAAACCTACTCAGAAATCACTTGAGGCAGAAGCTCTACCTGGGTATGGTAGGAGCTATTGCATGTGAGTACAAGTGACGATGCTGGCCAAGAAAGGGAACTCACCTCGTTGTGGCTTTCAAAAATTCTCCCAATTATTGAAGAATGAGAAAAAGTCTGTCTCAGATGCCTTGAAGGTGAATACTACCCTCTTTTTCAGTTTTGGCAGATATTTCCTTGAGCTGAAACAGATGAAGGTTTTTTACCCATTTAAGATGGGAAGCGGGGAAAAGGGTTATTTTCAGAAAAACACAGCACAAGGTAACAAAGGTTTGGTAACCAAACTAGTGCATCTCCCAGACCTCTTTCCTTTGGAATGGGTGTCACGTGAAAAACTTCAAAGCAGCTGGTTGAGCTGAGAGCAAGTTAGGTGAGAAGGAGAGGGAGAGGAGGGTGCAGGGTGCCTGCGGGGCTGCACAAGCCCTCTGCAATGGGAGGAACCTCCCTGCAGGCTGCAGTGATGTCATGCCTTGAGTCAGGACTTCCCTGCCACCAGCACCAAGTGGGTGGCAGAAGGGCCTTTTGGTGGTGATGGCGGGGCGCTTGTCAGAGGCATCCAAACTGTCTTCTCCTCTACTCTACTCTGGTGAGACACCCCCCCTGGTGTACTGTGTCCAGCTCTGGAGTGACCAACATAGGAAAGACGGACCTGTTAGAGCAGGTCTACAGGAGGGTCACGAAGATGATCAGAGGGCTGGAGCACCTCTCCTATGAGGGCAGGCTGAGAGAGTTGGGGTTGTTCAGCCTGGAGAAGAGAAGACTCCAGGGAAACCTTATTGCGGCCTTCCAGTACCTAAAGGAGGCCTACAGGAAAGCAGGGGAAAGATTTTTCACAAGGGCATGTAGTGATAGGATGAGGGGGAATAGCTTCAAACTGGAATAGTGTAGATTTAGATTAGATATTAGGAAGAAATTTTTCACTTTGGTGGTAAGGCACTGGAACAGGTTGCCCAGAAAAGTTGTGAAAGCTCCACTCCTGGAGGTGTTTAAGGCCAGGCTGGATGGGGCTTTGAGCAACCTGGTCTAGTGGGAGGTGTCCCTGCCTATGTCATGAGGGCTGGAAGTCGATTATCATTAAGGTCCCTTCCAACCTAAACCATTCTATGAGTCTATGATTCTATCTCTGGATGTCTGGCAGTGAGTTAGCTGTCTTGGCTGATGGCAGCATCACAGGGCTTTTGTTTGACCACTGAATGCACGTACTGTGGGAAGGGGCTGGCGGTAACCGGATCAATATTTACCTAGTAGGCGTTTGAAGCGTTAGTGATCTTTAGATAGCATTACAGCACACTCAGCCTATTATTTCATCAGTGTTAAGCCCATTAGCTCATCATTGTTATGAAAGGCATGAATTGGCTCAGCAAGAAAATGCCGTCTTAGCTTCTGCCATCTGCGGTAATCCTGTTTTCTTGGCCTGCTCCTCCATTTCATCGCGTTTCTGGAGTGCGCAGACTATGAGTAGGCAATAGGTGCTGCTGCTAGGCTTCTCGAGTGGGAGCTATTTGCTCTGATGCCTTTGTGTTTGCGTGGGACTAGCTGTGTCCTGTGCGTTCAATGGAGAAGGGAGTCTGCGTGCGAGAAAGTCATGGGCACTGGACCAGCTACTGCCGTGCAGAGAAAGCAAACAGGGACAGTTGCTGCTCCTTTCATCCTTTTCCTCCTTGCTTTCACTAAGATGGTGGGAGGTACCTTCTGACAGGACAAAGATGAGGGCTTATCTCCTGTAGCTTGCGCTGCACTAAGGAGCCTTCTGCATATTTGCACAGATGGTTCAAAAAGCACTAGCATCAAGTATAAAAGTGAATACTCTTTCCTGCGGAAGAAATAAAAAAAAAAAAAAAAGTGGAACCGTATCTGGTGCTTTTACAGTCAGTAAAATTAGGAACTCACAGCCGTGCAAAGCGTGAGAGGACAATCATCTTCCCCCACTGGGTCTGTAAATCAGCCCTCCGTGCTGGCAGGAAGGCTGCAAGGCACGAGAAATGGGGCTGCCTCGCAGAGGAAAGATAGCCAGGTTTCCTCTCTCCACACACACTTCCTCTCCAAAGCCAGGTAGTCTCAGTAAACATCAGAAAAAATATAACATTCTCATTGATCCTTTTGTGTTGCTTCTAGAATAATTGTTTTTACATCAAATAAGCAGACTTCAGCCTCCATTAAATCTGGCTTAAACATGGAAATCACAGAAACTGGACATAACAACACAGCGTGGAAAAGTATCTTAAAAAATGCAATCTGACAGTTTCTTTAGGTTCCTTTGTATGTATCCACAAGCAATCCAGTAGAACAGTTCAGAGGTCGAATTCCTTGCTTTACAGAGCAAGTACACGAGTTACTGGCTCCTCATACCAAAGGAGTAGCTTCAGGAAATGTCATACAGCCTCTTGTTAAAAAGATTGGTAAGGTGGGAATCAGAAGGAAAGTAAAAAGAGCAGGTAAAATCAGTTGTATGCTGAAAAGATGAAATTTTTACATCTTTAGAACACCTTTTTTTTTTTTTCAGTCATCCTGTAGCACCTGCTACCGTTTTCCTGAGTCAAGCATTGTTAATTTATAAAAGACTAAGCAGAACTCAGCAACTGATGGGAGCAGCCATAGAAGCAACCTGGTTATAAAGGGAAAAATACAAAACAGAAGATGCCTGCTGGAATACTGACAGAGAAAATGCCTCTCACCTTCAGAACCAGAAGCATCCCTGGGAAGCACAGCTGGCATCTTTGAGGTGCGATTGAGTACCAAGAAACTGGAGACATTCTGAGATACTGTTGATAAGCCAAGGAGCTGTAAGAGCAACTTGTCATCTGTAAAGGTGAAAAATAATCTGGAAAAAGGGGGAAACATGAGAAGGTAGGAATTGGCAACTGCTATTAGCTGTTCTAACTGGAAGAAAAGGAAAGCAGTCTGGAAAAATAAAAATTGGTCTAAGAAAATAGAAACCATCATCATCTATTGGCTGTCCCATGTGAAAAATGGAAATTAACAGCACCCATTGCCTGCTGCAGGTTGTGATGTCATATGCTGCCTTATGTCTCTGCAATATACAAACTACTTTTTTTTTACCAAAAATGGAACCTGTCTTTCTGAGAACTTCCCGTGCACAAACCCTTTTCTGTGAGATCTCCTAGACAGACTGGACCCTCAGCAGGACCTGGCTGACTCCAGACTCCGTGACAGGTTCCTCATCAAAGTGAGACTCTTATTGGTCCCACTCTGGGCCCCCTTCTGAGAGCGATTGCAACAGAACCCACTTTTGGGACTGCTTTGGTGAGTGCAGTACCGATAAAACTTGGAATATATATAGGTATATATTATTTTATAGGTTAGGAAAATATGAACATCTTTGAAGCATTTTTGCTAATAACTGTAATGAAATACCTACTGTTTATTGCATATATTACAATATTTTCACACCCTCTGCTTATTCTGGCATAGAAATTACATGGCTGTGCTCCTAGGTCTGTGCTGACGTACTCCATTATGCGGCTTCCAGACAAAGCTGTTTTGACAAGCAAGACAGAGCATGATGGCAAAAATCCTGTTCCCTCCTGCCTTCACAGTAGTCAGCAGGATGCATCGTCCTTTGGAGCTTTGTTCCTTGTGCCAGGGCCTGCAGAGAGACTTTAAACCATGAGACTGGCCAAATGCAGGCTCGGGATTCTGTGCCCTGGGAGCATCCTCATCATAAATGCGCTCAGGGGTGGGTGGGGGTTCTGTATGTGACTTTGGATAGGGCATGTAGAATTTGTCCTTTAATGGAGTTATCTGGCTTTTGGGTTTGCCTTCAGAATTCAGAGTGTGTTTTTTGACTGTCAACATCCAGGAGATCAATAACGTGAATACATTTAGAAATCTGTACAGAGTAAACACTGTCAACGTGCCCAAAATGGAAATCTGAAGTGCTGTGCATCCTTAAAGTGAGATGTCTGTGATGTATTTATTGTCTTTTTAAAATTAGAAGTTAGTTGCTGGTCTGTTAACAGGATGAGTTTTTTCGCAGTAGCTGGAATCTGGCTGTGATGTTGATAAGGTTTTTCAACTATTTATTCAATAGGTTGAGCCTGTCTCTACTCTTCATTTCATTGCACTCTCTAATTCTGCTATACCCTTTTTGAATGGGCGATGTTAGTCAACGCAGTAACTTGACGACTTTTTTATTTTACTTTCACTCCTCTCCCAATAACTCTTAACAATTCTCGTTGCCTTTTTGACTAATGCTGAGAATCAAACATTTTTTTTTCGAAGACCTATCCACACTGATTCCCATATCGCCTTCTTTAGTGTTAAGTTAGTCCAGCAGTACACAGATACTTAGTTTGTGATTCCATGGGGGCACTATTCTGCAGCACGTCCTTGCCTCCATCTATCAGATAAAAGCTTATCTGATGGGCTGAGAAACAAGAACAAGTCAGGGAGGGAACTTTTTACCGGAGCAAATTTTCTACGGTGCCTCAGCAGCTTTCACTTCTTGGCTGACACCTGAGTGATAAAACTGGGGAAGAAATAATCTCTATATTCCATGCATCTCTCCTCTTTACCTAGCTGCTGCACTTAGGTACAGAATTTCCGCAAGTAGAGTGTAAGTGATCTTGTGCTTCTGCTTTTGAGGAAAATCCTGCCTTATTGAGATCTTCCTTTTGGGGATGCCCATAAGCAGAGGGAAAGGGTCAGGTCTGTGAAAACCTGGGAAGCAGGTTGTGGATCAGAGTTGGAGAAATTCCCTTCTGCAGGGAATGGATTACAACCCGCCACTGCAAGGCTGTCGCCTTCCCGGTGTTTGGAGCGTGGAGGAACCGTTATTCTCATTTTTCCTTCTTCTACGGAATAGCAACTGGTACCATAACAGGGATCATTCACACTATATGTGCGATGTGCTCTGCACAGACAACCTGCTCCACTGATTTGGAGACTGGGATAGATGGGTAAAACTTACCCACCTGTCTAAAGGCTCCCCCACATCTGGGTTGCTCAGCTGGGCGCTAGAGATGTTTCATATTGTGATATTATCTGCTGTTACAAAACATTCTGGGGAGAACACGGGCACTGAGTGAAGTGCAATGTTTTTGATTTCATTGCAAGGAAGGGGAGTTTATCAGGACTGTAAGGTCAGGCTGGCAAAGAAAATAACCTTCTGTGACAGGCTTTAGTTACTAAACTTTGCAAGCTTTCTCCCCTCCTGAGCACGAGGCAGGGAAAAAAGGGGACCCTTCTTGTTACAGTTATTTGCAATCTAATCTGCCAGGCCAAAAAATCGGCTGAATGACCTAATTCTCAATATACTACAGGACCAAGGTGAAGTACCAGTCATCGTAGAGGACCCAATAATTCTGTTTCAATAGATCAGCTTCTCAGGCCGTGTCCCTTGGTTGAGACTTTTGAGATAAGTAACACAAACTAGGTTGAAAACAGAAAGCTGCATTCTAAACTGTGGATTTCACAATGTATTGTTGGTCTGATAGGAGCTTGGTAACTTCTTTCTGTCTGCTCGAGGCCTACTGAGCTGCATGTACTGTACTCTCTCAAAGCTCAGTTCTTTGCGGCTCTGAGAATAAAATACCGCAATTTCTCCCATTGACTGACTGAAATAAAATAATCTATGATGCACGAACAAGTCTAAATGAAATAATAATATCCTTAGCAGTGAAAACTGGATTGGTAATACAATAATTGAGCAGATTTACTGCCATCTCCTTGGACTAGCCTGCTGAAACAGCCTGCTGCTTTATTTAATCTCATATCAGAAGAATTACTGGTAATCCACCGTTAAACATCATTTAGAATGATGGATGAAAATGTCAGCTTTTCCAGAATAATCAATGCATATCTCATTAACACATATTATTTATGATTCTTATAATGGAACCTGCAGGCGTTTCCAGGGGGAAATGGAGACATCAGCTGTTGTTGAAAGGAGATGAGATATAGTATAGCTTATGATTTAATAACTGCATATAAAAAAATACTTGCCCACAGTATTGATTATCTTTTACCATTTTACAAAGGAGTTGAGTGCTCTTGCTGTGTATGGCAGCTCTTCCTTCCATTTATTTTGTTATTAATAATGAAGGGAGAGAACTATTATAAAGCGTATAAGAAAGACCATTTTGCAAATTATTTCTAAGACATGGTGTGCTTAAAAGCCTGTAAATGTAAAGTAATAAGAAACACTTTACTGCTCTGTTGCTGTTTGATAAGGACGCTGGGCACTTCTTTCCCCCTCAGTCCCTGTGCAGACAAATTAATACATTTCTTCAACTACAGCACAGTTGCATTTTAAGGATACTTTCTACCGTATGCTGCCTCAAAGACGAATGAAAAGCAAACCTTGATTCATGGACATGATGCAGCTGACGATGCAGCGGTAGTCACGGTCACAATGTCAACTGTTGTCTCAGTTAAACTACATTTGAGAATCATTTTATGCTTCGGCTCATAAATATCAATAAAGGGAAATGAGTAGTAAACGACAGTCTAGAGCACAAAAGACCAACTCGTATTTCAGATGAAAATGAAGACAAAATGTAGCATTGGTTTGCCTGTGGAATTCCTATTAACTGCACCACTAGTAGAGAGGAGTTGGGTCGATAGTTGGCTGGCCACAGAAAACAGTTTCTGTCCCTTCAGCAGCCAGTGCAAAAGAAAAACTGCCATAGTCTGATCTTTATCGGGTTATCTTCATTACACCAGACCAATGAGATATATATATATGCGGGTCAGCTAGGGGCGCTTTGAATTCCTGCTTCTGTCTGTGCTCTGAGCACAAAGCGCTCACAAATTATTTGTTTATAGCCATGAAACACCTTCAACGTTAATCTCTTTTACTCTTTTTATAGGCAATCCATAACCCGGAACTTTCTCTTCAGACTGCTTTACTCACTCAGAATTTTTTAAGAAAGGGCTGTAGCAAAACTTATTTCTTCCTGCTTAAGAAGAATCTGCTAGCACTTTTTGTCATTATTGTTGTTGTTGAAGCTTGACTAAAAGATTTACTGCATACGCTTCAGTAAGCTCTTGGAGGGTATTTCTGTGTTATTACCAGCATTTCTGGACTTATTTGAACAAAGACAACTGCTGGCTGTGAAGGAAAAACAAACATTCTCTATGAGCTGTTAGCTTTCCAGGTGGCAGCTTGTACGTATGGCAAACTATATATAAAACACAGTCTCCTATTTTTTCCCCACCCTGGACCTGCAGAGCTTTACTTCTCTGCAGCGCTCTGTAGGTCATATAGCTTTACCTTAGTGAATGCAAGGTGAGGATCTGTATGCACAAGACAGCAATTTTGGCTCAGTTGGTACACGGTTGGTGGAAGACAAGGTTTTCCAAGCACAGCACAGATTATAGAAATGTTACTACTTACAAATCTAAAGCAGGAGGAAAAAATCACTTCTTCATACAATGATAACATAAATTACATCATCAAATGTTCTAGCCTAATCTTAAAATGTATTATCAAAAATGATGGAAGTTGGAAAACAATGTTGTTTTTTTCTGACTAAACCAGAAAATGCACACATATCTGGGTTAGTGCCTGTCTCTAAAACGCACACATACATCACAAAAAGTCTGAAAGTGACATTTAGAGAATTTTTCTTATTCATCCTTCTCAGAGGAGGAAAAATAAAATAAAAGGTTGTATTTTATATTATGGTCTCTCCCACACAACCACAGTTTTCTGAATTTGCTATTCTCTTCCCTGAATAGAAAAATCCTTTAAGATTAATCCCTAAGGATTTGTTCAATCGGCTTTATGGCAACAACGAGACAGATACTGCTCTTGGCAGCCCCTGTAAGATGGTTGTAAAAGTGTCATTAGATGCGGCCATCTTGCTTATCCAGCCCTTTTCAGTAAGGCGACCGCTGGGGCCTATTTGGTGTTCATACCAGCAAAAGAAGATACATAGTCTACCTTTTCTAGCAATCAGAATATTTTCCCCCAAATACTCAGATTTTTTTAAAAGGAACGTTTTTCATTTCTCCGAGTTTAACCTTAACAATACTGTAAACACTTCTAAGCAACCTGATGATTCAGTAAAGCTGTTCCTGGCTCTTTAGCGCTATTGTGCTTTACCAGCAAACGAGTAACTTTCAAGAAATATGCAAATCAACTTCAAAAAAATATGGAATAATAATTATAGTCTGATCCTTTCAGATGAATTTTATTTTATTGGTTTAAATGCAGGGCAAACAAAAAAGCACCATCAGGGCTTGGTTTTTGGAAATTAAAATCTGGGCAGCCACCAGTCACAGCAAGGCAATCTAAAGCCAAATTTCATTCTGCTGCAAAGAGGGAGCAAGGTTTTAAATTACTACAAATTGAAAACATATGACAATCAAAAACTATGTCTGAAATCACCAAAAAAATGTTGAGAATCAGCAGGCATCGATGGCCTTTTTTAATAAGTTAATATTTCACCTTTAGTGAATGAGAATTATCTGTTTAGGTAACCAAAATGCATTCTTGAGAAAAGATGGAACTGAGAAAGTGAAGTTTTTGTGCTCACTGTTGTAAAAATAAGTATAAACTTACAACAAGTTATAATATATATATATATATATTTATCTTATAAACAAACAGAGCCACAAGATGGGGTTTCTTTTATAGTCCCAAAAAACCGAAAGGTCAGAATTTGAAAAAGGGCCACTGAAAAAAAGCGAGGAGGAAGTAGGCGAGAGGATACAAGAAGTCGAGAGGTTGCAACATGTTTGGGATGAGGGTGGGGGGCTGCCAGATATGATTAGATAATATATTATACCTCTGTGGGATGTTATTCTGGTACAAATACTTGAGGGCATTGCTGTTTTTCATAATTTGCTATATGATTTATAATTAATGCTAGGTTGTTACTTTATCATTAGACTACAAAAATGAAGGCATGTCCTTCTTCTTTTATACTAATAGCTGATGCATTAATTAACTTTTGAAAAAGTGGATGGTAAAAGAAGAACTGGATTGTGAGTTTTGAGAATACTAAACCACTGCCACGGACATATTCAGTGCACAGCTAAGACACAGATGAGTATCGTTTTAAGATACAGTTAATGTAGTACAGCTTTTATAAATATTTTCCAGGTGGTTGGAGAATTTAGTAGCATTTCACTAACTATTTGTGCTAAAATATTATTTTCTGCAGTAAGATATAAACCAACAATATAGCACCTATTTTGATAATTATATTCATTCAACACATTATATGTATGAGCCCATGAAACTTCAGATAATTTGTAGGATGAGTGTCTTTTATATCACTGACTTTACAAATGAACAGTCTAAATAAAAATAGTGAAATTTAAATATTTACTACACTTTACTCTCTATATAAATTAGTTTCTGTCTTCTTTTGCTAGGAAGAACCTGTCCCCTTTTATACTTAGTGGGCATGTAGTTTGTTATATTGAATGAAAGCACCAGTATGCACTGTTTTATGCCAGGAGCTGTCAATAGTATGTACCTAATATATTGTATTGAATGAAAGGCTTCATAAATCCGTTATACAAAGGATCATGCAATGCTTGTAGTGAATTTCTAAAGAGTCACAAAATTTAGAGTCATAAAACCTATAAATGAATGTATTTCTCATTAATCAACTCACAATGTCAGTGTTTTTAATTAATTCTATTTGCCTATACAAGATTACAGTAATGGCATGATTTTAACGTTTATTTGAAAACTTCAGAATTACCTCTCTCGTGTATAATGGTGAAAGTTTACTATTAGTGATACTGTGCATCCACAATGTGCCGAGTTTGATTTAAAGCTGAAGTCTCTGGAACCATATTGTGAGAGCAAGGGGAGATTAAGACACCAGAATACACAGAAGGATGATTTCTAGAGAGTAAATTATGCTGGGTAGACTTTTCAGATAATTAACAGCGACAATTCGAGGAATATCATTCTTAACAAATCCAGTACTCTTCAGCTCAGACCAACCATTTGAAAATGGTCTTGACCAATTCTGTCGTAGGATCATTGGGAAGGAGCCTCCAGCCACACGGAGATGCTCTAATTTACACTCCATTGGAGGACACAACTGACTCCAGCTGTAATATTTCAAGTGAGAGAGTCCATATTAGTAGCTTTGAACAAAGTTTCAATTAAGTACAACTGTCAGTAATTATTAATCTCATTGCAGATACGAAACACCATGTGATCAGTAACCCATATTTCTATTTCAGAGAGGTGTAAGTTGATGTAACTCAAGAATGAATTGCTGTGGTCTTATCTCCTGTATTTACTTGTTCTGTTCCTCTTGATAAAATACAATATACAGTGCGATAGAGCAGACCACATTCTCATTTATGTGTGGAATAAAGCTCTCAAATCCAGTGCAAGTACTTTAATACTACATTGTTCAGGTAAAAATTACTAAATGTTTCTCTTCACTACTAATTTGGCAGGACTGCTAAAGTTAACACTTGTTTTATGGCATTGTTGACAAAAATTTAAATGCACTGTGGCCAACTGGTTTCAGGAAAGACATTTCAAAAATGTGGAAGAATAACATGCTTTCTTTGAGCCTCACTGAAAAAAACCCTCTTTTTTTTAGTATGTAAATCAGCTACCTGTGAGCTTAACAGAATATAAAAGCATTTGACAGTAAACATGATGTTCCCCTACATGTGTGTCCTGGTTTCAGCTGGGACAGAGGTAATTTTATTTCTCGTGGCTGCTGTGTTTTGGATTTGGTATGAAAGGAATGTTGACAATGCATATTGGTTTTGTTGTTGCCAGGTGATGTTTATATTACTCAAGGACTTTTTTCAGCTTCCCATAGAAGCTGAGAAGGAGCACAGACAGAACAAGCCCGCAAACGGAATATTCCATGCCACAGACTTCATGCTTAGTATATAAATGGGGGTTGGCGGGTGGGCAGGGATCCTCAATCACTGCTTGGGACAGGCTGGGCAGCCCATCATCGGTTGGTGAGAGCAACTCGTGTTGTATTACTTTATTCTGTATATTCTTTTACCATTATTATTATTATTACTGTTATTTTTCTTTTCCATTATTGTTCTATTAATCTGTCTTTATTTCAACCCACGAGTTGTTTTGTTTTTCCTTTCCTCTCCTTTTCTTCCTCTTCTCCCTACCCTTGTGGGGAGGGAGGGGGAGAGGTGACTGAGTGGCTGTGTGGTCCTAGGTGTCAGCTGAGGTTAAACCACGACAGGGTGTCTCCAAGCCAAACTTTTCTTTAAACCAAAAAAAAAAAAAAAAAGTCATGCTTTTAATGCAAGGATAGTAGGTAGGATCTGCCTCTTCCTCCTTCACAGAGACAAATCCCATACAATCGCATAGAAAATACATTTTTGTGTCATTCCAATAGATTTTAATTTGCATATACACCAACGGGATAGTTACAGAAACATGGAGATTTCACTTTAGGTGTTGTATGTGTTTGGATCATTTCCTATAGAGCCCTATTAAGTGCAGCCCTGCGAGACTTTTTCTCTGTTTAAAACCATAAGCAAGTGACAGCCCAGGCTGCGGAACTGATACCCAAGAATCCTCTCTCTGCCAAGGACTGCAGGTTCTTAGCTCCAGGCTCACAGTCAGCGAGCAGGAGGTTTGCCTTGCACGCGCATTGTGCTAAGATCGAGGCACAGTGAGAGTTTCAGCCCTTCCTTTTTCACTCGCGAGCCTGGGGGCTGATTTTCCATCGCCCTCCCTACAGAGGAGGGCAGTGCGGGTGCGAGCATTGCTGGTTTGATTTGATAGCACTTTTACACTCTCTTCCGAGCATCGAGAGAAAAGCCAGTTTGAGAGAATGAGGGGAATTTTTACACGACTTACCAGCATATTTATGTTAAGCACAATATAAACATAAACTGGAACTATTAAATATATTTTTTTATTTTACTACTTACAGGAAAACAGCATTGAAACTTCATGTTTTTTAAGAAGCTCTTGCTTGGTCACTACCACGTGCCAAAAGTTACCAGTACTGTCTGCTCCATAAAACAACTTGGAAGATATCAGAAAAGCTGAAGCCCTTAGGGATTTGAGATGCTTCCACTTTAAAGTCTATCCAAGTAATGATTAATTACTGGTTATTTCAACAGTGACAACAATGTACTTGTAACTTAATAAATGCGTGTTAGTGAAAGACATGTTTTAACACTGGTATTCTGAGTTAGTAATTCACATATACCACATGTGGTTTATTATCACAATCAGTAGGAAAGATATTTTTCATGAAATAAAAATATTGAGTTTACCCGTGCTTTACTCATGGCATCTCAGATATTTTCATTCCTTTGTATTACTTCAAATTGAATAAAACAACTCCAGGTTAAATCTGTTTGTGCTGTGTTTCCAGGTCCTTGAAGCTCATTCTCGACTGTTTGTTGGGGTTTTTTTTAAGAAAAATTGAGATAATTTAATTCTCAGGTCGAAAAGCCCTTGGGTGCAGCTCAGCTCCCCTTGGTCGGTCCGATGCTGCCATCGCATGGTCCAGGGAGGGGGCAGTGTGTGGGGAAGAGGAGAGTCCAAGTCTGACACATTGGGACTCCAAGTAAGTACTTGGTTATGAAGAGCCTGACCACAGGCGTAAGGCTAGGTACAGCTAGGTACTAATTGTGCCTATCATAAATCCAGTAAGATTCAGTGCTTTCTTGTGGCATTCTCCAGACACATGGGAACCTTGTCTTTCAGATCTTAGAAATTTAGAAAAATTTCTGTCTCTCATGATGGCCGAGAGGAGTTTGTTAATATTAAAACACATGCACCACAATTGCAGAAACCAGAACACAGATAAAAAAATTGAGGTTAGGGCATTTTTATTTTTTTGAGTGTGTTGTCATATTTTGAAGATAAATTCATGACACGCTGTAATCCAACTTGCATTCAGTAACTTCATGCTGACAATAACATAGGGTTAATAGAGTCAGAGGGTTATAGACATGATAACAGGCCCACCCCTCAATACCAAGCACCCATGAGATCATATGTAACACGAACCTTATCAAACATTATCATACCCCATTTAACAGGCCAGCTTTTCCTAATTTAATCTGTCTCAGCATGATCAGCCATGCCTTACTTTAAGTAGCATGTCATATTTTCTTTATTTGTCACACCAATGACGGAGAGGTTGAATCAAACTTTTTAAGCCTTTGTAAAACAACACTAAGTATTGTAACTCTTATTAATCCTGAATTCACAGAAAGATTTCAGCCTTAAAAAAACTAAAGTTGTGTCTATTGGAGGCAATGATTGCCAAATCCCTCTAAAATCGTTGAACCGACTGTGGGCAACTACATTAGGATTAGAGAAATTATGCAATAGAACACATCAGAAGAAAAAAAAACAAGAGATCTAAAGAAAATCTAGAGAATCAGCTCTGAAATCATAAATGAATATTTGATCACATTGATCCCATCCCACGCATTCACAGAAACAAATTACAAAGCACATAAAGAGATGGTGAAATGTTTTCACTTGATGCTTCACATCTCGTACTTTCCTTTCCCACTAAAGATACAGTTACCACAAAGGACTCTTTGTGCCTTTGCAACACAAGTAAGGAATTCGTGATGCAAGTAAGAAAACTTTAAGTTATGTTCATTAAAGGATATGTAAATTTGCTAACTATATTGCTAAATGTACTTTACAGAAAAGAACAGTTTCTTAGTTACTCGGGGGAAATTGCCTGATATAAGACAGTATGGAAAGGCAAGAGATAATAAGATATTTCTATCATAGCTTCTATGAACAAAATATTTGAAACATTCTCGTTTCTTGTGTGGTTTTGTGTCATCAAAATAACTTTTTATCTTTATGTGTACATTTCAGAATATTTTCTAACAGAAAGCCTTCATCAGTCTTTAACTTCTTTGCTGAATGCATCTGCCAATTCTCTTCGCCCTCAAAGAGCCGTTTTAGAGGGGTCAGGATATTTGTAGTTGAAGAGCAGGGAAACAGCAGTACCCAAATTCCCTAGCTCGACTGAGCGCTGTAAGCAAAGGTAGCACCACTTTCACTTTGGTACACCATGACATCCATCCCCAAAGGATTGCTTTAAATAAAACTCCAAGAAAAGTCAAGCACTTCTGACTTTCACTAAACCAGCTTGTGAGTCTTTGCGCACCGTCTCCCCTTTAACACGGTGCACCGTGATGAGCCCATAGACCCCCCCCGCCTTTGATAATTTTTAAGAAGCCTTTGCAACAACGAGTTGTGGGAACCCACAAAAGTCAGACATTACAGATTGGAAGAGGGAGTTACACACATTTCTATAGAACTCTGTGTGAAACCACCGTCGCCAGTACAGAACTAAAGCATGCAGCTTCTCTTCCTAAATTTCTGGGACATTCTGGACATTAGGAGCGCAATAAATGAAAACCTGATAATACATAACTTAACAGAAGCCTTGCCGTTGGCATGAATCTAGACAGATATTCAACCCAGGTCATCTTCCTTACATCCAAGCATTTGCAGGAACAGGATACCGGGTAAGAGCTGTGTTACTCTCTCTCACAATAATGTGGAACGAAGACTTTTGTTTTCGGTCATAATCTTTAATTCAAGAAAGTCTTATGGGAGCGTCATATGCTTCCAGTCTTCCAGGCATTCAAAGTAAGTTTTAAGTATTGCTTTTCTGCTCTTGCCTTTCAGAACCTGCTCGATATTTTACCGGATGCTAAGACACTGCTAACATGGTCTCACCGAGTCTATAAGATACTTAGAAAAATGCTTGTAGCAGTTAAAAAGCCTTGACTGTTACTATAAGTACCACTCTTGGACTAAATCTGGCAATGCTTTTTCAAAATAAATATTTTGAGCAGCTCCCGCAGTGGAGTGCATCGTTCTGATTAATTTATGCAAGAATGAGGCAGCCTTTTTAATTGATAGTGATTAGCCAACTTTCTAAATCTGTAAAACTTCAGCAGGCTTAAGCTTCCAGTAAATACCAGCGTCTATTTTTACACCACATCTTCCATTTAACAGAAAAGGCAATGCATCAGCCTGAAGCTGCTGATGCTGCAAACACCAAAAAGGGCTTTTACTCCACCTGTAATGCAGCAGGAGCGTCTGCCCGCATCAGTTTTTATCTGACCTGCTCCAACCAGAAAGCAAACCCAAAGAATTTCCCACCATCTGATTACGATCACTGCTTGTTTTGTTCTTAGATTTGATTAAACACTGCCTGCATAAGGTACAGCAACTCGACCACTTCCCTAGCACAAGCTCTGGAAATTTGAAAATTAAATGCATACAAATTACGTGACACCACTGTGGGCGCAGCTGGAGCTCCTCTTTGCTAGGCTATGTGTAAGTGCACTGGAAAGCGCAGGGGGGAACTGGTATTATGCCAGTGTTAAAGGCAGGAGGAGGATTAGACACTTTTGCTTAAAGTACTTTCATGTTGTGATCATAGCCTTATCTCCTCGCACCTGCTTCGCATCACCTCTTTTTCTGAGCAAACTTAGGTTGTCATCAGCCACAGGAGCAGGGCTCTCTTCAGAGCTGGGTCAGGCTCCTCAGAGCCTTCTCCAGCTGTTTTAAATAGGACCGAGCTTCCAGTGTCCCTGGGCAAACTGTTCCACTGTGCAACCACTCTTAGCACGGAGAAGTTCTAGCTTAATCCAGGTGGAATTGCCCTTGCTGCCACTTGTGTCCGTTGTTTGTTCTATCACCGCGTAGCTGGTTTTGGCAAGGGATCCAGTTGTTGGGATAAAAATATTCTCAACAAAAGATAAAGAGTAGCTGCTGCCAAAGGAAAAAATTCGATAAAATTAAATTGTGATAGACACTTCAAACTGGGTGATCTGGCCTAATAAGTTATTAGCAGGGAATCATTACTCCTCATGCATTTTTTTTTGTTGGTAAGGCATCGCATTTTTGTCAAGATTAGTGGTTTATAAAATATTTGTGCTACACAGTATAAATGATCCTACCAACTAATAAGACTTTGGAAATATATGCTAAAACTGAATTGCTTTAAGAAGAAAATTGCCAACAGAAAATTAGGCACAATTAATGGAAACACATGAATAAACCAGAGACAGAGAGAAAAGGGCATTCTCTCCATTGGTCATTTTGAGCACTAATTGCTGATATGCTCTAAGAACATATCAACTATAACTGTTTTTGTAAGGACCATTTCAGAGAAGATGAAATCCATGCAACTATGAATATGTATTGCAATTTATTGCCAGAAGATAATTACACTGTTCACATACCTCTAATCAGTCATTCTAATTTTGAAGACCAGAAGATGATAGAGTTTAAAATGTAATATACAACAAAGGCATGTTAAAGCCTGCCAGTAAGATAGATATATACATATTTTTTTACTAATATTCAACTACTCTGTCTCCTCTGTGTGTTTACAGTGCAATGGCCCAGGACAAGCCACGCTGAAAGTCAGGAGGTGGGCAACATCACTACTACTTTTTTCCAGGGGTTAGAGCTCTGGAGGTGCAAGAAATTATTTTTCACATCTCATTCACATAATGGACAAAGTGAATAGAGTTGCACAGTGAAGAGCACTCTAGTCTTCTCCATTTGCCAAGATATAGAAGGTTCCCTAGGGCCTCACAGCGCTGCCTCTAGGGTGTGTATCTACGTTCTGCTTTTCACAAACTTACAGAAACTTCCGAAAGCTTTCACTATGAATCAGGAATGTAAATATGAACCTTTATTGCTGAATCTTTTAAACAATATATTAGATAGTTAATAGAAAAATGATTTTGTTCACAAAGTAAAGTCCTCTTTTCTGGGCAGAAGAAGAGAAAGAAGACCTATTCGTTAGAAATATCTTTGTAAGAACGATATCTTATAGTGGTATTTTAAACTGAATGCAAGGTACATAAGGGCTTCTCTATTTGGGTAGTTCTGTTCATGGTTCTTTGATCTTTCAGTTATGTTTAGAGAATTGAAAAGAGAGCAAAATAAAATTTGAGAGATAATGCAGATACACAGTAACCATTACGGAAAAAGCACAGTTCTTCTTCTAAAAAAAAAAAAGTCTAGAGTCTCCTGTCCTGACCTTAGGGGGCAGGTTATTGTAATGCAGATTTTCTGTAGAATCTCAAGATTTTTCTCTTCCACAGGCTCCAAAGTAATTAGAGAAAACCCAAGGGGAGCAATTTAAAGCTTGAGAAGAAAGCTGTCACCTGAAGTTTGCATGCCTACAAGACAATAAATAATAGCCTGCATAGGAAGCAAATGTTTCATCATCAAGTTGGTTCTATTAGCAGATGAAAAAGTCTTCTGAAGTGCTTGGAGAGTTCAAAGCCATATTCTCCTGTGCTATATTTGGTAAGCTGCAGAAGATTGATGTGTTATCACAGGATAAGCTAGACTCAAAACCTGTTTGCTAATCAACTGCTCAAAATTAGTAGGGATTGTTGCGGTTCATTTTCAGGTTTCTCATGGCTGCAGGGCAGCTGCATGGAGCTGGTCGGTGTCACACACCGCTCACACGGCAGTAAGCAAAGAAAAGTCTGAAAAACCTGTTCGCATCCCTAAAGGAGGTTACTCTTGAGTTAATGACAGCTTCACTTTCACCCAAAATGTTGAATTCATAATCATCTATAAGTGTAGTTCAGTATGCCCAAAATGTATTATTTCTTTCTCTTTTCAGTTTGTGAGAAGATAGCAAACTTGTGTCCCATACAAGACATCTGAAGTCCTTCTAAGTCTGTGTAGGAAAAAATCTCTATAGACACTACTTTAGCTCTACCTTATTCCCATAGCTTGCAACACTCGTAGCATAAAACCATATAAAAGAATATCACATCCGAGTTATTTCTATGTCTTTTGCCCTCTAGTGGCTAGGATAAGAAAAAAACATCAAGGTGCGAGGTGTTTCATAAACTGACTGCTTATATCTGAAGCATTAGTCTTCCCACAGTAGCTACTTAAAGAACATACAATGCCGAATTGTGATTTGCACATGAATGCAAAGAAGGGCAAGCTGTTAATTTGGAAAAAAAAAAAAGGTGCGGAAGTAGTAAGCGATAAGGACAATGCTTACATTTAACTTTGTTAGTACAAAAGATGTGATATGACAACAAAATTCAAATTTTATTTGTATACATGACCAAATCAAGGGTAGTTTGCCTCTCACAGGTTAACTCCTTTAGTCCGTTCCACATGAAACAGGACCTTAGATATGGGCATAGTAGAAGGGTTTCCCAAAATGTGAGTAGTTTTGAGTTTAAATCTTGAGTTGTCCCTGGTTTTATGATGGATTAACTGTTGATGCTCTTTCAGATCCATTTTGGTTTAAATTTGCATGCTTCAAACAGGGCTGAGAAGTTTAATTTCAAAATTTCCTACAAGAACGTGCAACTGCAAAGAAAATACATTTTAAAAGAAACGCAAGATACCCAGTCTGACAATACTTAACAGACTGCATCACTTCTCTGACTTGTAATTTGTACTGTCCGTTACAACTCTTGCTCCAAACTGCTCAGTTTTGGTATACACCTGCACATTCTGTAAATAACGTTCTCTCCTCTCCCTACTCATGGAGAAATAATTGCCAACATTAAGAAACAGGGTTGTTTATCATACTGACTTTATAAACCTGCTTCCTTATCCTCCCATACAACTTCTAAGTCCTCAACCACATGAGTATCCACTGATCATAAATCCTAGTGTCTGTCACAAGCAGCTCCATTAAAAGGAAACACAACAAATTAAGAAAGACTTAAAAGGGAAATACAGAGAGAAAAACTCTTGTTTCTAATGAGCAAAAAAAAATTGTTTATATCTGGTGGCACCAACCACATATCTAGCAGGGAAGTGGAATATCATGAAACCCGTAATTTCAAGTTCCACCAGTGAACGTTGTTGATTTTAAACACAAGAAGTTCCCACTGGATATAAATCCCGGCTACTTCCCAAACCACAAGTCCTTTGCATGGGTTAAACCTGAGCTATTATTCTGTGCTACAAAGTCTGTACTTCTAGTTTCACTACGCTGACTCCTTACTTTTCACAAGTGTTAATTTTGTTACTCACACAAGCGTGTAAGGGGGCGTGGAGTTTTTTTGGTTTTCCTTTCCTTTTTTGTAATGTTTATTAATATAGACCCACATCTGTTCTTTGTGCGACAGTTTTGTAGAAACAGTAATTAGGATTTCTGATATAATATTAAAATACCTGCCTACTTTGTATATGTGAGGTAAAGTTTGACGTTATTTGTGCTTTTAGTTATAAGCCAGTTTTGCTTCTTCTTACCCTTACTAGCTGACAATCTTTCTACAATTTTCGTACATCTTCCTCCTGTCAGGGGTTCTTGTCCTCATAAGGCCATCCTTATAACCACAGGCTCAGCAGCATTCAGAACAAAGGCAGCCCCCGAGCTTGAAGTGCTGTCTTCCAGAAGAAATGGTGTAAGGAAGGGGAATTGCTTTAAAATATGTTGTCCTCCTAAACCACATGATACATTCAGAAAATAAAATTTTCAACAAGTCATTTGCTGATAGCCCCTCTGCAAGTCCTACTCCCCCAGCTTAAGTTTCTTGTGGTTCCACAGACACGGCAACATTTCTGTTTGTCTTTCTCCGCCAACGTTTGTTCTCACTGAACAAGGTCGGAGTCAACATCAGGACACCAATATCTGGAAGAAGTGCACTGACAAGACAACCATGGACTTGGTGTCATTTTGTTCCTTGATCCCTCTCGTATTATCTCAAATGGTGCTTTTTTATGGGTGAATACTATGCCAAAGTGACAATTACATCCTGAATTGCTGTCTTCTGAAGTGAAAACGGAGCAGGTTTTATGCCATCTATAAAACTCCGTATGCAATCCGCTTTGTGAAATGACTCCTGCTTATGCAAGGCCCGGTGCAAAAGGAGCTATTTCATCCAAGTGTTCCTGCTGTGTAAGATACCTGCCAGTGAATGGAAAGAAGACAGGATTGTACTTTTACCAATTATTAAGCATTAATAGAAAGTCCACTTTATTAGAAGTGGGACTGCTTCATTACAGATGGTCGTTACAATTTATAGGGGCTTTTTTAGTTTCCTTCCTTCAACTTGATTTCTCTGATAACAGAATGCAAATGAGTACTCTGACTACTACATGACAGTTACCTTCTTCCCCAGTAACTTCCCTCCTCTGACCTTGACCTAGAGATAGTCTTTGGCATTTACTGATAATGTGGCTTGTGGCAGCAGAAACCACAAAAGATCTTCCCAGTGTCCTTAAGCCAGAATGTTACTTGTTGGCTAATGGTTAGAATGAAATGGTGATAGTGATGGGTGAAAAAAATCTGAGATTTTGCATTTCTGTTAGCTTGAAATAAGAAGAAAAACCTGCACTAGAAGTATCTGTGGTCTTGCAAAGTTTCTTGGATTCTGCAAAGCATACCTTTGCAAAATTACAATAAAAATTTATTCAAATATTTTGTCTACATATCTAACATCTGTTAATGTCTCAGTTGTTTAAATATGGAAAACATTCTTTCTAGAAAAAAAATCCCAATCATAAGTTCATATTTTTCTTTTCCCTAACATCATTTTACTAAAAGAAACCCTTTAACCAAAGCAGGGAGTCAAATTTTGCCGTAGGTACAATCGTCCACTGAAGTAGATAGAGTGATAGAAGGAAAAATTATGGGCAGGCCTGTCCATACAACAGCTTTTTTTCCAGCAAGCCAATAAAGTGAAGTATGTAGTCAGCTATGGGCAAAGCCAACACTTCACTCACCATAATGTCTCACATCATTTCCCAGGTAGGAAAAGTCATAAGGCTCTGCTACACATTATTTTGACCATGTGAACTCTGTTTATATGCCGGTGCAACTTGATACTTTTGGTAAGCTTTTGGCTCATGACTGTAGTAACTTCACTTTCCACATTGAAGCTTGTGACCTGCTCATCATTTCCCAATCAAAAAACTTCTCATCACACACATAGCTAGCATACAGATGATTCCAGTCTTAGGCCTTAGTCATTCGAATGAGATCCATCCCTGTTTTAACACAATGAAATAATTGATGACAAAACTGGCATGATAAAACGAGTCTGCCTGGAGGGGTTGGTGAACACCATCTGCTTGTTCTCAGACAGTATGGTATTACTGCATGGCTACCTTGGAGGCTTGAATTCAGCAAAAAAATCTAACTTTGAAATGCATCTTAGAAATCAGAATTATTTAAGACAAGGCTTTACTTACCCATCAGAATGTTGTGCTTTGCACGAAATGTAAAGTACATTCTGGATTCCCACTGCATCAATACTGTTTTGATTTATTATATTTTACATTTGCAAGTCACTATCCACCGGATCTCCCCTTTGTTAAATGAGTTCATATGTATGGTACCCACGTGTGAATTATATCTAAGAACATATATTATCCCTCTAAAGGGAAGCAACCTCCCTCATGCTTATCCGAAAACAAAGCATTTACCTGCAGGAGTTACACCAGCACCTGTATTCCATTCCAGTGCACACTCTTTGGCTACAAGATTATGTTGGCCACCTTCCCATTTAGGGAAACTTTAGGTCATTTTTGTCAGACTGGTACCTGCCATGAATCCTTTAATTTGAGAAATATCTCTTTTGACTTCTGAGGGAATTCTCCCCTGAATGAGAGCATGAGGATCAGACCAGTAAAGTCTGAAATATGAAACACAACACCAAGGCTCCTGTGAGGTCCCAGCACAACACAGTATCTAGCCTTAATTAGTACTGCCTGTGTAGTAGACCAAATTATTAAAAAAAAAACCCCAAACCAAAAACAAAAAACAAAGAAGGGGGGAGTCAATTTAAATCAATTATCAGATAATATTTATCCTTTTGGAGCAAGAAAAGTCTGTCAGCCAATGTATGTTATTCAACCCAATAAGAAAAGCTTTGGTTGATTTTGCCTTACTGCCTTCACTTATTTTAGTAACAAAGATATTCAATGTAATTTTTTAAAGTTATATTTAGAAGTCAAACAAAGGGTTTGGACATTATTTTCTACTTCAGTTGAAAATATTTCCAGTTTTGCTCCATGATTCTGCTAAAGAGGAACAAGTAGAAGCCAAGAAAATTACCTGACTGGTTCAGAACTGGTGGCTGAGATGACACAGTTGAAAGACTTTGCTGCAAGAAATTATTTCATTCTGATAACAAACTTTGTCCTAAATTTGAAGAGCAGGCAGATGGAAACCAAGTCTTGTTTTACCTGGTAGGGATCATTAAAAGCATCTAAGAAATTGGCAGCTATGGAAAAACGCAAAGAAACCAGGGACCACGCCAAGACCATGACTGCTGTGTGATTAATTACTCATAAAGGCTTAAAAGACAGAAATGGATGAAGACTACGACAGATGAAGAAGCTAAAATACTTTTTTATTGTAGATTTTATTCCTCTCTCTAATTATAACCAATAAAGGAGTGATTAGTGCTGCAAAGCAATGACCGAAGACCAGTGTTGACAAAACATCAGCATGTGAGTCCCTAAATCTGTCAATGAAGGACATGGTAATATACCAGCTATTGAATTGATTGAAATAAAAATATCATAAAACTCAAAAATGTGATTCAAAACAAAAATCTGCGATAGTGCATAGATTCATTACAATGTGCTTTTAAATAGACCTCCATGGCTCATCTTTACTACATCTATGTGAAGATATATGTTAGGACATTTAATGAAACTACACATAATGATCTGAAAATCACATCCTAGCAAATCCCTGTCAAATCTTGTGGTTTTTATTGGAAACACAACAACATCAATAGCTCACTGAAATCTTAAAAATCAGCTAGATCATTATATGACTTTTCATTGCCTTAAAAAAATCTCCCTACTCAGTCTTTCTGTAAGTAACACTCAAAAAATCTGCAGTCTGTTTTAAGCTGTAGCTGTGTTTCTTCCATCTTGACCTCACTTGATCCTCAGCCCAAGCTGTAAACTCAGCCAAAGCTGTTTACGTGGTGCCCCAGCGCAGGGTCCCAGCCTTTAGTACCAGAAGTAGCAGCATTCCAGAAATAACAAAAACCCATTAAAACATCATTCTTCCTCTGGCTCTGCGGTACACTTCAATTTCTCAAGCTATACTTTTCAACTACCAGCACATATCACATAACACATATCACAATTATTACTTTGATGCTCTTTAATACCACCAGCATCTAAAACCGTTTTTGAGTAATACGGTGTGCAAGCAGCACACGTAACTTCAATGACTCATGACAAGAGAGTCAGGAACTGTTGCAGGTTCTGGGAATACCAAAATGAATATTCATCCTCCCTTCCTCCCTACTGGCTTCCCTCAGGTGTCACTCCCTTCCCCATCCTACACCCTATCCAGAGGCACCTCCAGCCACCAGCGCCAACTGGGCTGGCCGGGTTGCAGCAGGAAAGCTGTCCCGGCTGCTGTGCCTGCAGCAAGCCCTACAGATTTCTATCATTAGCTGACTATGAGTATTTACCCATTTCTAGTGGCAGGGATTCATATTCTACAGAAATATGGCTGTATTCAGACAGTACATTTGGGGAAATTTTAATAGACCAAAAAATCTGTATGTCCTTAGCATGAAAAAACAGAAGGGAAAGTTGCCACATAACACAAAAATAAGGAATTATCCTGAGAATCTGTACATCTGTGCACGGAAACTGCCATATAACCAGTCCACAGAGATAATAAAAAATATTACATACTGTCAGTCTTGGATATCTATGCACTCCAGGTTTTTATAAGTCAAGGGGGTAACTGCCCAGGAGCCCTGCTTCTGCAACACATGCTGTGACAGAAGATTCCTCTGTATCCCTTAAGGGCCTAATCTGTCTGTAATAAAAAATATTTCACAAGTGCAGAGGTCTGACCTACCTTGATGCCGTTTTATGGGTGCAGGTTGTTTGTGACC
The DNA here is from genome assembly GCF_965231255.1 of Vanellus vanellus. Taxonomy (NCBI): domain Eukaryota; kingdom Metazoa; phylum Chordata; class Aves; order Charadriiformes; family Charadriidae; genus Vanellus; species Vanellus vanellus. The sequence continues at coordinate 104,714,097 of NC_138906.1, forward strand.
ACAGAAATTTGCACTGGCAATCTTTTAGTGCTTTAAATGGTTGTAGGTCTTTTTTTTTTAAGAGAATATTATCAGTTTGCTAACTGAGAATGAGAAGAAATTTTATGGGATGAGGACATCTAGTGATCTGATATGTATTTACATGCTTAGCTCTTTCCTTGTATGGACGAGACAGCGCCAAGCAAGTTAGAGGATTTTTTGAAGAGCAGTGGAGTGCAGGTATGCGGTTTACTTTGCTATAAAGTAGTAGTCTTGGGGTTTTGCTAAGACAACATCCAAAACAACAGAAGCAATTTAAACACTTAAATCTCAGATTGTAAAATCATAGAGTGCTTAGAGTTGGAAGGGACCTTCAAGATCATCTAGTTCCAACCCCCCTGCCATGCTGTCCAAGTTTGAGTGACACAGGATTAATTTCTCTTTCAGTAATTATACTTTTCGGTAAGGTCTCTTCTAATGCTTGCGAAAACCGCACTTTTAGAAGACTCTAGTGTCTGAATTTGTGAAAATATTTACTTTATAGCCAGCTATAGTATGCGGGTTTCAAGGTCTCAGTGTTTTCAAGCTAGCCAGGTGCAGTGATGAGGACGAGCAAGACCCGGGCACTTGACCCAAGCTGGACAACAGGATTATTTCATACCATGAACATCACATTCAATATAAATTAGAAAGTTTGATTAGGAGTTCTCTCTCTCCTATGATGACTATGATCCTGGGAACTTCTTACCCCGGTGCTGGGCCCTCGAGGCCTTCCCTTCCTCCTAAAGCTGTAGCACTTCCAGTGTCTGACATTTGCTGTCCATTGCTGGCAGTGCACAGCTTCCTACTGCTATAATTGGCTGAGTATAATCCTTAGTATTTTATATTGGCATTGGGATCAACACTGGTTCTTTAGTATTATTAATGTTATTTATTTAGTCTTATTCTATTAAATATTTAAACCCTTGGTTTTCCCTGTTTTTTCCTAACTCCCTCTTCCTGGGTGGGGAGGGGTCATCAGGTGGTGGATTAATTGTCTAAAAGACAAGAAATTATTGTGGGTTCTTCAAACCGTAACACGTAGGCAGGGACAGCTTCCACTAGACCAGGTTGCTCAGAGCCCCATCCAAACTGACCTTGAACAGTTCCAGGGATGGGGCATCCACAACTTCTCTAGGCAACCTGGTCCAGTGTTTCACTATCCTCAGAGTAAAGAATTTCTTCCAGATATCTAACCTAAATCTACCTTCTTTTGGTTTAAAGCCATTACCCCTTGTTCTATCGCAACAGGCCCTGCTAAAAATGTTTGTCCCCATCTTTCCTGTAGGCCCCCTTTAAGTACTGGAAGGTTGCAATAAGGTCTCCCCGGAGCCTTCTCTTCTCCAGGCTGAACAACCCCAACTCTCTCAGCCTGTCTTCACAGGAGAGGTGCTCCAGCCCTCTGTCATCTTCGTGGCCCTCGTCTGCACCCACTCCAAAAGGTCCATGGCTTTCCTGTGCCGGACACAGTACTGCAGATAGGGTCTCACCAGAGCAGAGTAGAGGGGCAGAATCTCCTCCCTTGACCTGCTGGCCACAATTCAGGATACGGTTGGCTTTCTGGTCTGCAAGTCCACATTGCTGGCTCATGTTGAGCTTCTTATCAACCAACACCCTGAAGTCATTCTCCTCAGGGCTGCTCTCGATCCATTCCCCGCTCAGCCTGTATTTGTGGTTGGGATTGCCCTGACCCATGGGCACGACTTTGCACTTGGCCTTGTTGAACTTCATGAGGTTTGCATGGGCCTGTCCAGGTCCCTCTGGATGGCATCCCATCCCTCCAGGATGTTGACCACACCACGCAGCTTTCTGAAAATCAGATCAAGGTCTTTGAAATTAAATGTTGCAAAGATGTAATGATTATTGCTACACTTCTCATCTACAGCTATGCCATCCCCCAATCTATTATACTGCCATTAATGACCACCTGCACAATTCTTGCAGGATAGCCATTAAAATCCTGATAAATCTAATGGCAATATCTTCCCATTCGACTATACAACTGCTCAGTGCAGCAGCATCTCTGAAATACAGTGATAGTTCTCCTTAAATTCTTTTTTTGATAGTTCTTTTTTTTTTTTAAATTCTCCTGAAAGCGTGATTCATTACACCTTAGAATGAAGGACAGTAGAGTAGTTATTCAGTATTGTAACTCCCCTGAACTAAGTTTTATCATAGAAACACAGGAAATTTGTAACTGTAAAACCCTCAGACAAATACAGTAATGATCCATCACTCACAATAGCCATCGTTATTGAACTGCGTATTACTTGAAGACAAAAATGTCAGATTTCATGAATACAAATATCAGTAACAAAGACGTGAAACTATTAACATCTCTGTTTAAACGATTTTCAGAGTGACACAGAAATATCACATCCATATTTTTTAAAATAAACCAAAGTAGTATAAAACAGATGTTAAAATATTAAAGTAATTAGGGAAAACAATAAACCAGTTAACAGTGACAACAGAAAATATATGATCAAAGACGTTGGTTTAAAAACAACCTGTATTTTTCATAGCCATAGAGAAAGTCCAAGAAGACATACATTTGCTTATATACACTTGTCTGTTGTTTTGTAATGCGGGGGCTAAAACTGACTGCATTAGTAAATCTGTAGATTCACCATGAACATACTTTCTTCCTACTGTACTAGCAGTATGATTAACATGCCCCACAAAGTCTCGTTCCATAATTGATGCAGAAGGATCAGTCCTGCCCTACATAATTTTAGACTTGTTTTACTGTATGAACTTTTTAGGTGGTGTCTTCTCACCTTCCTCATTAATACAAATATTCCTCAGAAGATATGATTTTTCTGGGAAGGTAACAGCAGATGACAGCAGATAATCGCACAAAGAGCTACTGGAGGCAGTTCTCCTTTTTATCTCGCTGTCTCCCTGATTACTGAAGTAATCCTAACTTGTGAAACCTCCTCTGTAAAACCACTGCTCTCCCTGCTGAAATGTGTTACTGCGGGGTGGAAGGAGCAGCAGGGACCCTCTGCTGGCCTCCCTTGCAAGAGCTTTGAGGCTCTGAAGGTGCTGACCCAGAGCCATGGCCAGAGGATTTGGGGGTGGAAAAGTCCCAGCAGGGCTGAGCTGGTTAGGCTGCACAGGAAAGGACACTGGAGAGCACAGAACTAATGCTCTTATGACACCATGGCAGTAGTAATAACCAAATTTGTGAATCGGTTTGCATTGCCTACATTTACCATCTGATAAAACCAATCAGTTTTTTCAATGAGAACATACGGAAACGGCAAACTGTGGAGGGTTTGCATAGTAAAGTGAATAAATATGAAGTAGTTTGATTTGCACCATGCTCTATATCTGTTTTTACTGCTTTTAATTCCTGCCTTCATAGACGGAAACCTTCTATTTCCACTAACAGTAAAATATAACTGGAACTGAAATATTTGTTGAACTTTATTTGAAGTCATATACTGATAAAGAATTAAGAAACATATATTTAGTGGAAATAAACTCAGATAAAAATGAAACCCTTATTTCATGTAATTGCAGATCCCAAAGCAAGTATCTGAAGTAATGCTTAAGGAATTCAGTTGAATCTTGTACGATTGTCTGTTGTCACATTTCCTCCATTATTAATGTTTGTATACAAAGCATATGAACATTTTATATATAGAGAAAATGACTTAATTTTCTTTCATTTTAGCCAACATAGCCCACTGAAGTTGGCAGCAGCAAGAACACTGAGTAACATTTTAAGGAAAAATAATGCTGGGTGCCTTTCAGCCTTATTACCATAACTTATTCTTAAACTCTATTGATTATTGAAATAAAAATTCAATTTCCCCTGCACATGGACAATTTCTTTCAGGGAGAGGGCAAGTTTCTTTGTCATGCAGAAAATTTTCGTTCCAAAGTTTACTAAACAAAATTGGCATTGATATTGCTACGGTTATTACAGTCGAGCTTCTGATTTTTAATATTTTCAATCTGAGCGATTTATTTCTTCTCAAATAAAGAAAAATCCTTCTCAGAATAAAAATATATAGCTTCCTTATATTTTCTGATTCTGAAAATTACCAGGTGCCAAGCTGTGAACATAAGGAAATTTAAGACCCTTGAGGCTGACTTGAAGGACCACAATGGTGAGGAACAGTGATATAGTGGTTTAGGCGATTTCATTGCAGCTGCTTGGACTAGAAAAATGAGAAATGGGTTTTCTGTTACTAAATATAATGAATTCCCTTTCTGTCCTGTCACAAATTGTCAAGCTTCATTAATGAGAAGAAAGATGTGGTGCATGTGCATATAAAGGGTAATATGAATATACATATTTAAAATGGAGAAATATTGCATATTGCCACAGGAGGATTTTTTCTCTGCATCAGATATTGCATAATTCTTTTAAATAAGATATTTCAAAATTAACAGATATAGTGATGTAACACAGCTTCTATAACTTCATAGGAATTTGCGCTTATTTGCAAAAAACGGCAACATTTTCAAATGCTTAGTTACAGCTCAGCGGCTTCACTTCAACATAAAATTTAAGCCACGTTTACTTTAAATCTGTGGGTATGCAATAGAGCAAGGCAACTACTTTTAGTTAGAATTAGGTTTAAATATCTTGCTGAATCAGAGCATAAACCACTTCATCATTTAATAGTAACACGACTTTTAATTCTTTCTGCAATTGTGTCAGATTCGGCATGGCTCAGTTTGTTCGTGAGGACAGCAATGGTTGTCATTTACTGTTTTATGCAATATATGAATAAGTGTACTGTCAGTAAGAGATGGTCAGATTTCTCTTGAAGATTAGTGTAAAATACTCATAATTACCATTACAATTGGAGTTATGAGAATAACAAAATCGGAGGAACCCACCTCAGGCAAATTTAGATTTATCCGCAGCCTTCAGCCAAGGCTTTTGCCAGTCAGACTGATCTGGGGATGCAGTGGAGGTTACTGGAATCACCCAGGACCCTACAACTGCACATTCCATAGAGCTGTTTTAACCCAGCAGACACCCTGAGGGACATGAGTTTTCACTCAGGATTAATTCCCCTGTGTGCGAAAAGCCTTGCTGGCACAAGACCCAATTTACATTTCCCAACTCTAGTGAGAAGAAATTATACCTAAACTGGCCAGCAGGTCAAAGGGGATGATTTTGCCCCTCTACTCCACTCTCGTGAGACCCCACCTGGAGTACTGCATCCAGCTCTGGAGTCCCCAACATAAGGAGGACATGGACCTGTTGGAGCACGTCCAGAGGAGGGCCACGAGGATGATCTGAGGGCTGGAGCACCTCTCCTATGAGGAGAGGCTGAGACAGTTGGGGCTGTTCGGCCTGGAGAAGAGAAGGCTCCTGGAAGATCTTATTGCGGCCTTCCAGTACCTAAAGGGGGCCTACAGGAGAGCTGGGGAAAGACTTTTTACTAGGACATGTAGTGATAGGACGAGTGGGAATGGCTTTAAACTGGAAGAGGGCAGGTTCAGATTAGACATTAGGAAGAAATTTTTCACTTTGAGGGTGGTAAGGCACTGGAACAGATTGCCCAGAGAGGTTGTTGAGGCCCCATCCCTGGAGGTGTTCAAGGCCAGGCTGGATGTGGCCTTGGGCAACCTGGTCTAGTGGGAGGTGTCCCTGCCTATGTCAGGGGGGTTGGAACTCGATGATCTTCAAGGTCCCTTCCAACCTAAACCATTCTATGATTCTATGATTCTATAATTTATTTAGACATTTGGTAAAGGTAAGACTTCCATGACTGCAGAAATGAAGCACGTCATGCACTTTTATGGTTCTTGTTGGCAAGTGAAACACGATGGATTTCTTCTGTACAAAACTGAAGGGAGGACGGAAGTCATCAAGCAACTTGAACCCACTAACTGTCATGGTAAAATAAGTGCTTTGTGGTAATTCAAAATATCCTACTGATTTGAAATCTGAAACTCCAAGCTCTGAAACCGGTAGCAGAGAAGTCTGGCCACTTGGAAGTGTTTATCTTCATTCTTGCCTGGGGTAAAACAGCATAGCTCATTTCCAGTATGTTCTCAGAAACCCTTCACCCCCAGGTCTTTTCCCCCTGGTCAGAGGGGCAGTTCACACATACAGTGGTTTTAGCTGTGTGCAAAGTCAACACAGCAGTCTTCATGTTCAAACGTAGCCTTTTTACAGATGACTTATCCCTCAGAAAATTTGCTCTAGTACGTTTTCCTCTGTTTATGCCTAGAGCGCTGCTCTGTCCCACTTATTTAGAACATGCTCATTTCTGCTGCTTACTTTGCAGTCCTGAATTTGAGAGACAGACCAGAGAATTTGGTAAATTTGAAGACCTGGAAATTAAAACGGAAATTGAATATTTGCATAAAATAATAAATAGGAAATTAAATTTCAGTTCTGCAATAAAAGGTAATTTGATCTTCCTGGAGTTTGCAGGAGCCCGTTGCTGTTCACGTCCGCATTGGACTATACATGATGCTCTTGAGCAGAGATTAAGGCTTAGTTATTTAAACACATGTGCATGAAGTCAGAGCGTGTACATCAGGTATTTGTCATGCACAGCTAGCCACGTCAGAGACTTCACCCAAACAAATGCAGTTGCTCAGGTCTGAGAAAGAGAGGTCCCTCACTAAATCCCGTTCAAGTCACCAGTAACTTCACAAAAATTAACAGGATTAAAAAGTAGTGCAGTCAGGTTCTGCTAAGGATAAAGGGCTTGTTCTTGGAGTGAGACGTTTCACTGTCCTCCATGCAGAGGCCTCTAGTGGAGAAAGAGCAGCAGGGCTTCAATTTCTTCAGAAACCACAAACCTGAATTTGTTGTTTTTTTAACTGATCTGGTAATCAGTCAGTGCTCTAAACAAATCACTGCTTTTTCATTTAATATGTTGAAGAGAGCAGTGAAGGAGAAGACAGGGCATATGACACTGATCTGGCACAGGACATGGCCAGACAAGTGTACTGGCCAGCCAACTATTGACACACAACCGGCCTTTTTAACCACCTTACCCCTCTGTTTTCCCCGCGCTTGTTCCTCCCCAAATCACCTAAATCCTCCCTTTCTCCCTTTCTTTGGTTTCTCCCCTAATCATCGCATATTAAGTCCTATGCTTGTGCTTTTCCAAAATGCTCTTCACCTGCATCCCATCAAGTGTCCCACACCCCTAGGGAGCATCCCCCCGCAGTCCAGAAGGTGCTCCAGGTTTGACTTGCAGTGTTGGGTGTCACATCAGGACTCTGGGGCCGAGGTTTTCCTAGGACAGCCCTGTGAATCCTCCGAGTCCTTGATTTGGGTTCCTGCCTTCCTTGTGCCCCTGTGCTCCTCTGGGCTTGTGGAGGTGTGTGATGTCTCACACAACAGGCCTGGTAGCAGCCAGGGCAGGGTTCTATTTGGGGTGTCCCACCTGACATTGTCTCTCCATGCTTCTTTGTGGGTGTGCACAGAAGCTTTTATCACATAACCTAAAAGAGAATACATTTATATTTAGAATGGCTTATGAATATAATGTCTCATTAATGTTTATTTTCGAGAAGTATCAAAATAGACATCAGAAATTCCCTCACTTAAAAAGAAAATACTACATTACAGTCAAATAAAAGTTTATGTTGAATTTATTAAAAATAAAAAAGAACTTTAGTTAAAGTATTCTACACTACCTATATGGAACATTTTGCTTATTTCAAAATAACTTAGTTGAAAACTTATCAGATATGCAAGTCTGGAAAAAAAAATGTATAACAATTTCCCCACACTTTCCTTGATTTTTTTTTTTTTCTTTCAAACAAGTAAACCAAGAGAAGGAGTTGTTTATAGAACACTGCCTTCAATATGTAGCAGGAGAAGACCTTGAAGCATTCCTTGGGCGTGACTCATCTCGGCTGCAGGATAACCTCTAGCGACAATGAGGTTCTCTGTTGGGAAACATCCTGTAAGAGCAGCTCAGGCTCCATCCCCCGGATCATTCCTCTCGATGATCCCTACAACTCCTTCTGTGGGGTAGCAGATAACCAAAGGGTGGCACGCCTGAGGATTTGCTGCTTCTGGGATGCTCCTAACTATTCGGTAAATTTTAATGAATTGGCTTGCCAGTTCCAGTACCCTTTTGCAGTTATACAAAACTGAATAAAAGAATGACCACACATTTCTCTACTACTGCGTTAAATGTGCATCTCAGTATTTTCAGAACACAGAAGGTTTTCTAGGAGTAGGCATGTTTCTATGCATACTTATGCTATGCACTATACTCCTACGAACAGCCGAAAGGTGCTATCTAAATGGTCTTATAGACTGTACCTCTTCCAGTCGGAAACAGAAACACAGTAAGAAATAACTGCTTTGCAAACACAAGAGAAGGTGCTGTGACAGCCTGAAGCAATAAACCCTCCTCCTGCCTCTAAACAGCAATGGTGCCAAAATAGTAGTAGCAGTTCAAAATATTAATACTAGAACATAGAGAAAAGTTTTGCATAAAATTCAAAGGTAACAAGTTAGTAAATAATTTACACTGCTACACTTATTTAAATTGTATTTCATGTTTCCTAGGGATGCAACATAACTTGGATAACACTTACTGACAGATGACAGATTGTCTCCATAGTTTTATGGAAACTATGGTCTGCAAGAAACTGTTTATTACTAGCAAAATCAGTGCTTAGCTTAAAAACTGATAGAAACTATTTTTTTTCTCTTTTTCTCAAGGCTCTCATATTAAACCATCCCAGTTCAACATAGTTAAGAATGGATTAAGTAGTTTAAATGCAGTATTATAAATATTAAACAAAATTTTTACTCAATCATGTGCCAAAAGGACAAGCATGGAACACAGATTTTGTTTTCTCTGGATTGTCATAGTAATAAACATTTAAAGTCTGCTCATCAAGTATGATGTAACCCTGGGATATCACAAAAACAAGTTTCATATGATAGAAACTACATCACATAACTAATAAATGAACTTGCTCAGAACTGCTGGGTTGTATCTCATTTTAGTTGGCATGATAAAGCAAAGAAACGTACTGGGATTCTTAACAGAATAGTATCTTAGTAACAGTTGCACAGATCTTGTCCCACATTGTTGATTTTTTAAAAATTGTTATTAGAAAGTGGTGTATTTCACTTGCCAATTATCATAAACTCACCCCCAGATTACCTGAAGACTCTGCAGCATCTTTCCTCTTTCCTCCGCTGTGTCACCTAAGAGTGGGGGACTTCTTCAAGGCATGGGGTTATTTCTGCTGAGCCAACAGGCTGATAAGCTGAGCTGCGCCGAGAGTATAAAATCGCCTTTTACAAGGGAGAGGCGATGAGTGGGCAGAAGTAAAGCAGTTTCTTATAGGAGCAGTCAGCCTCGGGAGGTACGAGATTGATGGCCGCTATTAACAGCAAAGATAACCCCCAGGCAGAGTGCCAGGTGTTATACAACTCGCATGACATGCATTTGGTAGCCCTGTCCCAAAGGCCACCCAAGGTCCCATGTATCTTGCAGGGCTGTGGGCAGACAGCTGCAGTCTTCCCCCTGCTGCACCCCCCCAGTGGGCAGAGGTTTTGAACAGGTAACACTTTGTCTTTGTTTGCTTGGAAAACATTTTATCTTTGTGTCCTGCCAAAAAAATCCCAGGAGGTGTCAATCGTAATTTCAGGCTGGGAGACATCCAACCTGGAGCGGAGAGAGAATGGAGAGAAACCAGTAAAACAATAAAAGCATCCAAGTTTAGTTATGCCACAGGCATATCAGGCATATGCATTAGACAGCCTATTCTAGTAGGTGGCTGTTCAAGACCTTAAGGTTGGGCCCGAGTTGCTGTTTGTTTCAAAAAGGAGTGATTTACCACTCTTTTTCCTTCCCTTCCCTTCCCTTCCCTTCCCTTCCCTTCCCTTCCCTTCCCTTCCCTTCCCTTCCCTTCCCTTCCCTTCCCTTCCCTTCCCTTCCCTTCCCTTCCCTTCCCTTCCCTTCCCTTCCCTTCCCTTCCCTTCCCTTCCCTTCCCTTCCCTTCCCTTCCCTTCCCTTCCCTTCCCTTCCCTTCCCTTCCCTTCCCTTCCCTTCCCTTCCCTTCCCTTCCCTTCCCTTCCCTTCCCTTCCCTTCCCTTCCCTTCCCTTCCCTTCCCTTCCCTTCCCTTCCCTTCCCTTCCCTTCCCTTCCCTTCCCTTCCCTTCCCTTCCCTTCCCTTCCCTTCCCTTCCCTTCCCTTCCCTTCCCTTCCCTTCCCTTCCTTTCCCTTCCCTTCCCTTTCCTGTCCTCTCCTGTCCTGTCCTCTCCTGTCCTGTCCTCTCCTGTCCTCTCCTGTCCTCTCCTGTCCTAAATTCTAACCTGTCCCTGAGAAGCCCGGAGCTACACCATTTCTTTTTGCTTGCCTCCTGGTCATGAACTATGCTCCCGTGATGAAACACTAAACAGTTCTTTGTTGTCACTCATGACAAAACCACTCATAGCTTATATACTGAATGTTGAGCTCCTATGACAAACTTTTCTGTGCACAATCAATCTTGGGTAAAAGAAAAATAATCTAATTCTCTCACTGTTTGGAGTCCTTCCCAAAGCAGAAAAAGCCTGAAATATGCAATAAAGTTGCAATAAAGTTACAATAAAGTGCATCACACACACATACCTCTAGTGAATTATATGTTTGAGCTACCTGGTCTAGCAGGAGGTGTCCCTGCCCAAGGCAGGGGGGTTGGAACTAGACCTTCTTTAAGGTTCCTTCCAGCTCTAACCATTCTATGGTTCTACGGTTCCGTGATTCTATATAACAGTACTTCAGTAAGCCCTAATCATGAACAATGACAAGTCACCCCAATCAGTATGATATAAATTAAGAAAATTGCACTGTTCCCATGCAATCACTGTGAGAAACTTCCCAGAAGTAGGATGCAACAAGTGTTTACAACTGTCTTCCCCACAACTTAAATCAAAGGAATATAATTTTGCTGTGCTTATGAAACCTAATTTTTAGGAGTCAAATATGTAAATGGTGAAGAACCAATGATATGTACAAGAAACCACGGGCACATGAGTCAGCCCTCAAGAATGTCTACGCATTTTGTATCTCAAACCCTAAACTTCTTCCATTCTTGCAAGTTAAAGTATTTCGTTTCATATCGACATGCCTTTGTTTCATGCCCCAGAAGATGGCAGTAGTCCCACAGTATTTCATGGATATATAGCAGCTGTTTCCTGTCCAGATTGGTTGTGTTTTTTTTTTTTTTTTTGAGCTAACTTTCTCTATTTTACCACTTAAGGAGTAAATATTCATTAGCATTACTTTGGTGCTAACATACGGTTTGTACCTGAACTTTTTAGCACCTATTCACAGTTTATATATATATATATATATATTATTCTAAATTAAACTAAAATGAAAATAGCAATATTTGTATCAAAATGCCTTATTAAAGGCCATCTAAAAAGACAGGCAATACTATGTATTTTCCACTTGACTCTAGGGAGATATTAAAATCTATTCTGTCTCAGATTGGAGAGCAGAAATGTGTGCTGTCAATTCAAGCTTGAGCTAAGGCATTTTTAAGACAATGATAGTTAAAACTAGTTTAATTGCAGCCCAGAGCAATGAGGAAACAACCATTTGAGCAAACGTTGTCTGTGTCTGCTCTTACATAAATTTAGGTACAGAGGATGAAAGATTTTCTATTTTCATGTTTGTGTTGCTAATTCTCTGTTTCATTAGAAATCTTGTATTTAGCATTTTATTAGACCCCATAAAGTGGAATTGTAACACAGTAAAAGCATTAGCTTTTTTTTTTAAAAATGGTGATTGCAGAGGAAACCGAAGATATGAAGCTTCAGGACTTGACACCAGATGACAAACACAAAGACGGTATCTGTGCATCTACGTAGGCAGCAGCATCATATTTAGGAGGCCACTGGTGTGGCTTGAGGTTTAGCATGACTAGAAATCCCATATGAGCGAGCACAAGACCATGGATGGATTCTTTCCAACAGACGCTGCCTGCTGCCTCGTGCTTACTTAAGAAGTTCCTCAGCTGCATATGCATTACAAAGTTCAAAATATCCTATCTGCTGTATCAAAACTTCAACGACACCTGCCTGTGTGTGTTTCACTGAGGCTATGCGCCAGCTCTTTGTGTCCATCTTCTCAGTGCTTTACACAAAAAAGACTTGAGTTTGATCGGGACTTTTGGCTGTTACTTGATTAAAAGTAATACATTCCCTTAACACCATCTTAAGTATTTCTGAAGGTAAATTTCTCCCCGAGTGTCTTTCAGAGCCTATAATTTCTCTTTGTTTAATCTATGAGCCGGCAGTTCATTGCATTGTGATTAATACATTTTCCCCCGCTTGTTGTGTGAACTGTAGAGTACATTAGAGCTATTTTAAGGACAATAGATGCATTGTAAAGCAGCATTTGTGAAATTACCATGGCGAAATCCTAGCAAGTTCTTCCTTGACTGCTTCTCCTCCTCTTTCTCTGTTCTCTGAACTCAGTTGAATTCCCATCGGGATGACTTGAGACTACTTCAAGGATGACTAAAGAACAATCTAAAAAAAAAAAACAACAATAATCTCTCTTGACCTTGTTTCTGAAGGAAAATGAAAAAATGTGTTCAGAATCCTTCCCCCGTACTTCAGCTGCCAGGAGCTGAATACATCTTCATTATCATTAGAAAAATGACTGAAAGGCCCAATTTGCCTCCCCAAATCCTTTTGAATGTCTACAACAGTACTGAACTACAATGAGGAGGATGCCAGGCGTTAGACTTGTGCAAAATCATGAGGAGCCTGGTACTCAGCCTTTTGAGAGTCCAGTTTCAAAAGTCTAAAAGCTTCGGGTCCCTAAACTAATATCAACGGGGGAGAACAGTCTGATGGAAGAAGAGATTCATAGAAACATAGAACAGTTTGGGTTGGAAGGGACCTTTAAAGACCATCTAGTCCGATCCCCCTGCAATGAGCAAAACCATCTTCAACTAAATCAGGTTGCTCAGAGTTCTCACCCTGTGCCTGTGACAATTAATGAAGGTAATTATAGACTGTCATAGGCACAGGGTGCAAACTCGGAGCAACCTTTGACTAGATGACAGCAGTGGCTGTTTTCTCACCTCAACTATACCAAGGTTTTTAGTTTCACACAATAACCTTACAACAGAATTGCTGAAACATGATTTTGACAGGCGCATGGGGCCTGCCAGGCCCCAAAAGTTGCAGCCGGTTGTATGAAACTCCACCAGCAGTCAGTCCCTAGTGGGATCCCTCAGAGGTTAATACTGGCACCAGTACTTTTAACACCTTTATTAAGAACCTGCACAACGGGATGCACTGCAACCTCAGCATATTCACAGATAGCAAACTGCAGGCAGCAGCTGACAGGCAGGAGAGCAAGGCCGACGTGTGAAGACGCGAATCTCATGAGAAATCTCCAAAGCTAATGCAAAGTTTTGCATCTGGGATAGACTAATCCCGTGCAACAGAACAGGCCGGGGGCAGCTGGCTGGAAAGCAATTTCACAGAAGAGGTCCTGGCTGACAGCAGCAGTGAAAGCCAGCTGCGTCCTGGGCTGTGGCAGCAAGAGCATAGTCCTTGCTGCTTGCCATCTTGCTACTGGCCCTTGCTATCACTTCCCGACAGGGGCAGTGGTTCTTCGCTTCTGTTAGGCATTTGAGGCCACCTCTGAAGTACTGTCTCCAGTTTAGGCTCCTCGGACCAAGGGAAATATTGATATACTGGAGCAAGTCCAGTAGGTAGGTGCATTTGGTATGATGCCTATGCAATTTCATTTTTATCTGAAATAAATGGATTCTGTGGAAGTGCAGCAGAGGTGACTTTGAAACCCTATGGGAATTAACAGCTAACGCTTACCTTTGGATATAGCTTTATAATAAGGAAAAGATTCTCAGCTGTTTTTAAACACCCTGTATAGGTAGAAACTCCAGCATTCTCTGTTAAACATCATGGTCTTGTTCTTTTTATTGAAAATTCAACTACAGTCAAGACTACACCGGTCTGGTCAGTATGGCAATACGAGGACTCTTAGTCCATCCTCCAGAGCAGGAGCTCAAGGTTTGAAAGTGAAGACCCACACAGTGATATGAGCACAGCACAAGGATGGGGGGAAAGAGAGGCACATCATGAAGATGAGATACTTTCAGCAACAGCAAACCGGAGGGCACACTGTGCATGTTACGCGGAGTCAAACACCATACTGCTGTCTGAAGAGTAATGCAATGGCACAGTCCTAAACAAAAGCAAAGTCTTTGTGATACATACTTGGGAATAAATTATAGATATTTATGGTGATGGCTATTATTAAATACTTGAGCATACATCGAATCAAATTCTTCACTTATGCCTACAAGAATCCAGTGTTGTGCTTTGTAAATGTGGCAGTTCGGTTAAACGGTTGCATTTGTACGGCCTTGGCTCATGAAGCTGGAGGAGGGCTGATGCAGGCTTTGTGAAACTCCCGTGGGCAAACTAATCTTCTCGCTTGCATATGCTGGTACCTTAGTGCTATTTGTTCATCTTAAGCAATTTACATCCTGTTTCCCCAGTTACTCCATCAAGGCTTAACAGAGTCCTAAGAGAACTATGGAGAAACAGAAATAAAGAAAACATCTTCCTAATACAGAAATAATTTTCTCAGATTTGCAGTGAAAGAGCATGTACTTTGTTTAAACAAAGCTTTTTTTTTTTTTAACCTGAAGGAGGAATAGTTTAGACTAACACTCAACATATATTAAAACAATGACACTTTTCATATGATGACAGCAGGAATAAAATGTTCATACCACGTATGACCTGTAAGTAATTATGATAGTCTTAGCACTACTTATATTTTGTCAGTGCTAAATGGGACACACTGAATGCTCTAGAAGAAAAGCACAACCTCGTGACAGTCTGGTGTCCTGAAATGCTTAGCTGAGAGGTCAGACTGACAACAGAGATTGGTGGAGCCCAGGGTTGTATAGGAATGTAGTGTTAGAGACTGGAACAACAACTCCTAATTTCATATTCCTACATCAATTTCAGGGCCATGTCTAGAATCTCTTCTAAAAATCTATTCGTTGGATTCATAGGGAGCCTTGAACCCACCCTGAAGGGCTCTGGGGACAGACTCAGGATGGAGAGAGCCTCCTAGCACACTGGAAGAATCAAATGAAACTAAAAAAGTGAAAAAAAAAGGTGGAAACAGGCAATTTCTGTACCTGAAAACTCAGTCCTTACTCACAAGCAATTAGGAAGAAGTCAGATAGCAATGACTGACATTTTTAATGTGAAAAAATGGATTTGCACATTTTCTTCGAGCAGACCAAATATTTAGAGCAACACACTTTTGATCACTTAAGGAAGGTTATGGCCTAGATAAGTACAGAGACAGGTTTGAAGGTGTCCCAAAGAAAGGTTTAAATAAAGCTAATGGCAACCTCTGCTCTGTTCTGGCATCTCAGCAATTTTAGGCAAGTTGTGATATTGTGTGTGTGACTAGCGATTTTGAAAGCTTGAACTTTGAGGCACTGAACACAGCAATCTTCATGTTTCGGACTGAAACCAGAAATTTGGATTTTAATCTGGTGGTATTTATCTCATTTTTCTTTGACTCAGCTTCATTTACAGAACTTGATGTGAACAAGAAACAACCGATCAAAATCTAACAGGTTTTAACATGTGCTTTCAACTTCTGCCTTCATTTTATAACTTCCCTTAAGCCCCCTAGGGTTTTTTTGAGACCCTGAATTCCTAAATTCTATACTAGATGTGAGAAATGCTACATATCAATGTTATTTCCTTCCTAGCACTCTATTCTTTCCCTTAAATGAGCTGGCATCGGTCATAAGTGACAGAACATGTTCCCGTTAAAACACATTCACAACAATGTTACAGAAAGTTAGAGAAACTCTATTCCCCTTTCACTTTTAGCAATCTCTAGTTAATTTAGAGGTGAAAAAGCCCCATTTAAATAACCGTGTTTTCCCCCATCTTGCCTTGGATTCTTTCTTTGACCTCACAGACTAACCTTCATAAAGCAGTGAACTAAGACAATGAGGTGATAAGAGTTGAATTTACACTTATTTTCTGGTTATAAGCAAGTGTAACTTTTTTACATTTCATACATATTGCAGTTAACAATTATAATATTTTGTTTTTAATAAACAAGTAACTGCTGAGGGAATGCTTCTTTCTCATCCTCCCCCTCACATTCCCAGATACAGCACGTATTTATACCAATGAAACAAAAATTATGCGGGAAGCTGTGTCGGGTGTAGAAATCAGAGTGAGCCAAATCGGCCACAAATCTGAAGGGACTGAAGGTTTCTGCTTAACAGCTACTCCAAACCCGCCATTTGCACACTGGCACATGGGCATTTGTACTGGGAGAAGATTTTTATTAAGGAAAGTACACGCAAGTGGGTCTGAAACTCCTTGACATATGTCCTTCAAAACGATTTCCATTTTCCTGTTCTGAAAGCAATTTTCACAGTCCATGCTAAATTGCTGCAGATATATATTTCTCTCCAGTCACTTCATTTTTATCTTTGCATTCACTCTGCTCAAGAAAATGAATTAAGGCTGACTCCTATCATCCATACTCTCCCAAGCAAAGGATTTGTTCTCCACGTTTGCCTACATAATTAAAACAGAAAAGTAGGTTTAGAGGTGAGGAAAAAAGGGCGATTATCTCAAGGCAAGCTATCAAAGAGCAGCTAGGACATGAAAAAAGGATATTTAATGATTTTGAGGCAGCCTTTCCTTTTTGTGCCAGCTTAATGCCACCTGTGCTTTCAATTTTCTTAGCATTGCATCCGTGGTTCAAGAAAGCGCGGCGCAGGACTGGGTCTGGCACAATAAGCCTGGCAATACCTTTTTTCTGTGGAGATGTGACATCAAAGTAGATTGATGCTTTCTGAACCTCATGAGGTTATACTAGCTGTATAAAATATGCTCAAAGGAAAACCGTAAGTATTAATTAAGTATTAAATGATACTTGGAATTTGTCAGACTGGGAAACAAAACGTCCCCTAAAGAATACATCATGAAGTGCCACGCGAGCCTGCTGCAGTACGGAGCTGTTGTGAAAGCAATGCAAACACGTCAGGGCATGGGACTTCAGACCTGAATTGTCATCTCCTTCTAATCCTGACCTGCCTGCATGGCTCTCCATAAATGATTTCACCTCCATTTCTCCCACTCTGTCTACATTACCTACAGAGGTTGTAAATTTTCTTTTAAGTGAAGGAGCTTATTAGAAGGAAGACGTACTTTTTCTGTAAATTTTTATAGAAAGGCAAGGAGCTGATGAAGCTGTCACCACTGATGGGAATGAACTACTTTATGGTGACAAACAACAGAGAGGATGCAGTGAGAATAGAGCCAAGAGAAGACGTGAAAGGGACGACACACATTCTATATTTGACGTCGTGCCTTTGATTTGATGAGACTGCTTACAAGCTACTGTTTCACCATGCACTTGTGTGAATTATGGCAATGGCACTTCAGTTTCAGGTCAGAACAGTTACTGAGCAGTGTTATCAAAACACAGGAAAATCGTGGGAGCTGGCTACTGTAGGAGCCTGGTACCCACCCAGGCTAACAGCAGACATTTTTGCTTATCATCAGCTCTGCTCCTTCTGACTATCTCCTGGCTTGCAAGTTACACAAATGGGAATCCTGGACTTGTAACCAGAATCCTCAGACGCACTCATTTTTATTAGCTTTTATTTTTATTCTTTTATACCAATTGTTTTCTGTTAATGAACAAAGTCTTTCATGTTACTGGCATGTACAAATATGGAAACAAATATTTTTCTAATTTCTCTAGATATGGGTAAGTCAACAATGTGATGCTAATATTCTCCCTTGAATTGATCCAAGTTAAGTCTTTAGAGAGACCACTTTTAAACTGTATAAGACACAGCAAGCTCCCGGTACAACAGATTTCAAATAAGTCAAAAAAAGAAGTAGTTTCAGTTTTTACATGGATGTGTCAATATGAACATAGATTCCTTGATGAAGCTGGGACAAGGAAAGATCTTCTGCCATTGACTCAGGCAGAAGTAAACCAAGGCAATCCCAGCACGCAATCCCAGTCAGCAGGCTGACTAAACCCATGTGAGACATGCCCCTTTTCCATGCCACTAATCCCACAGGTGCATCCTAAAGTAATCCCAACATGCTTCTTCCTAGTAAGATGTAAGATGCTTTTACTCATAAATAAATGGGCTTTATTTCAAATAAGTTAAAAGAAGAGAAAGCCACTAAGTGGGTGTAACTGTCATGACACCCAAGCAGCTGTTGGTATGCCAGGTACAACTCCAGCAATATTCTCAAGCTTCAAGGAGAACCTGTAAAATCCTGCTTTTAGTGCTCATGGACTTTGAAGCTTGAGTATTTTTAGAGTGGTACCTAATATTTCAAATCTTGCTCATTCGTCACTAATTGACCTTAGGTGCAACCATCACAACTCATTTACGACGAATAAAAACACGACATTGAAAAAGTTGCTAAGTGTTGCTTCAACAAAAGCATGTGTTTAAAAAAGTTTTGTAGTAAAAATAGATTCTGAGTTTATAATAAATACTCAATGGCTAGATTGCACATCATATACAACTTTAAAATATTTTAGGATCAATTAGGTCCAGCAGCAGTTCTCAGCTCCCAAGTCACAGTGAAAACCCAATCCACACCTTATCTGTCTTTATGCCTTCCTTGAAGACAAGTCCCAGATTTGGAAATAAGTTGGAGAGTCAGGGTGTATCAGACCCTTACGCTAGGCAGTCTGTAATAGCTCTGTTACCTCTGCCTGGCTCTGCATTGTGACAAGTAAACTCTTTTATCAAGAACTACATCCAAACCTCTTAATGGGTTTGTCTCCTGTGTGCTTCTTTATGTGCCATAGCATTTGGAACCATATTATCCCACTCTAACAGGACAGTCAACTTCAGAACAACACCACCTTAAGCCCTCCCCGCACCCCCCGCCCCCCGTCAAGTCCATTTTTCATTTCAGAGAAACTGAAAACTATTGCTATAACCACATGCCAGACCAGATTACTGCCATCAGGAGTTCTGATGAGTTCTGTATATCTAAAAAGAGGTTTTTGTATTCGGTTATGGCAATTCCTTCGCTAATTGGAAATTTATAACCAGTCACCGTTCCCAAATACATACACAGCACTCACTGAAACACAAGAGAGCAGATATACTGAAGAGCATGACTACACAGAAATACTTCATGAAATGGTAATTTTGCAGAACAAATAGAAATTAAATGATCATCAGGTATAATATAAATAATCCTCTGCCTTCTACCTGAAAGGTGGAGTGCAGATGTGGGATGTGTTTCTGAAGGAAGAGTGCCTGCATCCCGCAGATTAAGTTCTCTGCTTTAAAACTCTTGTCTCCTTTGGTCCTATGACTGCTCCACCATCATCCTGCTTCCCACGTGGCTGGGTACCGTGACAGCATGGTGGATTGGCAGGAAGGCAACAGTAAGTTTTGTGTCACCACCGAAGTGTAATTTGAAGCGCCTAAAAAACATGCATTTCTTTTCTAGACCCTCAGTGTGAATTCTTACACCAGCATCAATGCCTTTCTTGCTTAAAATTGCATTATTCCTCATAAAAAACAGAAAACCAGGTATCTCCAAGGTATATAAATACAGGTAGACCAAACATAAGGATGACGTTTGCACAGTGTTCAGTGCGCATTTACTGGCTCATTTCTTACATACTGTCAGATCTAAAGCACTTAAATACTTTTGACATCACTATGAGTGCCACGGTAATAGATTGTAAGCAGCAAAAATTGCTGGCTAGAAAGTGGCCCAAATGCCCGTGTTGCCTGGCTTGAGCTTAGGTAAAAGGAAAGTGATACCCGAAGATTATTACCAAATGGTAAAAATAAAAGATATGTAATGTAATGTAATGTTATAGTTGTTATCATAACTACTCTTGAATGTTATAAGTACAAACTATAAAAATTCCAATTCTACTCATTAGAATGCAACAGATGCTTTCATTTTAAGTTTTGAACCATAACTAGAGCACAATAAGTCAACTATATGAAAAGGTGATGAAAGCTTATGACATGGTTGCAAAATTTGGGTAATTTTGTGTGCACCCAGCAATTTATATCCAGTACACTAAACAGTGGAGTTTGGCAAGGGGGAGAGGGTATGGTTATAAAACTGGATGCTGCTCAGAAAAAGATTCTTCTAACTTCGCTCCCACTTAAAGGTTTCCTCGAATGTCTCAGCTGTGCCCTGGCAGCGGGTACTGTCAGCAGCTCTGCACACCAGCCCCCGAGTGGGCTGAGGCTGAGCTACGTGTGCGCACTGCAGATCCAGTCCTTCCTCCACGGGCTTCACATCAAATTCATCCCAACCACTGCAAACCCCAGTTAAAGCAGATGACCAGCCCTTCTGGCCCTCCCTGAATTTTGCCGTGGTCACAGCCCACAAGGCTGATGCCGCACTCATCCTGGGGATTTGAAGCTTGGTGGCATGTACCACCAAAAGTCTGGCACCTTGGGCAGAGCCCAGCCTCAAGCCGAGGCTTCTTCAGTCCTGAAGGACCGAGTGAGGCTCCCAGCCTCAGCCCCAGCTGAGAGGCTTGGGCTCCCCTCAAAAGCAGGAGGCCAGGTTTAAGCTCTTGCCTTCAGTGAGCGATTATTTATTATTACTTACAAAGAGCTCCTGCACCCTCAGGCTCGCTTAAAGTTTGGCATCGTAGCTCTGTAGATTTTAGTATACGATGATTGTCAGTATTAGAAGAGAAATTAGATTTATTTTATTCAGTATATAAAGCGAAGTTGAAAGCCTCATTTAAAAGCGACAAAGTAGGATACAAATCAGTGGGTTTGTAGGGGCATGAGACTAGTCAAATGATATCTGCTGCACAAGTATTTATGCTCGTGGGAAGAGCTTTCTTGACAAAGAAAATAGTTTTCTTGACAGTTAAGAGGTCAGACAGAGGTAAGAGAAATCTTAGCAATGTTTTATACTTTGCTTTAAGTTTTGAAGTAATTTTTTTGAAGATTACTTTTTCTCAAATGCCAGGTTTCAGCCCAGCCTAGACTAATTCATGTACCGTTACTTGAATTCAGAGCTTCATCGGCTTTCATTATGTTAGAAAAGCATCTGTATAATTTTTCTACTTCAAGCATTTTTATGTATGCACCGCTCTCTGGCCTCTTTTTTGTTTGATTTTCTAAGTGACAGTCACTCAAAAAAATTGGATAATAGCCATATCACCATATTTATAGACTTAAATTATGTCTAGTAATATCTCTCTTGATTATTCTGCATTTTATTAAAAAGGATGTTTCCTCCCAAGAACTTGGAAGTCACTGAACGTTCAAATAAGGAGAACAGCTTGTTGTTTACACATTTTAATTCACTTTTAATAATTTGCACTGTTAACAGAATAAATATACATCCATTTCCAAAAATTAACAGTGACGTGATATGTTATACATCAGTAAATTTAAATCTGCTTCATGATAGGTAGCCCTCCCCATACGATGTACTTTTGCAAAACAGGTGAATACATTATTTGAACAGCAAATATTAATTATTAACACCTATTACCTGTTACAGCATTATAGATGAGAAGGTGTTTACAAGCATTAAAATAAGTTCCAGCAAACTCACTAAGATACTAGAACCACACATATTCAAAAAATTAGCATGAAAGAGAGTAAATTTGGATTCAATATCTCCTGATCAAGGTTCTGAAAAAATGACAAATCCTTTTACCCACTGTTTTGCACTACATACTCTACTATCTAGGAAAAGCATTTAATTTCAAGGGGCCTTACACAGAACAAACATGTTCTTAAATGTTCCTGCATGGGACTGCTTTAAGGGTTTTGTAAAGTAAATGGTGTCCCTAGTCTTTTCTTCAAGAATGAGGTGTGCTGCAGGTATGCCAGGACTTTCTTCTGACAGCTTAGAAACAAAATAGAGTAATAAAAACAATGACGACAGCAATGTTATCTAGAGCTGTCCTGAGCCGTAAGCTGATCTTACAGGTCTTTTCCAATCTAGGAAATTCTGTGATTCTGTGAACAGAAATCAGAGCGGCAGTTTTTGGAAGAGGCAAGGTATGATTTAGTGTTCTGCACATGTTAATAAGAAAATGCACAAGGGAAGCATTCATTTTTAATCTTGCTGGGAGAGTGAATATATTTCACTTAGATTAAGTCTAGAGAGTATTTTTTTGGTATCGTATACTGCAAATAATCCAAAACTTATTAGATCATATGGTTATCTTTTTTAATTTCTCTAATAATGATTTTAGAAACTTTAATGCTTCTATTTAACTAAATTAGGAATATTGGCCTTAATGTAATAGATGTCAGGCATTATGTTAGGATGAATATGGTATCAGATAGAAAGTGCTCCAACTAGCTGTATCAGTAAAGCCACATCTTAACAATGAAGGATGCCAGTTCCTTAATGGCAAGATAGATGATATCATTGCTGCAGTGCATTGGAATGGTGAAATATAGTCTAGATTGCCCTTGTCTTAAATATTCTGCAATTCATTATGGGTTTCATGAACTATTTTCATGAGGTGTTTCATGATAACGTTGTTTGCATCTGTTTCTAAGAAAGGTAAAGAATAAAATGAATATTAAAATGAATGACTTGATTCATTAAGGAATAAATCAAGTGAATTTGATGTCAGAAATGGAATCTACCTATTGTTATGGAAACAAAACTGAAATTGGGTAAAATTCTGCCCTTATTTGAGACAATGTCAAAGTTCCTATTCTGTTTTAAAACCAACAGACTAAATTCTACTTTCATTAACTGGGCCAAGGGAGTGTAGAAAGTGTGATTTCAGTAGAATTATTAGGGATTTATCAGTGTTAATCAGAGCAGAATTTGGCTTAACACCTTCACGCTATGTTGGAGAATGCCTACATTTACTGTTTTTAATATTTTCTTGTTACATCCTCCTATACTGCTCCAGTAGTGTCGTCAGAGTAGAATGAAAATTGTTACCAGGTTTCTAACGCATCACGGAAAGCAAAATATAAAACTAGAATTTGGAAGCAGAGACGTAATGAAATGTGTATTCAGATTCTATGTGCCCAATCACGGTCATGACATAGGAAAAACAGAATGGAAAGAAAACTGTCGCAGTAAGTAGCAAAGGGGAGGTGCAGTTTGGTTCCATTTATGAAGTGCTGGGAAACTGGGGTGGAAAATAAAGGAGATTCAGAAAGGAGTCACATAAAATAAAGGCAATGTGGTCTCCAGAAATTTCTTTGTACCAATGCCTCTTAGTAGTCCAGCTAAAAACACTGTTTCTGCTTCAAATATTGTGTGTAAAATTTAATTTCAGTAATAGATGTATAGTTATAAATCTACATTTGTAGAAGGCTGCAGCTCTAAACAACTGGGTGAGTGACACAGCGGGAGCGATAACTCCTTTTGTGGCCACGTCAACATCAACATGCCTGCCTTTGTCTTCTTCTTCCTCCCCTTGTACATCTTCCTTGTAAAGTGATCTTAAAGCTTTATTTTCCCCCCTCATTATAATAGTTTTTTCTTGGAGGAGAGAGTTCAGTCTTCCACGACTGCGTCACTCTTTATCCTTGCAGTGCCTCCTACCCAACGGGGGGAAACAACCAACGGCTCCAAGTTATCACAGGCATTTTACAAGGTAATAACCAGATCTTTAAACTCAGCGGGGAACGTGAGTTTGTAATGGTCTAGCCCAAATCTTAAAATTAAGTGCTGTGGAAAGGTAGGAAAGCAAGGGAGTGAGGACGCCTCGCTACAAAATGATTAAAGCATACAACACAGCCTGGATAATAACCTTGTTTTCTGCTAGAGGTGAGCAGGGTTTCAACTGCTGTCCTACAGCTGGCTTTCTCACGCTGTAGGTGAAGTCTACAGCCCTGGGGTGAAGGGAGGCCAACAGTTAAGAGAAAACAGAAGTTAGATAAGCCTAGAAGCTGGAGCACAGCCATTCTGACGTATGTTTGTGCAGTGAGGGTAAATGACCACGGGGTTATACAACATTTTCTATCCCTTCCATTTTTCACATTGAGATATCTTAGATGAGCTGTTCAGATGGCCTCAGAGGCTCTCTCAGAAAGCCACACAGCAGAGCTTGATGTCCTTGCACATTTACCCAGAGCATGATCTGTGCTTGCTTTCAGTTACTCAGGTAGGAAAGGTTTGTAAGGAGTGGTGAAATCTTTAATGAATTTTAGTCATTAAGGTTGGAGGAAAAAGTTTTCAGCATGAGTTTTCAGCATATCAGCCTTTCTCCCAGCCTGAAAAATAGCACTGGAACAGGCTGCCCAGAGAGGTTGTGGAGTCTCCCACTCTGGAGACATTCCAAACCCGCCTGGACACCGTCCTGTGCAACCTGCTGTAGGTGACCCTGCTCTGGCGGGGGGGTTGGACTAGATGATCTCCAGAGGTCCCTTCCAACCCTGACCATTTGTGATTCTGTGACGTTTCCTGGTTCTGGTTTAGACCAGAGGAACAACTTGTGCCTCCCTCATCTGTGAGGTTTTTCCAAGCCGCAATAATTTCATTAAAAAAATACCTTTCCTATATCCTTAGACCATCACAGAAACCACAGCATTGCTACCAGCACTGTATGAGCAGTAGAAGGAGATTTTGAACGCAGAGTAACTGCAGAGGGCAGCATTAACTTGCCATTTACACTCCATCGTGCCAGGGAATATCAATGTCCCTTGACAATCCAAAAATGGTATTTTATGTGTAAATAACACAGGGCTTGATAAACAATTTCAGCATGTATTGTCAAGAGCAAATATGGGAGGATTTGGTGATACATGATTTGTTGAAAAAGTTTATATCGCATTACATTTTTCAGATTCTAAATAGATGGAATAGAATGTGTACTCTGTAAGTACCTAGTTTGTTTACACTTTATTACAGTGGCATTAATCGACAGCCGATAGATTTTTATAATATGAACAGAAACACAATAGAAAGATTGCCAGGAAAACAAAATTTGACACTGTTCTTGTTTCTCCCTAGTGCATTTCCAGTTAATAAGACTTACTACAATTAATTCACTTTAACATGATGTTTATTTACACGGGTATCCAATTTTTAGTGGTAGTGAAGTTACTGTTCTCTTTGTAACTCCTGGGATTATAAGACAATTTTTTCAGGGAATGGGACAAATGTGAGTCTTTGGTTATGGTTAGTTAGTTTTGTAAGCGCACCCTTCAAGAAAAAGGGCTCAAACTATGTTTGCCCCTTGTATACAAAATAAAATCCAGATTTTTTCCCATTTTCTCATTAGAACTGTTTTTCAGTGCTGTACCTATCTGAATTTGATCTTCTATTTCAGTAAAATTCGATGTTTCTGCTTGTGTATATACAAGTGTGTGAGCAAGTTCACATCATGGTCCAGCTGAAAAAGCTCTAGATCACAAGGGTTTGATGGCAAATCACCTTTTCTTCTGACACTTCATAACAGCTACTTGCAGCAGCCATATTTACTCCATTTTTAAGTTTTTCAGCAAGTAATTTAAATTTTAGTGTATGCTGTCTATTTGAAAAAAAAACAAAACCAGAAAGCAGGCACTGGATCTTGTCACTAAACTACTGTTTAAAAAAACATGAATTACACTAAGAAAGGTGGGTCTTCCCATCATCAGGAAGGTCTCCAGTGTTCCCTGTTTCACTCGCAGCACAAAGTGGGATGCCTTTAGCCTGTGATAATATTTGCCTGAAATGTCCGGCTCCCCCCCTCTGCTTTTTCTAGTTCATGGTGTGTGTATATATATTCCTCCTAGCACTTATTTTAATAGAAAAGTTCACTGTTTAAAGTAGATGCGAGTTAATATGGAGGTGTACTTCAAATTTATAGTCTCAAAAGACTGCACAGAGGCAAGTGAATGCTAACTGCCTGCTGCTATGACAATTTGTCCCCAGTCCTGAGGAATATGTTTAATCGCGGCATGACAACAACAGCCAGCAGCGTGTTGACTAACACGGCTTCAGCCTGCACGCTGTGTAGAGACCGATTACATCGGTGCATGCAAATAGGCACGGGAATGGATTTAAATGGCAGCCAGAATCTTTATTAACATATCCCTGGGAAAGAAGCTCTGGCTTTTCTACTTTCTAAAGTTGTCACGTATCAGTTATTAAAGTGCAGGCAACGTGGAAGTTAAAATAATACCGGCGGCAATACTCTGATGTTTGCTGTCATTTTCAAAGCCTTTTGTCACAACGGATATGGAAATAGGTTTTAGGATTTGAGAGGATTAGCTTGTTGGTTTGCAATAACAGATATAAGAGTCTTCAAATTTGTGGATGTAAGAATGAGGCAAGTCTCTATCAATATATTATGTATATAGGTAAGATATATATAAAAAGAAAGTTTATATGATTCATGTTAAGAACATAACATTACACTGCCAGGTATTCAAGTTAGGATTGAAATACATGCAAACCGGGTAATAAATTTGTTTCAATACTGAGGGTCCTTGTAGACATTTAAGGTACCTTCAAAGTTAATATTTGATGACACTATAAAAGAAGATTTAAGTGCAATTTTTTTCAATGCAAAAAAAATATGTCCTATGTTTCACTGGGTAAAAACCAGTTCTTTGTACATAGATAAGTGAACTGAATGATTTGTGGGTTAAAAACGGCGACTTTGAGAAGTTTATTCTGACAAAGAAACAGCTCTTCAGCTAAGAGCAAGCAGCTGTTGCCCATTTGGTCCATTTTCCGCAAAGCCAGATAGACTCTAAGCATGGTGTGCAACTGTTAAGAGAATGTTATCACCATAATGTTCACAGATAGCGGCAATGTTGTAAGAAGGAATGTTAAAATGTATCTTTCTATTTTACTGTAGAGAAATTCCTGAAAAGATTTTGCCCAGTTCCATGTGACCACTGCGGAAGACGAACCTGATTAAGGACTGGCCAATTAAACAGCTGGCGTAAATTGCCACCAGAAGTAGCATCCCTCCGCAGCTTCCCTGACAATCAGCTCATACATCAGAAATTTCCCAGCACCTTCACTGTGAACTCCCTCTCTGGTGGTCCCCTGCCCTGACCAGGCTGAGACCAGTGGGACTGTGGGACCACCAGTGTGATACTTCTTTGGGCAAAACCTTTCTGGAGGATACAGCATACGGAGCTCTTTGGGATCTTCTTCGCAGAGACGCGTTGTCACTGCCACTGCAGTCATCCAGCTACAGGGTGAGGGTGTAAAAGGCTCTGATGCACGGGTTAGAATTTGCATCAGAAATGAAGCAGTATTTTGAAGCAACTTTGTCAATAAATTAATCTGCAGCCAAGGTGCTAATGGAGTGTGTCTCGCGCTGATGAGAAGCAGTAGCGAAGCAGGAGCAGCACGGAGGGACCTTCTCTGTGTGAGGATGGTTAGGGAGTCGTGGTCTCCTGCGGCTGGGTGGGAGTCTGACTTCTCCATCACTACAAGAGGAAAACAGGCATGATGCTCACATCAAACAACTATGCACGTTGCTCTCCTCCAAAACCTACTCTGTGAGGTGACAGAGCAAAGCCTGTAAACTGTTTGCCTCGCGGCATCGCTGGATGCTTCGCTATTACCATCGCAGTGAGATATACCTTTTGTTGACGGGACTACAGTCAGACATTGAACATTTTGCTGTGATTCTATTCACCATCCGCAACTCTATCGGCAAGATAAACTCAGAGGCTTTCAGGAATGCGGGAACCTCTTGGAGATGAAGTGAAATACTCTGCTCTTTCTTGCTATGATAACAGGTTATTAAATAAAGCAGGGGACTAAGAAGTAGGCAAAGCATATGAAAAAAAAACATTAGCCGTTTCTGGGATGATCAAATAGCTCGCACCTCTGAACAGCCTGTAGGTAGCTCATATTTTCCAGGATGATTTCTGAGCCCGGAGCACATTTCGGTATCACCTGTGTGAGACAGGCCTTTCAGAGTGCTCTTACTGCACTTCACAGGCCATTATCAGCCCTTAGGTAGAGGAAAAAGCCTGAGCACTGCTAAGCTGTAGCCAGTCCTGCCTCTGCTTCTTGCTTCATAACAAACCAGCAAATAGTTGCAACCTTCTTATTGCAGGTTTAAAGCAGAAATACTATGTTGGGAAAAAGGACAGCTTGCTTTAGTTTAGTGGTTAGCGGATGGATTTTCTGTGAAAAATAAATAATCAAAACCATATGCAATATGTTTACTTCTGCTAACCACCTTTCTCTCTCCTGGAAGTCTCTCCCCTCCCGTTCCTCCTGATGCTTTCTTTAAATGGGAGGGAGCACTGCCAAACTACAGGTATTTATAATTCCCAAGCATTTTGCAAGCCTCACTGACCTGCTATGAAGTAATGATTTTCAATTTGTTTTAGCCAAATTTTTCTGAGGTACAAATGATCCATCCGATGATGCCAAACAAAAAGGCTGAATATAGACCATCTCAACCAGTATTTCAACTTCCAAGCTATTCTTTTCTGGATAGTGCAGGTCCAGTTTTTTAAAATGAGTGGCTATGACAACAGCAACCATCAGGATGGCATTAACATTCAGAAGATGCTGAAAAAATAAATATGTATTAGAAAGTCATTTAGTAACAATCTTCTGAAACGGACCTTCACAATTGGCTATTCCAGGCAGACATGAATTATTCATTTTGAAACGTAAACCAGGTAACTTTAAATCTGTTGTGTAACCTCAGAATTGCTATGCAGAAGGCAGAGAAATGAATATATATGTATTAAAGTGTTAGTATCTAATATTTCAGTGGACAAGCATACAATGTCTATATTACTGCTGTTTAAGTGCCATCGGTAAGTAGGGTTAGTTGAATAAATGGTTGCAAGTATAATACTGTTAAGGAAAGATGGAGTGGAAAGATTACGTCATTGGGAAGGTGAGACAAGAATGCCGCCGCTTAAGAGTGCCAGGTGTCCCTATGGGCATTGGTTTAAATGTTGGAGCTGTGCAGAGAGAGAAAAGAAAATGGAATATCCGCCTTGGCAGAAATGAATGAAAGGAAAAGGGAATACCTGCCTTGGCAGAAATGAATGCAAATTGAGCATCAATCGGACAGGGGAAGAAAGAATCACAATGACAAAAAAATTCAAATAAAGGCACCCAGTGTCTTTATTTGACACCCAGCTCTAGTGCCAGACCTTACTGTCTTCAGGTTGTTTTGCTGGTGTATTGTTAGGTCAATCGCAATTGCACAGATGGTCGCTTCAGATATGATGCAGCACGTCAGGGTGTGAGGTAGCATCACAGGCACAACAAGCCACAGCAGAGAGAGTGTGATAGCAATACATGACCAGAAAGGTGTTCTCCAAAGTGATTCTGAATTTTGGGTGCTCCTCACTGCTTCCTTTGAGCTTGTAAGCTGTGAGGGAAGGGGAAACAAAATATTTTAGCTGTACCTCTCTCTTGTTAACACGTAAATGGGTCTTCGCTACCATGGGAAGTAACTTGTGTAGGGTCTAAATGCTGACCTGTGGGACTGGATAGCGCCATGGACCGGAATGCAAAATCAGAGAGCGCTTTGACACTGTTTAGCTTTATAGAGCCAAACACTGAAGATCCAAATCAGTCAGGACCTCATGCAGATTTTTCTTTCCCAGTTCCAGGAAATTAACTTTGGAGTCCTTTTATAGACACTGAAGGAGATAATTTATAAATTACAATGTATATATGTATGTATAATTAGTAACAGAGGAGAATTTACAGATATTTTATAGCCCTTGAGCAGCATGGTGGTGTATATTCAGGATCCTCACTGGCGGTTGATTAGCTTTATCTCTGTCATTCTGTCATTCTCCAGCTATCTAATAAACAGCCTACATTTGCTTGATCAGCTGGTATGGCAACAAAATGTGGCATTTCAGTTTATGCTCATTTTCTGTAGCAGGTGCTGCTATGAAATACTTATCTAACTGGAACTGTCAGTGGTTAGTTGCTGTCATCCAGGAGTAAAAATGTCCAGGAACAGAAAGGCCAAGCCAAGTAATCTTCTTATTGTCATAATTTTCATTGCTAAAACAAGCAGTAGGATCCAATGAATTAGTTGTAGCTACTTGAAAGAAAAAACACCAAAAATGTAAAATAGGAGGAGAACTGACCCTATTTAGTGTGCTTACTATACCACAGATTAAGATTCTTGTTCTGGATACTACTGATGATATTAGGACTTTAGGCATAGGCAAAGCACCGCATGATAAAAGTTTATACTCCCCTTGAGGCTGATAATTGCTTTTATTAGTGCATGCCTGATAAAAAATATTTCAGTCAAGCTGCAGGTGAATATAGGGACTAAGGACCACCCTTAGTTATGATTTAATTTGTCAGTAGAGGTAAGCAGGGTGGGAGGAAGCACAGTAAGAGCAGAAGCAAGTCCAGTTGGCTATCCGAGAGAGACAGGCATGTGTGACATACGGGCAATGCCTGAGAGCTCTGAAAATTCCCGAACAGATAGAATCATAGAATGGTTTGGCTTGGAAGGGACCTTCAAGATCACTTAGTTCCAACCCCCCTGCCATGGGCAGGGACACCTCCAACTAGACCTGGTTACTCTAACCCTCATCCAACCTGGCCTTGAATACTACCAGGGATGGAGCATCCACAACTTCTCCGGGCAACCTGGTTCCAGTGTCTCACCACCCTCACAGTAAAGAATTTCTTCCTAAGAGATATCACCCTCAGCAGGAATTTACAGCCCCCAGGCAGCCTAAAGTCAATATAATCTGTTAAAGAAAAAGACCATCATTTTACCCCTCACCAAGCAGTGTGTGGAGCATTTCTGGGAAATAGTAATGTGCAGATCACTAATCTGATTATTCTGGGACCACATCATCAGTGTGGCAGCAGCCAGTGCAGGAATGTGATTTTGAAACACAGCCTTGTGCTTTACTAGCTGCAAATGATCGTGCTGGTGCAAGAGGAAAGAAAAAGGAACTATAGCTCTAAAACACATACGCAAAATCACGCAATCTCTTGTCACGGTGATAGCAGCGGGCTCCACAACGGTAGCAGCAGGTTACTATTCATCCAGCCAAGCTCTTCAGATTACCAGTGTCACTGTTAGTGTTGAGTATCCCCTGGGAAGGATGCTGCATGGGGCTAGCAGGGCAACGGTGCTGCTGCTGCTGCTGCTGCTGCCACCTTCGTGTCTGCATCGGTGGCTGCAGCAGCATCCCAGGGGAGTATCCTTGGCGGGCTAACCTCGCCTTTTAATGCTCGCCACTTTTTAGCAAATAACGGTTTCTCTTGCCTAACAATTTCACATGGAGCCGATTGCCAGGTGCCTCACGATGACTAGCTCTGGTAAGAGCAGTTCTGCTGGCTGGATACAGCTGGCACGGGACTGAAATCTCAAAATGTCTTCATGGTTCACTGCTTTTTTCAACATACCGCAGCACTCCAGTCTCCTTATTCTTGGGAGTCAACCAAGAAATATCTAAAGGCCTGATTCTTTTCAACATTCAAAACTTAAAAAATAACTAGTAGTGGTGGGAACCCACTCCTCTGAAAATCCCTCCTCTTTCTTAGTGCTTCTGAAATTCTAGTGCTTTCTATTAACTTCTAAATTTAAGTTTGAGAATGCTGATTTAGGTGTCCGAAGTGAGGCACCAAGCAAGAGGATCGACCTCCTGAAGATCTTCTGACACAGAAGAGTGAACTACCACCATCTACTCCTACAAAATAGTTTTACGCAAAAAAAGTTGCCCAGCTGGCTCTGGTAGCTCACACATAGATAGCTGCTTCTCTCCGGTTGCCCTTTCTTTTCTGATAGTAATTTCTGTTATTTAGAAAGAGGCTGCAGCATAGAGAACCATGCAAACTCCTTGCTGCCTAAATGAAACATTTTAAACAAATTGTCTTGTCCTTTTCCTCTCCTAAGCTCCTGATTTGTGCAAGGTTGCAAGCTCTTGCCTTAGCTTAGGATGACCCTTTGGTTCTAACATTCCCCTCTGTCTCCCTGGGCTTCCCCACGCTATCTAACTCTGCACCTCATTCCCTCTATGATACACTCACTACATTTCAACAGAAATACCACCCTACATGAAAAGGCACAGAGCACAGCACTCCTCCTTTTGTCCCTCCATTTCCTCTCCTCTGTACATCAGCACAATCCTCCTCCTTACCTGGGCTTTCCTGGACAGTTTCTTTCTCCTCATAGGCCTTAAATACCAAGTCTATGTATAGTTATTAAAAAAAGGAGCCCCAAACCCAATGAAAGTTAACATGAGGTGCTACTAGCCCTAGGAAAATATTTTTATACAAGTAAAAGATACGTAAAAGGATAAAGAGCTCTAAAAGGTAACATAAAATTGAATAACAAACCCACAAAAAGAACAGGAAGGAAAACTAATTTGTGGAGAGTTTGGTCTCTACGCTGAAACAATCAGAAAAACAGAATTAGAGCATATCAAATCTCAAAACACATCCAAAACTAATAATAATAACCAACAAGAATGAAATAAAAAACTAGTCGTAAAATTAATCCGTGAGATGCATAAGTCAGAGTGAGTTAATTCTAACAAAGCATTTGTTCTAGTAAAAATAAAGCCATTGGATTGGGGCTTTCCCCATATTCAGTCTTTCTTGTTCCAGCTTCTTATTTATTTTTGATAAATTTGGAGACACGTGTCTGGGAACAGGTATTGTTACCCTGTCACATTGCTAAAGTTGGTTTCACTATTCCAATTCAATAGCGAACGTAAAAAAGACAATAATATTCCATATATAGAATTGCTGAATTTAATATTCATACTACCAGTTTTTAAAATACACAGAGGAGATAAGAAATTTGCCCTTGTTCGTCTATTATCCCAGGGACCCAGATTTATTCACTTTGAAGACAGTCACAGAGGCAAATAGGGAACAGCTATTTGCACAAAATTTTGAATAAATAAGTAGACTCAGTTAATTTATATGCCAGGGGCTTGGTTCTTACACTGCTCGCTATCGCTATTATCCCGTGGAAATAGAGATTTGCTGGTTGCCTGGCTCAGCAAAAAAAACAGTTTTCACTCCCAACCAGTTTCACTTGTTCTGGTGTACAGAGTGAGCTTCTGGACTGGGAGGCTCATCCTCCCAGTCTCGGTGACCAAAGCAGCTCTCCCAGACTGCAGTTCAGAAGAAGGATGGTCAGTGACCCAGCAGAGACATTGCCCAGCAGCATATTAGTCGTGTGCTTTGAAAATCAATGTTGTAATACTTGTTTTCAGATTAAAATCACCCTCGCTGTGAAATTTAAGTTTCTTTCTGTGTCCTCTGTGTATCACATTCTGGGTATGAGCATGAGAGACATGTTTTTCAGCCAATATCTGAGCTGGTCTAAAACCATGGTGCTGCCAAAAATCTCACACTCCCCCTGGCCGTAACTGTATGTTCCCATATGATGGCATCGCCTCATGAGTTTGATCAGTTTATTAACCTGACTGAACACAAATCCTTTTTTTTTGTATAGATAGTTTGCTTCCTGTCATTGCACAGGTAGGTGGAGTTCTTTAATGGATATAAGAGTAAGTGAGGGACCACAGGACCAAAGTGTGAGTGGGGACACCAGCATGTCCTTTTCCCCTTTTGGTGGTACCATGCCCTTAGACTGGCTGGAAGGGATGGATAGTGGAACTAGACTGCTAGCTCCAGTTCTGGTTTGTTTAGTAAAAGGGTTACTATCTGATGGTTTCCAACTGCAGCTAACATTTAAAGGATCTAAAATGAGATTCAAAGTCCGGTGTTTAGTTCAAAAAATTTTTACAGATTTGCTTTTCCTCCCAGCAGTTTTCTGCATCAAATTTCATTCCTTTTCTTCTTGCCGTGTGAAACTACCTTTTCATTTCTTCTATTCCTCAAATTTCTTCTCCTCTGGATTTTATCAGTGAAACCACCTTAGGTTTATGTCGTGGTTTAGGAGTATTTAACAGACTGTGAATTGAAATTCAGTCTCATGCGGTTCTGATTTTGCAGTGCAAATTATCCTGGAAAACGTGGCAGAAGACTGCAGAAACTGGAAACCAAAGACAGCTGTTAGAAGAATCTGTGCTCAGGAATACCACAATAATATATGGAGAAAATGTAAAACCAAGTTGAAAATAAAGAACAAATCAATCCCATGGGTCAATCATTCAGCTCCAGCGCCTGCGCCACACGTCAGGACAAATGACTTTCATAAGAACATAATTTGACAGATCTTTGGAGGACAAACCATGTTACTGCTGCTGTAATGCCAGTAAATTCTCTCCAGACTGTTCCTGACAAGTGTGTTGTTCATTCCCACCCACTCCAGCTGAGAAACAGATAGCCTTTGGGAGAGGGTCACCACATACTTTCTGTGAACCAGAGGACCTACAGCTAAAAGCTCTGTGCATGTCTGTCCTCAGAGCCATTGAACCCCCCTGGATGCTGTCCTGAAAGAGATGAAGAAGAATTGGGAAAGGGACTCCTCTGGATGCCCTCTTAAAGGAGACCAAAAAGAACAGGGAAAAGGCTGTCCCTGCTTAATCTGTTGTGGAAATGACAGGTGGTTGCTTCTAGATGAACACTTACAAGACGTGAATGGTGTTATTGGTGAAAATTGGAGGGCAAGCAGAGAAGGGTTCAGTGCAGATGGCTGTTTGGGACGAGTCATGTGAGCTGTGAGTGTTGCAGCAGGACTCCTGACTGACTTCACCAGAATTTCTTCTGATTACGGAGAGTGTATGATTGACGTTGAGGACTGAGCTGGCCCCATCCACCTCCTTTTGCCTATCTCTGCCAACGGATGTGAAGAAAATTGGCAGCTGGCATTATTCTCTTGTATTGCCCCAGCTCTCATTAATGAAGCAGCCTTAGAGCAGCCCTTTCTTTCTGCTTCCCCACCAGCTAATCCCCGGGCCGGGGTAACAGCCCTTGCCGTTCTCTTGGCCACACGCTGTAAGTTCTCTATATTTTTGTTTTAGGATGTTTAAAGGCTCGGACTATTGAATTTGCTCTCTAACGTTTTATTTTGATTCCTGCTATGGGTTTTTTCTTCATGTGTCAAACTCCTAAGAGAACAATATTCAAAATGTGAAACGTGAAAGCATTAGGAAAGCTGCAACAACACAATGTGTTATTCTCTTGCATGGCATCTGAATAAGTTGTTAGCAGCGAAGTCCAGGAGGGAATTTCAAATTTGCCATTCCCCCTTTTTGCAGAAAGCACCATTTTCGAGCCAAGGCCAGGCATTGGTTTGATGGCTTTAAAGGGTGCTTTTGTAGCTAACAACTCAAGAGAAACTCCGGCTGTCTTTGGCTGCAGTTCGAATGACCGGATACCCTGTTATCACTCAGTTAGATACAGACAACTTTGGGGCCGAGTCTGAAAGTCCACTTGATTCATACAAACACATCGTAAGTATGCAGTTATCACAGAGCAATGATATATTTCAGTTATATATTATACATGTTGATTTCTCCAGCATGGCCTGTTATTGCCGGAAGTGGGAACTAGTGGGACAGTAGATATGCAACTACTGATGGGTGGGAAAAACAGCAGTATGTTTATTTTATGTCAATTTTAGTAAGTGTATCCCTGCTGATATTTTTTTATTTGCAGAGTTTAAGAGCTGCAGAAATTACAGTGGGGGGAAAAAAAAGATATCTCTGACACAGCAACATCCATAAACGTTGGTATGGTTAGCTTATAGGAAGAGTAGGTAATTGTATGTTTACCGGCGAAGAATTACAGTATCATTCCGATAGACATTTGTGGAACATTTGGAAATTGGCCATCCTTGTGATTACACACCAGACCAAGAAACAAAGATGGTAAATAGCATCAAGGATGATTACCTCTGAATTTGTGTCTGTCTGAAGGCACTTGATACAGAGTCAGGAGAGTCTTGCCTTCGGTGTAGCCATTTTAATAGTTCTGAGAACATCTAGCTAGAATCTCTGCAATCACATGCACAGATAAAAGAAGCAAGCAATGCAAGACCAGGTTCAGCATTTCCTCTCTGAAGGTTAACAAGTAGCTAGTTCTTGAATTAAAGCAGCTTTCTATTAGTTGTATCTTTGTTTGCTTGAGCATAATCGTAGGAGAAGGAGACATGGATGTAAAAAGTTACATTAGGAGTTAAGTTCATAGAATCATAGAATAGTTTAGGTTAGAAGGGACCTTAAAGATCATCTAGTTCAACCCCCCCTGCCATGGGCAGGGACACCTCCCACTAGACCAGGTTGCTCGAAGCCCCATCCAGCCTGACCTTGAACACCTCCAGGGATTGGGCCTCCACAGCATCCCCGTGCGAGTTAATAAGGAGTAAACAAATATTAGGTTACCACTGAGAACTTTCACTGTTCCAGTGACAAAAAAAATCATAGATTCATACTTTGAATAATTTGTCTATAATAATGCCGATTAATGTTTTCTATGAAAATTAATGAGATTTCTCACTCATTTTTTACATTAATAATAAAGTAATTTGTACATGCTTGGGCTTGGAAATGCTGTTTAATTACTTCTGTTATAGTGACATATTAGTCATCGCAAAGTGTTGTTATTTGAAATCAAATTCTAAAGCTTTAGTTCCCTTTTGTCACTGCAAAAGAGCAAGCTGGCTGTACTAGGCATTTGTAATCCCAGTGGGGCATGTTTACTGCTTGTATAACCATTATGTTCTTGCTTTCAGTTCTTTGCTTTCACTTTTAAGATCAGAAATTATAGAATGAATTATTATAGACTCAATTATAGACAGAAATTATAGAGATCTGGTAGAGATTTACAGTCCCACACTTCTGCAACCATTCCTCTAAGAAAAACTATTTCTCCATTGTCTTATTACTTTCTTTCAAATTAGCTCATTAAGCATCAAAGGATTATTCAGACCAACCAGATAAAAAAACATTGTAAAGCATGGCTGAACACATACCATCTTACATCTCAAACATAAAATGTAAGCAAGAAGTTTTGTGCTCAGTTCAAGTAAGCCAGAAAATGATCACACCTGCCAGGGTGGCAAGTTGGATGTGCTCCCTGCCCATTGGGCACCTTTTAGGGAGGGATGGGATGGCATGCCTGGGAGAAATGGAGAAAGAGAGGAAAGGAGAAATGGAGAAACAGAGGAAAGGAGAAATGGAAGGAGGAGGAGAAAGAGAAGGAGGAAGAGGAGGAGGAGGACGAGGATGTGGACGAGGAGGAGGAGAAGAGAAGGAGAAGGACAAGGAGAAGGACAAGGAGGAGGAGAAGGAGGAGGAGAAGGAGAAGGCAGAACCACGTCTTTCAAAATGAACAAGCTGGAAGCTTGGACAAGCCTGTCTCATGGTTGACATGTGGTTGCACAGTACAGGACTTTAACCTATAAGTCTGCTGGTTAATATTTCCTACCTTTAAAAGGACTGTCCTACACCCTTTAGGATCAGTTCTGAGTAGAAAAACAGTTTCATTTGGCAATGTATTTGGCACAACCGAAATATAAAATGGAAGCAAAATAAACAAAAATAAACAATATATCAAAAGGTCTAATACTGTGAGAATCTTTCCCTAGAAATACATAATGATTCCTAAGTCTTCCACCTGCGTGCCTGTAATTCAGTAAAAGTCTGATCATATAAATGTTGTGATTTCTGTTAATGCTTTAGTTACAAAAAATGTGTTTGTCGTTGTTACCTATCTAGGATGTTTTAAGAGTCTGTAAGCTCAATCTTTCTAATATTGTTTTCAAATCCAGATGACACAATATCCATATTGTTGTTTCTTTGTGAATAAATATCTATAAAAGGGAGCAGAGAAAACTGGTAATCATTGCTCTCCTATGAAGCTTTTTATTTTTTTATCACATTAAATATTGATTATCCCTTATCTTCCCGGTCACTACAGAGTTACTAAGGCAAGTCCAAAGGACAAGTGGCAAGAAGAAAAAAAGGAAATTATCATCTTCTCTTAGTTGCTGAGATAGATTCAACTTTATTAATAAAAGTTATTTATCTTTGAAGAAGATATGTGCCATTTGTTTTCAGTCCTTCTCATTCAGAAAAAGTAAATATTTTTCCATTTTATAAGCAGTGAGAAAAAATTTCCATACCTCTCTGCGAAATCACATAACATTAGATACATTTTCAAGATAGGGAAATACTTGCCAGTTAGATCATAACAATCTTACTTATTTACCACTTAGAAATGTTGACATCCTGATACACGAAAGTTTTACTTCACTAATTGGTATAATTAAAATATCCCAGTGAGGGGGCTTAATTTGAAATGTCTCTGTGAGCTAAATTAACTGTGTATTCTCAGACTGAAAGTCACACATAAGGATTTATTGTGTACTGATCTAGCCTGAAATTAATTCTATATTGAAAGGACCTTGCAAGTGATTTATCTAAAAGAGAGCCGGGTAATGTGCCTGCTTTGAAGTGTGTAATGTTTCAACTTTAAAGCAAAAGGATATGAAAAGGAAGCACATCATTTACACCAGCTAAAATATTAATTTTAACAGGCAAAACCCATTACACTATTACTAAGCAGAGATGTCATGAAAGTAATGGACAAAATATCTTTAAAACTGTGAAAGCACATAGATACTGTCCTTTTCTTGTGTTTCCTTTGCCAGTAAAGTCAGCTTGTGAAGTTTCTGCTCCTCAGTCTTCTCAGCCCCATCTTTCCCACCTCCTGCAGAAGACTTTTCCCTATCAGACATGCTGGTACAACCTTTTGTGGAACACTTTGTCATCGCGATGATCTCCATTAAAGTAATCAGTCTTCAAGAGGAGAGGTATTATTTTCACCTGGTCTTTTCACCAGTCTTCAGTATAAAAACCAGTAGAATTGGTGCAAATGAGGGACAGCAAAAGAGTATAGAAGCAGGTACAACGTGGAAATTCGGAATCTCTTAAAATGACTTTACTGCCAAAGAAAGCATGCTTAGCTCTGACTAATAGGTCATATTACCTTACCAGTGATGGACAGAACCACCTTCATACAGACTCTTTTCTCAGGGAATAGCTCGAATGAAGCCAATATAGCTGAAGCGGTGTGAAAATGGAACAATTTAACAGATCAAGTGAGATTAGCTCCTAAATGGGATCATAATAAAACTCCTTTAGCTTAATTATCTCAGGCCGTATGCTTAGCTGTAGCCCAGTACAGGGGAAAAAAACAAACCTCTGAGGAATGTCATGTAAGCAGGTTGTGACCCTGGCGCCTGTGATTCAACGTGCCAAGTCTCTGACCTATGCCAACGCCAGCTACGGAGCTGCAAACAGGGGAACAAACAGAAATTTCTATGCACTGAAGGCACCTCTTGAAACCTTGCTAGCATCCTCTATTAGACTGTGTCAGAGGCCACTTTTGCACTCGCACTCCAGACTGAGTCCATGCTCTTGACTTTGCTTTCAAGAGAGAGCTGGGTTCGTTCTGCATGCATTTATTGCATTAATTTATTCCCAGGAGTAAATAAAAGAGGATTGTGAGATTATATGTTTTATATTGTGGATGTGGTTTTGAGGAACCTTCTGGGAAGAGACAGTTTCACAGTAGCTGCTGTGGTTTTTGGTCACCATAGTCCTGCCTATCCCAGAACCCCTTTCTCTGCCGTGTTTTCACCCTGCCCGCTTCAGGCTGGCTCCAGCACTCAGCCTGTAGTGAACCATATCAGCCATATCAGATTATTAACCGAACAGAAAACACTTCAGTATTCTTTGTAGCTAGATTTGCATGCTTAGAGGTGGAAAAAGAATTGAACTGAGCTTCAGAGCTTTGAGCAAATACCCACAGTTTCGTCTCAACCATACCAGAGATCTAATTTTAAACCATCCTTTACAGATCTGCAGAGAGCAACTCACTGCTCTATCTGATTTTAGCTGTTGATAGACTGCATTCCACAGCACTTGCAGAAAGAGAGAGCTGTTGTGAATACATGTTCCCTTCATAACCAAAACCCCTCTAATTCAACACTTAATTTTCCAGTTTATCTGCAAGCTTCGTCACCGACACTCAACTTTCTTTCAGAACATGGATAAAATCATTAGGCATCAGATGCCAAAGAACTGATCTCTGCAGGGTATCACAACAAACACAATCACTCGGTAATGATTCCTTATTTATAATTACTATTGGGACTTGTCATTTAATCTGTCCTAAATTCATTAGTGCCATGTTGATACTGTACCACGCTGGATAATTGATCAAGATGTCATGCAACTCTAATTCTCGTGCCTTACAGGAACAAGTCTGCTATATCAAAAAATATTATCTTTGTCAACCAAACTTGCAATCTCATCAAGAAGTGACTCCACTAGCAACAGAGAAAAAAATGTCTTTAAAACTGCAAAAACATATAGAGGTTGTTCTTTTATCATATTTCCTTTGCCAGCAAAGTCAGCTTGTGAAGTTTCTGCTCCTCAGTCCTCTCAGCCCCATCTTTCCCAATTCCTGCAGCAGCCATTCTATCACTTTGTCCAGGATCAATGCCATGGCTGATGGACTAATCGACTTTTACAGAATCTTATTCAATATAGTTGACTACCGGTGCAATGCTAGTCTTCTGCCAGCTCAGGGAGCTTCTTGGGCGGCTGCTGGATGAAGCCCTGCAGAACTGCTGGTTGAGAAACCTCTGTCTTTATTGATTACCCTGTTCTGAGTGACAGTTTAGTCAGCATATATTTATTCATAATCCTTCTTCAACAGGAATATATCACCTGTTTCTTTGCTTTTTCCCAAATGCAGAACATAAACTCCACTGAAGAATCTGAGCATCTCTGAATTATTCTCAAGATCTCCACAATACCTACCTAATGACAGGCCAGTACTACTAGTCCACTGCTTTTTATTTCTTAATTATTGAAAGTTTCTTTGTACTGTCTTAATGTTTCTGATTTGTAATTTTTTTTTTGGTCTCACTAATTTTCTATCATTCCCTGCATATAACTCACAGCTTTTGGTATCAGTGTACAAATTTTTCCATTTGAATAGCGTTAGCAGTCTTATGGATAAGATTATGATAGCTGCTATTTAACATCAGTTTTACTTGAAGTTGAAAGTCAAAGTATTTTTAATTAGCTTGGTGGGG
Source organism: Vanellus vanellus (assembly GCF_965231255.1). Lineage (NCBI taxonomy): Eukaryota > Metazoa > Chordata > Aves > Charadriiformes > Charadriidae > Vanellus > Vanellus vanellus. The sequence goes on from NC_138906.1 coordinate 104,755,082, forward strand.
CGAGAAGATTGAACATTAGATTGTGGTTTCAGAGCATCTCCTTTTTCTTGAAGAAGTATTGTTTGTTTTTTTGGCATGGGCTCTTCTAAAAAGGAGGTCTATGAGATCAGAGAAGCGCTTATTTGTGTGTGTGTATGCAGCTAGCTTTCCTTCCTCCATACCCCCACTAATAGTTGAAGCTATAGTTGAGTTTCTCCTCAGTTCACCAGGGGTAAGATACCCCCAAGTTGCCAATAAAGTCATGAAATGTCAACAGCCAAGAAAACCTAACTGCAGGGGTGACTGCCATCATAAGTCTCCTGCCCCAGAAGGTCTACATGGCATTTCACTTGCCACAGCTGTGAGCAGCGCTGCAGCCAGCATTCGTGCATCCTCAGACAGAGATCCGTGGGAAACTCGGCTTCCTTATCTCCTGTAGTCATGCATGAAAGCTACACAGTCTGTTCAAAAATTACTTCTCCTACTTGATTTGATCGTAATTGCTTTCAACGTTGTGAATCGGCCATGAAAAGCAGTGAGAATTTGTATGACCCCCTGCCATGTTTCCTACAAAGTTGCTTATTTAAACCCTAGCAGCTCGGTTATTAAGCTAAACCAACATATGCAAGTAATAAACACTTCTGTAAAATAAGCCACATTAATCACCCTCAAGAAGTGCCTTTCTCTCTGCAGAATACTAAGGAAGCTTAGACAGCTCATTTAGATCAGGCACCTAATTTTTAGATAGCTAAAATTAGTGAGATGAATCTGGGCAAAAGGCTCCGACTGGGTCACTGCAACCAGGTCCATTGTACGTGTCTGCTTATTTTAGCTTAATGACAAAACCGTCAGAGTCCTAAGATGGACTGATGTGTTGTCTGACGTCCTTTCCCTCCTCTACTAACCTTAGGTTTACTAGCTTAACAGTTGTTAAACTTAGGCTTGAATCTAATAGCGTGATTTATGAAGTCCATAAACCCTGGAAGTCTTACAGATCAGTCCCGTACCCTTAACACTGATAGGTACGCTGAGAAGCTCCATACAAAAATAGAGAAAAAGACCCTAGAGTGCACGGTAGTGCTCTACCATAAACTATAATATACAATACACCTTGCTTTGACTGTGGGATCTAGGCAGGAGTTAAGACAGGAAACAAATGCTATAGACACCAGAGAACAAAACCCAATGGAAACTGGTATGGTTCCTGCCTGGAACTGGTATGGTGCCTTCCATAATGAAAAAATATATTCCATTATATATGTCAAGGGCATAGCTTGATCCAATCTTTTCTCGACCAGAAGAAAAAATATATGGGTCAGAGCGTATAAACTGTGAGATTTTGCCTATCCTTGACCATAGACAAGCGCTATATATGCAGTATAGAGTATAGTAGCAGCACCCTTATGTGTAAATATATATGTACGTAGGGGAGCACTCATTCAGAATTGGGCATGTAGTAGTAATGAGTCATCTGGATTATGTCCAAAACCCCTGTATTTCTTTCTGTAAACCCAGGATGCCAAATACCGCAGTTCCCAATTATAAAAAAATGGGCAGGCTGCGGGATTCTTGCCTTCTAGGGGCATTTGGGGGTTTCCTGTTGAAAAATATAGTGGCTTAGAGCACTAAAAAGATTAATGGATACATTTTTGTTGATCAGCTTGTACGGGACCAAGAATTCATTGGATGCCTAACTATGTACTATGTTTACTGTTATATATTGTGCTGTGATTTGTTCATCTAGAGTACCCAGATATTATTATTGTTTGAAATAGCATATTGATCAACAAACAGTATATTTTCTAATTACTTGCTTATGCAAGTAATTAATTCTGGAAAGCTTTAACTCTTCTAAATTTAATTCACAAGTAAAATGTCTGCTTGATATTTTTCCTAAGTGGCTTAATATTTGTTACAGGAAAGAGGAAAGCAAATTTTCAGAAAAATAGTTTGAAACAACTTAATTCCTACTCACTGTATGGCTTGATAAGAATCTGTCAACATAGAATCATAGAATGGTTTGGGTTGGAAGGGACCTTAAAGATCACCGAGTTCCAACCCCCCTGCCATGGGCAGGGAAGCCTCCCACTACACCAGGTTGCTCAAAGCCCCGTCCAGCCTGGCCTTGAACACTTCCAGGGAGGGGGCATGAACAACTTCTCTGGGCAACCTGTTCCAGTGCCTCAACACCTTCATTGTGAATTTTTTTTTCCTAATATCCAATCTAAATCTACCCTCCTCCAGTTTGAAGCCGTTACCCCTCGTCCTATCACTACATGCCCTTGTAAAAGTCCTTCTCCAGCAGCAAGATAAGATTCTATGAAAGGCTTCCTAAAGTGGAAAAATGAGTTAATGATCTTCTCCAAAATTTGGAAAATATTGCTCTACTTAATGATCACCAAATTCTACCACGCAGAACTTGCAGAATTGCCCTACTGCATCATTACACCTAGTCCAGTATCCCAGAAAAAAACAATAAGTTTGTCTAAAAGTCTAATAAAAAATAGAAATAGAAGAAACGTATAGCCTTCAAAACACAGGCAATTGCTCAAAACATTTTTTTGCAAGCCTCCTTAATTAGTGATTGGCCTATTCCATGAGGTCTGAAAGTTTATATTCCTGTCCATTTAATGTGGTACTGACTAATGTAATTGGATGCATTTATTAGCCGTTCCAGAAACCAATATTTCATTTACAGTGAAGGCACTTGACATTCCCCCAACAGTGCCTTAATGTGTGTGCCAATATTATTTACATCTGCTTTTCAAACCCTTTTACACTGCTGTAGGGGTGTAAAATGGTCTAATATAGATGAAAAAATGATGCTACGTAGCCTCAGTTACCTTGTAGGAAAGAGTACTGTAGGTAAGCAGTGTTATTTTAAATTTTCATGTTTTTATTAATTTTAAATATCTTAATGAAAATAAACTCACTCTTAACCCACATGCTTCTTTACTCTGACTTTCAAATACATCCAATAAACTGCTTACAAAAAAAAAAACCAAAACAAAACACCACACACGCAAATATCAACGAAACCCCCACGTAGACTATTCCAGAGGATTGTGTTTGTCAGGTATCTATTAAACTTACTCTTCAATATAGATTCTTCTACTTTTCCCAGTACAGACATCAGGGATTGTAATTCCTTAGATGGGCACTGGAAGCTGTTTCGGCCACGAAGAAGGGTACACAGAGCACCCTTCAGGCTGCAGGAACCAAGGCAGCTCAGAGCAAAAGATAAGCCACCTGCATTAGCAATCCAGGTTCTCTATCCTTGAGTTGTCTTCAGACTCCAGGTAAAACCAGTTTGGCACAGGCAATTTACTATCACTGCTTTTGTTAAATTGCTCCATAACCTCTTCGTAAGTCACTTGAAGTTGAGACAAATCCTCTCTAAAGACTGCCCTGCAAAGACGGGCTCTGATGTGGAAATGTATTTATCTTCTTTGCAGTGACCTAATGCCATTTCCATCTCAGATCTTTCTTCTCTCAAAATTGAGCTGTTACAGTGTTTAGACATCGGCCTTTCCTACGTCTTGTAATTTTATGATATCTTTCTGGAAACAGGCAATGAGAATTAAGGACTTGATCTATATGTCACTCTAATATTTTTTGATGCTTCTTTTATTCTTTTCTTAAAGAAACAGTTCTGTTTGCTTCATTCTTTGTTTTTTTTTTTTTTTTTAATTGAGCTGTCAAAAGTAAACGCCATATTTGTTTTTGCTAATGGATATAGCCTGTTGAAAACTCATAAATGTCTGAGTATTTTATCTTATTTCTTTCCGATGGGATTTTAATTTTTCATGTGGCAAAATAAATTTAATTCTCTACTGTGCTTTCAAACATTTCTTGCTTGCTTGCTTGATTCCTTGTTTTCTGTCCATCTGTCCGTCTCTTTTTTTCAGGTTATCTGCAAATTTAGCATTTTGCTTAAGCTGTCAGGCAGATATTGTTTAAACTGTGTTGCTGTAACTTGAAACTAAAAGCACCTTGTTGTAGAGTGATGGAAAATTGTTCAACAAACAACCAAGGAAAATGAATAGTTCCCTTTTTTAATAATTCTTTTTATTTAATGGCATATAATGTGTATATGTTGACTCCGAGGTTCTAATCTTTTAAATACATATTAAATTCATGATACTACATTTTAGCATTCATCAATGAATGTAACGGTTATTTAGGTCAACAGGAGTTATGTCTGCTTCAGTAAGGTACGAGAACAATCTCAGTTCTCTCCTTTGATGAAATGACCAACCACAAAATGTCTGAAGTGAAGCCCAGGCAGGCAACACCAGGACCAGAAGCCATTGCACCGCATCACCTATCTCTAGTGAAATATTACAGGGAAATTTTGCATGAGGGAATCGAAGGGCTGTTGGTTCATGTAAGATTTCCCACACGCTGCACAGTTACACTGGTGAATGCGGGAGTGCTTCTGACTTTACAGACTCAGGCAGAACTCCCTGTTATGTTCTCATCAGCATATTTAGAAAAAAAAAAAAAAACAAAAACCCGGGATGTATGATTCAGTCTAATCAATATCTTGAAGAAAGATTCAGGTATCCAGCAGCCCTCTTGCTATTTGCTTTCCATGACATGGCAACCTGAGCGTTTGGGCTGTATGTGAGCCACAGATCACTCCAGCACATAACCAGTACAGAATAAGGGGAAGAAAACTCTGGATTTCAGCAGGTAAGTAAAAGTTGCATAGCTGCCATTTAGTCTTCTGCCTGTTTCTGAACAAAGAGGCTTTGCCTTGATTGACATGGAGATCCCCTTTCCAAGAAAAAATATTTTAAATTTCAATGTTTCTGAGATTTAAGCTTGATTTCTGAGATTTAAGTTTTGGGTGCTCTGAAGATCTTTGATTTTTCCAGCTCGATTTGTTGGTCTAATGGAAGAAATTATTGATCCTCACAGCTCTGTCTTGATTTGAGAACATTTATGGTACTCTGATGAAAGCACGTAAACATTCCTCTTAGAACTACATGGTCAGAATAAAAGACACCATTGACACTTGTGAATATAAAAACATTTTTCCTGAAAAGTCAGTGAAATCCGTGCCCTTGAAATGAATGGCAATTTCATTTGACTGTTACTGTGATTTTTCAGTGTTACTGCCTATTTTTCACATTTATATTATCTTGTTGTTAGCACGGAGTCTCTTCTTAGGGAAGATCTATTATTTCTTTTTCTTGGTATACAGAGTAATATATCTAGAAAATCGTAAAGCCTCAAAGAACTACCTTGTGTAACTAACCTGGACAACAGAATCACAGAATCACAGAATCACAGAATTATCAGAGTTGGAAGGGACCTCTAGAGATCATCTAGTCCAACTCCCCTGCTAAAGCAGGATTGCCTAGAGCACATTACTCAGGACAGCATCAAATGTAAACTTGTTAGGATTTTTTTCCACATTACTATACAGTGATGACTGAGATTTTCTTGCCTGTGTGTATGTCACATATTCCTCAAAAGATGTCACCTGCCTTTTAATTTGGTTACTTTTGGGGATATTTTTCCTTGGAAGATGTAGCAGAAACTTGATAAGCTTGATTATGTAAATGAAAAGTTTAAAAATCTTTATATTGTAACAGAAACTGTGTTTTGATTGTTTTTGATTTAATAACAGCAATAAAAAATTATATTCAAGAAATAGGCCTTTTTTCCCTGTACTATCATTAATGGTTATCATCTTGATTAATGGAGAACTTAATCAGCTAACTATTGTAAAGCAGAAAAGTAGATTTGATTCAAAACAAAATAATAATAATAGATTATAATAATATATAATAGATAATAATCATAAAAAAATTGATTTTTTTTCTCTTTAGGCAGTTAGAAGGTTATAAAAACAGGCAAACAAAAAACATAAATAACTTGGAATTCTCAAATACTGAAATCATGCTAGTTTGAATTTCCCAAAGTTCACCTTTCATTCTTAATGCCTTTATATACACCTTGTTGATCTGAAGCAAAGAAATATAGGAAAATATACAAATTAGTATATTTTTTCTCACTGTCACCAAATAAATAGAAGCAAAAGTCGTTAAGAATATTATTTTTATTTAAAATGCAATCATGAAATGTAGTATCAGTGGAATTTTGTACAAGGCAACAAGTTAAGTAAGCTGACTCAATAAGTTACTTGAGAAACACCATTAGCCACTGGTAGATGAAGAGACATCAGGAGATCAGCAAAATGTCTCAATAAGTGAAAATGAAATGACATACTTAATGTCAAGAGTAGTAAAATCTGTGTTGCTGTCTCAAGGTGACTTTGTTTTAATTTCCAGATGTTGACTAAAGCTGTGCCCCTTGTTGCCATAGTACAAATACCTCTCTAGTAGTCTAAAAATCTGATTTTTTTTTCTTTGTTTTTCTTTTATTCCTTCCCGAGTGTTTCACAGCAGGGCCAATTATTAGAGAAAAAGGAGCTCAGGAAATACCTGGCAAAGCTTAAAAAAGTTTTTGTCCTCCCAGTGGATTCATTACACGCACACATCTCATGCAATATTATGACAGAGGAAGAAAATGCATGGGAGGAAGTTCTCATACCACAAAATACATTTTGGGATGCAACAAATGTGTTTCTCATAACTTTTCTAATGCAGATGGCAGACCTGCAGGGCTCTGAATGCTCGGATTCTGGTCACGCACAGGAAACGAGGTTTGGATGCGTAGTCCCATGGTGGCCTCTGCACTGCTCTGCTTGTGCTGATGTATACGCACTGGTCTGCTGACATATACCAGCCTGGGGTTCATTTCCAGTTATTTCCTTGGCCTATTATACAAAAATTGGAGACAGGATAATTCACCTTTGTGATAAACGGGTGTTTGAGGGGTAGCACAACGAGAGAAAAAAAGTGGCATGAGTGCTGAGTGGCATGTATGGAAGTATTCAAGACCTCACAGCAATCCTGAAACATCAGTAGGTATTTCTGCAACATTGCCACAAATCAGGCTGCACAGAAGAAACTACAGATTCATTTCCTGTAACTGAAAGTCCCCAGTGGTCCATTATGAGACAAACATAACTAGTTAAATGAAAGAATTGAGGTGTTATACCTTGAATTCACCTCGTAGGCTCGATCACGAGCTTTTCTAATGTTCTCCTATGTATAGAAAAGAGCAGAGATAGAATAAATTAGTCCATTTCCGGGTGTTTTATGAGCCTGTTGCAAGACATTAATGTTTTCTTCTGGTTTTTAGCTCAGATTGTGTACACACACGCGCACAGAGTCATAGACATTATGCTGTATCAAGTTTGAAGGTGATCTTTTAGTCTTAGAGTCTTCAGAGCATGACTGAACTCACTATGTCGCAAGTCTTACTGGGTATGCTGTGCTTACTAGAGAGGGCCAAGGAACAAACATGCGGACTAGGTCTTGGTTACGCATGCCACTTGCTCCCTGCCTCTGTTTTGTAATGTTCCTACAACCTTTCTCTCCAGAAGAGCCTGGAAGCAGCTTTGGAGATACAGTTTACAGCAGCAAGTGCTTACCTAGAGCACGGTGGATGTGACTGCACCCTCTACTACTACCCTAGCAACCTGTGCACCTCCAAGCACCCCCAGGCAGCCTCTAGCCCCAAAACTTGCAGTGCACAGCCTGCTGTAAGAGTTCCAGCTAGTGTGATACAAGAGAATCCTCCGATGCTCTGAAATGCTTTGAACTGAAGGGGGAAAAAAAAAAAAGAATAAAAAAAGTAAAAGCGTAAGAAAGGTATTGAGAAACGACATACTGAAGGAGGCGATAATATATATTTTCAAGGAACTTCTAGTATATTCTAATATGCACATTGGGTTTAAGTTGGGTGTATAAGAATTTTCTTGCTTTCTAAACAGCAAGTTTAACTGAGACTGTTCCACTCATATTAATCACAGCTTGAACACAACCGCATTGTTTTTATGATTAAGACGTTGCAAGCTGTTAGAATGGCATATAATCCAAAACATGGATTTCTTTATTTAAAATAAATGTGAATGATTAAGAGGCAGAAGTAGTAAGAAGAGGTGCATCAGTAGTCAAAATTTCTAGATTTCTTTTAAATCAAATGGAAGCAGCATCTTGCCGGCTATATTTTAAATTTTAACCAGTAACTACTACAGCCTTTAAATGTCAGGTTTCTTTGCTTGCATACACTGATAATCAAGCTCTGTTTCAAGGTGCCTGGTTCTACTTTCTGCAATGTGTTTTTGGCTGGGCAGGCGTTGCGTTGTCAGAGATCTCATCTTCACTACTGTCCTGGCAGGAGAGAAGTCTCTACCAAAATCAAATCAAACACAAGTTATCACGAGAGGGAAAGACCTGTCCTGGTAAGCTGCACTGTGACAAATCAGTGAAATCAGTACTGTGATTAACATAGAAATTTTCATTTAAATATGCATTTTCTAATCGAAATCTAAGTCTAAAATATGCTTTATATCATCCAACAATGAGTTTCAGATAAGTGAGAGGAAAGCAACCACTTCACAGTACCAGTTTTAGGAAGAGAAGAAAACAAAAAGAAATTCAAACCACAAGAGGAGCCCATGCAGATGGAACGTTTGTAATAATACCAAATACCCAGGAAAAACAGCCTCAAGCAACAGAAAATGGGCCTGAGTTTGACCTCTCTTTGGCAAGAGTGAGGTTGCACAGTACAGGGCTCACAGGAACCTGCCAGGGCACAAGAAATGCGGAGAGGTCCCTGTGGCCTGGGCTTGCCTTGTGCTCTCCTCTGGAAGTCATGGAGTCTCCCGGCAAGTCCAAAGCAGGATTCAGGTCAGGCTCTGATCCCGAGCACAGCTCCACTGAGTTGAGGCTTATTTCTTTATACTTTCTTCAATCAGCAGTGTGACGAGGGCAGAGTACTAGTACTGGCTACATATTATTAATCTGGAATATCTATATTTCCTCCTAGTCTTCTTGGTGGTATTCTAATACAGTTACATATTAGTAGAAGGTGCATTATTGTTTTCCCATTGACATTCACAAGTTCATGAAAGATCTGATAGTGGTGAAAACCAACATCGTTTTCTCTGCCAAATTTTGTCATTTTAAATTTGCAGTCTTTCATGCTTAACCTTGGTCCCCATAATTATCCACTACATAGTAGTTGTTGAGAGCTAAGACTCTCAAAATCATTTAATGTAAATTCTGTGTCTTACCATTGCACCTATTAAATATAAATTTATCTTAGTGTGTGTTTAGCCAAGAAAATGTAAAAGTCTCTCATCTCTCTCTCGGATCTATCCCTTTTATGAAATGCTATAAAGATACTAAAAAGTTCTTGGTTAAAATGTTTGTTCCCATTCCTTGCCTTGTACCAGCACGGAAAAGTATTCTTGCGTAGCCTTTACACTCTTCCTTGCAGGATGCAAAGGTCATGTATCACTTCAAACAATGTATTGTCTCACGACTTGCACAGAACCATAGACATGGCTTATAGGAATTTATGCAGTTGAAAATGAGTACTGGAATTCAATCTTTCCCTCTGTGTTTCCACTGACTTTTTCTGAGAGGTGTTACAGTGATGCATCTGTCTCAGCATTGGTTTCAAAAAGAGTGAGAGCAGAATCTCACTGACATAAAATGAAAAACATTTACCCTGGTATTTCCATCATTTTTAGCAACAAAATCTCTTGACAACAGATTATATCGGAATAATAAACTATCTGCCAATACCACAGATGGCAAAAAAGGATATGATCGTAATAAGAGACACATATAAATACTAAAGTTTACTTCAAATTTTTGCTTTGGTATACATATCTAGTAATTTGGTTGTCCCTCATAAGTAGCACAAGTTTTTCTTTACTGCAAAACCATTTTAGCTTCTTCCCTTAAAGGAACTGCAATGTTTCATCTTTTTCACCCAAAAGATAGTGCGAGTTGTCCATTTGTTCCTTAAAGTACCTAATGGCCGCAAACCCAGCTTAGTTTTAACATCAGAGGATTTTTTTATGCATTTAAGAGAATGTTTTTGCCTGGCCACATGCTTAGCTTTGTACAAGGACCAAAGGAAGACCATCCCTCAGGCAGGAAATTACTATCTGCAAACACAGGGGGGATAGGAGACGCTTAGGGTTAATGACTTGGAAGAACGTTCCTCCAAAACCACATCCTTGTCTGTCTTCTTAATATTGTGAGGCTCTTAAAACCACGTTGCAGGTGTTATTTTTCAGTCCTTTGTGGAAACCCAACCATAAGATTGTATATAACTATCAGAAGCTGTCACAGAAATATGCTTGTCCAGAGTTAATTTCATATGGGCAGGTTCACTGGAAGTAGAGACAAAGATGTCACTACTGGTTCTTTGTGGAAATAAAAAGCTTGTTTTCCTTTGAACACATCTTTCTTCAGGGAGCTGACATGCTCCTGCGAAGCTTAGGAACTTCAGTCCACCAACAACGGAGGGTTAATCAAGCAGAAGCTCCGTACAAAATGAATCTTCTTATGAAATCCCAAGCCTGTTTGACCTGGCTACTGCAAACACGTTGGGGTACCACCCTTCCTTTTGTGGTATGCTCAGTCTTCAAAAAGTGGCAGAAATTATTTAAACAGTGCAATATCCAGGAATGAAGCAGGTGTGACAATAGCGTTTTCATCTTGTTTCTGATTTGAGAGCCTGTCATTTTCTCCCTTTGAGATCCACTGGCGTTTTGATTGATTTTTGTTTGGGCCCAAATCCTCATCCCTTCAAAACCAATGAGCCTTCCTCTGTATCACAAAAAACACTGCAGCATAAAATCTTTTGCTTTTCATTATCCTTTAGCAGTGTTTATGTCTGTCATGTTTCTAAATGTAATGACCAATTTTTCAGGAATAAAAGTTTCCTGTTATCTGTCTAATGCATGGCTTACTCCTAAAAGCGAGTTTTTGAAGAGCAAGGACCTGATGGGTATGTTAATTTTAATGCCCTTTTCTCTTTCCAGTTTTAAGAGAAATTCACATAACTAAACTTTGGAACTCTAGAGTCCTTTTTGCTGTGTGTCATAAAACATGTCTATTATAGCAGCACAGAAGGTTCAAAAATTGGTGAAACACCTCAGAATGTTGGCATATTTTAAAGATTTCAAAAGATACAATATGCAAAGTGTAGCAGATTATGAAAATCTGTATTATAAACATTGCCAAATTCATCATTAATGAAAGTCTTGTTGGATCTGTTTAGGAATGTAGTTGAGAAAAGTTCATTCACAAAAAATATTATATAAAAAAGGCAAGTTATAGAGTTTTCTTTTATAAAAAAAAAAAAAAGGCAAAGTAATCTCCTTTGTGTTCTTAGGTCAGATCTGAAACCTTGTAAAGCGAATAAGGGCTGCAGTGAGCTTTGGATTGGATCTCTAAAGAGGTTCAATTTACTGTTTAATTGTGTAAAAATGCTTTTTTTTTCATGTGACTTGCTTCTCTGTGTAGCCACACACTGCTGATGGTGATAAGAAAAATAAGTTCCTTATTTTATTAAGGGTGAGTGACACTGCACGTGTATGTGTATATTCATGTGCTTAACTGAGAGAATAATTGAATTTCCAAAGCTCTAATACTGATAAATCAAAAAGAGAGGAATTAGAATTTATTGATATAAAATTTAAGTGAATTCAGATGACACAGAATTAATGGAAGACAACAGAGAGAGACAGCTCTACTATCTTCTCCCTGTGTCAATTTTTTAGAAATGAACCTTATATATAACTGTATTCCACTTTGATGAAAAAGGGCCATGGTTTTTAACATTTTATTTTCTAAGCCAAAAGAGTTAGTGGAAACTTTTCTGTTGCACCACTGGAAAAATAAAATATACTACTACCTAAAGAGATACTTATCCTTCACTGCCTAAAACTCCAACAAGAAGAATAAAGCTGAGGACTCTTCTGTATTAAATATGCTCTTGTGAAGCTGAGAGACGCCTAAAGATTCTGTTATTCTGTTCCAAAGATACAGTAAAGGAAGTTTGAATAAGGCAGAGATTTAAAGAAACTCTCACACTGCAGGGGTAGTGCTTCTCTGAGGCACTCTGGCATCCAAGATTCAGTCTCTAAAGCAACTGAGATTAATCGGATTTGTACATCTACACTTAAATCTGGGCCCAGTATGACTTATCCAGATCTATGTCTTGCTGTGTTTTTCAAACAAATTATTTGTTTCTCTCAATAAAAAAATGGATTTTTAATCTTCATTAGAAATAAAAAAAGTTTTAAATTTTGACATTCTGTTAGCAAGGCAGACTAAGATAAATGTTGTCAGGTGGTTTGTTTTTTTTTTTTTTTTCTTTCCTCAATTTTACTACATTCTTTCTTCTCTAGTACTTTCTCTGTAGCAAAACTGGATGAGAAAAGACATGCTTATAAATCTACAGATGTTACAAAAAGTGACAGATTAGTATTTTTGAGGGTAAGATTAGAATTGGAACCACCCGAACACCATTTCAGCTCAATAAGAACTTGTATGATTTCCAGTTTTTTTCCATATATTGCAATCTGTGTTTTGACAGTAGATGTGAACATACAAAATTAAAATTCTGAGATGCTAAAAATCCTTGCAAGCAGAGCACATGTATAACATTTTAGTGAATAGCAACACTATTGGGTTGCTCATTTCACATTCTTTACAGTTAACGTCAAAACGTTGTTCTCAGATATTTCTGTTACATTTTTCTATAGGCAGAAAAACGTTGACATTTTATTTTCAAATAAAAACTTATTTGAATAAATGTTAATGATTAATAGGGAAAGTTATCACAAGTAGAATATATATATTTAAAATTGTCTAACGTATCCCTGCATTAAAAAGGGGATATTCAGATAAAGTTACCGAAAAGTTAGTTAGCACTGGGATTATATTGACTAATTAAGACACACCAAAAAAAAAAAAAAGCTGACAAAATAATTTCTGAAAGATGACAACTATGTATGATGTAAAACAGTAATGAGAATCGTTAGTCACTCAACACAAAGTACTTCAGTTTCATGTATCCAGGGCGTTTATTTTTTTCTCTTTTTTTATAATTGCATTTATTTAAGCTATGGTATCTCATGATGCAAATGAACTTTGCGTAGGTGCCACTACTTTGTAATAGGAAGTTTTGCATTTTATTCTGGAGGGTGTTAAGAGAGCTGGCTGACATCATTGTGAGGCCACTGTCCATAATCTTTGAGAAATCGTGGAGACTGGGGGACCTCCCAGAAGACTGGAAGAAGGCTAATGTCACGCCCATCTACAAGAAGGAGTTAAAGAAGGATCCAGGAAATTATAAGCCCATCAATCTTACTTCAGTCCCTAGGAAAGTTATGGAACGAATCCTCCTGGGGGCTATCACAAGTCAAATGAAGCACATGATTGGGAAAAGCCAGCATGGATTCACCAAGGGCAAATTGTGCTTGACAAACCTGATTGCCTTCTATGACAAAATAACCTGTTCATTCAATGTGTGGTGAGCATTGGACATTGTCTATCTGGATTTTCCTAAGGCTTTTGATACACCTTCCCCACTGCCTCCTCCTGGAGAAATTGATGTGTTATGGTCTAGACAAATGGTCTGTGCCATGGGTGGGGAACTGGCTGAGAGGCCAGAGGGTGGCAGTAAATAACTCCTTTTCAAACTGGCAACCTGTCACAAGTGGGATCGCCCAGGGATTGATACTGGGCCCAACACTGGTTGATATCTTCATAAGTGATTTGGATTATTGGATCAAGTGTACCCTGACAAAGTTTGCCAATGATAAAAAACTGAGTGGGGAAAAGGGCACTTTGGAAGGGAAAGCCACCCTGCAGGAAGACATGGATAGGCTGGAAGAGTGGGCTAACAAGAACCTTATGAAGTTCAACAAGGACAAGTGTAAGGTCTTGCACTTGGGAAAACATAATCTAGGATTGTAGCACAGACTAGGGTCCACCTGGCTGGGGAGCAGCTTGGTGGAAAGGAACCTGGGGGTCCTGGTGAACAACAAGCTCAATATGAGTGAACAGTGTGCTGCTGTGGCAAAGCAAACCAGCAGGATGTTGGGTTGTGTAAACAAGGGCAACATCAGCAGAGATAAAGAAGTCATTATCCCACTCTACTCAGCGCTTGTCAGTCCACACCTGGAATACTGTGTTCAGTTTTGGTCGCCGCTAAGCAAAAAAGGTGTGGACATGCTGGAGAAAGTCCAGAGAAGGGCCACAAAGATGATCAAATGACTGGGAAGCCTGCCATATGAAGAAAGGCTGAGAGAACCTTGAGAAAAGGCGACTTAGGGGAGACCTTACCACCACATTCCAGTATTTAAAAGGTGGCTACGAAGAAGATGGAGACTCCCTTTTAACAAGGAGTCATATGGAAAAGACAGGGGGTAATAGGTACGTTACTCCAAGTGACATTCCCACTGGACACAAGAGGAAAATTTTTCACAATGAGAACAATCAGCCATTGGAATAATGTCCCCAGGGAAGTGGTGCATTTGTGAACATTGGACACTTTTAACATTCGGCTGAACAGGGTGCTGGACCACCTTGTCTAAACGGTGCTTTTGCCAAGAAAGGTTGGACCAGAAGATCCTTGATGTCCCTTCCTACTTGGTATTCTATGATCCTATGATTCTTCTGCTGCTGAGAAAGAGATTCCTGAAATCATGTAACTGCTTCTACTAACATTCCCAAAATTTATATCATGATTGTATATGAAGGCAAATGAATTGCCCTGAGATGTCACACAGAGTGCAGTAATTTTTTAATTGGTGTGAAAGTCTTGTGAAAGTCTTGTGAAAGTCTGTGTTAAGATCTGCCCCACGATGGTCTAAAAATACTGTAGAGCACTTGCTAAGGTATGTGTTCTTCCCTCATGTCTTTTGATGTATTTCTACACAAACTGCAAATCACCCATAGAATTTTATTAGAATTTTAGTAGAATTCGAACAAACCAGACTGAGAGAAGACTTGTATGCATTCACTGACGAATGCCTGATCTACAAATGCCTGTGTTTTTCGTTAATACAGGATGATTCAAATCATGCAGTTGGCCTCAACATCAGAAACAGGGATAAACAACCCAAATCTGTGAGTTGCTGGCCATATGCTTTTTATTGCTTTAGAACATAAAAAAACCTCCCACCGCAGCTAGGTTTAAAAATCCAGTTCTTGCTTAAAAACATTTTTTACTGCTAATTCTCTGTTTTTTTTTTTTATGAAGTTGTAACTGTACACAATGTTGTTCACAGTGAAGACCTGAAATACATCTGACTGATCACGCGATCAGACTCACGTCACTGTCATCTTCTGGCATGGATGTCAAGTGCCCAGACTGAAACAGCAAACAGGAGGAGAACCCAGGTATTAACTATATGGTCTAATACACCGCATATAGTTTGGATTGTGTTCCACCAAGTGCAGCTGTATTTAATATGAGACCAACACCAGAGGCCCACGCTGTTTTCACAGAATGCCCTCTGTCTAACACAGCACTTCGCAAATGTTTCACTAAGACCCTGAGCGATACTGAAAAACAGCTGTCAGTAACAAGGTGGTTTTTTACAACAGTGCAGTTGTGTTTAAACATAAAAGGGATGGTATTTCTATAGCTTTTGAGAACACAACAATTAAAACCGGGTCCCCTTGGTTGGCTCAGTGAAGTCACAACAGAGAAAAAAGCTACTCATGAAAACCATCTCATGTCTTAAAAAAGAATTTAAAAATGTTGATGCACAAGAACATTATGATTTAATTATCATAAGAATTAATAAAAGGAGACGATAATCCCATCAGAAAAAAATGTTCCGGTTCGAAGATATAGTCCTCTTTCTTTAAAGTCATAGCTAATCTAATTTTAATTTATTCACTGTTATGCAAAACAATGCATGTAGATATTATATTCACTGTATTCTATCCTGAATCTGCAGTGGCAGCAACAAAAATACTCTAGGAAACAGTTGCACAGTACATACATAGGAACTATGCTGTGGTGGGAAGGATTTTTGTAAAAACATTAATAAATAAACATAAACAAAAATATACAACACATCATAATTTAGGCATATTTGTATTATTTTTAACATACGCATCGTAAATGTATATTTATTATAAAGCACAGAAATAAATGGTTTGAAATAAGCCTTCAGTGTTCTGAAAAATGTAGGTATAAATTACACTGCAGCTCAAAGCCTTTGTGTATCTGAGGGCCACATTTGAAATCTGCATTTACATAGTTTCACTGACAACCCAATCCCATTTTGTTGCTTTGTGTGTAAATTTATTTATAATGATTCATGGAAGCCAACATAAAGAATTAATGAGATGACATAAAAATATTGATCTTATTTTCCAATACTCCTTGTGGAGCTTGCCAAATAATATTCTGATAGGTCTAAGTTCTGTAGCAGATAAGATATAATCAATGGATGGTCCTACAATATTAAAATTTTCAGAAAAAGATTTAAATTCTTGCTTCAGCTCTAGTTATGGAACCAATCTTAGGACCCATTAGAGCAGTCTTAATGGAAGACAATGTTGAAGAAAGGAGACAAGATGAATTGTAATACCATCCAAAAAGTAGGAAAGATGAGAAATGAAGAAAGTATGCTATTGTTTATGAATTTACAGATGGGTGTGAGTTGGGAAGCATGAGTGGGACTTTTCCCCAAATTCTCATCTCTTTGGAAGTAAGATTTTGGTTTCATTTTCCACCTAAGTCTAATAATAACAACCAAACCATGAAGAACACCCAAGAAAAATGTGTAACTGTGAGGCGATAAGAAAATTTTGCCAGAGAGAAATTTGTGTTCCAAAAAAAGAGCTGAGTAAGCAAAAGAGGAAGGAAAGCATTAAAAGTACTTTACCCCTACGTACTACAACACCATATAAAAAGCTACTATTTGCTCGTTCTGCACCGTATTACGGACACTGTCATGCAGAACGGGTTTCCTACAACAGTGACTTATGAGTGGTAATGGTTGTGTGAAATCATATTGTAAAGCTCACAGGCTCCTGTGAACAGGCACAACATCAATTGGTCGGTGAGGGTACACTTGTCTGTGGACCAAGAGGGTTCTTGGCAATTATGTACTGTCGTGCTGTTTTCACACCCTACACCCTCTACACTCTACAAACATTACTTTTTGTAATTCAAGATGTTTTTACTGTACAACATTCAGAGTGAATTGCACTTATACTCTACTGCAACTTTGTGTGTTTGGGTTTTTTTTGGCCTATTAATTTGCTTAGTTTGTTTTTCTTAAATGTGTGTTATTGGTTAGAATTACTAGTTGTCTCTTTTTCCTCTAATCTTTTACATGAATAGTAGGTTTCATCAGTTCCAGCATGTAGAATAGCAATCAATCACGTTAGTAGTGATCGTAGTATTTCTCATTTTGAGAATTAATTTGTTTAGCTTTCACATGATGGAATTTCAAAAGTTCTTATTATCAAAGCTGGCACAGAAGAAAGCTTTTTTCTTTGCAACATTGTTGGTTAGCACTGTTACATAGAAATGCTTCTTGATGAGACAGCAAAGAAATTCTTATTACTTCGATAACAAAATTTTCACCCTGAGAAGATTTGTAATTATCCAAAAACTACTGATTTGTGCCCTGTGCTTCAACAAACTTGAGGAGGCACAATTTGTTCTCCCTGCGTGTTAGGACAGGGAAAGAACCAAGGAAAGCCCTACTCTGCTGATTTTGTGAGAAGAAAATCTGCTGGAAAATGACCTGAGAAGTGGTGGGTCATGAGAAATGACCGAGATAACTGCAGCACTTCTTTAATTTCATTCTTCACTAAAAGGAATAAGCAGAGAATTAAACCCACCAAAATGTGTCAGAGAAGGGGAAAAATGGTAAGGAAGTAAAGAATAAAGTTGATAAAGTCGATGCGAGTAACCTCAGAAAATTGGCTGAAGTGATCTCAGAGAATTTGTGAAGCATAAGGTTTGCAGAGGTTAAAATAATGGATGTCTTTTAAAGGGAATAAGGGAGATCCAGAAGATGCTATATATTATGCTACAATACCTGCAAAAATATCATAATGCACTATTTTAAAAGATATGTAAGGAAAAATGAAAAGTAATATGAAAAAGAATGTTCTTGACAAAAAAACTCTCCTAACAACATTGATTCAACCAAATCTCCCCCTGTGATATGATAAAACACCTGAGGATGGACTAGAAACTGTAGATATGTATATCCAAACTCTGAATCGGTCATTTAAAATTTATCAGTTCTTCTCTGACAGTCTCATGAGGAAGCTTTTAGACCTCCAGAAGGTAGGAATACAGGGTGGGTGTAAAACTCTGAACTGGGAGGTGCTGCAGTTCCATTCATCAATCAACATCAACAACATCAATCAACATCAATCAACAGCATCAAGTGGATACTTACGAACTGCAGGAATTTGCTTCGAGTTAGGACACGTACAGGTTCTGCATTTAAGAAGGAACAATCACCTGCACCAAGGCAGAACAGGGGACAACTAGCCAGGGGGATGTTTTGTGGAAGAGGGGTTGGTGGTTCCAGTATCTTGCAAGCTGAACATGCGACAGCATCGTCATGTCCCTCCCTGATCATGCGGCCACGTGGAAGAACCGGCAGAGCTTGAGGCCGTCCAATGGACTCCTGTTATAAAGAAGATAGCACCAAGGAGAGAGTGTATTATATCCAGCTGTACATTTCAAGTAATTGATAGTGAAGAGATTGCAAAACGACAGCAAAAAGAATTGTAATTATTCTTTTCCATAAGAAGGATCGATAAAAGAAGGCTGAAACACAAATGAGAGTCCAGAGATAAAAAATTGAGGCGCACTCCAGGATTTGACAATTAAGTGGAAAGCTTGCTTGTTAGAAAAATCACTCCCATGTCCAAAGAGAAAAAGGGAGAATAACGGACTTAAATTTGGAGAGGGCATACTTTGGTTAGACACTAAGAAAAGTTTTATAGTACTGAGAATTTTTAGCACCAGAGTTGACTGCATAGGCTGTGAGGTCAGGTAGTTTCCAATAGACAAAAAGACCTGAAATGATTTGAGTATAACTTAATGCTATGCTGCACTATGATTCATTGTTAACTTCAAATCTTCTACTTTGACGTATAAGGTGGATGTTTTTAATAATTTAGAAAAAAAGGTAGTTCAACACCACAGACATTATTTTCATGAGCCTGCTTTCCTTCTCCAATGTGAAATCAGCTTAGGCTAGACAGCCTGAAATTGCAGATAATATGATGCAATTAGTTAAACACTGATGAGGCGATTTTGAAACAAAAGACAGAGCATTCCTCCCTCAGCCCCCGCCCCCGCCAGCTATACGTAGTTTTGGAGCAGCGAGTACATGGCTCAGCTGCTTGACAACGCAGACTGGGCAGGCTAATGAGTTTTAGTTAAGAAATTTTTCAGGCTAATTGCCTTGTTTGGAGATTTTATACTGAAGGATCTCATTAATCCAGGTTTGTTTGAACCAAGCTCTTTATAACCTTCTAGAAATGTTACCTCTCTCTACCAAACTCTCAGCACGTACCGACCAGCATTTGCTCTAACGAGAAATCATGCAAACCCTTATCTGAGCATCGGTGGCGCAAAGTCGTGGGCTGCGCAGCACATCGAGTGCAGACACAAGAGGACCGCAGAGCTGAAAGGGACCTACCTGCCCACTAAATTGTTGATGCAGGTGCACTTGAAGAGGCGACTATTCCCAGAGGATGCTCACCTCCTCCCACGCCCGTGTTTCAACCTAATCAACGCCGGCTCATTGGAGTCTCTCCATAACCTCATGAGCATTTTTTGCCGGCTGATGCCAAACCTCTTAACCAGCTTTTGAGTCTTGCCATTGGGATTTAACGTTTCTCGTATTTGACTGAATTGTCTACTGAGATATACACGTTCACATTTTTAAGGTTAAAAAAATTAAATTAAAAGCACAGATGTCTCTTCTGCTTCTAAATTTGAGCACTGCGGATCTCAGGCACAGCACAATATTTGGTCAGAAGGCCTCTGCCCACAGCTCGAGAAAAGCAGTACAGCCTTACAGCAATTGAGAAGCTTATTCCAAAGGAAGAATAACCAGATCCAGCAAAATTCTATCCCAGCAAAGTGAGATATTATAGCACCTTAATGTCCAGTCACTCCAATATTCGTTTCCTTCCTAACCTGCAGTTTCATAACAGGGTTTTCAGGAGATTTCTCCCTTCACAGGAGGGAGATTAAAAATCACCGATGTTGATTTTCATGATGCCCTCCCAAACCCAGAGGAAAGGTTTGCTTCTTTATCTTGGTGCTTTTTTATCATTATGTTTTCCAAAGAGAAATGGGGATGTTTAAAATAAAAAATGATGCTAGCAGCAGAACAATGGGCAGAATCTGGCTGTGACTGAATTTAGGCCACAGATTAGAAAATACTTTCCAATCATCATGCACTGAGGTCCTAAAGCAGTTTCCCAGTAGGATGAGAGAAACACATTTCCTCCTCACTCTTAAAAAGGATTTCAAGAAGGTTGTGAATCTTATTACATGAGGCAATTGCACTAACAGTAGGATTTTTTGTGTCTCTGCTCTTACTCTAATTCTTCCCAAATGTGTGCCCAGGTTGGATCAGAAACACAGCTATGCAAATTGCGAGATATGTAGGAGTCTGCAACAGGAATGTCCCTTTCTATGCCCGGTGTCCCTCTGGCACCACTGCGCTCCAACTCCTGCTGCTCACTGATTTTTAGGATACCACTCACAGGCAAGTCTTCTCCATAAAACTTCTGTGTGTGCCACAGAGGAAGAGGTGGACTTTGCTAATTAAGAACTTTATTATGGAATATGGTAACTCTGAGATAAATTAATTTCAAAATTCTATGTGACTTTCACTCTTAGTTTATTATCTACATCAATACCATACCAGTCATGGCAAGCTATGAGCATGAATTTCATAATCATTGGCCTGAACTAACTAGATTTCAGGGTTTTTTTATATATTTATCCTGCATGATGAAGTGAACACAGAGATGCTAAGGCTGAGTCACAGGATAAATATGTGTATGCTCCAGCAAGCCAATGTCTCTCCTCCAGATGTATTTAGAAATACATTCTCTTAAATTCAATTATGTGATTTGATAGTAATAACGATACAGAGGAAAACTATTATTATTTTAATTTTTTAACAAGCTTCATACGTTTTCACACTTTTTCAAAGTATATTAGTGCTAATCTCTACAATAAATACCTCAGGCAATTTTTATAATACTTTTAAGAGTAACAATATTGTACATAGTAATGCTTTAAATCAGCTACTTACTTAATTTGTATGACTCTCCATACTTCTTTCATTGGATTAACAAGATGTAGGTTTCCATGCTGAGCAAAATTTATGCATTTGAAGCCAACATATATCTTAGGAAAAGAGAAACAAACTTTGTTCTTGATTCTTGGGGTTCTTCAAGTAGAGAACGCTTGGCAGAGCTGGGCAATGTAACAGAGATTTTTTAAAACTCATCTCATTTTCAGAACCAAAATTAAGAGTTTCAGTAGACAGCCAAAATTTTTCTTTACTTGAAAATGCAAGAAACATGGCAAATAAAAAAAATAATTATACAGATCACATGCTTCTTACTTTTTTTAAAAAAAATACAATATTTCAGCATTTTCCAGTAAATACAGAAAGAACTACCAGATGAAAGGTCTTATATAAAACATCAGAAAGTAAATGCAATACCAATGGGGAAACAACTAAGCCTTAACAAATCTTAAGACTTGACTGAATAGGTAAACCACAAGACTACTAGAGTTCTGACACCTTAAATCACTGGATTATGCTATGCTGGCCCGGCATGGTGATGAGAAACAGGCAAGCAATTCCAATTTATATTGATTTAAAACAAGTGATTCACAGACCATGTATGCTGATCCTGCAAGTTGTTGCATTTGAAACCGTTTCTCAGTGAAGTTTCTCAGTGAAGAGACAAGGCATATGGACGCTGGCTGAAATTGATGTTACTGAGTAAATAATCTTTCAGAATACAACCCTAGTTTTCCGTGAACTTATTATTTTCAGGTGCTAAAATGAGTTACTGAGAGAATTACAAGTTCAGTCATCAGGGAAAGTGGAAACAGAACAAGGGAAATGAAACATTATACACTCTGAAACCTTGATAGAGTTGAATCATGGAATGAATGATCTGCTATGAAAATTTCCGTTTCTCAGTAACATCAAAGGTACCCTAACAGAACGGCAGAGAGTTTTAAATATCAGATCTGTCTTCAAAAAAATGAAAACAAGAACATTACTTACTAGCATCTGTTTATCCTACTCCTGTGAACATTGCTTATGTCACAATGAAATAGGGATGTTTACGTATTTATCTACGACATTTTTTGACTGTTTTTCTGACTGACAATAACTGCCAGTAAGATCTTGCAAAGATAAATCATGTGGGAACTGTATTTACCAACAGAACACATTGTAGATATGTTTTCTAAAATATATTACATCTATTTTATGTTATGATTTTCATTTGTCTCTATTTCCAATCAGAGCACGAATTCCATGAGATAGAACCTGGAAGCAGCACAAAATAAGTTGAGAGTGATATACAGTAAAACAACAAAATAGACTGGGCTAAAGTTTGAAAAACTACAAAAAGACTATGCAGACACAGATAAAGTCACACAGTCCTGGCAAATGCATAAATAATTAACATAACAATGGTGATCATTTGCAACATAAACATATTTTGTTGCAAGAAGTTTTGTCCGTAACATTTAATGTTTTGGGGCTTTGGAGAAGGAAGGGAGGTTGAAGGGCTTTCTAGGAATGTCACAGAGTTTGTTTATTGGAGGGTTTTTGGCATTTTTTTAAGGAAAACCAAAAGCCAATGCATTTCAGATACTGTTACATCATGCATCCATCATGCCTCATGTTTGGGTTTTGCCTCTAGCATTTCCTTTCACAGACTGCAATGCCATTTTTCTCTTGGAACTCTGATTGTCTCTTCATTTTTCAAGTAAGCATTAGCTCATCAGAGCTGTTTGTAGTCCCTTTTCTTTGCAAGAATAAAGTTCCTCTCTTCTTTCTAATTTTGGGGCACTCTTAAAAAAAGGAGTTTTGTATATTTGTAACATTTGTGTCAGTTGCTATTACTTCAAAATTTTGAAATCTCAGGGTCTTTGTTCTGGATTCATCCGCTGCAAATCCCTTATGTTATTTAACATTTTTTTTTAATTGTGCTAACATAATTACCAGAAATTATTTTTTTCAGGACTTTCAGAACATTGAATACATGAAGAAGCAAATCTTTGTGCAAACAGATGCACTCATAAGCAGTTCTAATTCACTACAATGGTATTTACAGGATATTAACTTGTTATGAATTATGCTACAACAGTATTCACAATTAAAATGGAAATCCAACTTTTAAAATAGTATCTGGAGTCTCCTCTGTCCCCCAAATTATATAGTATGTAGGTATCAATTCCCAAAACTATACATTTCTAGTCTTTGTACAACATGCAATCCATAAATAAGGCTTTCAAGAAGTAATTAACCTTCCCCTTGGTAATCTTGGTGCATTTTTTCCTGGAGTTCTCAATTTTGGTAAAATTTTAGAGGGCCCTGTTTACTTTTACAGAATTAAATCAAACAATGAATGGGATTTTTTTAAAGTATTTTTAAATTAAATATGTGCCTTTTAAATTGGATTTGGATGAAAATACATTGAAAAAGCCATGTTTCCCTACGAGGAATTTTAAGACTAACATGGCTTGAAACAGCTATCCACAAAATAAGAAAAAAAAATAAATCAAAACCTTTTTTGGCAGCTAGAGTGTTGAGAAAGGTTGTATTCCACATCAGCACTGATACTGATCTTTCTCAGAAATTAATTACATTCTTTCCTAATACATCTTTTGGCGTGTAATTATGGAAAAAAATAAGCTATAGAAATAGTGTTACTTGCCATTTTAGAAGTAAGATAACATTAATTACTTGGTTCTGAATACGTGTATATGGTCTTTTCGTTTTCATGCTAAAGTAAAACACAGAAATAGGTTTTAAATATGAGGAATTTAAAATATCACTTCTTGGAAAAGAATCACTATAGAGGTGAAAAAATCCATATAAATCAGAGACACAAATTTTCATTTATAATTGGACGTAGATATAAATAGATAGATGGTTCTGAAGGAGAAGTGCTGTCTTCTCTGCCCTGTTTTTTTGAGAGAAGAGCATCATGGACTTAAAAAAAAAATTGAGAGTTGCATATCTTTCCCAGTCTTGACAAAGTGTGCATTGAAAGAGTAGAAATCTTAAGGGAACCACTTTACTTTTATGAGATTTTTTTTCCAATCAGTGTAAAAGGATCTCACAACCTCAGGTAATCTTTGTCAAGCACTACCACTTAAGCATGTAATCTAGAAATGTCTGCCTGGGTATGATAGCAGCACGAAGCTGAACAAAACCGTTAGCCCCAGTTCAGACCGGGGAATACAATATCAAAAATCCAGAACTAAACTGCACAACTTTTTGTTTGTTTACCATTTGCAGTTCTCCAAAAGCAAAAATGTGGGTTTTTTTCCCTTACATAAGTAACATCTTTTCACTTTACGTCCTTAAACAGACACTTTTGTAAGGAAAAGCCTCTCTTTAGCCACAGAGGGGTGAAGGCTGGAAAAATGTTCAAGAAACTATGAGAGACCTCTTTTCTTTTTTTAGTTAAAGAACTTTCTTCACTAGGCTTCTGATTCTTCCAGTATCAGTGAGAGGCCATTAGGGTAAACCTTCTGTAATATCTGTTTTGGCCTTTTAAATAGTATTTATTTTCCTGTGTTACCACAGCCTTCTACAACATGTATGAAGTAATCCATTGCGTTGAACAAATTAAAGCAAAAACTCTACAATTTTCAGGAAGAAACAGGCTGTCCTTTTTTCACCTTCTTGAAAACGGACTTAAACCAATTTTGGTTTTGTCCTCTGTGAAATGAAGCGCTCATGCTGGAAGACCTCATGACATCTTCTGGAAAACAGAGACATCGCAGAAGCATTTTCTCAGCCCGCACATTCGACCCCCTGCATGCAAGTTACTGTACTTTGTGAAGCGAGAGGTATCATTACATACCGTGAACGTCTGAAAATAGTGAGTATTCTAACACCTCCTATACGAAGAGCCCATTGGAGATGCATATAAACATCCATGGTGGGTTAACCCCAAACTGTGAGTGGGGCACTGCTGCAGGCTGAGGGAAGCGGGGACCTGCCTCGGCTGTTGCCTCCCAAAGGCACCCAAGCTGAGAGCTGTGTGGCAGGTGCACAGATTTCATACTGCCCGTTTAACTACGCTGCAGGTTTATCTTTTTCCCCCTTGCTTATCTAACCAACGTGTCTGCGAGTTGGGAGGATCGGACAATGTTCCCCAGGTAGCTGGCTGAGCAAGTGTTTTACACAGATTCCTAAAATTTGAACCTGCTGGCCCTTGCTGTTGCCACTCAAAGCCTAGAAAAACCCAGTGTAATTAATACTTTAGTGCATTAGAATTATTTTCTTTATTTGCCATTTTGCCCCTTTCCCCATTTTCTCTTTTCTGCCAGTGTTCAATTCTCTTCCCATTGAAGTTAATGATAAAACTTAATTGATTTAATCTGTGCCAACACAAACTCCCAGTGAACATAAATGAAGTTCAGACTTCACATCTCCTCATTGCATTTTTTGATATCATTTCTGAAAAATAATCTTTTTTTTTCTGGATTCACACAACTACCTCAGCACACCAAGGTACTATTACTGAATTCAACAATTAATTTGCCTGCTCAGACACTTAAAGTTAAGCACAGATGAAGGAGCATATTTGAGAGGCAGAAAGATCATAAACTTCTATGAAAGATCATGGAATTCACAGCTCTAGGGTACAGTGAAATAATGATATTGATATATTGTACTATATATATGCTAGCCTGTGGCATTTAAAGTTATGAGCATGCTGTGTTTTTTAAGTATTTATTTCATGCAAAAAAACCCTCATAATTTTATAAAAATGAAACATGCCTGTAAGACAGATCAGATACAGTGAGCAATAAATTAACTTCCCTGCCAAAATAAAGAAAGCCCAAGTGAATGGCTTTCTGGACTAAGCCCTAGCAAAGGAAAATGTTTTTCTACGGGTGAAAATAAAGTGCGAGATAAAAAAAAAAATCATAGGAAGTTGGCCTGAAGAAAGCCATCCTAGACAAGAAAATGAGATTGTTTCTTGTTTTAACACAAAGTAAAGTTTCTGCAGCTTTGAGCAGAAGACAAATACTCCTTGATGAAATTTATCTCCTATCAGTCTTCCCAGAAATAAGTTCAAAAGGATCTTTCATGTAAGTGGATGTAGCTCCATTCAAGCTGTGAGCCAATATCAGTCCATTCATAC
This sequence comes from Vanellus vanellus, assembly GCF_965231255.1. NCBI lineage: Eukaryota > Metazoa > Chordata > Aves > Charadriiformes > Charadriidae > Vanellus > Vanellus vanellus. The sequence goes on from NC_138906.1 coordinate 104,781,391, forward strand.
TGTTAGTACAGTGTGGGAAATGCGTTAAAGCTGAAGATTTCTCACGTAATTGCAGCAAAGTTTTTTACACAAATATTTAAAAACATTTAACAAATAAATACTTGTTATAAAAGTAAAATTACCATTTTCGCACCTTCTACACTCACGTTCTCTTATATCTGAAAAAGACAAAGTTGATTTTCAAGCAGTTTTGTAAAGTAAAATCAGGTGAGAATTGTTACATGAAAAACAGATATTTATTAAATGTACAAAGGACTGCATTTAGAATTCAAACTTACAAATAGCAAATCCACTAGAGGTGTAAAGCTGACATGCATTAAAGCATCATCTGCATAATTTTCTGCAGAATTATAATGGCTTTATTTCACTTGAAGAGAAGGCACAGGGTTTTAGTTTTTGTTGTCCTGTTCCAGGGCAATCCAACAGCATTTAGACTGTGCACAGCATCCACAGTCCAGCAGGGCTTTTGGAAGGAAAAAATCTGATTTAAAAACTCAACTAGCCAAAATTTGTGAAAAAAATGGCCTTAGATGACCAGAAATTTTACCATATAAAGAGCACTGTGAATAAAAAACACAGACAACCCCCATATGAAATTCTTATGGATAGATCCATAAAGTTACTGAATACCCCACCAAAGCCTCTGCATCAATACAATTTACATATAATTTATGATGATATGTTAAATTATTGTGATGCTCTAATAACATGTCTGAGGGCTATACACTCACAGGTAAAAGAAGCCTTTCCAGAACCTGCCTATGGACTGTGTGGCTCCTGGGAACCTGCAGACTGGGTCTACATCAAGGTGCATCTACTGGTGGGGGGGGAAGGCAAAAGAAAAAAAAAAAAGGCAGAAGAAAAGCAGTCCAGCCTAGATGGAAAGGACCAAATGACCTCTCAAATCTCTCTGTCTACACATGCAGATATTAAATGTCATGGCCTTTCGGCTTGGGTATCTGCTTCTCACTGTAAAACTTTGATGACTCCATTAAACTCCAACCCACTGCTTTTTGCCCTGTCTGAAAACTCCAATCCAGAAAAAAAAAACAGCCAAGTCTTGAAAAACAAGAGTTGAGTCCAATAGAAGATTAAGCATCTTCCAGCAAACGGAGCAGAGAAAACCTGCCATAGTAAAGTTGCTATGCCCTCCAGAAAATGACTTAACTCCTGGTTTCCAAGATGGGCATGACTAGTCATTCTCTGGTTATTTTCAATGGCACTAGTCTGGATCATTTTGTTCTGGCCAAGTAACACACTGTTAACACAAGAACAGCAAAACAGAACACATAAAGAAGATACCGTGTTCTCCAAAAGTCAAAGGCCATTATATCATCACATAAGCCATAAAAATACCTTTCCTCAATTGTCCTACCATTATACTGAAGACTTAAATGTTTCAAACTGTTGTGTGTGCTCCCATACACCTCCTCACTCTAGTGAAGGTGTCCTCATGCTTCCTACGGCATGTAATTAGTTGACGAAAAGACCAGGCTGGTATCCCCAGAGGGCTGAAATACAATATTATCCCTGATGACAATAAATTGTAATTGATCCCAGTTGATTTGATACCAACATGCACAAAGCTCCAGCTCTTGCCTTCCGTCTCAGACTCGGGGCCCCTGGGAACATTTGTTACTTGACAGTGAATGGAACATACTACTTGGGGCACAGTAACTGTATCAAAGCCATTAATTGTCAGAATAACACTTGATGTTCCTTTGATAACTCACAAAATTGTGAGTTCACATCATCTTCTCCACATACTTCCTTAGGAGCCTATTTTGCTTGTGGTACATTTGCACAACCGTGGCTCCCATGGGATTGGTTTGGGTCACATGTAACCCCAGTTATTTGACATTTGTCAACTCTTCCTGCCAAATATTAGTGGAAAAGGCGAGCTATCTGAGAGCATGAAAGATTTGGGGCTCTTATGTTTCCCATGAAAGAAATTAGTTTATTAGCTATTGTTTTAGAGCAAATTGGTAGCAACACTGCAGATTGTTTTGACCGATTAGCGACTGAAATGATCACTATCCACACAGTCATCCCTCAAAACAGGTTAGCACTTGGCTTTATATTTGCTCATAAGGGTTGAGTTTGTGCCTCAATTGGAAAAGAATGTTGTACCTGTATCCCAGACAATTCTGAAATTATTTATGTGTTTAAAAGATGGGTAGATGTTGTGCTCAGGGACATGGTTTGATGGTGGTTTTGGCAGTGTTATATTAATGGTTGGACTTGATGATCTTAAAGATCCCTTCCAACCTAGACGATTCTATGATTCTGTGAGTCTATAATTGGAGTGAGCACGTTAAAAAAGAGGCAGCCAAAGCAAACCAACTCAATAATTGACATTTGTGGAGCTGGTTTGAAAACATAATTGAAAATTTAGGGTTTTCAGGTAAAAAAAATATTGTATAATACAATATTTTATTCTTATTACTGTTGTTAGTCGTACTGTAGGTGCACTCAGGGCTTATTCTCAACATGTCGTCTCCCAAGAGCCCATAGTTAACAGAGGTGCAGAGGAACATTGCCAAAGGGGAGGCCTTTCTGAGGCCTGGCTATGGCAGTCTGCTGTTTCTTACAAGACCTGCAGGATGCAAGGCTCATTTCCGTCTCCCTCTTCCCATTCCCTTCCCAAGCCATCACCATGAGTGGGATCCTCCAACATAAAAGCCAACTGTCTGGGCCTGGACTGTGGGAAACAGGGCTCTGACAGGGGTGTCTGACACCACTGGGAGGTACCTCTTCCTGCTCTTTGATGTTGCAGGGAGCACAGGCTAGTGACTTCTGTTAGGTGTGTGTCCTTAACAGCTGAAGTGATGTTGGTGTGATCAACAGGAGTATCGTCTGAAAGGAAAATGTTGAAAATGCCCACTCCCTCTCACTGCATTTGAATTTGCTGATCAGAGAGCAGGACCTTGTGTGTGTGTACGTGTATGTTTTTGTCCTTGTGGCTCCAGAATTACAACAGCTGGTGATCTGGGATTATTTTTTTTTTTCTGGTTGTTGGGTTGTTTTTTTCTGTCTGTTATCTCAGAGGTGCCATATGCTCTTCTCATTGATTCAGTTTTGGCACGTGGTGGGTCCGTTCTGTCCACTGCCAGAACCAGCTGTGGCAGCATGGGGCAGTCTATGCCTTCCTGCGGCACTGGCCACCCATCAAGCCACCCCCACTACCATAGCCCTGACAGTTATACCCAATTCACCAGCCCTGCTTGAAGTACTCCTGGCCACACAAATAACAGTGACAGTTTGTTCTCAAGGCAAAACAGCTTTATGAAAATTCAGGCATCACCTAAAGAAATATTTGCCTCCCTCCCACCTCCTGGGCTGGGCTGGAGGCCCTGTCTCTTCCAGATGAGCATCTTCCTCATCTCTTCTTCATCTCCTCTTCTCTCTCTGTGGCCCTTGCTCTGGTCTAGGGACCCACTGACCTCTGTTGCCAGAGTGTTGTGAGGTCTTTGATAGGCTCTTGGGCTTCTTTGGGGTTTGCTCCTTGGGCTCCCGGGGCAGCTCCTGCTTGTGTTTGGCACTGTCTCCTGAGGAACCTGGATGCGCCTGCTAGTGCTGGAGCCACAACTGCCTCTTGCAGGGCTGGGCAAGGTGCTGGGGACAACGGGCTCTCTTTTGGGAGACCCAGGGACTCCCAGGAGCGCACCTCCTGCTCCTGCCCTGCCCACAGCCCAGGACCTCATGTCAGCCCCCAGGCCCATCAGCTTCTGCCCCAGTGATGCCACAGCAGGGCTGTTCTCCAGCTCCCCACAGCCCTGCCCTGCCTGGCCATGGGCCCAGCCTCAGCCTATCCCCAAGGAGATGACTGATGCGTGGGGCTGTGGCTGACCTGGTGCCCCTAGCTGCCCTGCTCTTGGCTGGAGCAGTGGGAATGGGCTCTTGCTGGGGGGCCTCCCCATGGGAGCCACCATCCCTGTGGTGCCCAGGTATACCCTACAGTTTCTTAACACCAGGCTCTGCTACCTAGTACAAAATGGTTTATTATCAAAAGACAAGCCCATTATAGAAGGTTTAATGATAACTGTGGATAACATGGAAAAGAGACAGCAGCCGCCCTTGGTAGCTCCCTTGTGAGAGCGACCTGCTAAAAATGTAATTGGCTTCTTCATTAGTGAAACCTGAAACAACAGTCTCACAACAAGAAGTAAGGCTCTTAGGGGAGAATAACAGTAGTTTGCTACTTGAAATACCCTTGTTTGTTTTTAATTAAAGTCAGTATTATAACAGGAGTGAATTAACATACTGCAAGACTAAGCTTCGTGTGTGGTCTGTTGAGCTGAAGCACAAGAGGTAAAACCACAGTACTTCTGAAGAAGAACACGTGTTTATTCTAACCTGATACTCCTAATAATTAATCTCAGCTTTTTACTGATGCTACACTACATACAGGGGGAACCTCTGAACTAAGAAACTTTGCAAATTACAAAGCTGACTGAAATAAGGTGCTGAAGCAATGAAAAAAGGTTTTGATTATTTTTTTTGACTGGTGTGCTTCCTCTGAGAGTGACAGTGTTGTCCCCTTCCCAACAATGACTTAATGTCAAGGGTAGTAAAAGTATTGCAAGTGGACAATAAGCTAGTTCAGTAATTAAAATACATACACGATAGGAGCCCCAGTAACTCATAAAAGAAAATTATTATTTTTCCATGGAATTATGAGGCAGAGCAATAAAAATTCCACAGTTCAGTCTAATACTCACAACTACAACTTGGGTTTCTCTCCCACTTAAAGTTCCCAGCCCAAACCATCCTAAATAAAGATTCTGGTTGCAAGATTAAGATTTTTTGCACCAGAGGAGAAAATGGACTGGAAACAGATAGAAAAAGCAAGCAAACCCAAGGGAAAACCGAGACCACCTGGGTTATGAGACTGACTTTGGGCAGGATTGGCAGTGCTAGAGAGTTTTAGACAGGAGCTTATGAGTTGAAAATGAAAATAGGAACAAAACCCCATGTGGAGGTATAAAACCTAACTATCACAACAGGAAACTAGAACAAAGTCAGAATGGGTCTGTGCAACTCAACCACATGCAAATACTAAATATTGAAAATCTTGAGGTCTTCCCAACTGGGTCTTCATTAGATCACATCTGCTTATCTCTTCCCAAGCATTTTGCAGAGTTTTTTTAACAAAAGCAACCAGAGAAATTAGGGCTGAAACAGGCTTAAGGTTTTCAGCCCATGCCCCCAAAGCAGGATCACTGCATCTGAACCATCCCTGGCAGACATGGAACAGACTGTTCTTAAAAAATGTTAATGATGGGTACTCTGCAGGCTCCCTAGGCAAGATTCTGGGCCTGACAGTTAGAAACCTTCTGGATTCTTACCTAAATTGGTTTTGCTGCAATCTAAAGCTGTCACTGTTCCTCTTTCCCTACAGTGCACACAGAGAAGAGATAGCACCCCTCCTTTTTAGAGATGACCTTTAGCACAACACTTGTAAGTTTTGATACTATGGGATAAGATGTCCATGAAGTAAGTTGTCCCTAGACATCTGATAAAAGGTGGAATGCCTGTGGAGAAGTTAATAAATCTCCCTTTAGAATAAAGCTTGAAAAAAATGAAAAAAAAAAAAAATTCTTTAAAAAAAGAAAACCAAGATATGGAATATTATGACCTGTTCTATATGTTGAATAAGGCAACAATTCAAATACTAAATAGTAACATAATTAAAGACTTGTATGTCAGCTTGCATACAAGCACTGAGAGAGGATTGGTACCATTAAATCTGTTTGCAGCTTTAACATTCTTTTCATTCATTGTGTTTATAAGACATGTATCATAAAAAAATACATTATACTAACTGAAGACAAAAAACGTTTTAAGTACACATGAAACATATATCTCAATTTTAATGAAACAAAAATACATTTTGGGCATCAATGTTTTTCATTTAGAACAGCATCTGCAGTCCTTGCCACTATAATTGCTTGGTCACCCCAAGTGTATTAACTGACAGAGCACACAATGTTTCCATTAAAATATAACAGATGTTAAACTCCATTTTATTCATCTCATTAAATTAGTTATGTTATGTGTAGTTTTCAAAATCGTGTGTAATTAATTTCTTGTCTACCCATTACAAATTGTGTAGTTGTACCCAATTTCTTCTCCTGGATCTTCCTTGAAGACAATATTCAAACAGTTTTCTTACATTACCGAGATACTACATTACAGAGTAGGATTTCTTTCCTGAAAAGATATTTCTGCCATTTTGGCTTCCCTTGCCTTAGATTCCCTTATTCTCCTCTTCTGTTATTTCACTTACTATGTGATGTTATCTTATTCCTTGCCACAACTGCAGTGGGGCTTGGAATAATCATTCTCCCTTTACTCAAGTCAAGAGAATTTCTTAACTGAATAGACTCTAATTTGTTAATTAATTGACTTGTTTACACTGGAAAGGTTTACTATGTATTGAAAATTGAAAATAACACACCAAGACACAAAATGAAGGGAATTAAGCCTAGCAAGATAAAAGAGAACATTTTTGCCCTGAAATGAAATGTTGAATTCAAGCAACAATAACTTCTATTTGAAATGTGTTATTGTCTCATGAGTCATCAAGAAAATGAAAACCATTTCACCTGAATTTTCTGACAAAGTCTTTATCTGTATATAGCAAATGATTTTCTAGTATGAAAACACTGAAATGCTAGCAAGTCTTGTAAAGTGTTGTACAACTATGGCTATTTAATTGCAAGTGGTTATTTTAAGAGCTTAATACTTTCAAATGTCATGGACCATGTAAATTGCCTATCAAATTGCTGTCTGACAGTTAAAAAGACTTTGCGATTCCTCCTCAATAGTCTTATTTCTCATAGCTGGCCTTCGTAACGTTGGTGAATTTCAAGTAATTTGAAACCGTGCTATCATTTGTTTTACAGTTGTCTCTGCAGAATATTTCCACTTAGGGCAAACTACGTTCTCTGTTACACTCATTTACTTCCCATCAATTTTAATGAATATGAAGCGTGATCAAAAATCAGTCTTCCAAATGATGACTTATGTGTTTTCAATCCACCGGGGAAATAGTTCTGTACAGAGATCAGCTTCTGCGAGTACAAGCTTTGGCATAACAGAAGCTTTTCGTCTTGTGGGAAACAGACATACCACTTATCCTATCTGTGTTGATACAGCCTGCAAGTGTAGCTAAACAATTAAGGACATGAAATTAAGTTACAGTCTTCATTACTAAAAGGTATCTATCTATAGCCTTTGATAACTCACTGAGCACCAGTTATGAAAAATCATGGGATTTGGAGAATGCTTTAACTACGGTGAGAAAACCTGACGAAGCGGAAAAATTTTGGAAAACTTTCTCATGTAGGTGTCATCAAAATAAATATTTCAAATATTTTGTTTGTACCTGAGAAAACATACATACTGTACTGCTAATTCTCAAATGGTTTCCCTCATGGAAATATGTATCCTAATACAGCTGGTGATGCATCAGGTCAGTTTTTGCTATTCATCTAAAAGCTATGTATTTCACTTTGCAGACACAAAATTACATTTAATTATTGAAGAGTAGTTTAAATGAACACCATTACTAACGGGTTTTGCATCATTTAGCAAAACAGCACTTAATCAACTTTGCTAGCAGAGAAGCACATGGCAAGCACCTAAAGAACTGTTTTATCTGATTTTCTGAATAATAATAAGAAAATACAAGCCACTTAAATTTCTAAAACACCACCAAAAAAAGGGCATGATTTTTCCTGCTATTGCATCATACTTCCAGAAGCGAGTGAAGAGGAAGGCGCAAAATGTTTCAGAACATGAAGTCTTGTTCTAATGGTACGCAAACACTTGCCCTCTGCCACACAAAATACACGTTGCCTCCCATTGGCTGACTTAGGCAACTCACAGAGGACAATACGGCCAATTTATCCAGTTTGCTTTCAATGTCATCTCATGAAAACAAAAGCAAATTTTGTTTCGGGAAGACCAAAATATTTCATACAGCAATCTTCATTTTAAATTGCTGTTTTCTCATGAGAGATATTCAGGAAACTTTGAGTGATACACATTTAAAGATGTAGTTTCCTCTTACAGCAAATATAAAGACTATTAAGTTAGATGCACTTTTTAATAGTCACCTCAGTATGTGAGTAAATACTATGGCACAAAAATTAATCATAAAAATTTCTCATGAATCACAAATCCGGAAAAGCAATAATCCCCTGAAACAACACACATCCTGAATAAAAAAAAAAAAAAAGAATTAATCAATGCCATTATTTACATAGCTGTTTTTAGGTAAGTCAACAATAAGACAGAAAATCATAACAATAGGTAAGTTTGGGAAATCTCTAAATGCATGCATCATTGCAGTTGTGCTGGGAAGATTTTACTCGGCATTAGTTCTCCTTTGCAATAAACGTGAAACATTTTTAGCTGCATTAAAATAATGTGTGGACATGAATTGTCACTCACTATAAATCAACAACACTCGAAAGTTTATTCATTTTTTTATATACTGGTTTTATCCAATCAAATAAATATTTTTTTTACTTTATATAACAGCAACTGTAACGGCAACAACAATAATGGAATTTTACTGTATGTATACAGGTGTCGTGGTTTAGGCCAAATCCACCACTGGGGACCCGAGGGACCCCAGACGGGACCGACAGATGCTGCCCTCTACCCCTCTTCAAAGAGAGAGGCAGAGGAGGAAAAAGAGACTTATGAGTTTAGAAGAAACTAAACTACTTTAATGAAATATTAATATTAAAATAAAAATAAATAATGAAAAATATATACAAAACCGTATCAAGCTCCCGAGATGACAATCACGTCACCGGCTGGCACTGGGGCAGTCCCAGGCTGGACTCAGTGACGGACGGGAACTGGATTCTGGATCTGGATTCAGGATCGGGATCACAGGCAGACAAACAGAGTCCTCCTCAGACGTCGGCCATTGAAGGAAGAACCCGTGACCCTTTGATCCCTCAGCTTTTATACTGAGCATGAGGCAGATGGGATGGAATACCTTGTTGATCAGTTTTGGGTCGCCTGTCCTCTCCGCTCCTCCCCGCAGGTGGGACCCCACTATGCTTTTCTGCTTCCGACCCTCCAACGGGGCAAATAACAAAGTTGGTTGGCCTTGGGGGTTATAGCAATGAGTATAAGCAGGAGCCTCTCTGCATCCCATGCCCGGGCATCAGCTGTAAACATTGGTCTTATCACTCTGAGGGAGTGAACACTGTCTGCACAAGATGCAGTTAATTTCAGTAGTTAGAAGAGGCCCAGCTAAGAAGCGAAGTTACTGAACAAAATTGGTTCTGTTTTACCTCAAACCAGGACAACAGGGGAACTAGGCATTTATCTTTTTCTTTTTTTTTTTAAGGAAAGATGTAGGAATAGCTTAGAATGATAAACTCAGTGTTAATAAGCCGTCCCCTACGCATCAGAGAACACTGACAATCTTTTACATGTTAGAAAAAACGTGCTCTAATCCAGTTTGGGACAGCTTTACATTTTTATAACAGGAGTTATTTTCAAGTAGCACAGTCAAGATGTGCAGCTTGCTATTGCTGTGTTTTAGTACTTAGCAGCTTCATATCAAATGTTCGATCTTGCCAATGAATTTTCTTAAGGCTCAGTAGTGCTTGGAAGATGCTAAGGATCGGCAATATGTAATTTTGTAAATGCTGTAATTATTACCTTATTACTGAACTCAAACAAGTGGTCCTGTGAATGAATATTGGCTCAATTTCCCATCTTAGATTTGGCACCTGAATTTTAAGGCTATCCTAAGCCTCACCGTTCTCATTTATGTTGTGCAGTGTCTCCTATGAGTTGTGTCAGCTAAGGAGTAGAACACACTATGTTCACATCTTGCACTGAAATGTTTGTCAGTCTGTCTTTCCCAAGATGGTCAAGGAGGAACTCATCTAAGTGAGTTCTAGCAAACTTGTGCATGAAAGGGCAAAAACAACAGAGAAAATGCCCTGTAAAATTTTCACTCTAGCATGAAGAATTTGGGAATGTACAATGTTAAAATCCAAATGCTTTTATCATCAAAGACATCCTCTCTACATGCCTTTAAATTATAAAGATGCCTTAGATCACCTGTTGCCTCATCTTTCTGTTACCGCTTGCTCACAGGTTAGTAAAGGCATTATAACCTTTAGAAAGACACAACTTCCACTATACATATTAATTTTTTATTAAGGCCCCCGATTCTCAATTAACTATTCTCTAGGCAGACCCCTAAATCAATAGGAGAAAAAGGGTATGCCATGCAGACCCTTGTGCAGGGCTTGGTATGAGTTTTTCTGGTTTCAAAAATCAATTAGCTGCTTTACAAGTAAAATTAATGTTAACCATGCCCTTTAGAGGCATGCAATTTTTTGTGCTACAAACTATATGTATAGAAGAGTTATTACACATAATTGTTATGTTACAATTCCTTACTTAAATGACTTTTGACTTCAATTTTGCAACAAAGACTTAACACCAAAATTAAGGATTTTGCAGCATCCAAGCCTACTACACATAGCTATATAATTATTTTTACATTTCATGGTAAAATTCAGGTTATCTAAGGCTTTTCACTGGGGAATCGAAAAAATAATTCCCCAATTCACTGTGATATGGATACTCCTTTATTATGCTTCCCTAACTTGCTGGGGTTGGCTTTCTCTGTGTAAAAGGTATTGGTATTTCCTCTTTAATGACATTGGCTATATACTCTTTCTTTTACACATGCTGAGCTACAATTTTAGAAAAGTAAGGCATACTGGAGTTGGGTATTTACCATGTGTTTTGTCAAGGGATGTCACATTTGACCACATCCTCAAAAAGAAACTCAAGGAAGACTTACCGAAGACTAAAAAAAGCACTATACATATAATATTTTTAAATTTATAGAATTTTAGGTGCATGCTGAATTATCATTAGGAAAATAAATATTGCCTATTGCCTGTAAGAAAAAGATTAGCAGGGTGCATTGTTCATTCAATGCAAGAGAAATCTGTTTGGGATGTTACTACACAATAAGCTCATATGCATAGAAGAAGCCTGAAGAAACTGTGGGAAAAATTCATATCCTTGAAAACAATCAGTACTGAAGAGAAATTAGTTGGCCTGTCTCCTTTGGGTATAAAACATGTTAAACGTTTGAAACCATAATTGCTGCGGTGCTTAAAAAATTATTATCCACAAAGCTTTGAAACAATTCTTATGGATGTGATTCTTCTGGGTAAGTTTTATAACTGATAAGAAAGTAAATCCAGCAGATCTTATCTAAAGTAATATGAAAGCTTATTACATTATAGCCCTTTAAAAATAATTTTCAAACTACTTCTAACATGATTGATCAGGCTGGCTTGGAAGATGTACAATCGGCAACAGTTAGGTACTTCTACAGGTCATCTATTATTCCAAAATCTTTAAAATTTATGGTCATTTATTTTCCCATAATTACAACCAAAATAATCAAATGTTCTTTTGTGAAAAAATAGATCAAAACCAAACCAGTTCTGAGGCCCTGTAAAAGGCATAATTGCTCTTCATGAAACCGGTAGTAACTTCCTTCCACAGGGTGACATCCACTGAAAGGACAAGAAGAGAGATCCATTTTGTTTGATAGGCTTATGGAACTTCTGACATTAGCCATATGCTCTCTTCCACTGAAATGAGGAGCCTATTAGTCTGGGATAAGAAGGGCTGAATAGTCATACGTGCAAATGATTTACTGGCATACTTACAGACCCAGAAACTTCAATGTTCTCCTTGATGAAAATCACCGAGAGATTCAGCAGAATATCTCCATAGTGGATTAACTTTAATAAATTAGAGATAATGCATTGTGGATTTGTAATATCTCTAGAGTATCCTTATGTTACATTAAGTTACCTTCAGAGCAAGTAACAGAATAACGATATGAAATCCCCTAGAGCACTGAGGAAGATCATGGGATACACTTGAATTCAATCTAGACTGTTGTCAAGGAAGACCAAGTCAACTCTTTTCTGTAACTGTCGGACTGACTTCTATAAAATGTCCCTCAAAAAAAAGGTTATAATGTCTCAAAAAATTATACACAGTGGTCATTCCAGAGGAAGACCTATGTCAGAATGAAAGACCTTAATTTTCTTCTTGGAGGATTCATTCATAAGATCAGACAATGATAGGGTAAAACTATATTAATTCTAAATTATTTTTTTTTAAGGGAATGTTTTCATCAAAGAGGTTGTCTGTTAAAAAAAACCAAACATTTTTATAATTATCCACATGTTTTTTGTCATTATATTAAGCACTTTTTTCCTACGTGCTCAATTTTGCTTTAATTACATATTTTAGTAAACAAACAGGTTTGGGGGGCATTAAGATTTTGATTTCTTTTTTGACCTTTTTTAGAAGTCCTACTTCCATTGCTGTCGTGATTTAACTCCAGACGGCAGCTAAGTCCCACATAGGCGCTCGCTCACTTCCCCCCGGTGGGATGGGGAAGAGAATTGGAAGAGTAAAAGTGAGAAAACTCGTGGGTTCAGATAAAGACATTTTAACCGGTGAAGCAAAATCCACGCACACAAGCAAAGCAAAACAAGGAATTCATTCACTGCTTCCCATGGGCAGGCAGGTGTTCAGCCATCTCCAGTAAAGCAAAGCTCCATCATGCGTAACCATTACTTGGGAAGAAAACACAGTAACTCTGAACGTCCCCCCCGTCCTTCTTCTTCCCCCAGCTTTGTACACTGAGCACAATGTCACATGGTATGGAATATGTCTCTGGTCAGCTGGAGTCAGCTGTCCCAGATGTGTCCTCTCCCAACTTTTTGTGTTCCCGCAGCCTGCTCACTGGTTGGGTGGTGTGAGGAGCAGAAAAGGCCGTGACTCTATGTAAGCACTGCTCAGCCATAAGCAAAACATCCCTGTGTTATCAACACTGTTTTCAGCACAAATCCAAAGTGTAGCCTCATGTGAGCTACTATGAAGAAAATCAACTCAACCCCAGCCGAAACCAGCACAATTTCTCACAGGACAACTTCACACAACTACCAGGTTAGACCAGCTTGTTGAGACCTGGCTCAATGAAGATGTATCTGTTTTGAGCAGGGGAGGAGGACAGTCCGCTCAGTTATTTTTCAGTTACAAGCTTCTTGAGATTGAAAGGGTTGAAAAAAAAAAGATCAGAGGATGTGAGAGAAGAATGGGTTTTGGTCTTTTCAGTAACAGCCGACTGTGAAACCGTGTCCTCTTTCAAGTGAATTTTACTCTTTATTTCCCTTGTGGGGACCAGGACTTTGTATGGAAAATCTATCTTTGAATCATGTTCATTGTTTTGAATCTTTTGTGATCTCAGAACAAAAGGTTTGTAATTTACACTAGCAAATTAAAGGGTAAACCCAATAGAGAAAAAATACTTGGGAAGGGGTAACTAGGAAGGAACCTAGAAAGTAGAGGGGAAAAAAATCCAAGGGGCAAAAATAATATCCCAAGTAGGTGAAAAGTATACTACAATATGGTTATTTTGTATATATATATCTTGAAATACATTATTTTACTTCTTCATAACTGTAACACATTTTCTATGTGATAAGGATAAACGCAGTAAATTTTACTGCATAACAGGTTGTCAGAGGAATGAGTTACTTTTACACACCCACACGTCATTTATTTTCAAATAATTCCCAAAAATTTAATTTTCCTTCACTTACAGTGTATGGCATAGTGTTTTCAGTGTTCTAGCATGCTCATGGTGCATGGTTTAGTCACACAGACTAAAACGTGATAAGAAGCAGGTCTAAAAGATTAAATTTCAGTAATTAAATTAATGTGGTGTAATTACAACTCTGACATTAAAAATCTAGCAAATTACTCATACCCTTCGATTTTTATGTTGAAGACAGTGCCCTAGTATCAAAGTCCATCATATGTTAATTTTCATTATAAGAATAATTAATGGCAGTCATACTGCTGAAGATCAAGTTGACAGGAAATTGCCTGCATCGGCTGAGCATGAATTGCCTTTGAAGATATGACCAGCTTAGCCATGCTTTTCTTCTAATGATATTTTACATCATTCTTATAATCATTACTTTCAGCAGAGACTGGAATCTTCTTTATGTCAGCACAAGAATGAGCAACGAAGGAAAAGACAAAGAGGCAGAGAAGTTAGGCTATATCTGATGATATCAAAAAGGCATCGCATATCCCTGAGAAACTCTGCAATGCCACCCCCAGCTTCTACGGCTGCAGCGCTGAGGTACGTTCTGGATGCCCGTTCTGGACGCCACAGCCAAGAGCACACACACTTGTCACCAGACGGCAGCACCAAGGGCCTGGGTGGATGGTTTGGGTTGACCACCATCCTAACTGTCCCACACATCTGGCTGCCCAGGAGCCTTGTTCAACAACATTCCAGCATTTACATTTTGCCACCCTCTTCTTTAAGCAACCAAGCTGCTCAACAGGCCTGTGTCGCTGTATATTCAGAGGTGATGACTACAGGTAGTGAGGTGCCCCGGCTCTACCTATTTCCTCCATGAGTTGCTTAGGCCAACTAGACCATGTGTTTCCTTGATCCCTACTGCAGTCCTGTAATATATAAGGCATTTTAGCTAGCTTGTCTGAGAGGCTGGATAATTACGATGGAGTAGAACGGCCTGTAGCAATATATATAAAACCTGTAATTAAACAGCCAGATTTTTTGCTACAGAAATAGGAAGAATTTACATATAGCTAAAATTTTTTAAAAAAAGCAACAACAACCAAACACAAATAAACAAAAAAAACCCAAACCAAATCCTGTAAAAATGCAAGGATTCCCCTTATGCTTCAGAAAGTCCCAGAGAAATAGGGATTTATTGTAGAATCATAGAACCATAGAATGAGTAGAGTTGGAAAGGACCTTAAAGATCATCGAGTTCCACCCCCCCTGCCATGGAGGGTGACACCTCCCACTAGACCAGGTTGCTCAAAGCCCCATCCAACCTGGCCTTGAACACTTCCAGGGATGGGGCATCCACAGCTTCCCTGGGCAACCCGTTCCAGTGTCTCATCACCTTCAGAGTAAAGAATTTCTTCCTAATAGGTATCCTAAATCTCCTTCTATCTCATTTCCAGTCATACTTTACTGACCAGCTTTTGATATCCGACCCAGGTCAGTCACTTTTCTGTTCATTCTCAGATGCAGCTCTTATTTTACCATAGCCACCTCAACAGCCGGTCTGCGTGGCTCTGGCTGGGAGTGGTGTCTTGTGTCAGATATCTGTCAAAGTGTAATTTCTTCAAGAGGCAGGCAGGCCGCGCAGCGAGGAGGTCGTATGCGCTGTGCTCAGACTGCACTGGCCCAAGCTGGGATATGCTTTGCTGTCCTGCTGCGTTTCCAGCCTGACATATCTGGCTGTTGCAGTGCCTACTCAGCATATCTGGCCATGTTTATGGTCAGGATGAGATTCCCATGTCTCTCAGGGAGAGGGAAAGAGTGGGAGGAGGGAAAGAGGGTGTGCCTAGGACTTCCCACGCACCTCTACCCTTCCCCATGCGCCTCTCAAGCTGAGCTTGTGGGCTCCCAACACCTAATCCTCGACTCCCAGGTTCCCAACAGATTTCTGCTCCTGCAGTTGCTGGCATTTGAGTAGATGTAAAAAGTCCCTTCACCGGATCCTGAGATTGTGGCAGCTGCACAAGAGCATAGGGTGGGCCTTTCATGTTGCCGGTGGTGTGAACCGTGAGAAAAGTCCTTCCCTTATTTCCTCAACTTTCCCTGGCTGAGGCTATGGGTAATGAGGCTTAACACAACAATGTCAAAGGGTGAGGACAGACTACTAATACTGACCAGAAACTGTCACGGATTACCAGAGCATAGGTCACAGCCTCTATAAATCTCACTACAGTCTTTACATTAGCAAAGCATTTTACAATTCTAGTGGGCCACCATCAAGTTTTTCACCTGTGACTTGAACTTCTTTCCGAGATCAGTGAAGCCATCTCTGGCAAGATAACCATGCATTACCACAAAATTACCCCTAATCTACCCTTTAAACATACGGATAAGATTTCTTCAGCAAAGAGCCAGCCAGAACACCAGCGTTGTAGAGGATTTATACAAATAATGGGTGAGGTACATAAATGCCTTTTAGATAGGGGATGGCAAAGCAGGGATTACTTGGGTTTCGGTTTCAGGGGAAGCTACAAAAGTTGATGGGATACTTACAGAGGACTATGAGAGAGGCTGATGTAGATGAGCATCCATCAGGTGGCAGAATACAACTTCTCAGCAGCCATTTCTCTGCATTTGAGTTTCCCACCAAAAGAGCCAGAGTGTACCTCTGAGCTGTCACTGTGAGCAACTGGCGAACTACACACAGGATTAGCTGCAGACACAGTTTTAAAGTTATTTTCTTATAGCTTTCATTTGTGTAGGCACAATTTATGGAATATAGTCATTGTAGTTATGTCACAAAATACAAATAAGTGAGGTACATGTATGAACATGCAATTATTTGAGTTAAGAATTGACCTTTTTTAAGATAAGTTTTCAGTCTGAATCTAATAAATCATGAGTTGTGCTTAGTGAAGAGATTTATGCAGCAGTGAGTGACAGTACTCTTCATTCATATTTCACTTTTCTAAAATGCATTTTATAAATGATGGTGTTTCCCTTGCAGCAGAAGTCCTTAACTTCTGATAAAATTAATTATTTTTCCCCATTACAAATCCCTGTTTCCTGAGGTTGCCCGATAACTTCTGCAATAACAAAATAATTACCCTATTGTTAATGGCTATTTACTGGTATGTATAACACCGTCATGCCATTATTAAATAATTATGCTTGTATTATTTACTACTTCATGTAAAGCCACTTTGTTTTGACAAAAAGAATAATAGACCACAGTATATTTTTCATTTTCTAAGGAGTTAAACATGTCTCAATCATAAAAAGATATACTTTATTGCATTTTTTAAATTATTTTGAAACTTTAAAAGTAATTTTTCATTTACTGACATGGAGTTCTGAAAGAAGATCAGAAAAATAAGATTCTGAAAAGATTAGAATATTGGCAAGAAAGTTTGCAAGAATTTGTGACTCTCCTTTCCCAGTGATATCCTACCATTTCAACCTCACTCATTAATACTTTGCATATAAAATAAAATACTGGGTGGAAAACAGATACTGATAAACATTTGAGTGGCTTATATTGTAGTACGAATTTAAATTTTAAAAAATCTAGAGTTTCAAAATATGCTAATGAGACAACAATAATTTCTCAGTTTTCCACTTCATGTATAAACATATAGCTTAAGATTCACCAGATCTATGTATTCCTTAGAAAAGAAAAAACAAAAACTTCTCAGCTTTGCCATATAAGAGAAGACTTTTGGCTAAGTTTCAAAATCCATTCTACTTACGTTTCTGATAAATTTTTAAATCATTATCATAGATGAAAGCCTTAATAACTGTAAGATATGGGATGTCAACAGGTCCAGTAGTCTATCCAGCTTGTAATTTTTACTTTTTGTAGAAGGAATGTGAATCCAGAAACAGGAGCAGATTTTTTTTTTTTTTTTATAGCCACCCATACCCATACCTACCCTCACACCTCTGACTAGTTTGAGTACGTCATATATTTTAGCACTTCATGTACTCATGTACTTCTCATGTTAAATACAGCCTTTTCTTTTCAGACTCTGAGGATCAAAATGCTTATGAAACACATCATGTTTGTGTTAGATATTAGGAGACATGTACTTGACTCTGATTGCCAAGCTGGTTGTTAGCTATTCCTTTCTGGGAGTGACTACTACTAGGAGTGAACTTTGGTTCTCGACTTGACTCCAACTCATGCTTATGTCTGCATTTAACACAATAATTTTATTTATACATATTTTTATACATATATACTTCGATGGGGAAATAAATTGCAATATTTTCAAGGAAAATATATGGCAGAATTATTTAGTCAGACTAAAGGACATATAAAGTCATTCGTAGCCATCACATTGATCATTTTCAGTAATGAGCACTTCGGAATGATGAATCTGTTATGGTCCTGAGTAGTCAACTGATTCAAGTTTTGGTTCTGCAAAACATCCTCTGGTTTTTTAGAACATGAATATTTTTCTCAAACTAGACTCACACAGAAACACCACTGCTGTTTTCTGGTGCAAAAAGTGTTAAAATCTAAAGGCTGACTTGCACCACAGTAGCAGCCACAAGACTTTGATCAGTAAGATGAAGTCTTGAAGAAAGGGGGTAAACATTAGAAAAAGACACACAGACATTAAAGATCAGATACCCAAAGGCTTTTCGTTCAAAATAAAATTTCCTTCCGGATCAGTAAATTCTTCTCAGAAAATTAGGACCCTAAATCCCATTGAGGTCAAAATCTGCTGCCTAAATCCCACTGAATGTAACCTGTTTAGTGACTTTAAAAAATATTTGTTACGTGATTGACATACTTAAATATCAGGCACGCTTATGGAAATACGGACCCCCAAAGATTACAGGAATTGTTGTGTATGCATAGTTGACTAGAGAAGGAAAGAAAATTAGCACTCTGTAAGAAAAAGTCACTATTCCCACATCTTTTAATGTGTGAAGGAATACAGCTGGGACTCAGGCAGTGGGACCACTCTTCAATGCAGCTGATGATATCTATCAAAAAATGAGGTTTGCTCCCACTGCCTAAGAAATAAAAACAGACTACATACATCAGAAGGCAAGTTGAGGATTTTTTTTAAAGGCAAGAAACTCTGATATTCAAGAGTTTATTGGAAAGGTGTCAGCACTAAACCAATAATTTCATGTGAGAGGTATTGGACTACATTCATCTCCATTGTAAATCCATTTCGATCAGGAGGTTACCCTAGGATGAATTTAGGCTGTCCATAGAGAAAGATACAAACCACCAGAAGGAGTCAGTGAATTGAGTTAATCTTATTAAAACATAAAATAAAATAAAATAAAATAAAATAAAATAAAATAAAATAAAATAAAATAAAATAAAATAAAATAAAATAAAATAAATTAAAATAAAATAAAATAAAATAAATAAGGAAAAAAATAGACTATTTCCTTTAATAAATTGAGATTTTCTAGTAGCTATGGTTCCAGTTAGATTA
This sequence comes from Vanellus vanellus, assembly GCF_965231255.1. Taxonomy (NCBI): domain Eukaryota; kingdom Metazoa; phylum Chordata; class Aves; order Charadriiformes; family Charadriidae; genus Vanellus; species Vanellus vanellus. The sequence continues at coordinate 104,800,495 of NC_138906.1, forward strand.
AAAAGTAAAATCTGAATCGGGGTCTTGTGTCTCTTTACTTTCAAAATTAGAATCTGTTCCCATCAACGCTCAGTTTACAGCTACAAGTGAAAATAAGAAATCCCTAAAAAATTGAATTACTTATTGAATTACTTACCCTCTATTTATATTAATTAGAAGAAAACACTTTAAAGGAATTACACTTCAGTCAATAAAATAGCTCCAAATGTAATTGGAAACAGGACAAATGCAAACATTGAATTAAGAGAAATCTGAACTGCTTGCAGCTGCCCAAAAGCCACTCCTATAACAGTAAGTGAACCACACTGTGTTTATAAGAAAAACAAAAAGTATGACTGTCCATAAAATAATAATAATTAAACCCTGAAAAAAGAGATCCTGGTAAATACTCCATGGCTGAAAAACGTTTACGTGGTTTTGAAACCATTCAAGGAAAGAGATATTTTTAACCCGTAGCCCGCTAGCTCCCTGAAAGAATAAGGCAAAGGAACTAAGGAGTTTTTTATGTCCATATATATTCATATCCAAAGAAATACTGGCTTATTTGGCAGACAAAGCCCAGTCTTTCAACATTTGGGTGGATAGTCAAGAGTAAACACATCTGAAGACAGAGTCATGAAGCTCTGATGTAAAGTTCTCATTCAATAAAGGCAGAGCAAATATGGACCATATGGTTGGCCAATTGGCTTATGGTGGTGAGGCAGGAGGATGAAGAAAGTGAAGAGGAATGGGCTCTTAGGCCGAAGAGGCTGAAAGCTGGTGCTGCCTCCCTCATCACTATTGATGGCCCCTGAGTAGCTCCTGCCTGGGAAACCAAGACCAGGCCTTCAGAAAGGCTAAGGGAGGCAAAGGAGGTTCATTCTGGAGACTATTTCTCACTCTTTCAGCTCTGACAGCAGTTACCATGGAATTTTCTTTTTTCTACTTCATAACGATTCCCCTACAGTGCAGTTGGAAAAAGATTATTTTCCTCGGTGGAAAGCCACAGAAGCCTTTTCCTGCTGCTGTTTTATTTCTGCCTGTTCATATAATGTCACATTATTGAGGCAATTCTAAGAGTCCTGGGAGGTACCAGATCTAGTTCCCTAGAGAATAAAGGAAATTTTTCACTTTTCCAAAGAGTGAGAAACAAAATGGAAGTAGAACCAGCCTGCTGCTGCGTCAGGCTGACTCAGTGCAGAAAGCAGCCCATCTTCTTAATTTTAGAACTCCAGGACGCAGTTGCACCTGACTGTGCAGAGGTAGGAACTTGTCCCTGAAAAATATTCCCTGCCATGGTCCTGGCTACACGCTTGTTATTGCCAGCAGCAGCGATGCCTTCTGTGGGGTACTAAGTATCACTGTGCAGGAAAACAATGACAGGATTTCGGTTGTACTGAATCTAGTCCTCAAGGGAGACTGACGGTGTTGTATGTGCAATGCTAGACACAATTTCCGCGCTCTGTTTTCCCGCTATAGTAGTTTAGAGAGTATCTGCTAGTTTAGGAACAAACAGCATTGAAAGTCACCCTCCAGTTTTAATGACCTCATGTTGTATACACACAGTGCATTTACAAGTGCCTGGGAAAATGTTTAAATATTTAGACTGACATGCATGTCATTGTTTTATCTAATCTAAGTATTTTTAACCACAGAAAATAATGCAAAATGCATACAGAGTTGACCAATTTTAAGTGTTTCTCTTGTAGCTCTTCTAACACAAGCCATGGTTTTATTATTTAAGGGAAGTAGCACTTTGACTTTCTTGGGATCTGAACATAAAGTCAAAATAGAGGGAAAGAGTACAGACTGCAGACACATGCACAGACGGGCATTTACACTGTTCTTGAAACAAAGCTGAAAGCCCCAGTTTTGTCCAAGTTCATCTTTGATGCCCAGGATACATTTCTAAGAAAGGAGCTTATTTCTGTAACAAGTGTGAGAGAGAGACAGATAAATAGACAGATATGGACACTTCTTCAAGAAAAAGTCATAAAGAGACAATTAGTTTCATGGGGATCTGTTCTATTCCATGAGCACCTCTTAGCCCATGAAGTGGATCACAGAAAAAAAATAGTTTTACAGTGAAAAGGCTATTGAGCAATTTCTTCAGAAGGCTTTCAAGAAAAAGGAGCTTGTGTTATTTATGCATACAAGATTTGATTGCATTCACTTTATCATCTGCTATGCAAAAAAAATCCAATTGTATTTTAATAGCAAATCACCTGCAACGGGCAAGAAAGATGTTATGTGCATAACAATGTTGAAGTAAAATGTATCATTGGACTAATACAAACATATTGCAATTATTACCGCTCATCAAATCGCTTAGGATGACCATTTGCCTTTCCTTTCCAGTGGTGATATTCAGTTTGGCTGACCCATTTAATCAGTCAGGAGAAAGAAAAGGAGGACAGAAAATATGATTTACATTCATTTTACATTTGTAAACATTTAAAAATAATTAAAGGTAACATTCTGTAATGGCACTGCTCTAATAACATTTTACATAATCATAGACATATTTTTTCCTGTCCCAGCAGTATCTTTTTTTATTTTTTTTGTTCAATAAAAATTGATCTAGATATTTGTGGGTGGCAGGTATTGTTCACAATCAGGCAAAAAGGGGTTTTATTTCTCTGACCAGTTGTCACTACCTATAGGTATGATCACCTACTTCTAAAGTATCTACTTTATGCTCCTTCTATAGGAGAGGACAGAAAAAGGAACATTAGGACACTAATTATCTAACCTTAAGGTTAATGTTTAGAATTATTCAGATGAATGCTGTGGAACAGCCCATTTTTCCTCCTGTGGGTATGAAGGGAGCCCAGCACACCTAATTCAAATAAGGAAATATGTGTTGTCATTTCTGAACTTAAGATGGTGAAGAACACAGTAGGTGTCTGCAATAGGATTAATATTCCCTTATTGTCTCAGTCAGGATCTAATCCTTAGGGTGTTTTGTATTGCCACTCCAAATGAATTTGAGTTGGGTTTTTTTTTTGACTTTGACAGAAAGTCTTTTTTAGTTCCATAGAGATATAGAGTGGAATTTAATAAACAAGAATACACTGTCAAAAAAGTGGCTAGTGTTCATCTAGCAGCACAAAGGAAATAAGTTCTTCATTTCTGTTTGAATATTCACTTGAATGCTTCATAGACTATATGTATCCTATTATATATGCCTCTGTATCCCAATCCAACAATATTCACAGTGAAAACATCATGGGTAGTGTCTAGCAAAAAAGCTCTGGTGAATTGATTGAGCTCATGCATTTCTTTGAAAAGCCCGTAATTAAGGAATACTCCTAAAAGAGGTTATTGATCATGCATTTTATGCATAATATTATTATCCTTTACTTTCAAGACACAAAATCTATTTTACAGTATACAGAACACATTTGACATTTAAAGGCTCTAACCGTTGGCTTTGGCAGAAATATAAAATAAGGATTAGTTGCAGAATGAGACAACATCCCTGGAAGATAATGAGTAAAAAATAATTCTCAACAAAAGATTATACAATTTACTGCTCCTGTTCAAACTTTATCAGCTTATTTTCAATTTATCATGTGTTGTATAAGACAGACATAATGACTTGACAATTACGCAATTTTATGTTGTGACACTGCACTTATTTTGATTTTGACTACATGAAATGACCTAATACAACCAATTTGATAAATCCCCTCATAGGATTCATCAGCAACGTTCAGAGAATATTTTGGCACCTGTTGAAAGCCCTCCCGATATACCAGGCTACCGTGAAGTTAGGCTAAATTTAGGGAATGCCAATACTTCATCCCACAGTGAATAAACTAGCTGTCAAGATGCAAAGGTTCCCCTGCGTTCAGAAGAAGCACACCTAGTTCTTGCTTGCCTTCCGTAGATGCTGAAGTACCATGACAGCTCAGCTACAGCTGAGTTGGTGTGACAGTCATCAACGTTTTTAATCATACTTCACCGTACAAACATTCTACGGATATTTGCACTTGTGGACTTCCTGTAAACAAAAGAGAATAATAAGTTAAGTTGGGGAAAAGGTGTTAGACAGAGGTAACTGGAGTTACACAGTTGCAAAGTGCAGGAATGGCAAGCTTACTCTCACTTACAAAGAAAAATTACAGTAATGGTGAGTTCTGTTTTTTCCGTGAAAGAGTTTTCCGAGAAGATGTTGTAAGTTTTCTACGGAACAAAATGCAGGGAGCAATCCAGTAGTGGGAGTATAGCTTGATTATGCTATGCGGTGCCCTACTGATCTCAGGCAGGTTGTCTCTTGCCAGAATACGTGATTTGAATCACAATGTTTATCCTGCTTCCCAGATGTATGTCATTTTGTCCAAGAATTTGAGCATGAAGACTTTCAGATGCATGTGTCCAGAACACTACAATACATCACCGTAAAAATTGAAATAATTCACTTTTTAGCAGGAGTTTGGTAACCATCAAATAAGCAATAAACAGCATAAGAGGCACTAGGGGTTTTAGTAATATTGACTTTAAAGATATTGGTTTATTCTTGCTGGAGAGAAATCCCACTTTTTGCCAGGAAAATCAATTCCAAATGAACATGAAGGGATGCAGACTTTCTCTGATTAAATTATATCTCTTTTCCTTTTTTTTTTTTTAATGAGTAGCAAGGGAATAATGTCCACGTGTTTGGACAACTAAAATTGTTTAACTTTGGGTAAATAGTGATCTCTATTCAGTTGACTCCAACTAGCAACATCCAACAAAAATATTTTCTTCTTCCGCTTTCTAAGTTTCTAAAAGTTTCAGTTTGGCCCTAAGATGTTATTAATGCAGATGATGAGTATATAAATAATATAGTCCCTGAAATTCTAAGAATTGTATCTTGAGTTTTCACAGATCAGATGCAATACCTGCATATACATCACTGAAGCTGCTGCTATCCTTTATGCAATGTCAATCATTTCTATGAATAATAGCATTTTACTTTCTTCTTATACTTCATTCAGAGTTTATGCTTTTCTTTCACTTCCCACATTTCCTCTCTTGTGAGCTTACCTGTTGGTCTCCATATTATTGTGCCTGTCTCTGTCTAGATTTCACTGTGATAAAATCTTTTCCCACATCAACACTTCTGGTTTTTTCATTGCTACAAATCCCTGTTCTGTGGCTTCCAGAACCCCCCGCTCTCTACACTCTGGTACATGCAGAAAAGTGCAGGCTTTCATTTCTCCACTGCCTCAAATCAATTCGAAAGCACTGTCTTATCCTGTTGAAATGTCTGCTGGCTAATAAAATCCTCAAAAAAGTAGAGATTTGTGCACTTGGCATAAACCTTTAAGATTAGTTCAGGCTCTTACTTTACTACAGCTCCCACGTATTTCAGTGAACAAGTCAAACGCTGCCATATCCTTTAAAAGATACAGACACCTGTTTCATCTTGGAAATGCTTAAGTCTTCATGGTGGTAACGTTATCAGCAAATTAGCATCTGCCAAAATAATTTCTGACCTGTTATTTAGCTAATAAGGTGGTCAGAGCCCAACCTATGTCAAAGCTAAAATAACCCAAAGAGAGATTTTGAGACTGAAGAGTAGACACCAGTGCCACAGCAAGGCACAGCGCACACTGAATCTATGTACTCTATAGACTTTTGCTAAAGGCTTGCTAAAGACAAGCTATTACAATCTGCAGAAGTGATTTCATGAGAAGATAATTTGAAGGCATGGAGAAATCTGGACAAGCATCAAACAGATACTGACTCTGAGACAAGTGGGTACTGGGATGAGTAAGCAATCTGGCAAGACTGGCTCAAGGATCCTAAGAAAAAAACCTGCATTTTTTAATTTTTTCTTCCTTGGTTCTGCCCCCCCCCCCCCCCCTCCCCAAAGGAAAGGCTTTGAGAGGCTCTTAAGGCACCCAAGAGGGACACAACCACAGGATGGTGGCAGGGCCACAGCTGCACATAGCAGCAGTCAGCTGAACGCTGAGCCTCACTCCACTCCTGCCTCTGTCGCTCCAAAACACCACAGCATTGCCAGATCCTGTCCCTTGGCATCCTTCCTTTTTTCCCCAAGTCATTTCAAAAACTATCCTCAGACTTTCAAATTACTGATGTCTTCATGATCATATCATTGTGAATATGACACTTACCTTTGAAACAGCTCTTTAACTGTGTGAGAAAACATATATTGCTGTCCTGACACCCCATTTGTGCAGATGAACCTGCTGAATGACATGTAGTTGAATGACTTCAGTTTTTCAAAAAATCTGTCTGTGTGAATACCATGTATTGATTATATATGGTAAGAGAAACAGCATATGACAAAAAAATTATATTGCACCACTGTTAGGGTCTCCTTTGTCATGGTCTCTCTCTTTTGTCGTTATACTGAGAGGTGTCCGGCATCCCTCTCAAATGGTAATGCCTATGAACAGAAGCAAGTCCATTCATCAAATTATTTTTTCTAAGCAGCTTTGTTGAAGAAGTCATAATACGTTTTCAAGCATTTTGTTGTGTTAGCAGTATGAAAGCCGCCATTACCAAACTTATTTATAGAAAAAGCTTGCTGAAAGCTGATTTACCAGGTTCTCTATTTAATTGCAATATCTTATTACGTGTAGACGGCACCGTTCTTTCTCCAGAGAGAAGGCTGTAAGGCTAACTCTGGAGAGGGGTCATGCTTAATGAGCCTGGGCTTTTGCCATTTTGCTGTGTATTATTTCTTCATTAAATGAAGCAATAGCATAAATATGCATTTCTCTTGAAAGAGCAGGGGAAATAAGTTACCCCAGTAGTTATGGCTGGCTTAGCTCAACTGTTTCTTTGCTTTCGACTCAACAGGACTTCAGACTTACTGACACAGACATTTGCAGGAGAAAGAGAAACCTCCAGGTGGGATACAACTACTAGAAACGAGCAGCTGATTTTGTAACAGAAGCAGAACTGGTTGGATTTACCTCTGCAGTTTCAGGAGCAGTCTGATAAATATCCTGATTTAACCTAGAGAATTTCCTAAAGGCTGAGACTGACAGGAAGATAACTTACAGTTTCAGAAAAAGGCTTTTAATTCGACCGAGTGTTGATTGCATGGAACAGTAGGTATGCGTGGGAAATGATACGGCAATTGCATAGAAAGCAATCTGGAAATAGGCACCTGAAAAGCTATGTCTGGTGGTTACTCAACACTCTGTGCTATTGCCTCCTTGCCTCTGAACTTTGGTCATCATCGCGCTATGGAGGAGGCAAAGCTGATTTTTTTGTTAGCCGTGTGCCTCCTGCCTCATTGCTCCAGCCCTGGCTCTTATCAGAGGAACTTTAGTCTGTTCTAATTTACATTCATTTGCAACATCTCTCTTGTGAACATTTCCCTGATTGAGAATAACTGGAAAGCGGCAGGACTGGGCTGCACTCCAGCCTTTTCCCGGCATTCGCCCCAGGTTGGAGACCACGTTTGAGGCCACCCTGCCAGTTCTACACCCGGGGAGGAATTCGCAAAACTAGAGTCTGTCTCCAGCTCAGGGGTGCTGTCGTCAGCACAATTAAGAACGTAGAAATTGCCATACCAAATCAGAATAATGGACTCTCTAGTACAATACCCTGAGGCCAGTAACAGACGCTTCGGAGAAAAAATGTTTAAAAAGAATCAGTGGTAGGTAAATGTGGAATAATCTGCTGTTAGAGAAGGTTTTGCTTACCCGCCTGTGGAAAATTAGGTATTAGACATTATTTTGCATGATATGTACACCTGCTTACCTGTGATATTAATCTTGCCTTACAAATGTTAACCTGAGGGAGACTAATAAGGAAAACCAAATGGGTAACAGAATACTGACCAAGAGGAACTGCTGTCATAGACAATACCGAGGGTTCTTAATGAAGCTGTCACTGAGAAATAAGCCCTAGTCTGGAACACACGATGGCAATGCTGCTTTTTCCTTGCCCAGACTTGGGATCAAATTATATATATATCACACTTGAAAAATAATGATTTCAAAGGATGGAAAGAGAACTTGATTGAGAGGCTTCTCAGTAACACAAATTTAATGTGGAGCAAAGCACCACTGAGAACATATTGTAAAAATTAAGACATTTCTCTGAGTTTTATGGGAACACCAGACTGGGGAGAGGTTTGCAGTCTCCAGTGTTTAGGGTAGGCTGCAGAAGATTTTAGGTGTAACAATATTGCAAAATGCTCGCATGTTAGATTCAGCTCTAGTTTACAGTGTGCCTCTGTTTTTCATGTTTATCTGGTAGGTTAATTCACCACTGGTGACAGAAACACTGTGGATGCAGCAGTACAATATAGCAAGTTTCAAGTCCAATTCAAATAAAGCAGAACAGCTCTAATTCATGGTATGGTGACATCTGGAAACAGACAAAAGCAAAGTGAAGGTGATAGATTTCCCCGGTTACTAACTGACGTGCACAAGATATTCCAATTTTCCTATGTACAAACTAATCCCAAATACAGGCTACTTCCAATTTTGTGAATAAAAGCCTAAGGAAGAATAGATTGCTCACAAATGTGGAAGCAAGGCCCCGTTTCAGGCCTTAGAAAGCAATTACAAAGTGCTCCATCTGCTTGTATCATTAATGTAGTATCAGTGTTCCCTATTTACCTTCACAACTGACCCACAGAAAATATAATCCCAAGGCAAAAACATTTGCCACCTGCAGAAATGGATTTTATCACATCTTCTTTTGACTTCCCATAAGCAAGACCCAATCCTGTAGTAGCCTGGCCTATGGGGTTCCCATGGGGCATGGCAATGACGCCTTGTAGGCCATTGCCTTCATCATGCCATGCCACCCAGCTCTTCACCTCCTCTGGGCACTGCTGGCTGGCGTCTGTAATTGGGGAGCTTCCAGTTGCATTTGTATGGGAGCCTGGGCTATTGGTTGAATCCAGTTTGCATATGATGACTACAGACGCGGGCATATTACCCATGCCCTTACCAGCTCTCCTCCTGCAAGCCTAGGTAGCCATGTGAAGAAGACCCAGATGGATGGGGTTTCAGCACAGAATACAAATCTACTGAGGATCCAGCTGCACACTTGGTGTTAACTCACGCTGAAATATGGGCTACTGCTTCTATCTCCATCTTGTCACTGCCTCTACCTACAAAGGTGGGATTAAGCACCTAGCGCCTACTCAGACTATTTCTTGCTCACTTACAGAAGTGTCTTTTCCTATGCTTGTAAAGAAGACTTATGCAGAGCAAACAGACAGCAAACTTTTATTTTTTTTGTCATTAGCATTAATGGTTGTGACTCTAGATTTGTAAAATCACTTTTCAAAGGGTTGTTGCATGCAATTCTGGCACATTTGCTTACTATTTCACTGTTGCACTCTACTTTAAGATTCTGGAATGGTTGGTTCTTTCAGTGTCGGCTGCAAATTAAACAATTGTCTCCTACATGTGCCCCAATCACACAACACAATACACTGGAGAAAAAGAAGCTTTCATTATTGACAAAAGGAAAAAATATAGCTGGCACTAAACCATGGCCTGTAAGCCATGTTTCAGCCCAGAGCAAATCTGAATGGGTAATTTTATGTGGCAAGAACAGCAACAACAAAACCTAAACTGATGCAAATTAACTACAAGGATGGGAACTGGACCCACAGTAATAGTATTACAAATTACATCTTCAGTTAGCTAATCTTAGTTTGTTGCCATGTAAGAAATTGGATTTAATTGTATTTTTCTTGACTTTTTTTGATACACTTTATTTATTTATGCGAATGGAAACTCTTTATGTTCTTAGTGTTCAATATTGTTTCTGTTCTCAGAATAGGTTGGAGTGGGATGCACTAGAAAAGAACTCACAGTTACTGTGTGTTTTTTGAATATAAAAATTCTTTAGACTACTAAAAATACAGAATATCAAGACAAATAAAAAGGTTTCCTTTAGACATATCAATATGACTCCACATCACGCACAGATTGTATCATAATAAACAAAATGTTTGGTTTTAAGTGTGCCAGCTTTATCCAGTTATATCAACACAGCCAAAAGCCTCACTGAGAAGAAAATTGTGTAATCTAGCTAAAAAATATGTTCCACATAAAAATTCTCTTCCCCTCCCACCAAGAAAACCCCAGCCAAGATGCCGGAAAAACTCTTTATCCTGCACGCACACACATTTTCTTGAGGCTACAAAATTGGCCTTCTTTACAGTGTTAGAACCCTGTCTGTGCTAAGGTGTGACTGAACTGGTTGTTTACAGTAATGCTGCCGGTGACTTCCCATGAAGCCAAACTTTCTCTTTAAAATGTGTCCTTCCTAACACATCAGAGCGGTGCGCAGGAACCCGGAGCACACTTTGTCTGAACAAAGTGAGCTTTCCCATAGATAAATATTATATTAAGTTCTCCTGTGCTACAGTCTCTCACAGAGGTTATGTCGACAGATATATGTAAGTTACCATCTGGTTATGTACTTTGTTCTAAAGAACAGTGGCTGGTATTTGATATATATGGTTTTTAATTTTTTCAACCAAAAAAAAACCCAACCTAAACAATCCTTTGAAGCCTTTTTCAAGTTAGTAGACCTAAAAAAAAAGATCGGTTGCTGCTGTAAGGAGTTATCATAAGTGCTTGACTGTTCCCATAGCAACTTGTTAGAGGATAAAGCGAAGGCTGGCAGAGAGAAGACTCTGTCCGTAGGCCCAGATGCTGCAAAACGTTACTGAACGGACCCAGAGGGCTCTCGGGGACAGAGCAGTCTGAAGAACATTCTCAGCATACGCTGAAGAGCACTGTGGAAAACGTGATATGCTTCATAGGAAGGTCTTCACAAAAATATCAGAAGAATGTCAGTGCTCCTGGGCAAGTAGCAGGAGCGGCAGTAATTTCATGAACATTTTTCTGAGACCTTCAGAGGATTAGGGTTCAGTGATGTGTAGATGTTATAGGGAGGTGAATGCCAGAGCATGGATGTTGAAAGGCACAGATCCATTTAAGTCCAAAAAGTTCATGAAACCCAAAATATCAGAGAATTTGGGCGTCTAAAGCTAGTCACCAGGACAGACCAGTAGCTGCCTACCTACAGATTTCAAAAGGTATGTGCAGAAAGACTTGTAGTTTGTTTGGCATGCTTACCATTTAATAGCCTAAACATGCAGTTAGATACAAACTCCGAGAAGTGAAGTTGAAGAATTCCACCTGTACACTTAAGACATATCTAATTGTTAACCTGGAGTTGCACATCTATAGCCAGTTTTGCTGCAAGCAGCAACTCAAGCCTGCCCCCCCCAAAAATCAGGAAAGAACTTTTAATTTCACTTACAAGAGCAGGAGCTGGGAGTTAAAAGTCAGAAAGAGTTCATTTTGTAAAATATATTACTTCCCCGTCACCTGTGGGTATGTGTCTGGCTGATATTGTTCAGACCATAAGGGCTTCCCAACATTTTCAGTGTGGAGTCAAATTGCTTACTTCACATCACAGCTTGGACTTGAGCAAAAAGAAAATCCAATACGAACTCGGTTTTGTTGTTTCTTTTTTTGTCTGTTTGTCCGTTTTTTTTAAACGGTACTAATAATTCAGGTAAGGGGAAAAGCTCTATGACTACCTTTTAATAACATTCCTTACAGATATCAATAAAATACATTGATTTTTTAGGCCAAGAGTCTTGGAGGAATGTGCAAGGTGACAGTTAAGCCACACCCACGAGTGGTTTATCATCAGCTGCATTCTGCATGAAGGGGTATGACAGCACTCCCGCTGTTAGTTACTGCTGGAGAAGCTGCTGCTTTTCTGCTGTTAGGAACTGCCTTTCATTTAAAATATGGTTCCTCTTACAATACACCTGATGTATCTGAGACCTTCTCACACACCAAGTACAAGTGCAAATTTGGCATCAGAGCAGACCGTACACATTGTCAAGATGAAGAACAAAACCACTGCTGTAGAAATACCTTTTTTCCCCACCTTACCTCTAATCTATAAACCTCGTCTGCACTGTCACTGTTTTGGCTCTTCATTGCCACATCTCAGCTTTGCTTTCGGAGGTGTGTGCACTGCTCATCATCCTGCCCCGGTCTTCCCCTTTTATCCACAGCCACCTTTATGTTTGGATCTTTCCTTCTTTCACCGAGGCAAGCAACCTCCTCTCCATTTTCCTCTCTTCTCACACTTCGCTTCTGGATAGCTTTTAGCTGCGCACCCTTGATACAACTATCTCCTCCTCATTTCCTGTCTCATCAGGAGCAGCTATGATAAAAACAAAATAAAGTCACACTGACGAGATACATTCAAAACTGAAAAGCTGCACTCATGGTTGCTATGTGCTGCATTATATTAATTTAACTTGGAGAAGTGTATTTTTAAAGGCACATAGGTGATAGCTGGCCAATCCTCTGTGACCTTCTTTGCTAGTGGGGTGTTTTTGAAAATTGTAATCCACTTATTGCTATGGCAATGAATATTCCTCTTTCAAAAGTGGTATATTATTAATAGCAGATAATAATACATACAAGTAGCTGCTTCCCTGCCTCCTCAAAGTGCTCTCTAAAATGTCACTCATGACTCGCCTAAAATGTCACTGTTATTGCACCACTTAATGGCATTGTGATAATTTTTAGGCACCTGTATAACAAGACTCTAATGGAAATGTTTAGGAGGAATTTGAGTAAACCATGGACCTTTCTTTGATGTTTTGACGTATTTTTTGCTGATTATATCTATTGCATGAAAATTCAGTATTATATGTTATAAAAAATGATCACTGTGCAAAAATATTCGCAGACATATTGCAGTTCCTCTTACTGTTTGTGTATTACCCCAGTAAATATGAGCAACAGACCCATGGCAGTACCAGACTTTCAAATGTAGATGGTACCAAAATGATGGGATGCTCATGCTACCAAGTTCTCAGTGTAAAAGGGCAACACGAGTCCTGTGCCTGTTTACAAACAGCCCTGCACGCTACTGCGTTGCACCAGCCCTGCGTATGCCTCCGCACCTCTCTCTTCCCAAAGCAGGGTCTTGCTCGTGACACTACCTGTACAGCTGATGTTCTCCACAGCGACAAGATGAGTTGGAAGCGAGCCACAGTCCCTCCCACCTCTGAAAGCAGGACTCCTCCTCTCCCGGTGATGGGGGGGGGAAGAGGGGTGCAACCAGGTGTGAGTGGGGAGGGAGGGAGTTATCCCCACACCTCCCACAGGCAGGGCGTAGAAAGTCCTGTACTTCAGAGGACCGAGCGAGGAGGTCACCACCTCGTACAGCAGTTTCTGCTGCACTGAGCTTCTCCAGATCAGATTTCAGCTGACCCCAAAAAATCAGATGTCTGGATGGAAGAACGAAGGACCACCACCCTCAGTTACCATCTAATAATAACTGCCATCAGTTCAGGGAGGTAAGACGCAGTTACTTCAGTGTCTCAATATCCCATTATCTTCAAGGTTTCTCACCAGAATGTTTCCCAAAAGTTATACCTACAGGTATTTTAAACACCTAACAAAGTAAATGAAAGGGAACAGCAATAATAAAAACAAACCTACTGAATTTGCTATAATATTTAGCGTTTGAGGTTTGTAAGGCTTTCACTCGAGGATTGGAATTACAGCCATCAGTGACCCTCCATGACATTTTATTCTATCATCTCTTTGAGTTCTGCCATCAAAATACCCACACAGACCTACGGAAGTGTTACATCAGTGTTAGCAGACAGTCTTACTGGGAAACTGTTTTACTGGAAGGCAGTCAAATTGCACTGTGTTCACGTATTAACGAAAAAAATTGCTAGGATGTTATTAATGCTCTAAAGTCTGTTTCTGCATAAAGATGATCCAGTAGTATAAAGTATCATATCTTAGAAGACGAAACATTCTTTTTCGTAAGCATCATCAATTTCTCAGAAATAATTATAGTTCTGAAAATGATAGGGTATCACCCGCTGTAGGCCCTCCTCAGGATTTTCCTCAGGCAGTTGTTCTCTTTATTGTCATCTCTGTAGTTGATTTCCTACATTTTTCCTTCACATTCAAGTTTGGTTTAGATTCGAAACATCCCCATTGATTTGCACAGAGAGAAAATGACAAAGGCTTGCACAGGACCTTGATATTTTTTTGCCTGCTGTGTATAAATGCTACAGGGATTTATGGCTTTAAGGCTTTAATACATTTTAACAGAGGCTATGAAAAAAAATTTCTCAAATAACAGTACTACTACTAGCATCTTTAGCATCTTTTTGGTTGTTTATTTAATTTGTCTTTCAAGGGATATATGTGAAATATGTATTGTTTCAACCAATTCATACCTGCTACTGAACTGAGAAATAAGTTTTGAAAGATATTATGGAGCCAAAATAGAAGATACCCAAGAAAACGCCCAAGGTGTAACGGCATATTTTTATTTTGCATTAAAGTGTTGAGAGAGTTTTAGTAAAAGATAGAATTTCATTTTTCCCAGAACACTAGAGTGTGAAGACCTGAAACTAATGACTGATGGAAAAATAGAGGAGCAAGTAAAGAGGCAATAACCCAAAAAAATAAGTAGTAGGCAGCATTAAGTAAGAACCAATGGGTTAACTGAATCATTGTAATACAGCTAAGCTACTCAAAGCCTTGGGAAAAAAATAAGTAACCTGCTTTCACCAAAGTTTGGATGGAGATAGGACATGATGCTGTAGAACTGCGTAAGAGCAACTGCTTTCTATCTAGGCCTACCACCTGGACCTGTCTTGTAATCTAGATGAAGGAGCAAGAAATCCAAGTAAATAAAATGAAAAGTCAACAGGTATTTATTTTCAAATCAGGGAACATAAGATAACTTTATTCTAAAACCACCAAAAATCAGATTACTCTGCTTTTATTGATTATGTCTAAACTCATCCAGATTTCTTTGGCTGTAGGAAACCTTGCCAGCTATAGTTTGTTACAGCTTTTAATGAAGTACTAGACAATACTAAATCATCGTGTCCAAATCATATCGAAATGCGGTGGCAGCTTGCAGCCAGCTCTGAATGAATCCTGGGGTAGCAGCCCAGCCTGCAAGAGGACTGAGCTGGTAACACATCCCACCCAAGAGACAATTACTGATGGCTATAGACATGCAGGAACAGCCTGGGAAGAAATCTTCTGTTCCTTCAGGTTCTTTAGAATTAGGTAATGGAAAGATCCTTATTTTCAGACTTCCTTTAGCTGTGCCTAAAATTTCTGTGTCATGATGTTTGGAATTGCAGCACATATTTCGTTTGTCTAAACAGGCCCTTGTTAAGTGAAGTTGTGAGACATGGGTCAGTGCTTTTGGCAATCAAGCATTATGTTTGATTAACTCTTACGCAACCTTTTTTAATGTTTGTCTGTACAAGAACTATAGGGATGAATGGCCTGAAGCCACTTATGGGAAAGAGTATGTTTACTTCATCAGAGAGAATACATTAAAGGGCTGTTTGATAAGTGATTCAGAAATCATTAACAGTGCATTGACCAGAACTGTAGACTGCACTTTTGTTAAGAAAATCCCTTAAAATAGGGTCGTTGTTTAGGATTCCAAGAAAGCAGAGAGATCCTTAAAGGGATCCTTTTAGCCCACAAAGGAGATATAGAGCCCGATCTTACAGTCACTGCTGTGCTAACTCAAAGATACTACCATTGGTATAAATCCTCACTGTCTACCGAAGCAAATAATCAAATTTGAACTGTTAGTAGTTTACCAGAGCAACTCGACCAGCCTGTGATCTGTACCTTTTCTTCAAGGGCTCCCCAGGTATCAGCAGGACTACAGGTGGGATGGATTGCTTTGGAGGCATGTACTCTTGGGCCAAGATTATCTTTGGTTTCTGGGAAATAAGAGGTACTACTCCGTTTGTCTAGAACAAGAGTGCTGAAGACAGGTGATAATTCTTGTCGCTTACCAGGGAAGGAATCACAGAAAGTGGAGCTTGAAGGAAGAGACTCTGCCTGTGTTTCTCTGCAGCAAATTTCTTAGATGAGAATGGAAAACTTCACTAATTCATGAGCAGAGTGAAGTTAGAGCAAAATCTGGGCTTCAGTCCAAGCCCTAATTTAATATGGCTGAGCTTTGGAAAGCTTTGATCTGAATGCTAGCTCATAGCATCTTCCTCATAACCATCTTCCTCCTTTCATTTTCATTATATTTTGTTCTAGAAAATAATATAACTGGCATGTGACAATGCAATATTTTTACACTGAAGAATACAATTTATATAAGAAACATCTGCTCTAAAATCTGTGATGAGAATACTACGTGCCAACAAACCTAATGAAAAGCACAAGGCAATTGCTAAGCCTGATAACATTTTACCTGAATGGCTGATCTTTGCATAAACATCCACCCATGCAAGCATAACATCACAGCTGGCCTAAACCCTTCTAACAAAACTGTGAAAGGAACAATTAAGTGAATACCGCAAACAGTTGCCTATCCAGCCTGAGCACCTATTAGTCAATCACCATCTAAACATTCAATCTTTCACAAGTAATTAACTCTGTCTATACGTAAAAATGAGATCTCGAGCTCTACAAAGTGACACATTTTTTTCTTTATATCTATGAATTACCTAACGTAGTCTTGCAAGTTGAAAAACCTTCAAGAAATAGGAATAGTTACAGCAAAATTAATTCAGATAAGCAATCAGCAGCAAAAACCTCCATCCCAATCTTAAGTCCTTTTTCTTAATTTTCCATAAGATTGTTAGTAGTTTATTGGGTTTTATTCCTCCAGAGCTATCCCTCTCTTCTTGGTTTTGACTAGGACAGAAGCCTCAAAATGTTTTCTGAAAGCAACCAACCCCCTCCAGATTCAAGGTCCTCCAACTCTACACAGGTTTTAAACAGAACCGCAATGTTCGAAATTATAGACAAAAATACACGCAAAGAAAGGGATTTGGACCTTTTCTTCACAGAAGTTCTATTAAATTGTGACAAATCTATTCCCTCCTGTGCAATGTCCAGCCTTTGGGAAAATTAGCAGTAGGGAGAATTATAAATGCTGTAAGAAGTGTTACTGTCAAAATTACATATTAAAGAATTATGTAATAGAGTTGTAGAAATATTCTGAAGACAGTTTATCAGCAAACCTATCCCATTCATTAGAACAATCCACTGTGTGTATCTGTGTGTATTTATACACATATATATATACACACACACATATATACACAAATAGTGTATGCCTGTTCGGTGCAGAGTGTTACATTAAGCTACATTAACAGAATACCCAGCTCTCTTGTTCTTTTCATCTTATCCTTAGAGTTTAGAAGTTCCACCAGCTTTCTGGTTTTCTTTAGTTCCAAGATCGTTAATCCTTTGAATGCTCCTTACTCTCCAATTCACATTCCATGCCCTCTTTTCTGCCTTGATATGACATGGGAGTCTGAAAAGTATAAACTGAATTCCCTATGTGCTTGGTAACATCAAAGTAGTACCGCATGTGTTGCATCTTAAATTGTACGAAAACACACTACGTTGTGTGTTATAAGGCCAGCTTGGAGTGGATTGGTATCTGTTTCATGACTCCATTCGATTCTGTTGGTTTCAGAAGTGGATGATCAGTTAACACTGACAGCATTAAATTATATCAATATCTACTTTATTCTAATAAGGCACAACCAAATACTTTAGTTTAAAGTCCAATAAATTGCCTGTCTGATAAACTGAAGATTCATCTGTATGTTCCTAAAGAATTCAGAATTGATGAGGGAATTATATAGCTCTGCTGATCAGAAATGCCCAGTCTGAGTTTCATTATCTTTACTAATTCCCCAAATAATTCCGAATGACTTGCAATGTTTCACTCTTCGTCTTTGATACCTTCACAGAATTTTGCCAATTACTTCTATGAACTATTTTCTCTTCCCCTGACAGCTACATCCCACTGGAACAGTCAAACCATTACCCTCGAGTGAATCTTGGGACAGAGATAATTTTGTTCATAACTGATGAAATATTTGTCTTATTTCCAGGTGATGCCCCACTCTTTTCAATTCTAGTGACTTCAACACAAAGTGAAGACCTGGCCAGACCTTGCTTTTCTATCAAATTCCAACCAAATCACACAAATACAAAAGGCCAGTTACTGCATGTGAAAAAAAAGAATACATCCTAAAATGACGTTTACAGAACAATTCTCTGATATCTTGGTATTAGGAGAATTGCAACTGTTGTGAAAAGATGGATAGGTGTATAGAATGGTGGACAGGATGCAGTACTGTACCTTTCACCAGATTTCTTTCTGCTTTATTTGTACCTGAGTTACTCAAAGAGATATACAGACTTCTTACCATTCATTGCTTACTACAATAATTTCAAATAATATTTAAGATTATCCCTTTTGTAAAATCAAGTAGCTGTTTAAAAACAGGCTAAAATGTCCTCACAGTCTTTACAATCTGTTGAATGAAATCTCACCTGTTGTTGCCCTTATGAGGTTTGTTTATGTTTCTTAATGGCAAAAATATATCACAGGTGATAAAAGCAGATGCTATAATTCTTACTGCCACAAGTTGTAGGCTACCGTGTTGCCTGTGAGCGGCAATGCTCGTTTTACAACATCTGTAATTATGATGCGTTGTATAAATGGATTCTTTAATATTACAGACTTTGCTCATTTCTGCTTCTAATACTTGTTCTCCTTCTGCTACTCTGGTGTACCACTTTTGGGGAAAATAATAATGATTGACATAATAAGAATTTACTAACATATTAGTTAACATAGTACATGCCATTGTAAAAAATAAATATCTAACTTCAAAGAAAATTCTGACCTCAGTTTAGCGTAACAGGTTGCGTTTAAAAAAAATCATTAAGGCTTAATTAGTTATTAGGCTTAAAAATGCACATGGTTACGTTGCTGAATTGAAATATAATTTTCTTACATTATTCATTTTATCTCTGTGAAAATAAAAAGTGACATAAGTCAAATACTGGATCTCAGTGCATACCTTTTTACTGATGTCAGAATGGGGAAAGAAGGAGACAATAAAGTGTAATAGAATGACTTAGAGAAGACTGATATGAATTAAATTTATCTCAGCCTCCTTTAGTTATTGATTTCTTATGCGTTATGTGTCCTTTAGTCTGTGGAGTAGTGCTTCATGGTAAGCCTCGTCCACTCAAGTTAACAGAAATCAATGAGTAGAGTAAATCCATCTTCCTTTTTTTGTTGGCACTCTTCAGTTTCAGATGCAGCATAAAGAACAATTTGAAGGTAGTCATCTTGCTACAATTTGAGTAGTCATCTTGGAGATGTCATCTCCAAACACCTTGAGGAACAGGAAGTTATTGGAAGTGGTCAACATGGATTTACCAAGGGTAAATCATGCTTGACCAATCTGATAGCTTTCTATGATGTTATAACTGGTTGGCTGGATGAGGGGAAAGTCGTGGATGTCATCTACCTTGACTTTAACAAGGCTTTTGACACTGTCTCCCATGACATCCTCATTAGGAAGCAGAGGAAGTATGGGCTAGATGAGGTGACAGTGAGGTGGATTGAGAGTTGGCTGCGGGACAGAACTCAGAGGGTTGTGATCAGTGGCACAGACTCTAGTTGGATGCCTGTAACCAGTGGTGTCCCCCAGGGGTCAATACTCGGTCCAATTTTGTTTAATATATTCATTAATGACCTGGATGAGGAAGAATGCTAGGCACCAGTACAGGTTAGGGGCGGACCTGCTGGGAAGTAGCTCGGAGGAGAAGGATCTGGGGGTCGTGGTAGACAGCAAATTATCCATGGCCCAGCAATGTGCCCTTGTCGCCAAAAAGGCCAATGGAATCCTGGGCTGCATAGGGAAGAGTGTGGCCAGTAGGTCGAGGGAGGTCATTCTCCCCCTCTACTCTGCACTGGTGAGGCCATAACTGGAATACTGTGTCCAGTTTTGGGCTCCCCAGTTCAAGAGGGACAGGGAACTGCTGGAGCGAGTCCAGCGAAGGGCAACTAAGATGATTAAGGGCTTGGAGCATCTGCCTTATGAGGAAAGGCTGAGAGAGCTGGGACTCTTTAGCCTGGAGAAGAGAAGGCTGAGGGGAGACCTTATTATGGCGTACAAGTATCTAAAGGGTGGGTTGAAGGAGGATGGAGCCAGGCTCTTTTCAATGGTTCCAAGTAACAGGACGAGGGGCAATGGGCACAAGTTAGAACACAGGAAGTTCTGTTCAAATACACGGAAAAACTTCTTTACGGTGAGGGTGACAGAGCACTGGCACAGGCTGCCCAGGGAGGTTGTGGAGTCCCCTTCTCTGGAGATTTTCAAGACCCACCTGGATGCAGTCCTGAGTAACGTGCTCTAGGCAATCCTGCTTTGGCAGGGGAGTTGGACTAGATGATCTCTAGAGGTCCCTTCCAACTCTGATAATTCTGTGATTCTGTGATCTTGCTTTCTGGAGAAATTAACGCCTAGGGAAATTTAAACTCCATTCTTCTAACCAGTGCTGGGGTTTTGTTTTTCTCTTTTTATTTCTGGTATCATTCTGTGGTTGGTGACCCGACAGAGTTTACAGTCTTAGTCAATCAGGGTTAAAGCCAGGCAGTGCGTTTATCTGCACAGCTCCCACCCTGGTCACATCTGTAATCTCATTATGCAAATAGTTAAAAGCATGGACATTTCTAGTGACCTCGTGTGAGTATGCCTCCAAGAGACCCAGCATGGGGAGGGGACTTTGCATCATACTATGTCATTATGGTCAGAAGGAAATACTGAGGAAATACATACCCTATGGCTATGTGCTCTCTCGAGTCTTGAAAGGGACTCTGCCAAGCACCAACGGGCTGCAGTTCCCTATCGAGGTCAGCTATGAGAGTATATCAGCCGTTTCATTCTGCTATACAACTTAATGTATAATAGACTACAAACTGAGATTACAGACTGATTTAGATAGATGGCAGGTCTCTGTTAGAAGGCAGCGATATCAGGAAATGTTTCTACGTCTCATCTGCTTTAGGCAATACTTTATTGTATGATAAATGGGCTTACAGGACCAGATTTATAATTCTTTTTAATGCTTAAAGATGCAGGCAGATTTATAGCATAGTTTTCTCAACTGCTTTAATAGATTGCAATGCTTCTATCAAACAGAAAACCTACTTCAGCATGTTGGGGAACACCAGTAAGGGTTCGCCTGCTTCTAGGTACGTAAAACACTCCAGGCACAAGGGATGTTGTGGGGAAGTAGGAAATGCTTATGAAAGCATAACAGATACACAACTCCTTGAGTGGATAAAAAGAAGTGATAAAAGAAGATCCCTGCTTATTTGGCAGCAATTCATAGTTCATCAGTGTCAGGTCTGATAATCTTTTGTTGATATTCTCCATAAAAGTTTTTCTTCCTCAATTTGAATAATGATATTGAATGGAGTTAATGTGCATTGAATTCTCTAGTAAATTGCTAGTTTGGGGTTTTCTGTTATATGCTCATAAATTTCTGATTAAAATCCATACAGTGGTTCATGATCCACAGCATGCGTATCATTGTTCTTCTCATAAACACAATCACTCATTTACAGTTTCATACATCTAACAGTGAATGTACAAGAAAAAAAATCTGATGTTGAATGCATAACACCAGAAAGCAGACAGTAAAATGATTTATTTTTAACAATCAATGGTATTACAAGATTTAATAAAGAAATTACAATTGTCATCTTGCGTTCAGCACAACGTTCTCCCTCTAAAAGTTATGACTTTGTAGGGGATATTACTTCTGTGCATAATCAGTACCTTTGCTTTAGAAGAAGTCTATTTATTCTTCATTTACTATAACATAGAGTAAAAGACATGACAGTTTTAAAACAGTACAGAAAAAACTCAGCTGCTACTGGCTCCAAAAACAAGGACTGGCATGGAAATTAATGTTTTTCTTCCCAGTTCTTCCTTATTCAACTATAAGGAAAAGAAAAGATTATGTTTACACTCTAATTGCTCCTCTTTCTAAAAAAAATTCATGAGCTTAGAACAAACAATTAAACTAAAAAAATCTTCAGCCTATGTCTGCATTTATACACAACACCACTAGCTATATAAATTATTACAGGACTATTCTGGCACTTACAGCCTGTCACATGGTATATATGGCTAAATGTAATAGGATGCTTTCCAAATATTCTGTATGAGGAATGTGAGACAGAGAGAAATTTTTCTTCTAATTTGCAATGGTAGAACATGCTTTCTCAGCAAATTCATTTTGTGAGCTGGAAGTTCATTATCCCTTTTCACTACTTAAGGCCACCAAAAAGAATTAATTTGTGTATGTAGATAGGTTGGTTTCACTCTTTAAAAATTCATGACTAAAAGCTCTGAAATTTTCCATTTATGCAGATTGCGAGATTTCCCCACACTATGCATCTGGAAAAACGAAAAGCAATGAACTAATTGTCAAAGCTAAGAGTGAATTTCACAATGAAATACTAGAGTAAAGAAATGGTTAAAGAGTTAAAAAAGGGGGGGGAAGGGAAGGAAAATATATACTTAGGAATACTGAATTCCTTTTATCTAGATTAATATACCTTATTTTAGAATACCCTTTACAGAGTAAAAAAAAAGTACTTTAGAGTCTGAAGTATCTATGGGGTAAAGCTGATATGCACTGGCTGAGAGAAGAGCTAAACCCTGCTAGAAATCTGAGAAACTCCCCTTTCAGTGGATGTTACACTATTAACTACACCAGCCAGTTCCAAAGGGAAAGGAACAAAACCCACAATATTTTTTTCATCACTGAGTGAGCTCCTAGTGACTTGACATGTTATAAGTAAAACATCATCTGTCTCTATTTAACCCCCACTTAAGAATTATGATTTCATGAATTATGAATTATTATGATGATCATGGTTTTGCTGCTACGATGATAAAAAAATTAGTCATACTCTATGAAATCTGGTATAGATGACTGTCACTTAGATAATTCTGCAAGAAACAATTTTCTATTGTATTTCACTGAAAGAATTCAACAATTTTCTCTTGCTGAATGAACATTACTCACGTCCAGACAAAATGGGCTCAATCACATCGTTAGGAAAGAAAAACTTAGATGCCAAATTAGCATATGTAAAATATTTGGCTCAGAACTTGCTATAACAAAATCCTCTACGATCTGAGCTAATGAATTGGGTCCTATAGGAAAAGCTTGGCTAACACCTCTTGCAAGGCATAAAGAACAATACAGGTGCCTGTTAAACAGTAATAACACATCCTTTGAAAAGAAGAACCCCACTCTGACACTCTTCTATTATAGGTCTGAAATAGGTTGAATTTGAAGCAAATCATCTTTATACTAATTCCTTAAAGATTAAGTAAGGATCTTTATTTTAAAGTGCAGGAAACTCTACAATTGGACCCAAAGACATCGATTGTGTTGAAAGAGACGTCTGAGATCAAATGTCGAGTGGGTTACACATACATCTCCACACAAATGTAAGTACTACTGAGGATTTTTAAAAGCTAAAAATAGGTAGCTTTTAAAGATTTTGTACAAACTGTTATAGTCAGATGCTTAGCTCTGTCTATGGTATTTAATGTTGCCTAAGTGTTTTCACTATCATGTTAAGAATTTTCTCGTGTGTCATCTCCCAGCCTTTGAAGACAGAAGTATGGGACACCAGTCTTGGTATATGCACTCAGAAAAGATCTCTGGCAGGTTTTAACATGGTCACGTCAAGCATTTTAGTGAGATTTTATAAAAAAAAGTACAGTGATTATTGAGGTGCTCGAATACCTTGAAGGAAAGAGTAAGATATTCTAAATCTGAGAGAGAAATAGCCCGCTGCTAGGGAAAATGCCATTCCATATTCCATAAAGCAATGAGTTGTCAGAAGCCCTTTGAAAATGGTCCTTTCTGCATATAATGGAAATGGTATGATTGCCAAGACAATTTTAAAATGTTGCTTTAAAGGTGGAGGAAAAAAAACCATCCCAGCCGTAATACCATTCCACAAGAAGAACAACAGAGATTAAGTGTAGTACTGGTGGAACAAACCCATATTTTATGTAAGCTGTTCAGGATCCATGCACAACAAATGGATCATCTGCTTTTTTAAATGTCATCTGTCTCTATTAGACCTTTGACACAAGGTACGGGAGACTCAAACACTTCTGGACGTTGTCAGCTGGAGAAGGAACAGCAAGGAAGAAGGGTGATGCTCCAGCAAATGAAATGACATAAAAAGCAAGTCTCTTAAGAGAATGTGAGAAATGTAAACTGAAGCATTTTCTTTCCCATCAACAGAACAAGGCAGCAGATTTGACATACTTTTTTTTTTTTTTTTAAGTCCACTGATCTATGTTTTGGTTTGTACTTCCAAATATTTCTGTTGCAAGTGAGATACTGGATATTATTGTGAGGGGTATGTACCTCCGTCCAAAAAAATATGTCTAGTTTAATCTAAGCTGATTAATTTATTTACTGTGGAAGCCAGAAGTTTATTTAAGTTTTACAAGTTAAGGCTTGCCTAACTGTCAATTGCCTAAGTGGCAATAAATGTCAATCTTTCAAAATAACACTTATTCTGTAAAATAGCACAAAAATATAGACATGCGATCTTCCATGCTTATATGTGAAAATAAGGAAAAGCGTGACCAAAATAGGTAAAAGATGGTACTTAGATGCCTCTTCATCTGTTGCAAGTGGTTTGGTTTAAAGGAAAGACTTTGATACACTGAAGCTTACTTTTACACACCCTGTAGATTAGGGTTTCCTTCACACAGATTTTGCTTGTTCTCATTAAAATAAAAAGTCATATTTTCTAAATGTTAATATTAGATATAATGTTTGGAAATTTTATACCTCAGTAGGGAACCCACCTAATTACAATCAGAATGTGCAATCCTGTTAACACCTTTTGTTCTGCAAAGTTATTGACATATACTATTTGCCCTTATCTAAAAATATTTAACGCAAATACTAAAATGATTATTTTCACTGTTTGCTTTCTGGAAAACATCAGTTTACTTCCTTCTTCTGGTTCCTGACTCAAAGCACAGCATTTGTTTCAGATCCTGGCCTGCAGCCGCAAAGGCATTACCGGCAGAGATAGAGATGCAATCATCCCACTCTACTTAGTGCTTGTCAGGCCACACCCGGAGTACTGTGTCCTTTTCTGGTCCCCACAGTCCAAAAAAGACATGGACTGATGGGACAGGGTCCAAAGGAGGGCCACAGAGATGATCAAAGGGCTGGAGAACCTGGCCTGTGAGGAAAGACTGGAGGAGTTAGGTCTTTTCATCTGAGAAAAGAAGGGTCAGTGGGGACCTCATCACAGTATTCCAATACTTAAAGAGCAGCTACAAAGAGGATGGAGGGTCTCTCTTCATAGGGAGCCACATGGAGAAGACAAGGGGCAATGGGTACAAATTGCACCAGGAAAGGTTTCATCTTGACATAAGACAGACATTTTTTTACAGCGAGAACAATTGATCCATGGAACAACCTCCCCAGGGACGATGCTAGAGTCACCATCACTGGAGGTTTACAAGATGCAATTGGACAGGCTGCTAGATCATCTCCTCCAGGCTCCCTTTCCCACGGAAATTTGGACTAGATGATCTCCCGAGGTCCATTCCAATCTGGGATGTTCTATTGTTCTGTGATCATAATTTACATAGATTCACCTTATGTGACTAGTACAGGTTATGTTTCTGACATATCATATCAAAAGAAATGTCATAGCAAACAATTTTTAGATTTTCTGTAGGTAATGGAAAATAGGATAGCTGGAGACATCCTGGAGTAAATGGGTTTTACAGCTGCACTGCCAGAACTGCAAAACCGCCAGAGAGCAAAAACAGGATAAAACCTCTTAATTTTGCAAACCTCTCTCAAAACAAATAACTTAAGGACTTAAACAAACCGCCAGGAAAAAACAAACAAACAAACAAACAAAAATCCCCCAAAAACTTGGTTCATTTTGTTTCAGGTAAAACTTTCATCCCTTTTAATCTGCCACTTGATTTTGATATAATGTAGAGAGTGAAGTGCTTGGAAACAAGCACTTCAGAGGGGACCTTCAGAGGTCTGAGGTGTGGAACCCACCAGGCTGGTAGTTAAGCTAGGAAGTCACAAATGTTCAGGGGAAAAAAAAAAAATATTAGGGCTGGTCTACATACACAGTACAAAAATGAACTCTGCATATGAAAATGAGGAAAACATACAAAATAGATGTACTGGATGCAGGTGCCCAGGCGCTGGCAGCGGGGACCTGCAGGGTGGCCTCTGCAAGGAGAAGACAGGGCAGCCCGGAGCCAGTTCCAGCTGGCTCCAATGGACCCACCACGGGACATGGTTGAGGGGAGCTGGTCATGTCTCTGAAGATGATTTTCCCAAGTACTTAAATATTTGTCTTCTTTGTTCCTCAGTACCCAAATCAGTAATTAAATTTATTGTCAAGGAATTAAGTTAAATTCCTTAAGTTGAGTCTGTTTTGCCTGCGACAATAGATAGAGCTTAATTTTGTTTAAACATTAGTTATTTGAATTATGTTGGCCTGAAAAATAGAGCAGATCTGAATTTCATTTTTGCCTCTAATGGGAATTTGTCCTTAAATATGAGCAGCCTAGAACTGTCAAGTTTGTTATTAATATCTCACATTTTTATAGAGCTTTTCATACTGAAATATCCCAAAATATTTGATAAATTGCAGCCTACTGGTCATCCAGCTTCCTGCCATTTACAACATCTCCAG
Source organism: Vanellus vanellus (assembly GCF_965231255.1). Taxonomy (NCBI): domain Eukaryota; kingdom Metazoa; phylum Chordata; class Aves; order Charadriiformes; family Charadriidae; genus Vanellus; species Vanellus vanellus. Next base: position 104,827,090 of record NC_138906.1, read on the forward strand.
CAATAAAGAGTAAAGAATAATTTTGGCAATGGAAATGACAGGCATATTTCATTTAACATAATTTTTTCAGCTTCTTTTGGAAAAAAACAAAACAACCATACCGATTGCCTTCCAGGAACAAGAATTCATCACTGGAAAATTACCTCTAATAACTTCTGAAAAAGAACATTTCGTGAGTCAGTACATCTAGAAGCGGTAACAAGAGCTATTTAGGCTCTGCTTCGTGTGTTTCTGCCATGAAGACAGCTGGAGATGACAGAGCTTGTGTGGCAGCTCAGGGTCAGACACTGGATAAAGGAAATCTCTGCCAGATGCTGTGACACTAAGAAATGACCAAGGAATTCAGACAACTTCCCCGTCAGTGAGGAGCCACCTCAGATGGCCCGCGCACGCTGCAAGAAATGGCCAGGGAAGGATTATTCCATGTGAACAATTCGTGTCATTTCCCATGCAGACAAGCCGTTACATAGAATCATAGAATCATAGAATGGTTAGAGTTGGAGGGGACCTTAAAGATCATCGAGTTCCAACCCCCCTGCCATAGGCAGGGACACCTCTCACTAGACCAGGTTGCTCAAAGCCCCATCCAACCTGGCCTTGGACACTTCCAGGGATGCAGCCTCTGAGTGGTGGGTTATTATTGTTCTACAGCATGCAATAGCTTATCACATCGGTTACTAATAGCCTTCTAAACCAATAATTAGGTGATCAGACAGCTTTGCTAACCTTGTCCAGAATGCTTTCTTCATCCACAAAGCAGCACTTAGCTTTTTTTTTTTCTTTCTTTTTTGAACTTCAGCCCAGTAGAAGAAAAAGAACAAGATTTGCCAGTTCTGGCAGAAACATAGTTGTTATGGTTTGAGAAACCCACAACAATTTATTGTTGTTCTAGACAGTTATTCTATCACCCAATGACCCGTCCCCACCCCAGAAAGGAGGAGTTGGGAAAAACAAGGAAACCCTGGGGGGGTTGAAATATAAATAGATTTAATAGGATAAGATTAGATAATTGACATTAATAGCAGAAAATATACAGAGATTATACTCAGCCAATGATATGAGTAGGAAGCTGTGCGCTCCCAGCAGTGGACAGCAGATGTGGGACACTGCGAGTGCTACAGCTTTAGGAGGAAGGGAAGGCCTCGAGGGCCCAGCACCAGGACAAGAAGTTCTCAGGATGGCAGCCATCAAGGCAGAGAGAGAGAACTCTTCAGCAAACTTTCTAATTTGTATTGCATGTGATGTTCATGGTATGAAATAATCCTGTTGGCCAGTTTGGCCTGGGTCTCGCTCCTCCTCATCCCTGCACCTGGCGAGCTCAAAAACATTGAGACCTTGAAACCAACACACCATAGCTGGCTATAAAGTAATATTTTCAGCAATTCAGACACTAGAGTCTTCTAAAAATGCAGTCTTCCCAAGTATTAGAAGATAAATTAGTCCTGTTTCACTCAAACCAGGGCAATAGTTCAGGCTAACACATTTAGGATTAGGTCTATGTCTCTAAGGTCGTATCAATATTTCCGTCTTTCATCTATATTGAGAGGTGTGTGATATACAGTCACACACTGTGATGCAAGGCAGAGCTTTTCATGGTACCTGGTTAAAGTAAGCAAATATATAAACTCGACTTTCTTTCACTGAAACTGCATATGATAAAAACTGTTTTGAACTCTGCACTGTTTCTTTCAGCATTTTGGGGGTGGTCTTTACTCTTACATATTTGCTAGAAAAAATAAGCATATTTTTTAACAATTTTTTAATATATCAGAATGAAGGTTTAACAGCTTGTGACTAGGGAGTTAAAAAACATTACAGTACAGAAATTTCATTTTCAGTTTGGTTTTTAAAAGATCTATTTTACTATATTGTTTAGCATTTGTCAAATAAAACATTATATTCTGTTTCTTCTCCAGGTTTTCAACAAGTGAGGACCTAAGACTAAAATTTTCAGGCAATGGTACATGTAAATTTCAACCTTTGCCTATAGAAAAACTAAAAAAAAGAGGTTTTCAGGCAGAACATCATCTTTTTTTTCTTTTGGCACTAGTTTTCTATTTAAAAGTAGCGAAAAATGTAAAGCCACTGCATGAATAATTCATATTTAAGTCATCCTGGGACAGATCTACAGAAGCAGATTTTTCGTTATCGTCGTGCTCTGAATGCAAATGTCAAGGCCCTTATGCGGAATATGTGTCTGTCTACACTCATTATACATTCAGCGGTTTCCAGAATATTTCCCTGGCTGCGCTACTTAAAACTGTACAACCTAATGATTAAAAACACAAATAGTGATATGCAAATGATTGTTATTTTCTGTTCATTTCACCCCATGTTCATTAGATATAGGGTATTTGCTACTTTTGCTTTAGCATTTCTCTCACCTTGCTAAACAGTTTCTGATCCTCAGCAGTTCTGTTAAAGCATGACTGACAAAGGATGCTCGGGATGATTAAGAGTCTGTGACTAATTGAGGAGATTTCTGGAAAAAAAAGGAAAAAATGTACCTATTCTCTGCTTTAAATACATAAATGCAGTGAGATGTCTCAGTCACAACCAGATTTACTTTTATATAACTCTTTCTCCTCTACAATAGTTCACGTTCAGTTTTCAGGACTTTTCTAAAAAGTTTATTACTAAGCTTATTACCATAAGCTGGGAAGTTGCAGGAAAAGAGTGCTTTCCACCCCGGTTTTGTTTCCCTGTGTTATTTTCCTCACATCTCATCCTAATCTGATCGTGATTTTCAAATAGACAAATTAATGCATTCCATCTACTGATTTCAAATTATTTGTTTCCATTATCTGTTGATATCCACTTGTGGGAGGAAGGGAGAGTCTTTGTCAAGTACAAAACCCAATATTTTCTTCTTTGATGATTAAACAGAATGGTGGAATAATGAATTACTTTCATTGAAGGAATAATGAATGACATTCTTCCAACTCCATTGACATCCATATTAAAACCCCTTGGTTTTAGCACGGCAGATATTTTCACCAGTGTTTCAGAGCATTCTGCTTGATTAATCGTAATTATGACCACGTGAACCCAGGAAACCACAGCTATCTTACTGCTATGTACCTTTCTAACCAATTGGCTGCCTTTCCCTGCAGACTATGCCAAAACATGATTGCTCTGTAGGAGCTGGTGCTACTTCAGCTACTGTTAATTTTTAATGTTTACACAGTGCCAGTATCTTTACACTGTCGTTGCAAACACAAATGGATTCAGAAGCGCTTTACACAGATATCATACAGGTACAGGAACGGCCAACAGTTATGTCCAGTATTCGTTTATCCCGGGTTTCCTACTCTTTTTCACAGCCTCCTTTTCCCTTACCTTGAACTGGTCAGTGCCCTGATGTAGAACGAGGCCATGGGACACAAATAAAGCAAACTCATTCTCAAATAAGATATTTGATGTGGAACAGTCTGCTGCAGTTCGGAGGTGCCACTGGAAAGACAGTGAAAAAGTCCATGAAAGTACAGAGAATTAACTGACCAGAGAAAGCGGCTGCTAAACTCTAAGGTGTTAGAAAAATTTCCAAAGATTTACAGCTAGCAGTATTTGGGAAGGGGTAATTGGAGCAGCTAAAAGCAGAAGTTTGTTAGACTGATCTTCCGCATTTCATTTAAAGCAAGAGAAGACCAGAGGGTCTAAGGAACAGTAGACCCATTTTAAAATAATTTTTACAAAGTAACTTAGCTCTGAAAGAGCGCAGAAAAGAGCAGCTCAAATGTTCAAAGTCTGCCAAAATCACAGTCTTACAGTGGAGAGTGATTGCCAGCTTTAAAAGTAAGTGTTTCCATCTACCTGTAATGATACAAAAGCTACAGAAGGGAAAAAAGCCCATAAATCCATAGGTGCTTCTGGAATGTATTTAAAAAACCCTTTTAGATTCTTTGAAAGCAAAAGTAAATCTGGCAGTTGTTTTAGATTTTTACTTTTCACTCTTACTGGAAGAGAATACTTAGCTTTTCTAGTATTTTTATATACTTTAAGGTCTCTTTAGTGCCACAGAGTACCAAATTAGAAAATCTCTCAAATCATCACTAACGAAATAGCAGTTGAATGTTTCACAAAATAACTTTTGGTGCAGTTCATCATATATGTAAATTAAAGAAGGCTCCAAGAAAGGACAGGTGATGTACCTTACATTTTCCTCAAGTTACAAGGTCACATACAAACCCTGACTGCAGAGCAGCTGTTCACAGTCGTTCTTTTCTAATAGTAGTTTGTTTATGTACCATACCTTACTCATGTCAGCCTCAGTGAATATATCCTAAATAGCTTAGCAGGTCAGGTTTCAGTCTTCTGTGATGCGGTAATTCTTTTAGATCTACCTCCTTGCATTATTTCCTCTGTTCCTTTCACTACTGACATGTTTTGTTTCTCTAAGCAGTCAATTCATTGTCAAGAGCCATCCTTCCATATGGCTAAGCTTTTCCAGTCTTCAAATGGCATTTTAAGTTCCTAGATGTATTTTCTTAGGCTATCCTACAAAACTCACCCTCATCCTAAGCATAATTAAACTTTTCTTTGTCTTCAGTGAATCATAACTTAGACAAACTATATTTCTCTCTTATCTTCCACTTTTCCGATGTTTCTTTCAACTTGCTAGTAACCTTCACTGCTGCTTTCTGAAATGTCTCCCATTTTATTAAACCTCTTTTTTTTTTTTTAGCAGTTAATTTGACTTTAGACATCTCAGTATTTGACATTTTGTTGGAAAAGTCCCTGTCTGTAATTACCTTTCTATTCTTTGTCTTAAAGCAGCTATGTTTGTACCCTAAAACTCTACTGGTGACTTTTCCTGTAGCGTGCTTGATGATGTCAAATATAATTGACATTTATTCCAACACCTTCTTCTTTCCTTGTAATTAACTTCCAGCGTTCCCTCAGTGAATATATACCATCTGTATTCTTTTCATTTCCCTGATTTATAGAAAAAACCTCATCAGATCCCCTCTCTGGGCTGCTTCTCGAGGTGCTGGGTGAGCCTGTGGCAGTAAACTGGGATGAATTCACTTTACGCTTCCCGTTTGGATGCAGTAGCTCTGGCCACCGTGAGGCAAAGGCAGTTTTCCTTAACAAAGCCTTCGCTTGCAAATTTCGTTATCTCACTGCAGTACCCCTACTCCCCTCGGCTTTGCCCTTGACGTGTTCTCTCAGCAGGGTCAGCAGTAAGGGCTCCAGACCCGTACAAAGATGCAGCCTGAGAATTTCAGGTGAAGAAACAAAGGATCAGGCCTCCCACACCACATCTTAGATCTCTTCTCCGAAAAATGCTTCTCCCCCAAAACGGGGTTTTGTTCCTACTTCACCTGGTTTTATAGGGTACTTTCATCTGGTGTGCTTTCATGAGACTTCACTGACTCGTTTCCCATTGCAGTTCCCTGAGTACAGTTGGAATTTTCTGCTGATTATGTCCTTTAATACTTTTATCATACCAAAATCCATTTTATGCCTGAGGTAAATGATAAATACGGTTTTCTTTCCAAGGCACAGATAAAAAATTCTAACTCTTTGCACAGGCTTTGCTTAGACAATGCAATGTAACACGGATTTAATGAGCTATAAACAAAATCTGTTTAATATTTGACATGGTTCTTTCAAGATCTATTAAAACATTTTCACATGACATGAGACAAAGCAGGAGAGGTCGGTATTTGCAGCTTCTCTTCTTGGATGTAATTCTCAGGTACAACAGCAACCAGAGTACAAAGAAGCAGGGTAATACTGCAAAAGGTAAAAAAATGCTAATGATACTGAGAAGAACACTACTTGTTTCAGCCTTGTCAGCAAAAACTCATAAAGAAAACTACATTTGCTTTTCTAAAAGATCACCTGTTTTCACAAATGGTTTACTGTTGATAGCGTATTAAATTACACCCCGGCGTTGTCCTTCCCCATCTGTACAGAGACCCTCCCTAGGTAGACGAGCAGCGTGTCCAGACTCCAGACAGAGGAAAATATGAGAACTGGGTGAGTTATGTAGGATTACAGAGATGCAGAGCATCCCACTGCCCAGCAAAGGAAAAGTATTTTCTCCGGCGCATACTGTAGGAAGACTCTAACAAAACCAAACGTATTTACAGATCCTCCCTGAGCCGTCTGATCGAGGACTTATGAAGCCTCAGACAGTTCTCAACTGTGTGATGTATTGGGACATCACAGTGCTGCGGCAGAGCAATGGAAAAGGACCACTGGCGAGAGCAAGCGGTCGAGACCGGAGGGATTGGGGGACATTCACATTTCTGCTCTCAGACTCTCCTCCCCCATTTCTCAGGCAAAACTCTGGACTTGAGCTCCTTGCTCAAAACAGCAACAGACACGAATTTTCATTATGAGAGTACTTTACATGATTTGATGCCTCTTGGTCCTTCAGGAGGCTTTTTTTCTTGAACGACATAAGAGGGAATAGTTTATTTCAAAGAGAATAAATAGTTTCTTTAGAAGCCAGATCAAGGCCAGATCAAAATTGAGCAATTCTCTGAACTTTTTACTAAAGAGTAACATTATGCCAATTAGAATGAAAAGAAAGGAGGGGTGGGGTTTTGGTTATTTGAAGATGCAGCCACAAAGTTCTAAGGTTAAATGTCGGTATTGTGAGTAGTTTTATTTAGAACTGGAGTACTCTACCTTCAGTTCCAGCTGCTCAATATGATGACCAAATACTGATATTGCAAAACAGTAAGGATAATTCAGCTCACCATATTACTCAAAGGAAGTATCTCTGGCTATGAATAAACAGTATAAAAAATCTCCCCACACCAGTGCTAATAAAAATTCTATTAAATTTGTTTATTTTTTCTCGTATGCTTTCTATGTAGCTTTTTGCTTCATGCTTTGTAGTTATAAGACACCACTTGTTCCGAATGATTAACATCAAGATAGTAACTCCAGGTATTAAACATAAAGTATCTCTCATGTCATATAGGTAGGTCAGATTTTCCAATTACCCATAAACATTGTTTTGGTTTCCATGGTTACTCAGGGGATGCTGACATTTTTCTTCCACACCATTGGTTGCCAAGGCTACAACAAGTTGTTACAAAATACAGCGGTTACAAGTCCAGATTGCAGAGGTGTAGCCCATGTGCGTTCAGCAATTGCTTGTAGTAAATCTCGCTTGATACAGCAGTTGAATCCTGAAGGCATTCTCGGCAGCATTCTTCTTTGGGTTAACCAAGTTATTAAGTTTGATGTAAAAGGATAAAATGCTCACCAAAGCTATCAAACATACAAAGCATACAAGACTGGCATAGCTACGTTGCCTGAAATAAAGCACTTGGGTACCTCTGGCAAAAGATGGGAATGTGCTGATCCTAATTATGTTATTCTCAAATAGAATCTCAACCCAAATCAATGGAAATTGAATCAGAGCAGAACGTCTTCTGCATTTAGGGCCAATATTACCTTACCAACAGGAATAATCTCATGCGCTGTGCGACAGCTACTTGTTAAAAGAATTACAAATATTTGCCAATGTCTGCTGCATTATGTAAACTGACAAAATGAGACAAAATGGCCTAGAAACACAAAAAGGGATAAAAGAGGTTGCGCACTCAGCTAGGTTTATGTTTTCCACCCACAAATCTCTAAAGACAATTTTACATGGATGTTTATATGTCTAAGTGTCTGAACTGCAGGCAGAATACACAGCTGAAGTAACTGAACTGTGTTCAGAAACAGAACCCTTAATGATCTATATCAAATTGCACATAAAAAACAGATGTTAATTGTTTGTAATTTTTCACTTTGATATATTAAAAATAAAATACAGTATTTTCATTAGAACAAGTATTGTCTAAGATGTAAACTTTTCACTTGCTTCACATTGAAAGAAGAAAAGGATAGCTGTATTTTTCAGAGATATGTAACCCCGTAAAAGCAAAAAATCTTGCTGAAAATAAATCAATTTGTATTGTGTAAAAACTCGAAAATTTCTGCAGTGTGCTATAACACATGATATGGCTCTAGTACCTATAATATTTATTTTTAAAAACACAAAGAAAAATATAATTAAAACCTACCTTATGAATGGGCAGGAATGCAATATACTGTTGTTTGAAATGACAGATCACATATCCCAGGAACAACATGACTTTGAATAATCAAAAATAACCTGTCTCCCATGTAAGAAAATATTTTCATTTTAATTAATCTCTGGTTTTTGACTTTAGAAAAAGTTCTAGAAATGCTGAATATCAAGTATCTAAATAAAGAGGTTTTTTTATTTTGTCTTTAGATTTTTTTGAACAGTGCTTGTCAATGGATGTCTCTTTTCCCCCTTTCTAAGATATTTTATTTAAATCTGATCACACAGTCTTTTTTTTTTTCTTCAAACTCAGACAGGAATTTTTCAGTAATTTCTTCATATTATTAGCAACATATTATTGACAGTAACTTTTTGAAATGCACAAAGTATACAGAATAATAGAAAAAATAGAAATAGCTTTCTTCATTTCTGAAACACACAGTACCCTATTAAATTCAGATAGAGCTAGTGTTACCATTGCTTAGGAGCTTCATATAAGAATAATTTCCAGAGACCAAGAATTTGCTTTTTCAAATATTACAATGGAATTTTAAATGCTTGACCATTCTTATGCTAAGAATCTGTGACAGGAGTCTCATTGTCTGCAGAACAAGAAAAAGTTTTAAAATATGATTAGGTATTTATTTTTCTTCTGTCCAATTGCCTCCTTTCTCTTTTCTAAACTGATTTCATTGACCCACCGCAGAGTTTGCATTTTCAGCTTGTTAGTTGATTAAAAATGCCAGTAGCCCTCTGATTAAACAATCGCATGAAGAGATTTGCAAATTTATGATCATAATACTTTATTTCATTCTCAGTTGAAATTTAAGCAATAGTTATATTCTATTAACTGTAGTTGGGGACTGACTTCTTAATCAATGTAGCCTGTAAACCTAAGGCATTAAAATAACATCTGGAATTCATTAGAAAGTTGCAAGCTTTATGTGGGAGCTGGTCCCCAACAGACCTTGAGCAGAGCAGAATATGTTCGGGTTAACACTGTCAAATGTGTTAATATGAACTATAGAGCTAAATCTTTGCTATGTCTAGGGTTAGTCATAATATAAAAATAAAATCTGGATGTTTATCTGTGTTAGGACTATGTTAGGATGTTTTTGAGTGCAGGATTTTGTTGTGAGCCATTATTCAAGAGCTGTCTGAAACCAATTTTATAGAAGAGTTCACTCTAATTCGTGAAACGTGCTTCAGTGCATCAGAAAACAGCTCTGTAAACACTGCTGTAGATATTGTAACAGAGACAATATACTGCAAAATTTCAGCAACACGGTAGAAAATCGTATAAAGCAGGAAAATGCTGTACAGTGCACAGCGTGGGTGTTTAGGAAATCAGACTTTTCTGATGTGATTTTTGAGCCATTTCTTTGAAAATGCAACATCCCTAATGCTTTTTCCCAGCTACCCAGTTGTGTGAGCTTGCCGCTGTTGAGCTTGGTACCGTCTTGCCAATGGATGGTATGGAGACTAAGGGCTAACATGGGGTCAAAAGGAACCTGTGTATTCACGGACTATAAATACGTAGATGCCACAATCAGCTCACGAGCCCTGCCTGGGCCGAATCTGGCTGGATGCCAGGCAAATATTAAGGCTTTCCTGTATACTTTTCTCTAGCCATCTATTTTGGCAACTAAAGGGACAGGATACTGCAATAGATGAACTTTTGGTTTGACTGCACTTACGTATGAAATATTTGAAATTTAATTCTAATAAAGACCTCTCCAACATAAAAAAGGGGAAGAATGAGTTTTACACGAAAGCTTCTGCTCAAGGTAAAATTACACTGTGAGATATAAAAACACTTGAAGCTCTGCCTGGCTAATTGCAGACAGCTTGGATTTTGTGTTCTGGGCCCTCCATCACTCCCTATAACTACAAACAATACAGTGATATGGTTATAAAAACAGATCCTGGTGACATTATTTCCTCTTTCCAAAACTTCTCCCTGCGTTAATGTCCCTATCCTAGTTGGCTACTACTTTTTCCAAGGGTGGTCTAGCAGGGCAATTTCTGGTAGAGTGTCTATGCCTGCCTCCTTCAAGCCTGGACTAGAGCTTACGGAGGCAGCTGGGAATCCAGAAAGGCAGAGGGGGCTGTCATTTCACTATAATTAAATATGTGTACACTATGACAATGTGTTTAATTAAAAACAAGAGCTGACTTGTTTTTAAGGACTTTAATGCTGTGGAAATTAACTATTGTGGGCAACAGGGATAAGCTTCCACCACACAAGGGAAAGACTGCTGCAGCGACCAGAAGGGGAAAGAGTCCCTGCCCCAGCCTCTGCCAGCCACATGCCCACCACCCCAACTGCCTTGTGGACTCACCACCCACCTCAGAGGGTGCTGGCGCCCCTGTCCTGTCCCCTCCAGCAACCAGCAGGTGGGGCAACGCAGGTTCCCATCACCTTCCTTGCTCTCACCTGCACCGGCATCAAGGGCAGGCTGGTGCCACCATGCCCAGGGACTGGCTAAGCAAGGGGTGCACAAGCCTCCTATGTGTCGTTTCACCAGACTTGGTCCCTGGGTGCCTGGGTCTTGCTGAGCTGAAACCCCACTACTTCATATACTTCATACAGATAAAACTAAGCCGACTCGTCTCATTTTACACAGTTTCTGCACTTTGGGAAGAAAAAGAGAAAGGAAACTTGTACTCTTACCTGAATTCTGTTGATGCAAGTGTCAATTTCCAAATTCAGAAGTGTTGCTGCTTAATTTTACAGCAAACTAAGGTTCTGAATCTCAACGCTCACAGACTTGGAGGCACAGGATCAGTACTGGCATATCTAGTTTATTTTTAAGAGGCTTCTTACAGAGTTAGTATTTGTGCCCTCTGGGGAACCGTCACTCAGGGTCATCAGGTTCATGTCATAGGTTGGCCATGCCCTACGGGGTTGGGGCTGCGTGCCTCTCTGCTGGCTGTGACTTGTAAATGAAAATGAGATCACTGACAACATTTGGATACAGGAGAGGGTCAGTCAAAGCGAAGCAACTCTTGCTCTTTGATCAGGAGCCCTGCTTCCCTCCTGGCCTCCACAAGCAGCTGCAGCATAAAGAAAAGCTGCATTTAAACACAGCTCTTCACTATTTTTGGCTTTTTGAAGGGCCACCATGATATGACAGCATCTTAAAATATTGCCATAATATTTTAAAGGAACTATTCTCAGCACACACAAAAAGCTTCTCAGCAGTAATGCTGGGCTGAGAAACATCTGCGTGAACTCTCATGAAAGCGAAGCCAGAAAACTTACCACTTGATTTATTCAGTCATGTTCCAAAATAACTGAAAGCTTATAAAATCCTAAGATACGTATTGCTTTTTATGGAAAGTTCTCAAACATACCAACAAGAATGGGTTTTCTTTGATTGGTTTTTTAATTTTGAAATGGTCTTGTGTGTGCTTAGATTAGCAAGGAAAATGACAATGATGGAGAAAAGCTGGGTTTAACCTTTCTGATTGTTTCCCACTTTGCCATACTGGGTCTTTTTTTTTTTTTTTTTAACATGCTGGCATTTTATACAGTGGATTAAACAAAGTATGAACGAGACGTATTCTTTTGACCTATGCATGTTTTTACAAGGAGTGAATCTGATATTAAATTCAATTATTCTCCCCATTTTAAGTGATTTGGAACACTTCAGTGTTCAGTTGATTAGACTGAACCCTTTGGAAGGAACACTGTTTCCTTTGCTTTATTTCAGCAGCTAACAAATACTGACACTGTAAGAAGCTTCTTAAAAATAAACTAGATATGCCAGTACTGATCCTGTGCCTCCAAGTCTGTGAGTGTTGAGATTCAGAACCTTAGTTTGTTGTAAAATTAAGCAGCAACACTTCTGAATTTGGAAATTGACACTTGCATCAACAGAATTCAGGTAAGAGTACAAGTTTCCTTTCTCTTTTTCTTCCCAAAGTGCAGAAACTGCGTAAGATGAGACGAGTTGGTTTAGTTTTATCTGTATGAAGTATATGAGCTAGCGGTGTTCAGACTCCTATTTCATTTAAGTCATGACAAGGGATTGAGCTTATATCATAGAATCATAGAATGGTTTAGGTTGGAAAGGACCTTGAAGATCATCGACTTCCAACCCCCCTGCCATAGGCAGGGACATCTCCCACTAGACCAGGTTGCCCAAGGCCACGTCCAGCCTGGCCTTGAACACCTCCAGGGATGGGGTCTTAACAACCTCTCTGGGCAACCTCTTTCAGTGCCTTACCACCCACAATGTGAAAAACTTCTTTCTAATGTTTAATCTGAACCTGCCCTCTTCCAGTTTAAAGCCATTCCCCCTCGTCCTATCGCTACATGCCCTAATAAAAAGTCCTTCCCCAGCTCTCCTGTAGGCCCCCTTTAGGTACTGGAAGGCCACAATAAGATCTCTCAGGAGCCTTCTCTTTTCCAGGCTGAACAGTCCCAACTCTTTCAGCCTCTCCTCATAGGAGAGGTGCTCCAGCCCTCGGATCATCCTCGTGGCTCTCCTCTGGACACGCTGCAGCAGGTCCATGTCCTTGTTATGTTGGGGACTCCAGAGCTGGATGCAGTACTCCAGGTGGGGTCTCACCAGAGCAGAGTAGAGGGGCAGAATCACCTCCTTTGACCTGCTGGCCACACTTCTTTTGATGCAGCCCAGGATACGGTTGGCCTTCTGGGCTGCGGTCGCACACTGCTGGCTCATGTTGAGCTTCTCATCAGTCAGCACCCCCAGGTCCTTCTCCCCAGGGCTGCTCTCCAGCTATTCCCCACCGAGCCTATATCTCAATGTAAACATAGCACAAGTAACTTTTTTTGCTTAAAACAACAGATTTTTTTGTTTTAATTTTCCCTTTTCCCCCAAATAAAATTATGCCATAAACACCTGACTTTTTCCATTATTATGAGCTCCGTACACTTCCAATGATTAACTACTTAAGCAAATGTTTATCATGTCTCAATCCAGTCATGTTTGCAAAGCGCTGCTTCTAAGATAGATCGACAAACAATGGTTTAATTGCAAAAATTACCACATTGATATGTCAAACATATAATTCATGAAAAACAAACAACAAGAACATCAGCATTATGTGTTGATACTGTGCTGTTTGTTTAGTCCATTGACAACTTAATCCAGCAGAAGAAAAATGGAGATTTTCACAGTAGTAAAACCACAAGGGTCTTACCTACATAATAGCACTGAGTTAGCGTTGGTCAGCACACAAGTGCTCTTGCACAGACGGTGCAAGATGGTGGCGCTGCCAGGACCACACACCTTCTGGTTCTAAAGCTACTTGAGTGTTTGTGCAATACTTTTTCTTACCTAATAAAGATACAAAGTTTATGTCCTATGTTTCTGAAAGCTGCAAGCTTTCAGGATAAGGGTATTTGGTTCCTGGATTAGCAGTTCTAGAATAATATCACAGTTTTTTAAAGATTCAATGCCATTTTCCTATTTTTTCTTTTCATATATATATATAACTTTGAAATAATTTTTTAAATGTTTAAATTTAATTTTTTTTAATTTTCATTTAAATGTTTAAATTAAATAATTTTTAAAATAAATGTTTAAATGTTAAAGCATTAGATATTTAAATGTTAAAGCATTTAAATAAAGCCTTCTATTGCCTTATTTTAAATCATTGGGCTTTGAGTTGTGCTTCTCTTATGGAGACAGGATTTCCTATAGTTGTATCAGAGGAATAACAAATTTTGCTGGACACTGCTTGATGAGTCTGTCTGTTCAAGGGACAAGCTTCTCAATAGTCAAAAACCTTCCACTTTTTTAATTTGGGTTCCTCGAACATACAATTTTTGCACATGATCATTACACGAAGTAAAAAAAGATGTTCTTGTCTTTATACAAGCTTGAAATTATTTTCAGTTGGTGTGGGACACACTATAAATAGATTGCAACTTGGAATTACTGTGAGTATATAGAATAACAATTACAAGCAATCCTGAGATTTTAGATGGCTTTGCAGACATATGGAACCGATTTGTTATTGACTGTTTATGTGCTACATTCATTGTCAAATGTGCCAAAACCCCTTCAAGTTATAAAAAGGTCATTTGAAAAGTTATTTGCAAATTCTGTAGAAAGGATTGTATTTCCCCTTTGCTAAGCAAACCTGCATTCCTGGATGCTTTCTGTGCCCTTTCTTGCCTGACATTATAACAAGATAAGATGGCTGGGAATAGATTCTTCAACTGAGAGTATTATACAGCATTGAACAGAAGAAATGGAGAACAGATTTATACATCAAAATACCTTTGTAATTTGCAAATTAATTATTTTGCAGTCATACTTTCTTTCATAATTTACCATTAAATAAATCACTTTATTCATAGCTACTTGCTTATTATGTATGTTTCCTAAATGAATTGTTTACTCCCAGAACAGTTTCAAGTCTGACTTTGTATAGCACACTAAACCTCCAAGAAAAAAAGGAAATTACATTGCCAAACTTTTATTATAGCCCATCATCTCTGCATACATAAGTATGTGCATATATGTGTATATGCTTAGAAAATATTGAACAATCCGAATAAATTAATGAATCTGTAGCTGGGTTTTCTTTTCAGATTTAGTCAGTAACGATCATTATAATAACGTACAATACTGATGGCTGGATCTGATCTAGTCATTTGTCAGTAATTTACCAGTAGCAGCTAATGATGGAAAAGTGATCATTTTGTTGTCTTAGATGCTGTGACAGGCAAACACTGATCTGTTTTGACATTCCATTAGTGGCTAGTTTTTGTAGTTACATGAAGATTGAATAGTTCTTTGCCTGTGGCTCTGGCCATGGGCAGAGACACTATGGCAATTTTCCATGCTCAAAGCTGCTATTTTGTCACTGTTATATAATATAACTACCTGCTTGGGGGGCTAAACTACATTATGCCTTGCTCATTCTTTATTTCTAAGTAAGTATGCAATGCATCCACCCGACAAGAAACCCTAATCTACCCTTCCTTAAGTTGTCATATTCATTTGAATGGGAATACAATTGGTTGGTTGAACTTTTTAAAATTTTCCATTCTCTTCTGTTCAAATACATGGAAAAACTTCTTTACGGTGAGGGTGACAGAGCACTGGCACAGGCTGCCCAGGGAGGTTTTGGAGTTCCCTTCCCTGGAGATTTTCAAGACCCGCCTGGATGCAGTCGTGAGTAATGTGTTCTGGGCAATCCTGCTTTGGCAGGGGAGTTGGACTAGATGATCTCTAGAGGTCCCTTCCAACTCTGAAACTCCGTGATTCCGTGATTCCGTGATATTCTTGCGTTGGTGACAAATACAGTAAATTAACCGTATGTCCTGTATTTACGTGCAAAAATTATTAATATTCCGTATGTTGAAAAGGACATCCACTGAATTATTTTTGGCTGTACACCTTGACTGCACCATAACAAAGGGCAAGAACTTTCCAGTACACATTAATCTAACATTTCCAGTTTCATCCTATTAACACAAAACAATTCCATGCAGCTGTCCAGGAAGGCACAATGAGAGAGCGCTGAATCTAATAAAGCCTTCCAATACTTTACTGCTGTGTACTGTGTTGCATTTTTGCATGACTGTATCTGGTGTTAAAGAAACCTAGTGCTGCAAATAACATTTTAGAAACAGTTCCCTTCATGTTCGAGGCTCTAATACGATCAAGTACCTATTTAGTGGACAAAGAATTGGAGAGTCAATGTGGATCCCTTCTGTTTTCTCTTTATCTCCTACCTCCACGTGTTCATATTTTTATGATCTGCCTCACCTTCAGTATTACCTTTCTAAATGTTAGTATACTTCCGGTGAAACGCAGTATTTGTTTGCAACAGCAGCTAAGCAGCTTAGATATTTATGTTTATTTAAGAAACACTGTACAGGTAATTTTCCAGTATATAACAGGAAGGAGCACCATGAGTGATTCAAACGTGCATGTTGCAACATATTTTTTCTTACTCTTAGGCTGAAGTTTAGTTGCCTCAAATCGTATGCAGTGCCTTTAAAACTATATTTATACTACATGTCGTATTTTGAATGTGAAAAATAAAATTCTAATACATTACTGGGGCAGAACAGAAAGTAAGAAGGGAATTGGTTGGGTAGACTGAAAAAGGCCATAAAAAAATTAACTGTATTGAAGCCCACGTGCACAGAGGTCATTTCTGGGTGAACTAGGGAATGCTGATGTCTTGCAAGTGTCATGTCAGAGTGTGCTTTGCACCCTTTTTTCTAAAGATAGAAGCTGAGAAATTGAATCTCATCGACATAGTTCTGTGACAAAGAACAAAAAGAAAAGGTGTAAGGTCAGCTCCTGAGACATTTCAAACAACAATCCTTTGTTTTTTTTTTCAGGACAGCTTTCAATTTTGCAACCGAGTCTTACCTCAAGAAAAAATAACCAAAAGAACAAAAAATGTGTGAAAGAGTGATGAGAAGCTTTTAAGAGATTACGGCCATCAACATGAAGAAATAGAGGAATTTCAAAAAGGCGAGGAAGAAAACTGCTTGAGTTTATGCAATGTCAATAAATTAAATGTGATGACAGTTTCTTTTTGTTAGCAAACATTAATCTTTAATTCTGGCACCTGTGAGCATTCCTTTGGTTGCCCTACTTGAAGGCACAATGCACTCCTACGAGGAGTTTACGATATTCAAGAAAGCGAACAGGGACAGACATCGAATGACTTTCTAAAGCATAGAAAGCTTCATAGTAGCTCGTATGGGGCTATGTTTTGGATTTGTGCTGGAAACTGTGTTGATAGTACAGGGATGTTTGGCTATTGCTGAGCAGTGCTTACACAGAGTCAAGGCCTTTTCTGCTCCTCACACCACACCACTAGCGAGTAGGCTGGTTGGGCACAAGAAGTTGGGAAGGGACACAGCTGGGACAGCTGACCCCAACTGACCAGAGGGATATTCCCTACCATGTGACATCAAGCTTAGCATATAAAGCTGGGGGAAGAAGAAGGAAAGGGGGGACATTCAGAGTTATGGCATTTGTCTTCCCAAGTAACGGTTATGCGTGATGGAGCCCTGCTTTCCTGGAGATGGCTGAACACCTGCCTGCCCATGGGAAGCAGTGAATGAACTCCTTGTTTTGCTTTGCTTGTGTGCGTGGCTTTTGCTTTGCCTATTAAACTATTTTTATCTCAACCCATGAGTTTTCTCACTTTTACTCTTCCAATTCTCTCCCCCATCCCAGCCAGGGGGGAGTAAGCGAGCAGCTGTGTGGTACTTAGTTGCCAGCTGGGATTAAACCACAACAATCCTCGGCAGAAGACCTCAAGTCCTAACCATATAACCATGGCCAGGAATTTTCTCTACTCCTATTGGAAGCGTGTTGGAGAATGAACAAATATTTTTAGCTCTTCTTCCCTTGCTTGTCTCTAAATTAGAGACAAGCCTAAAAGCTGAAGGTTATTGCCACTGGCAGTGCCATCCTGGCCCAAAGCGGGTCAACATTAGCCCTCACAGAACGTGAACCACAGGCTAACTGATATGGCCTCTATCAGCATTCAGCACAAAAGAGGTAAGAAGTAGCTAAAAGAGAGGCCTTTGCTATACAACCATCAACTTCCCCGGACATCTTAGTTGATGCCAAAGGAATTATTTAGGCCTTTGGCTCTCAGACTGGGCACTGTAATTAACTTGTATTCATCTTCTGGGTCACTCTAAATGAAACAGGATCATAGCCAAATTATTCAGAGCCAGGAAGGGTAAATACAGATCAGGAACCTCACTTCTTTTTCTCACCTCCCACTTTTCCTTTATGTGATCTTTTTAATCCGCAGCCCAAAGAGTATACTTAAATACTACTACTAACTATTTCCAAAATATAATTTTCTCTTTATTGTAATAATGTTCAATAGAGGCTAAATGTATAAACTGTCAACAGAACATTTTAAAGGAATCTGGGGTAGACAAACTACTGGTTCCACAGATAATCTCTCTGTTCTTTTCAGCAGTTCTTGGAGATTATAAATTATATAATTCTTGGGTTCATGAATTCTTCCATTTAAAAAAAAATTGTAAAATTTTTTTCCAATATAAACTAATTAAAGAAAATATTATACATGTCATTTAACCTTTCTTTTTCTTAAATCCCTTCAAAACATTCCAAGTATGTCAAATATCCCTTAACATACTGAATATTCTTCATATGTTATACTTAACACATCCTTGTATATAATCCTTAAGGCATAGGTCATCCTAGACATATTGTTTAACTCATTTATCTTGGCTCTGTAGCAGTATTGTCTTATTCAGTTTTTGTCAGATCTCAGTAAAATGAGTTTTTCATGTATAAGAAATTAGCCTGTAGCATACTCTGTAGTGAGAGAGACAGACTAGTAACTGTTCAGTTGGCATAGGGCCTCCCTCAGTGTTGGTAGCCTTATGTTTGGTCTTGAACTCAAACCTGTTACAGAGATGCTCTAGGTCTAAGAGATTCAGCCCCTAATCATACCCCATTTATCAATACTACCTTCTTAGTCAAGAAAATTTTAATTTATTCAAGAAGGTACATAACTCATAAGATAGACTACAGCACCAAGCATTAGAAGGCCAGGTCTTTCTCCACTTGCAACCCAATAAATTATTTGATTTCAGAGAGAGAAGAATTCAAACAATGACTAAAACCAAAGGTTTTTTAGAGGTTCTGATTCTGTTGTTATCTCTACTCAGTTCATACTGTAACTGTAAAAATAAACATTTATTCATTTGTCAGATCCAGACAACATTATTAGAGTCGTTACTGGTCATTTGCTGCATTTGTGAAGGGAAACAAATTTCATTAATCCATTTTTCTGAACCACTGACTAGAGACCTTAAATGTCAATAGATGGAAATTTGTAATGCTGTGTTTTAAAAGATATTTTCAGGGGAAAATACATAATGTACTAATGAAGGAAGTATTCAACAAGGCTAATAATCTGGAACGTGTTTTCAGTAGCTATAGCAGAAATTTAGAATTTCCCCATATTTAGTTCAGTGGTAGGGAGAAAAAGTTTTAGTAGAAAGACCTTTTCATAATTGGCTCGATAAGAATAGAATATGTATTATAGTCAGACTTCATTTTAAGTGAGTTTTATTTCCTTCTGTTGGAAAGCTCTTAAAAAATGCAATGGCAAAAAAGATACCACACAAATATTTGGAAGACAAAACAAAATGAAGGACAATTTCTAGTAAACTAATCACATGGAACAAATGTAAAATCTGATGGTGTTGTTTTACCAGCCATCTATACCTCCTCAGCTAGGAACTACTTAAACAGAATTAAATCCTGCACTAAGTCTTGCTACATCTTTTTGCATGATAATTAACTTCATTCTGTTTATCATACGAGTAAAACTCATGTGGACTTTGTCTTTCGTGCCCTTTCATTGATAGATGGTAACCAAATCATCAGTTAGCAACCTCATCAGTTTTCAGGTGGCTTGTGAAGCAAACTGTCACCTTCAGATCTTAGATTTTATCTTGCTTTTAAAGGTATTTTTAAATTTTGCAGTGAATTTTAATCTAATAATTAATCTAATAAATCTAATGAATTCAATAATTAGATGAATAATCAGTTTCATAGTCTTGTTTCTGGAAACAGAGAAGGTAGGTTTCACTAGGTTATTTTAATATGCTCTTCCAGAAAGAGTCCAGGACTTCGCTGGCGTGTCGTTACTGACCCTGGTAGAATTAGATGCAGTAGTACAAAGTGCACAAGCAATGAGCATAGTACCAATAACGTAGAAGATAACCATGATTTGGGAAGCTAATTATGTAGATAATCCTGGGGCATCAATTTCTTGTTGTTATGGTCTATGATATTTACAGTAGTAAAAATTAAACATCATTCCAGAAAAGCTAGCAACAGGTATTTTCACAGTAATTTTGCTCAAGTAATTCTATTGATCAAGCTGTCACTCAGTTACTATCCAAATTAATTTTGTTGATGGAAAAGTACTGCAAATATTCCCTTATATTGGCACATAGGTGCAAAATCGTGTCAATGACACACCCGTAGGAAATTCTGAGTTGCGGTACTGAGTGCCATACTTCATCGAAACATCTCAGCTTGAGCATACAAAAATGGAGGCATAAAAATCATGCTCAATTAAAAAAAAATAAACTACATATAAGGCGGTGTAGATGAAATCGTCAGGCTTTACATGGATTTTATTCTGTTCCTATTCACGCAGAAAGGACATTGTAGTGGGAAAAATTATTCCATTTGTATTCAAAAGAAAACTTCCTTTGAAACCAATGAATTAAAAATTGCCAATATCGACTCTGGTCTTCAGGCTTGAGATTTTAATCTGTGCATAAAAATAGTTTATTGAAGGAAATTACTGTGTACAACATTCAAAATTGATTTTAAAACTGATTTTAAAAAAACTGTCATTGCAAGACATTCTTTTACTAAATAGTCAAACAAGGTATGAAAGATACATCAACATTAGGATGCCAATGTTAAAAGCAAATAAGAGCCAGGATCTTTCTTTGGGTTATATTGCATTTTGATACGTCAGTCAATTTGTCAAAAGATATAGTTTCAGCAAAATATTTATAGCAAAAATGTTTATAACATTTTGTACTGTAATTATAAGATGGAATCTGAAATATATAAATTCCTTACATTTTGCAAGTATTTAAGTATTTGTGTCTTTTTTCAAATGTGTGTTCCTATCATAGAGTATTAAATTTCTTTTAAATCTATTGAAATGAGACATGGTGGGCTAGGAAAGAAATATAAAACTTCTTAGAAAACCCTAGAAGAGTCTACCACTATTTGTCATTCTAATTTACTGGAGAAAAATATGAACAGTTATCATGTGGCAATTATAGCAAAAAGAGCAGACTATATGTGCACAGGATTAGTACTTGTAATTACTCTAGGTTTCTGTGTAATTTGGGGGAAGGAAAGTTTAAGCCACATCTTAATTTGTAATTCAGAAACATCTAATTGACTTTTACAGCCTTAATAAATTATTTTTTAGTAAATACTTTATAGTATGGTCTTGAAAAGCCACGAACTAAACATAAGTAAAATTAAAAAACTGTCCCAGTGTGAACAATTTTTTTATGAAACCAAACCAAAAATCTGAGTAGCCTCTTTCTTAACTACACCCATTGTTCTGAAAATAATATGCATTATTTCATGTTTCAAAAGTATCATCTCATTGATTCAATTAATACTTAACAATTTTAACACCAGTGACATTAAAACTTTTCTGTTCTTGGGGATAAAAAGGAAAAGAGACTTGAGCTAGATTCTTCTTGTCTCTAGTTTGCAAAGTTTTTCCCCATGTCCAACGAAAGATAAAATATCTGGAACAAATTCTTAACTCCAGTTTAATACAATTTCCATCAATGACTTGAAATTTCACTGTACAGTGAAATCATACAGAGGGGATAGTAATTCATAAATTTTGTACTGCTGCTTTATGTCATATTGACACTGTCTTCTGAATAATGAAGTCTTCAGCTGAGAAGAATTTTTCTACAACTAAAGCTTTTAAATTGAAAAGACGATTATTGGTAAAAGAAACATACTTAGAATGTTAGACTGAAAAAAGTTATGCCAGGGCTAGTCCTCAGAACACTACGGATAAAATAATAAACACCCTTGGGAGTGCTGGTTGACAGCCAGCTGAATGTGAGCCGGCAGTGTGCCCAGGTTGCAAAGAAGGCCAGTAGCATCCTGGCCTGTATCAGAAACAGTGTGGCCAGCAGGACTAGGGAATCGATTGTCCCCCTTTACTCACCCCTGGTGAGGCCGCACCATGAATACTGTGTTCAGTTTTGGGCCCCTCTCTACAAGAAGGACATAGATGTGCTGGGGTGAGTCCAAAGGACAAGGAAGCTGGGGAAAGGTATTGAGCTCAAGTCTTATGAGGAGCAGCTGAGGGAAGTGGGGTTCTTTAGTCTGGAGAAAAGGAGGCTGAGGGGAGACCTTATTGCTCTCTACAACTACCTGAAAGGAGGTTGCACTGAGACGGGGGTCGGTCTCTTCTCCCAAGTAACAGGTAATAGGACAAGAGGAAATGGCCTCAAGTTGTGGCAGGGGAGGTTTAGATTGGATATTAGGAAACATTTCTTCATGGAAATGGTTGTCAAACGTTGGCACAGGCTGCCCAGGGAAGTGGTTGAGTCACCATACCTGGAGGTATTTAACAGACGTGTGGATATAGTGCTGAGGGACATGGTTTAGCAACTTGGCAGTGCCCAATTCAATATCCATTCAATAAGGAATTTGTTCTGTTAAGTGCTATCCATCAAAGTTTGGAATAGACCAGAGGTATAGTGAAGTCCATATTCTGAGAAAGTCCTTGAGGTGCTAGATATATATCTTACTGTGTGGGTGAGATTAATCACACCAAGACAAACTTATTTCCACTTGTTGTGATTTTGGAGATAGCTCGAATAAAATGTTGCTTGCGATCATTTGAACATTCAGATCAAAGGTAGTGAAGTAATTCAATAAAAACCTGCCTAAATCTTGAAATCCTGAAAATTTTTACATGCAAAGTGTCTATAAAAAAATTATGTCTATAAATATATAATTCTTTGAAGTTTTAGAAAACCCTCATAAATACTTTAATTGAAGATTAAATCAAATTCTTTGATGGAGGAAATCTTTTCTACAATTGCAGTAGGTACTTGTGGCCAGATTCTGCTTCCCGTTTCATGAATGACTACTATAAATCTTAAGTAAGTGAGAACAAAAGGGTAGTTCACAAATTATAGTTTCTTCTTTCAAACAGAATTCTTGTATTGGGGAACCTATAAAAGGATATAATGCTTTAAAAAGAAGTAGATGTGAAGCATATTTCTATCTAATGCTTTAAAAAGAAGATATGAAAAGAAAAGATATGAGAAGAAAAAATCTATCTCAGTGGTTTGAAAGATTTTTGATTTTGCACTAAGCATATTGAACCAAAGTAGGAAGTAAGTTGGAAAAGTGAATAGAAAATGATATTTAATTAATTTTTAACAAAAGCTGAAAAGCGAACTAATGTGAAGACAAAAGACTGAAAGAAAATAATAGATAAAGTGGGATAGGATAATCAGGTAACAGAGTAAAATGTTTTAATGCGTTTTCATATTGAAAAGGTTCCGTTCAAATTAGTTTCTTAAAATACTTGACAAGGGAACATATATTGGCCAATAGGATATTCACGTTGTACTATAAAAGCAATACAATTTATAATAACTTAGACTTTTAATACTGTGAAATTTAAATTTTCAAATACTTGCATATTTATGATGTCGGATGATAATTATCAGAGATCTTTGATCTATATTACAGTACACATGAAAGCTCTGTGCTTGCTGACAAGAATGTCCTTTTTTTCATTACAGAAGAGAGCGTAAGTAATATATGAGTCAAATAATCCAACTTTTAACATTATTCATAAAAAACAGAACACTAATTGTGCTGACAGTTCAATTTAGTGAAGAATAAGGTTAGCTAAGCAGTTAATTAGAACAGCGTTTTACAGACTTAAAAGGTATTTATATTGATGGCTGTAAAAGTTAGGTATTTATGAAATAGAATTTAAGGTAGCCACTAGTACTTCAGGTACTGGTACTAGTAATAATGTTCATCTCAGCCAGGATATAATCCAGTGTAGTCCAGTGCTCAAAATTCATAACAGCATACAGGGGGCTGTAATTATACTCATATTTCTTTGCCTTCATTGCAGTTTTAAAGTATGAAGTCATATACCACTGTCTCCAGCAGAGCAATGTCATATATTTCAAATATGGTACTTTCCCTTCAGTCGATTATCTCATTTAGTCTTCCGAAGATTCTTGCTAGAATCCTGTTTTTGAAACACGAAATTATTTGGGAATTTTGTTTCTGAAAGAATAACACTAGTAATCTGCATAATCTTTCGTATTATTTACCTTCACCTCGTGCTATCTGCTGATTCACGGCTACTTTCATACTGTTGTAGGGCTTAAAGGTTTCATGTGAAACCAGAACTTTATTATGGAGGTCATTATATATACACAGAGGGAGAGACAGCCCCAGCCCTACATAACCTGCAGTTCTTGATCAAGACAAACAAAGGATGTAGAAGCATTCCCATGTAACAAGGGAAAAAGTTGTCCACCTTTACAAGACAAGTGTTTTTAGTCAAGAACTCAACCTAGTTTCTTGTCCATTACCTGAACACAGGTACAGAAACCAGTTATGTCTTAAATTAGACTGAATTTAAATTAATTCTGTTTGCAAAATGTGAGATCAAGCAGAGGGATAACTAAAGAAACCCAAGGGCGGAATAAAGTAAACTTTGTAGTTCAAAATAAAAAGTGCTGTTTGCTGAGCATTTCCTCTATTAGACATCTAACATGTTGTTAGTAAAGAATTTGGGGGAAATAACATTATTTGAATGAGATGAAGAAATAAAGGTCCTTTTTTTTTTTCCTTCTTATAAAGTCAACAGTCTAAATCAAGTTTTTTAATGATTTTTTATGTTTCTAAATACTGACTTGTTTTTCAGAAGTGCAGATTATCCACATTTCAATGAAAGCATACTGCTCTGTAGTGATTTTGAGGTGGAAAATAACTTTTAATGGGTCAATAAAAAAGAAATTTCTCATAAAGCTAAAAGTACAATGAGTTAAAGAATAACCCACAGGGAATTTGCCCAGTTTTCTAATTAATTTAAAACAACTGGGATTGCAAACAATATATAATGAACTATTTACTCAGTGTTCAAATAATAAATATTTGTATTAAACAAGTTGGGCCTTACTAGCCACTGCTGTTAATCTTTTTCTTTTTTTTAAGCAGAGGCCCTTTCCACTTTTTTTCATACTTGCTAATATTTTTAACACTTGTCAGAAATTTGCATTTATGGTTTGATTTTCCTTATAGCATTCTCTAAGGTAGATTTTCAAGAGTTTTCAGACCAAGCACCAATAAAATGTGTATTAAACATAATGTACTAGTCAACCCATTGCATTAGCAGAAGTTAGTTAAGATATCTGTTATAGAGTGAAGCCTTCCTGACCTCATCTGTAAGGATGTTATTTAACTACCTGCCTAATACAGAAGCAATTCAGGCCCACACTAGTCTTGCTGTTAAAATCGAGGCTTCTGTTATAATTCTCACATCTTGTCTAGCTCCAGCAACACTTGTTATTTTGCATATCAGAAACTGACAAAAAGGGAGAGATCAGTAAAATCCTGACTGATACAACTAATGACTCACATGACTAGTCTCTACACGCAGATCAGGTCAGCTTAGCAACAAGGGGATACATTGCCATTTTATTCTATCCTGGCCTAAGGATACCGATCGCCTATCATATAACTATTAAATGCTGCAACATCACTGCTGAGCAGGTGCATTGAGGATTTGCCAAGCACTGTTCCTGGGACGGAGTCTGTTAGATCCCCAAGACCAACTCTTCGGTGCCCATCCCCACCTGGAAGACATGAAATGTTTGCTGCACGTTTGCCTTGGGAGCCACCAGTCAGGGCCAAAAGAGCAACCCTGAGTTGCTCTGGGGAATGAGCTTTCCACAGAGTTATACTAATTTATCTGAAATTGTACAACCTTTGTGAATCAAAAATTCAATATTTTTAAAATCTTAACATGTCAGCTAAATCAAAAATACCAGCATAAAAATTGTCCAAGTTCAAAATGTCAGTGTGACACCAGTCATTGCACAGACAGGAGGAGGAAAACATTTCACCGGTACTTAGTAAGCTAAAGGAACACTTTGACAAACCCCTTACTAAGACAAGCCTGTGTAGTCAGACACATAGAGGGAAGCTTCGAGGTCTCTAGGGTTAAGAAAAAACAGAAGATGCAGCTCATACCATACTTCTCACGATATGAGTCCTTTCCAAGTGTTGATTTGTTTGTTCTTTTATTTGCTTCCAGAGATGGTGGAAGTTAAGTTATTGACTAAAGTTAAAAAAAAAAAAAAAAAAAGTGTCAGCCTGGCTGTGAAGAAAAACAAGATGTTACAAGCTCAGTTTTCCAGCTTGTGCAGGCATACCCGTCTTATTGGGGTTGGTTTCATTAGAAACTCAATTTGCCTACCTACAGCAAACTTAAATAAGTGCACAAGTTTAAACAGAAATGTAAAGGAAACTTAATAGAATACCAAACTTTAAAGCATGATCCCATAAATAGTCCACCGGCTAGATAAATGGAAATATTTGAAAGTAAATGTCACATTTCCAATGAGGTTCTTGTGTTCTTGTCATTCAAATAATATTGCAAAGGTCACTTTATTGAAATTTCATGCCTGAAAAATCTATATGCATTTTTTTCTGGCTAGGTTTTAGAAATGGCCTTCCAGTCACCAAAATCAAGTTATCTTAAGGTCCCACGCTGTCTGAGCAGTACCACAAATCACACTAAATGGAAATACTTTTTGTACTGTTGTAAAATACAATAAATATACAACAAATACTTATAGTTGATATACCAAATTCAAGCCTTTTGAGTGAATATGCCAAAAGGGATTGGTGTTTACAGATAAAACAAATTATTCACATCAAATCACAGAATCACAGAATCACAGAATAGTCAGGGTTGGAAGGGACCTCTGGAGATCATCTAGTCCAACCCCCCTGCCAGAGCAGGGTCACCTACAGCAGGTTGCACAGGACAGCGTCCAGGCAGGTTTTGAATGTCTCCAGAGTGGGAGACTCCACAACCTCTCTGGGCAGCCTGTGCCAGTGCTCCACTGCCCTCAAAGTGAAGAAGTTCCTCCTCATGTTAAGATGGAACTTCCTATGTTCAAGCTTGTGCCCATTACCCCTCGTCCTATCAATGGGCACCACTGAAAAAAGACTCCTCCCATCCCTCTGGCATCCTCCCTTTAAGTATTTGAAAGCATTAATAAGATCTCCCCTCATTCTTCTTTTCTCTAGATTAAAGAGACCCAAGTTCCTCAGCCTTTCCTCATATGAAAGATGTTCTAATCCCCTAATCATCTTCGTAGCCCTTTGCTGGACCCTCTCCAGCAGATCCCTGTCTTTCTTGAGCTGGGGAGCCCAGAACTGGACACAATACTCCAGATGCGGCCTCACCAGGGCAGAGTAGAGGGGGAGGATGACCTCCGTCGACCCGCTGGCCACACTCTTTTTGATGCACCCCAGGATGCCATTGGCCCTCTTGGCCGCCAGGGCACATTGCTGGCTCATGGTCATCCTGTTGTCCACCAAATGCATTCTCCTTCTGAAGAGAAATACATCAATAAATGAGAGGGAGACTATAGAGATGGTGCTTAAACCGAGGTCTGAAAATCCACAGACTTTAATTCAGTGTGGAGGGGGCATGGCCTCACTTCTGTTCCTTTTTCAGGGTCAGCAGCCTTGCTCCCTCTAGGCCTGCTTTAGCTGTACGGGAGAAAAGAGGGAACATTATGCGTCCCAGGCAGTAAAATGCTGTTAGTGATAAAAGCACATTTTCATCTTTTCTAGTGACGCAGCTCAGAGAAAAACCAAATGGCAAAGTTAAAAGATTTTGAAGAAGTCCTAAGTTTGAAGATCAGCATCTTTTACTCTGGGAGGAAAAATTAGATAAACGCAACATGCTGCTGTCCTGGTTTCAGCTGGCATAGACTTAATTTTCTTTCTAGTAGCTGCTGTGTTTTGGATTTAGTATGAGAACAGTGCTGATAACACATATTGTTGCTTAGAGATATTTACATTAGTCAAGGGCTTTTTCAGCTTCACATAGAAGCTGAAAGAGAGCATAGACAGGACAAGCTGGCCAAAGGAATATTCCACACCATCAATGTCATGCTCAGTATAGGAATGGGGGTTGGCCGGGGGACAGGAATCCACAATCACTGCTTGGGACGGGCTGGGCAACTGATCATCAGGTGGTAAGAGCGACTTGTGTTTTATCACTTTATTTTGTATATCCTTTTACCATTATTTATTATTATTATTATTATTATCCATTACTGTTCTATTAAACTGTCTTTATCTCCACCCATGAGTTTTTTGGTTGTTTTTTTTTCCTCTTGTTTTCTCCCTCTTCTCCCTACCTTACTGACGGGGTGAGTTGTGAGCAAGCGGCTTCATGGTCCTAGTTGCTGGCTGGGATTAAACCACGATAATATTAAGCTTAATAAGCCTTGCAGTTTTAAACAGATGCCATGCACACTCTGTGAGGAGCACTGAAGAATGTGTGAGTAGCTAAGGAACATGCTCCTGAAGACGCTGACTAAATAACCTCAGTGGAGACTAGTTGCTTACTCACTGCAACAGCAAATGTTAAGCAACTGCCAAAGCATGGTCGTATTCACCAGGGAGGGAGATGGTTCTCGGAAAGTCGAGAAAGAGCAAATCGTGTCTCTGAGCTCCAGATCCAAAGTTTCTACTTTCTGTTATGCAATGATACCCTACTTTGCCAGTAGTATTTTTTATTACTATTTCAAAATGTGGTTTCTTTCACTATCTCAAGCTTCATGAATTTCCAGGATACCGTTTTCACCAGTCTTAGGGTGCAGTAGACTCTGTCTTCCTTCATAGTGGCTCGTATCATTTACTTGTATGACTAGAAGCAAAGGGGTTGAAATTCTTTCTGCATAGCTACATGCATCTTTGATTCACGAGGTGTTTTAACATAACTGCTGGAGCAAGAAAGGGCTTTCAAAACCAAATGCTGAAATATGTAGGAATAAAGAAGGGTAATTTTTTAAAGAAAGGATGTGAATCCCAAAGTTTGTGCTTTTTATCGTTACCAGAATGTATAACCCAGTGTTCAATCATATAGATTAGACATTGCTGTATCAATTATAAAGATAAATCAAGTATACAGGTAGCTACAGATATTATATAGATATAGAAATACAGATTATGAAGGTTATATAGGCAATATTTCTAGGAAGAGTGAGGAAGAAATTATCTGGACAAAACCTAAAAAATATCTTGAGGTTTATAACTGAGATTGGTCTTGATCGATTTCTGAAAAAGAAACCGATAAGAAAGATTTATCAACTCCTAGTACGTCAGAAGTGTTAGGCAGATGGAATTTTTCCTAAAAGCAGAGGTGTAGACTAGAAGTGTTTCTGCAGATTATTGATAGTGGAATTGTTTTTCTTGTGCACTGCAGGGAATTGGGCCTAGTTTTACAGAGCAGAAAGGAACTGTTTAACATGTACTGCAGATTCTCCACTGGTATTGATGAGCATGCTGAGCTGGAAAGGTAACAAATTATTCCCTTTGGAACTAATCGTAGCAAATTCCTCTCTCCCACTGCTTTTCTTCTTCTTTCCTCGTTCCCTTTCTTCCTTCGAGACTTTATTTCTCTGTTTGGATATTATAGGACTTTATCCAATGTTTAGGGCTGCATGCATACTCTTCCATTTGGTTAAGAACCAGGTAAAAATCAATTATAACATCACAATATTATTATGATAATTTCGATAATTTGTTATAGTGGATCAGCGGAAAGAAGCTAGGAGGCTGTTATCCAAGAGCTCACAACAATGTGTTATGGTTGTTGCTCCCTGACGTTGTCCCTGAGACAGGACATTTCTACGACACCAGAACTACCAGGTTTTGCTTATATTGGCACAATTAATTTCTGATTTTAACATTTTTGTATAAAAAGCTATTTTTTTGGCATGATATTGGAATTTCTTCTGAAATAGCTGGTAATGGATTCTTTCAGTCAGTTGTTACAGAGCTGAATTTAAAGTGGGAGAAAGTAGTCTAGCTCTTGAAAAGGGATAAGCTTTACTATAATTGGAGGGATGGGAGGGAAAGGGAAGGGAAGGGAAGGGAAGGGAAGGGAAGGGAAGGGAAGGGAAGGGAAGGGAAGGGAAGGGAAGGGAAGGGAAGGGAAGGGAAGGGAAGGGAAGGGAAGGGAAGGGAAGGGAAGGGAAGGGAAGGGAAGGGAAGGGAAGGGAAGGGAAGGGAAGGGAAGGGAAGGGAAGGGAAGGGAAGGGAAGGGAAGGGAAGGGAAGGGAAGGGAAGGGAAGGGAAGGGAAGGGAAGGGAAGGGAAGGGAAGGGAAGGGAAGGGAAGGGAAGGGAAGGGAAGGGAAGGGAAGGGAAGGGAAGGGAAGGGAAGGGAAGGGAAGGGAAGGGAAGGGAAGGGAAGGGAAGGGAAGGGAAGGGAAGGGAAGGGAAGGGAAAAGACTACCATAACAGCAGTCCTGAAATTCAGTGATGAGGTTTCTGAAGCTTCAAATAATCATCAGGTTATGGAGGTGCCAAACAGAAGTGTCTTACAATTTTCCCTATTTTCATTTTGCATCTTCCTATTAAAGATCAACTGCAAGACCAGCAAAAAAAAAAATAATCAAAACAGTGCAAATTAAACAATAACACCCTGGGTGAAGCAAACTAGACACTTCTTTCTTTTCAGGCTTTATATAACCAGTCTAAGGAATATAATGCCATGTCAAAATGTACAGCAATATAGAAACAGACAAGAAGTCTGTTTCCCTGATAAAATACTTTATTGTCTAATTTAAAAGGAAATATATTTACAGCTGGGGAAATACATCCATGAATACCCAAGGTAATAGTATCCTTTGGTCATTTGCCATGGCAAAGAGCAGTTTCAGAAAAGCAAGCATTCCATTAAATTGATAGCTATGTTTTCCTTTCCAAAATCTGATTAGAAAAAGAAGCAGAAATCAAACTGTGGCTGTCCATTCTTTGAAATACTGCTTTTAAATAGATCTTGAAAAATGTTCCTGTTTCTGGGTGAAAAACAAATGCTGATAAATCTGACTTTCTTCACAGTGAAATTTCCCAAGGAGACAGAGACAGACACATCATTGAGACAAAGAGTGGGACTATTCCCAAAGGTAGACGATAGAGATTGATGTTCACCTGACAACCTGTGGTGTGGAGAAAACATGACTGAGAAGGCTCTGTTTTGGAATACTTTTGGTTCTACTATAAGCTCCACTACACACAGCAGTACACATCTCTCTTGTGTTCAGCGCTGAGAGTGCTTGTGTGTTGGTCAGATGTAAGGACCCTACCCAGGGTCCTCTTGAAACCAGAAGTACAAAAGGGCTGGGAAAAGGGAGGCTGCCTCACTGTTACTGTGAAAAATCATGTCTTTGTCTCCAGACAGCCACTGTCTGGTTGTCTCGTGGTTGCCCAAAAGTGATGACCGAATCCTCTTCTGTTACTGAGGAGGACAAAGGTATGCAAAGTTTGACAGACTGACAGCTGATGGATTTATCACTCACCACAAGGGTTGCTTCTTTTATTTCCATTTCCAGCTTCATCATGTTCACTCACCAAGGCAATCTAGTTAGGTCACCAGCTCTTCAAAATAACTAAATTGCATTACTTTTCCATGCACCAAACTCAAATAAAACCTCACTATTGTGGTAACACGTCACCTAAATTATCTGTCTCAGATTCTGAACAAGCTTTTCTTTTAAAAATCATATACTACTTAACTCTGTGAAGTAGACTTGTCACTGAATGTATATTCTGTAGCATTTAATAATTGAATGCAAAACCCCCAAAATTATTAAGAATTCCATCTGGGATTTATTTTCCCCTATCAAAACCTTCACTTCTCAGCAATGCAGATAGACAGTAAGGTGGGAGAGAGACAGGGCAGTGCCAGCCCCAAGAGCTATGCAGTCTATGCAAAACACACAATAGCTTTTTATGTACTTTGGCAGGAGATATAAAGTATATCATATTTAATAAAGCTGTCTTCTTCCATCTGGCACAAGCACTTATGTACTCAGCAAAGCTTCAGGAAGACCCTTTCTAAGGAATAACATAAATGATTACTTTACAACATTTCCATCATCATTCTTAACTGAGTACTTGCTTCCACGTCACAAAGTAAGTTTGTTCAATGGGAAAAAAACTCGTGCAGAGAAATTACTAACCTGTCTTCAGCTCTGCATCTTTGTGTCATTCACACAGTCAGAATTTCTCTTCTCCCACTTACGTGGTATGAAGAAGAGTGAAAGACTACTAGACGCTTACGTCTAGCAATCCTACTAGCTGTGTATTTGCCATTTCCTTATTACAAAGGAGCTGATCTCACAAAAGGATTCAGCATAAAACCCACTTGCCATCTCTATGATCTCTCAGTACAAAGACTGCTTGTCAAAACAAGAGAGAAAAAGCCTGAAGTCTTTGCTGCCATGGAAACCAAACAATTAACAAATGTATTTTTTCTTCCTTCAACTGGAACTGCACTTGAGCCAGCCTTTTAGCAGAAAACTGTTAAAAACCTCCCTGTGACTTAAGTAGTGGTGGCATAGAGTGGATGGAAAATACAGAAAATAAGAGTTATTAGGGAAGCACAGAGCAGCGGTCAGAAGCAGCAGGGCAAATGACTCAGCGAAGGAGCGGGGCTCTGGGCAAATTTCAAGGCCAGAAAGATCAGCAAGCTGACACATCGGGGGGTTTATGTAACAGCAACATTTGTTACGATTCAGGAGTGTATAGAAAAGGCAGGGACACAGGGGAAGATGCTGGGGACCATAAACAGCCCTTTCTGCAAGGTGTTTTTCAGCAAAGGTCACTGTCTTTTCCTTTGGCACCGTACAATACTTGCAAGCAGCTCCCGTTCCACAGACCTCAGAAATAACAAGCACAGGACAGCTTCTTCCCACTGACACTCAGCTCAGGACTCGCTGACAGCAGCTTCTGGGACTGCCTCTTTAAAGTAAACTAAACCAAGGGCTTTCCACTTTATTTGTCACCCCCAGTAATGCACCGTATTACTTGAAGGTAAAGAAAGTCTGCAGCAATAGACAGTTCCATGACACAGGTCCACCCTTGCAGCTTTTTGAGTACCTTTTGAACTTAATCGACAATTTTGCACTGCTATATCACATATGGAGGTTTGTGCTTTCCTTAGTGTTTTGGAAAATCAGAGAGAAATGCATCCCTGGTTTACTGTCCCTGTTTCTGGTAGTCTTCAATTTAGGGGTCTCCAGAGGGCCAAAGATTGAATTGAAGATCCAGTAGCCTTTGCTGCAGTTGGTCAAATACACTGAAGAAAAAATAATTGGGCATTACAAAGTACGTGGAAACTACATCCAACTCTTCAAGTCCCTGAGCTGAAAACAGGAGGAGGCTGCAAGGCTACCAGAAGGAATTACCATAAACCTGTCCTGATTCTTGTATTGTTTATTAAGCATTCACTTTTGGCCACTGTCAAAAATGGGATGCTAGGTTAAGTGGCTTTTTGGTCTCACCAAGAACAGTCAGTCTTCCAACCTCACTGTAGCTGCTGGTGCTGCTGGAGCATTTGCTTGCTGGGCTGACCCACAGAGGCAAATACCTCTCCAAAACCAGTACATTTGCATTAATCAAGATACTACTAGGGAAATGTTTCATCTCGTTTGGCAGGCAACAGTTTGACAATTATTCTGGCTAATTAAAAAGCTTATGGATAGTCAAGTAGGACTCAGGAAATTTTGTAAGCTTTTCCACAGCTCCCACAGTTACTATTAATTCAGGCTGCTTTCCACAGTATTCTACAGGGAAAAATTCTACAATCAAGAATTTAATTAAATGTTAGGCTTTAAAATCTCAGGTTCTTTGCATATAAGATTGATCACTGCCCAGATCTTTTGCTTATTTAATCACTAGCCAAAATCTAAGTACTTGCATTTCTAAAAAGTAGGTTTTGTCCTTAGCTGTGAAATATGAAAGAACAGACAGCATGTATTTTTCTTCCTTCTTGTATTTTCTAGGTTTTCATTATCATGGATGTCAGGCAAGGTGATAAACTCAATACCTTTTCTGTCCCCTCTGCTGTCATAAAGGCAACATTTATCTTTGTGGACAAGATCCTCTTCAAATCCATCTTATGTAACTATTTTATAGGAAGGCAGGAGATTGACAGATTCCAATCTATCTCTGCACAATAGTGCCCCTTTATTGCTATTCAGATACTCTAAATCTTTAAATCTATTTGATTGCTCAAACTAATAGGCAATACATACTGCAACAGAAATGTCTTTCCCGTTTTCAGGAAACATTAGGTTTGCAAACACCTATCGCTAATTCTTTGCTCTTCTGTTTAGACCCACTGAATTAATGTAAACGTCTATTACTACTAGAGGGTCCAGTGCTCACTGTTACCAACAAAAAGCAGTGTTTCATATCTGTACTAAACAATAAAGTATTATTTTATATTCCCCAGCTTAGCTAAAACAATTATATGCCTACATAGCACAGTATAGTCCTCAGCCTTTGCCAAGCCATATACACAGACCATATGGCTATGCTGCCTCCATTTTGTAGGACTGTCTTATTTGAAATTCATTCCGATGTTATTCAAGAGCTTTGCAATTTATAGTGTAGACATGCGCTGGGTATGTTTCAATATAGCTCTGCCACTATGCAACAAACTATTTTAATACACACTTAATTCCTAATAAATGCTTTATGAGCAGACACTTAAATGTCAATAAATTTACAGGATTAAACTTCAGATTTATTTTTGATTGCATTCCATAGGAACAAGTTAAAATTGCTGCCTTTACATATATAATTACTAGTGGAACTAGGCAAGCTTGTGTTATCCTCTTGGCTGTCTGATAAGAAATGCAGTTACTTGCAAGTTAATGACATCTTATAGTCTCATACTAGTAAAACAGCAATGACATCTATATTGTTCACAGCCAAGCTTAATCATAAGTACATCTGTCAGGATCTCAAAATACATTGAAGATCTCTTCTGCTTCATGTGTGACTTTTCTCAGTTCCTCCTTCCCATTCTGCCCTCCCCAAGTGACATTTAAAGATCCACTTTCCTCCCCCCAAGACCTGTGTCTGAAAAGCAATCGAGTGGTCTTCCGGGCGTCAGACACATGCTTTTTTGTACTAGCTGTTAATTTTAAAGATGCTGCAGTTTACAATTGCTTTGACATTTACTCTAGAGGATTTGTGCTCCTGAATATATTTACGTAATTTATTTATCCCCAGTTGTTTTTGAAACCCAAATAAAGGCAGAGCTCGATCATTACAAGGGATTGGCCTTGAGTGTTTGTTAGCTGCTTTGAGTATCCCTGTGCTTCTTGCACCACTTCCACAACTACTATGCCACTTCAGCTCTCCCTGAACACTTAATATTCTTTAATACGTCTTCGGTGTGTTTAAATAAATAAATAAATGCCTGCATAAATAAATAATATCTAAATGTATAAAATACATCAATAATACACACGTTTGTTTATTTGGAACATGTCTAATACGCTCCAGGTTGCTTACAGCATAGTATAATCAAGCAAACCATGAGAATCTAAAAGAAATAAAAATTTCAACTACCTAAACACAGTGTCACAGTGAAAATCTTTCAGGCACAAACATACCAGGGGATGAGAAAAAAAAAAACAACTCTTCCAGACTATGCAAACAGCAACAAAAAAAAAGAGTGTGAGAGTAAGATGGGGAAAGGGAAAGAGGGGGAGAGACACAGAGTGAGCAAGTGAGTGAGTGAGTGAGTGAGTGAGAGTGAGTGAGTGAAAAATCAGAACTAAGGAAAAAGATTTCAAGTTAAAAGCCTGCAGGCCAGAAGTAGGGAAGAAGGCACTGCACAGCTCCTTTTCTGGTAGAAAACAGGCAGACTCTAGCTACCTGTAAGAGTGTGACCATATTAACCCATTTCCTCTGAAAAACAGGAAAGCATGGCAACCTTAGAAACATCCACCAATGGCACAATAATATCTTGGCTTCTGGCAACGCAGGATGGAAATCAAATTAAGTTCACAAAATATGCGCTAGCGAGTAGATAAATGTAGATGATTGCTTAAATCTATAAACAGCAAGCAATTTAAATAATTATTCTTTTATGATCTTATATTTCTATATGAAAATCCCTAAAAAGTACAATAATAAAGTACATAATATAGAATCACAGAAAGGTTCAGGTTGGAAAGGAACTTTAAAGACCATCTAGTCAAACCCTGCCATGGCCAGGGACATCTTTCACTACATCAGGTTGCTCAAAGCCCCATCCAAGCTGGCCTTGAACATTTCCAGTCATGGGGTGTCCACAGCTTCTCTGGGCTACCTGTTCCAGTGTCTCACCGCCCTCATTGTAAAAAAATTCTTCCCTATATCTAGTCTGAATATACCCTCTTAGTTTAAAACCATTACCCCTTGTCCTGTCACTACAGGCCCTGGTAAAAGGTCTCTTTCCATTTTTCTTGTAAGCCCCCTTTAAGTACAGAAAGGCCACAATCACATCTCCCCGGAGCCTTCTCTTCTCCAGGCTGAAAAACTCCAACTCTCTCAGCCTGTCCTCATAGAAGAGGTGCTCCAGCCCTCTGTTCAGTTTTGTGGCCCTCCTTTGGACCTGCTCCAACAGGTCTATGTCTTTCCTGTGCTGAGGGCTCCAGAGCTGGGCACAGTACTCCAGGTGGGGTCTCACCAGAGCAGAGCAGAGGGGCAGAATCACCTCCCTCACGCTGCTGGCCACGCTTCTTTTGATGCAGCCCAGCAGTTGTTAGCTTTCTGGATTGCAAGCACGCACACTTCCAGCTCATGTCCAATTTTTCATCCACCGATATCCCCAAGTCCTTCTCCTCAGGGCTGCTCTCAATCCCTTCATTCCCCAGCCTGTATTGATACCAGGGGTTGCCCTGACCCAGCTGCAGGACACTGCACTTGGCCTTGTTGGACCTTGTGAAGTTATATGAAACTATGTTTTGAACAACCTAAGGAATATCCTACACTTTTAATAAAATTTTTAGATATTTAAATACATGAATTAATAATACAAATTTAAAATAAGTTAAGTTTTAAAATATTTTTAATACAGAGTTTCTACCATTTTTAATACATTTATATAACTATTGATTTTTTATCAAAATTGCTATTCCATTAAAGTGCATATCTATATTTCAAAATTCTTAATTATTAATATAAAGCTATCTTAAATATATGAAGCAAAACAGAAAAATATAAACTATCAATAGAGTATTTTAATCTAATTAGATTCAGATTACATTACACGTAATTAATACACCGAATTTATTGTTAAGAAATACCTTTAAAATTTCCAGGCAATTTAGCTTAATTTAATTGTAAAACACTTAAAATTTAACAATTTGTCATTTCAATTTTAACTATGAATAGGCTCTGCAAACATAGTTAAATTCCAGTGTAAATGAAACTATTTGCTGTATGTACCCATTGTATGTGTATTGCTCAAAATTAAGACTGTGACTGGCAGGGATGGAATGGTGAAAACTCCTGGTGGTGTTTCTTTGGAAATATGGACAAGGAAAGTAATTGTATTTGGGTGAGGATTTTTTGTAATATGCTCTAGAAGGTGTCTGAAGTTATGAGACTACTTAGTACATACATTGCACCTATATTTTTTTTTTGGTTTTATAATCTGGATCGTGACAAGATCCAAGCTGGATTTGGAAGCAACATAAAATTATTTTAGTGAACTTTCCAAGGGAAGTGAAAAGGTGTTCAAACAGTGTCGGTGCACTCTAAGAGGAGACTTTGCAGAAGGCAAATTTCATTTTGGGCACCCACCAGCTATCCTTGGCAAGTCTCTTCAACAGCTCCAGCCACAAAGCATACTCCACCTTTACACCTGCCAACATTTTCGGGATATGTTTTTGATGTTTCAGACTTGCCCCTTTGAAGATAACCGTAAAAATGTTCTGTACTGAGTTTTTGTCCATGTTTGTCAAAGTTAGTACTCCCACTAGTCAAATAACTCAATAGGTTACTCTGTTGTTCAAAGCCCAAATAAATAGCAGGCAAAAAGGAGGGGGAAAATAAGGTCTTTTCCAACAGAATAACAAATAATAGAGAAGTACAACATCCCTGGTATCAGACACATAGCTGCATGAAGCATTTCCCGTCAGCTGTGATTAACTTCAAATATCCATATAAGCAGCTTTCTAGTTATTGCATTTGCAGTACCCTTGATGCCAGTACCTTTTATCTCATCTGGTCTAGGAGCCAGATATGAGCATTTACAGTCTGTCAGAATAACCTGACAAACCAAACTACAGATGGTTGTCATCGGTATATTGACAGCTTGCCCGGTGAGAGGAAAGGTTGTTGTAAACCCTTACATCCTTTTGCAGACACAGATAAATGCAAAAACAGGCTGGAGATGCTCTTGCTGAATGCTAAGGAACCCTTGGTCTGAGTAAAGCAAAAGGCACCGAATTGCCTAGATGGAAATGGGTGGAAATTGTTCTTTCTGCATCACAGAGGACAGGATAGCAAGATGGAATAGAACTGATTCTTGCTGGAGTTAAATGAGAATGAGATGGGTTATTTTCTTTTAGAATTTTAAAGTCTGAGGATAGAAGCAAAGCAGTCCCTTGGTATGAATAAGGGATAGATAAATTTTGTATCTAATACAGACAAGGAAGGTAAGAAAAAAATCATCACGAGCTGGGAAGATTTAATGTTAGTCATTGCCCTTGCTAGCAGACATTTCTAAGATATCTCTGAGATCTAATGAAAAGCTGTAATTTCACAACCACTTTACAATGATATAAAGCAGGCACAGCTGTCAAAAGAAACCGTGTCTCCTGCCTGCAAGTGCTCACTCTCCATCTAGTATCACCCCATGTTTCTACTGGCACAAGTAGCATTCAGGGAGCTATATGCTAAAGCTCATGAAGAATCTGATTAAGGATATACCAGTTTAAGGTGGCCACAAAACTCCCATTAGAGTTTTAAACTGAGTGAGAGGCAACCTGGCCAGCAAATACTGAAATGAAATGTATATGCATCTATAATGAGTTGTGAAATGTAAATCCTCTTGCTGTATCATATATTGGTAATCATAAAAAAATGCATATCTATCTTTTCTTTGGTGTGGTTGTAAATCCATCTGTTCCTCTCTGAAAGGCTCATTTTTTATCCTCTTGTGCAGTTGGTATATCTATGCATTCACTTATCACATACTTTTCTGTAATTGCCAACACTTGCCATTCTAAAACTGAATAAAAGATCTGAGAAAGGTTTTTTCAAAAAAGGTTTGAACTTTATAGGAGGTACAAGATATTTTCTCTGCTGTGCATCCTCTTTTTCTCGTTCACATATGTTCCCCGTAAAGGCTATTTACATTTTTCTTCTTTCCTAGGTTCTCATTGTCTTTGTTCAAAAAAATAATCCCTAGAGAAGATTTGCAAGAGGCATAAACCGAGGAGGTGCTATCAACATCAATGATAACAGGCAGATTTACAGCAACTATGAGCCTGTTCCATTATCACTACATAAATTTGAATGTAATCTTATATAAAAAATGCCTGTTTAAAATTTTCTAAAACAAATAATTTGCTAAAAAGCAGCAGTTACTTTTACCTATTATCTGTCTGAGATTTCAAGATCACTTGATCACAGTCAACAGTGTCCTTATGCTTGCTTCAGAGCAAGAGTCACTGGTATTATCTTAGAGGTTATTAAACTGGAAGAGAAAGGCAAAAGGGACTCAAAAGTAGAAGAGGCAGCCAAACACACTGAAACTAGAAGTACACAAACTAGCAAGGAGGAGGTGGATGTTACATTCTTTGATTTCTTCAGACCAAGGTTGTTTTTTTATTTGATCAGGGTTGGATGCCCTTTCTTGAAGACTGATTTTACTCAAATACAAAGTTATTGACCTCAATAGAAGAACATGTGGATGCAATCCTGGTTTAAACCATTAGCATACAGCTGCAACCACCTCACATCAGCTGGGACCATAACTACACCCATCACTTCTAATGTGCAAACTTTCTGTTCTTCTCCCATTCCTGCCCTTTCCCTGAGAAACCTCTATCTGAGGTGGATGAAAGTCTATGACTGGTGTCATAAAGATCTGTCAAAAGTATAGTTCCTTCTGATCTTAAAATATATTAATCTATACTTAGCTTTAGCTTTTCCAACTCTTCACAGTAAAAAATATTATATTCAATCAAAGCAATATTATATGCTGTATCCAGTATCAAATGCACAACTTCAGTCATTATTAAAATGCTGGTATTCTCCTTCTACCTATTAATAACTGTAGGTTGATTTTAACAGTCTAGTAGGACACAAAGCTGTTCATTTCTTTGCAAGAACCTCTCACTCACACAAGAGAATAATAAAGAATGTCTGGTTCTTACGGCATCCTGGTAACGAAAGCGGGAAAACAAGGAGCTCTGTCAAAACAAACACCATTTCAAATATCAAAACTTCAACATCAACAGCTTGGGAATGAACCATATACTCAGTTTTTTCATTAAATAGATTTAAAAACATGATTGTCTAATTAGAATTTACTATTACTTATCTTTAAAATTAGTTCTGTAGTGGTGTTGTTTTTTTTTTCTTTTCTTAACGGCTGTTTTGCAAGGTAATGTCTGTAATCTTGGACAGAGGCATGCAAACATGCAACGCATAAAAGCAGAGCATGCAAGCCAGCTACCTAATTGAGGATGCACCATTTTGTCACTTCATAGATTACCCAAGCATCATTTGAAGTCACTCAAACTGGCATTAACATTAAGCAAATAAAAAATACTATACAAGCTTAGGGCATCATCAGGCCTTAAGTATGCAACCTGTAGAAGATTTGACTCTCACATTGTTTGGATTCTTTTTTTGTGCGTGAATTGCTGTGCTGTTGGATCAACCAGGAGGACAAAGTTTCAATAGTTTTGGTGTGCAAAGCATAGGAGCTTTAGCCAGTGTTTTCCTTAGTTACATTGTTTTTAATTAGATCATGTTATCTTAAGCTGCCATTGCCCTTAGTAGAATTTGCAGAGGTCGTTCTTGCTGTGAGCTTTTCTGGTTTGAAGAGGCAATATTTCTGGTTTGTCTCCTATTACGTCACTCCCTGGTTGCTTGACTGTTAGCATTTACCTCTGGGCTTCATCCAGTCACTCAGTAACACAAGTTTGATCCCTGTTAGATGTGAACATGAAACTGTTGAAATGCTAAAGTGTACAATATGGAGTTTATGTCAGCTTATACTTTTATGTGTGTTTTACACAGTTTGCAGAACCTGATCCAGCACAAAGCTTTCTAGTAACAAGTTAACCAACAACTTTTTTCTGAAGCAGAGCCAACAATATGTGTTTATATCAGATCAGTGTTTTCTATCATGAGGCTGTGGACTTTACGATCTTGGACTATGAGCCTAAAACCAGATTTTGTCATCAGATCCCACAGCCACTTCATCCACTGGCCTCGTTTATATCTGTTTTATGATTGCAATAACATGCAATATTCTGAATGCCTTATTCCAAATGAGCAACCAAATTTCATGAGATAAAATGTATCTGCAGAACAATACAAATTCAAACTGCTGCTGTTATAAAAACACAGCTGAAAATGTGTTTTCACATGTTGGACTCATGCAAAGCATTTGACACTGTCCCGCATGATATCCTGGTCCCTAAATTGAAGAGACATGGATTCAACAGATGGACCACTCGGTGGATAAGGAACTGGCTGGATAGTCGCACTCAAAGAGTTGCAGTCAATGGCTCAATGTCCAAGTGGAGACCAGTGATGAGTGGTGTTCCTCAGGGGTCAGTACTGGGACTGGTGCTGTTCAACATCATTGTTGGTGACATGGACAGTGGGCTTGAGTGCACCCTCAGCAAGTTTGCTGATGATACCAAGCTGTGTGGCGAGGTAAAGACACTGGAGGGGAGGGATGCCATCCACAGGGACAGGCTGGAGAGGTGGGCCTATGCCAACCTCATGCAGTTCAACAAGGCCAAGTGCAAGGTCCCGCATGTGGGTCGGGGCAATCCCAAGCACAAATACAGGCTGGGCAGAGAATGGATTGAAAGCAGCCCTG